>NC_084794.1:186539419-187187169 GCF_963169125.1 Humulus lupulus | reverse complement strand
GCAAAGCTACAAGGCACTGCCCATCGTCCACCTTAGTCTTGGAGGCTTCTTCAGTGAAACGCTGGATGTAGGCCCTAAGTGTCTCCACCGGGAGCTGTTTAATATTGGCGAGGGCGCTGATTTGCATATCCATCCTCATAGCGGCCACGAATTGCTTGCGAAACGCCGACTGCAGCCCTGACCAGGATTGAATGGATCCCGGCTTAAGTCTCTTCCACCACTCCTCGGCGGGACCACCTAGAGTGATCGAAAAACAGAGGCACTTGCTGTCATCACTAACGTGGGCCGGTTGTACCGGAACAAATGAACCCTGGGGTCGGTGTTTCTGGTATAGGTGGTGAGGCTCGACATTTTGAACCCCTTGGGGAGCACAGCATCCAGGATGTGCCTCGCCCAGGGCTCTTTGTCCTCTTCATCAGAGTCGGTATCTGCTCCTTCCTGCTTGCGGACCAAACGGTCTGTGACCTTTTTTAAAGCAGCCAGCTGCTCCATGAGCTGCCTGGCCGTGCCTTCCTCCAGGGGGGTTCTTTCGTTCCTCCTGTCGTTGATGTTATTCCTAAGGTCGCCACCTCGGGGGAGGATCCTTTCCTTACAGGCCCGCTCTTTCCGAGCATTTAGTCCATCACGTAGGTCTACCCGGGACATGTCGTCCCCTGAACCAAGGGCATGACGCTCCTTGCTGCGTGGGCATTCCCGACGGTTTTTGTTTACCGAGGCGCTTGGGTGCAAAGACCTTTCCCATCCGTCTCGCCCTGGGGCGTATCGGGGCCGCGCATCCCGCAGCCGCGTCCCTTGCGGATCGGTCGGGTGGCCCCGTTCTGGGACGGGACGCTCCTTCTCTTTCCTAGGGAGCGGGCGGGAACAGGTCCCGGCTTTCGCGACGGGGGTGTTTTTCTCTCGGGTCTTTCCACCGGCCTTCTTTTTCTCCCTGCCCGGGTTTCCTGGGGCTGGCTCAGGAAACTGTTTCGGGGGAGGGGATGGCCTCACGTCATCGGGGACCCTGACTCTGGCTTGCTGTAACGTCCTGGTTACCCAAGAACAGTTACGATGAACCGGAAATTTGACCTGCTACCCGAGTCCTTTGGTTAAAAACGTGCTCTAAGTGTGATTAACAGGTTAAGGTGGAAAACTAATAAAAAAGAATGGATACTTTTCATTACAAACTACTCTACAGAGCTAATCAAAACATTTACAAGTTGTTCTCAGTACAAAATGGTCACTATTGTTTCAAATTTAAAATCCCGCCGACCTAAGCGGCAAAATAGGGTAAGCCCCTAGTTCCTCTGAGAACTCCTTGGCCATGGTGGTCAAGCGGCCGCATATGTACACATCACCACCTAAGCTCTCCACTCAAGGATGGGTGAGCTTTTCTTTCCCTTTACTTGCACCACATAGCACCCATGAGCCAAGGCCCAACAAGAAAACATAATACAACATGATATAACATCAACAATGATCGTAATAATCATCCAGGACTATCAGTCCAAAACAGATAGGTGACAGTCGCAAAAGTCACAAAAGTGGGTGCAGCCCCCTCTAGCCATGTGATGATAGGGTCACTCGGGCTTAACTGATAAGTAAACCTTTCATAAGTTTGACTAGGAGAGGTGTATGGTGAATAGTCACCAACATAACCTTCCTCATGACCATAGAGTCATACCGCTGGAACATCGTTCCCTAGCCATGTGACAAACAGTCACCGGGGCCATATGCCCTGGCTCAGAATAACTAGTCTTAGACTAGCCAAGTACTTATAAGTTCATTGACCTTAGGGTCGGTCCAGTGTTAGTGCCTTAAATCCATTCAACACTGATATCGATTAGATCTAATCTTCAATCGACCCTGCGTTCAGGACGCTTATGCCATTTCTGACTCTTAGGTCAGTGTCCCTGACTAGTCAGTGCCATATATAAGTAATCAACATTCATTAGCATTTAATATGCAATCCATGTCCACATTGTCAATCAACATGCCTCTATAGCAAATACGCATGTCATATATACACAGGGTGCAGTTTTCTTACTTCAGGTTCGAGCGAGAAGTATAATAAGGACGGCCCCTGAGAACGATCGAAGTTTGGTTCCTTAGCGGTTACCTAATCACAACCAATTATAACCTCCATTAATGAGAATCCACAATAATAGGGTCTTAACCTAAGCACCACTCTCGGGACCTCGAAACATGCCCACACAGTGAGTAGATTCGATCCCGGGCCTTAAGGATTGAAACCCCAAGTCAAAAACCCTTAAAAACACTCAAAACGGGACTTTGAAAGAACAGGGTAGTGCTACAGCGCTGAACCCCTAGCGCCCCAGCGCTATACTTAGAACCCCCAACATGCCCATCTGCCTCCTAAGGAACGCTGTAGCGCCCTAGGGTGGGCGCTATAGCGCTACCTCCAGACCAAAACTCCCCTGAACCGACCTTCTTCATCTCCTTCGATTCCTACCTGATTCCCAAGCTTCCAAATCCCATTCTTAATGCCAAATGAACCCAAAAACCATCCTAACACATCCCAAACATCACAAACATAGGAACCCTAGCCAGAATTCCCAACAAAACCAAGTATTCACCCTAGAAATCTCAGCTGCAAAACAAAACCAAAACAGGGCAAACCAGAGAATTCTATGTTCGGGTCATTAAGGACCAGTATATAAAGTCAGCTCACTTCTATCAGTAAGGAAAAGTAACACAATTGATCAGTATGTAGATCTCTATGTGAGAGAGAAAGTATGAATTCATGGAATTTAAGGTCTATCTTATTAGATGAGGACCTTGTTATTACTTCCAAGTCTTGAGGAAGATTGCAGAAGGCGATGGGTATACAGTTGGAGTTTAGTACAGTTTATTATCTTTAGACTGATGGTAAATCAGAGGGAGTTAGACTGATGTTATATTTGGATCCTGTGGTAGTTTAGAGGACCATTGAGGTTATTGAAAAGGTTAGAGCTTGGATGCTCGCTTCTTAGAGTAAATAGGAAAGTTATGTTGATCTGAAATGCAGGAATGTGGAATTCCAAGTGGAAGACTATATCTTCCTTAAAATCTCACCATGGGAAAGGGGTAAGGAGGTAAAGGAAAGTTGAGCCCTATATTAGTAAGACCGTTTGAAATCCTAGATAGGATCAATCAGGTTGCATTTGGATTGACCTTAAAATCTCACAGTGTATTTCATATTTCCATGTTGAGGAACATGTGTTAGATGAGACTCATGTGTTGAGTTATGAGAATCTGTAATTAGAGGTTAAGTTATCCTGTAAAGGGTAGCCAGCTCAAATATGAGACAGAAAGAACAAGGTTCTGAGAGACAAAGTTATACCTTGGGTTAAGGTATTATAAGGAAACAGTAGGGTCGAGGGAGCGCTCAGAATCTGGAATCAGATATGTGAGATTGATATTCAGAGCTACTCTATTAAAATTTCGATGACGGAATTTCTATAAGGAGGGGATAGTTGTAAATACCCAAATTTCCTAAAAAGGCTTAAGGCCTTGATTTGGGGGCCAAGATGGCAAATTTTGGAATTATGTGAATAATATTATAATATGACTTGATATGCATGTTTAGGTGTATTAAATATGCATGTGAACCCATTTTTGTTTAATTGGGTAATTTTCATAATTTGGCATGTTTTGGGTATATTTGGCATATATGTGGTATGTGTGTGGTACTTCATTTATTTGGTTATGCATGGGTTACTCAGCACGAGATGATCCTAAGAGGCAAGCCAATGGGAAAGTCACAACGGGATCCATACTTGACTCGGAGTGAGTCAAGGGGTATTTAGCACATTATCGAGATATTGGGTAATGGGAATAAATATTTGATGACGAATTGAGAGTTAGTGAAATCAGGGGGAAATTCTGGGAATTTTGACTATTTTACCCTGGGGGCGTTTTTGCGACCCCGAACATTAGGATTTTCTTGAGGTTACTTAAGCTCAAAGTAATCTGTTAGAATTATAAAAGAACGTTATCTCTCCCTCCCGTTCCCTTTTCGACACTTGTTCGCATTTTCGAAGGAAACTTGAGTTTTAGGACTCGGATTCAAGCAAGGATTGAGGCATAGCGATTCTAGGGAAGATTAGAAGCTTATTAGTCAGAGAATTTAGTTGGGAAACGACTCAATTGGACATAATCCAAGTTTTAAGTTCTAAAATTTTAAAGATTTTAAGCTTTGATTGGATTTTATGTTTTGATGAGTTTTTGGATGGATTGAGACTTGGGTTTTCATGGTTTTGGGAGATTAGGATGTTTGGGAACTTTGATTTTGAGATTTGGATGTGTTTGGATAGGTTTTTGGAGGATTTTAAGTGAGAAAAACTGTAAGAAATGGCTGATTTCATGGTCAAACCGCGACTTGGATGAAGCCAAGAGCCAGGAGGGCTCTGCCTGGGGGGCGCGCTGCGACCCTAGGGGGCTAAGTCGCGGCCTGTACCCTGAAGCCCAGGCAATTACTCTCTGACTTGGGGTAAGTCATGACCCTAAGGTCCAGATCGTGACCAGCTTGTGCATTTTTGCCTATATTTGGTTTTTAATCGTGGGAACTTAATTCTAAGGGCATGGGATCGATCCTACTACCCAGTTGAGTAGGATTTGACGACCTGGAGGCTAGGTTTGGGTCCAGAAGTATTTATTTACTCATTTTTTATGAGGTTTTATATTATGGTTGTGACTAGGTTATCGCTAGGGGCTTGGAATCAGGATAGTGCTTGAGGGTCGTTTATTGGTAACCTGTGCTTGGACCAAAGGTAAGAAAGCTTCACCCAATATGTGACATGCATGATTATTGATGAAGCCTGTTGAGTGCTCTATATATGGACATTGATTGCATTGTAAATGCATAACAACTTTGCTTATCTGTGTATGGTACTGACTTATTAGTAAGAGAACGACAATGGTGTTTAGTAATGATCCTGAAGCTGTGACTTATCAGTCAAGTTCAACGGTGATATTGAGCGATGGTCATATGGTCTTGGCTTAAGAGTCAAGAACAACATTAATGTGTTTAACAAAGGCCAAAATGATTAGATATAATCAACATGAGCATGAAATTCTTGACCGACTCCAAGTTCGATGAAAACTGAAAGCGCTTGTCTAGTCTAAAGGCTAGTTATTTAGAGCCAGGGCTATAAGCTCAGGTGACTGAAACGTTACATGGCTAGGAGGGCGTGGGACCTCAGAGATAGACTTATCAATCATCTACACAGAGATAGTGTAACGACCCAAATTTACTAATAAGGCTTAAGGGCCTTGATTAGTGTGCCGGGAGGGCATAATTGGATTATATGTGATTTAATGATTAAACGCATGTTATATGACTACTTGAATATCTGTGATGCATGACTATGTGTATTAGTATGCATGTAGGCCCTGATTAGGTTAGAAAGGCATAATCGTAATTTTGGCCCGTTGAGGGCATAACTGTATATATATTTGCGATAAATTGTCGAGACCACATTATTATGTGGATATATTTGTAATCTGTGACTCGAGACGATCCTAGTGAGCGGTTTAGCGAAAAGTCATGGAGGGGATTTGTACCCGGCTGGGAATTTAGAGAATATATTGGGGTCAATTTTGACATTAAGGAATATAATTGGTGATTAATTAGGTGTCGGGAAGTAAGTGGTAAATATTAGAGACACTCGAGGAATTAGCGGGAATTGGGTGAAATGACCAAAATGCCCCTAGGTGGATTAAAAGGCTTAGGAATTAGGGGAGGGCAAATTGGTCATTTGGCTTATAAGGGATAAGTATTATCAGGCTGTATGCCTTAGTGGATTGTGTAGAAGGGGCTGGAATTCTGAAGGAAAGAAAAGAAAGAAAAGAAGGAAAAGGAGAAATAGGAAGTCTATCTTTCTCTCTCTCGGTTTAGGCTTTTCTCCATCAGTTCTTGAGGTCTTTTGGGGTAGAAACTCAAGGAGAGTCAGAGTAGAAGCTTGAGGTTAAGGTCCTTGGTCTGGCCTGAAGAATTGGCAAAGATTTAGCAAGAGCAGACCATTCATTTAAGGGAAATAAAGCTGTGGATTTGAGGAGGAGTAAGCCAAGGAGGTATAGAGGCTAGCTTAAGGTCGAATCTCCATTGAAGGTGTGCGCTAGGGCTCAAGAGGGATCATGCTTGAGGATCAATCGAACAAAGCTAGCAAATTTAAAGGTAAGAAAACTGCACCCGGTTATGTGTTTGTGATGGGACTAAGTTTAACCGTCTGTTTTTCCTTAGAGTGGCTAATCATTGTGTCTAGATTTTGAATCTTTTGTAAACAGTCTGTAACTTATTACTTTTGGGATCCCATGTAAATAGAAAATGTTTATTTATAAGAAATGCAACTTTTGAGACCAAAATCTTTTAACCCTAGTTCGACTGTAGTTTCAGTAACACGTTTTGAATTAAATGACTTGATTAGCAAGTCTTGCACCCTTATAAACACACAGTGTAACGGTCTTGGCTATCCAGGGCGTTACAGATAGACTTATTAGTCATCTACACAGCAATAGACTTATCAGTCATCTATACAGAGATAGACTTATCAGTCATCTATACAGAGATAGACTTATCAGTCATCTATTCAGAGAGTGACTTATTAGTCATCTATTCAGAGAAAGACTTATTAGTCATCTACCTTAGAGATACTTATTAGTCATCTACCTCAAAGAGTCTTATCAGTCATCTACCTCAGAGAGAGAGACTTATTAGTCATCTACTCCGAGCGCAGGACTTCACAATTATTTATTTGTATCTGCCTGCATGCATGAATAGGGTTATTACTGCTAGGCATGCTTATTATGATTTGGAGACATGTTATTATCTGCTTATAAGCATGTGTTTGAGTTTTCTTGCTGAGCTTCGGCTCACAGGTGTTATGTGGTGCAAGTAAAGGCAAAAGAAAGTTGGACCATCCTTGTGTTGGAGAGCTTAGGTGAAGATGTGTACATATGCGGCTGCTCGACCACCACGGCTGAGGGTTTAAAGAGGAACTAGGGTTAAACCCTATTTTGCCGCTTAGGTCGGCTGGTTGTAAATCTTGTATTGTAATTAACCATTAAAGTATATTTTGGGATCCCAATGTATACAGTAAACGTTTTAGTGAAACATTGTATCTTTAACCAAAATTTTTATCCCTAAACCATTAATCACATTTAGTTACACGATTATGGCCAAATGGCTCAGTTAGCGAGTTTAGCACTATTTAAAATGCACAACGTAACGGTCCCTAGGTAGTAGGGCGTTACAGTAAAATGAATAATAGTCCTTGTGGGTTCGACCCTTACAACAACTTTACTAATAATTTAGTGAGTAGTAAGGAATAAATATATTTAAATTTGATACGGCATACGACACCCATCAGCTACTATTCGAGGTAGGTTAAATCATAACTATAGTCTACGATATTGATAAAAATCTTGGGATTTTACTTATTTGTTATCTAAGCAACTACATTCCCTAAGTGACTACAACATAAAACATATACATACATACTTACATATACATATACATATAGCACATAAACATAACCATAACACATAAAATCTAACCTATTTTCCTTACCAAAAACTGGAGTATTAGAGACAAGAGCGGGATTGGAAACTCCTAATACCAAACAGTAAGATTCATAAGTTTTCTAAAGAAATGAGGATGAAAAGAAGATCTAAACCATCATGATAAGAACTTACTGAAAACCTTTAGTTTCAAAGGAATCAAATACCTAACCAAAAGCCATTACAAGTTAGGATTTCGAAGAAAATGAAAAGAATAGGAGGAACTATAATGAACTAAACCTGAGGATAAAGAATACCTTGGATAGATTAGAACTTTGATCTACATCGCAATACCAAAATATCACTCTATCTTACTCCCCAAGTGTTTAGAAAATCTTAGATTGGAAAGCTTTTAACCCCAAAACCCTAGTGTTTCTCTCTAGAATGAACTTAGCAGCTTGGAGGCTCTGAAAAATGCTTGAATGATGAAGGAAATGGCTGAGTGAAAGGTCCTATTTATAGAGTTCAAGGAGTGAAACTAACTCCTTTTAAAATGAATAAATAATTGAATTTTCTGCTCCACAGATGCCTAGAACTCAGTCAAAAACGTTCTGCAAGTCCAAGTTGTTGAGGGCTATTTCTAGCTCGGATTCCACAGACTTTCAAAATATGTGTGGAGTCGATATATCGCCCCCTATAGGCGATATATCGCCTCCCCCATATTCTCGAGCCTTTGTGGTTTCATTCGTGCAAAGTCGACGTATTTTTCGTATCAATCATAGGCAATATATCGGCTCCTATAGTTGCGATATATCGACATACGTTGATATATCAAACATGTTTTTGCACACTTTTAGCACACTTGAAGTTTGTTTAAACAACTTTGTCTGAGTAAAATGTAATTCTAATAGCTGAGGGAAGGTTCTAGACTTCATAGGTTTATCCTTTATTAATTTATTAATCTAAAATTCTTAATAAACATGCATGTGACAAGTGTCACGTTCTTAATTATTCTATCTAAACCTTAGGTTATAATAAATATCATTTCTAGGACCAGCTATATTAATCAAACCTTATGTTAAAATTAATATTTATGAACTATAGGCTAAACTTATAAAATCCGTAACTATCTCTATGAGTTTCCAACTAAATCCTGGCTTGAACCATTAACCATGAAAACTAAAATACTACATCACAAGCTACTACTATCTAGCTAAGTAAAATTTTGAGATGCTACAGGGAAGGAGCGAGGAGAAGCTTTAGAGGAGGAAGTAGCTCACCTATTGAAATGTGGGTTCATTAGTGAAGCAAAATATTCGATTTGGATTGCCAACCTTATTCTGGTTCCAAAGTCAAACAGAATATGGAGGACCTGTGTAATGCCCCACGGTGATCAGCGATGGGATGAGAACTGGACTGAATATCATGAATAGTGGGGTTGATCATATTGTGATAGTTAAAATCCCGTTATCCGCAGGGGGAAAAAGCGGGTAAAAAGCTGTGCAATCCCACACTGCCAGGGAAGGTCAAGTGTGATGATTCTAAGACTGTGTAGGTATAAACCTTCACAGTTGAAGAGAGCTTAAATGGATTGATGGGTACTACCTATATCAACAAGATGCATCTTCTTTTCGGTAGCCCATCACTTGAGAACTCCAAAGTTAAGCATGCTTGACCTGGAGTAATCTCAAGATGGGTGACCTTCTGGGAAGTTTTCTCAGGAAGCGTGCGAGTGAGGACAAAGCACACTGGAAAGACTCATGTTGGTTTGTAGGGCCAGTTGTCATTCCAGGAAGCAGCCATAGTGACGTGGGGTGTTACAAATGTTATCAGAGACTTGACCCAGCCAGAAGTGTGGCCGACGGGGACGTCAAACTCCTAAGGGGGGTGATTGTGATAGTTAGAATCTCGTGATCCGCAGGGGGAAAGAGTGGGTAAAAAGTTGTGCAATCCCACACCGCCGGGGAAGGTCAAGTGTGATGATTCTAAGACTGTGTAGGAATAAAACTACACAGTTGAAGAGAGCATAAATGGATTGATGGGAACTACCTATATCAACAAGATGCATCTTCTTTTCGGTAGCCCATCACTTGAGAACTCCAAAGTTAAGCGTGCTTGACCTGGAGTAATCTCAAGATGGGTGACCTTCTGGGAAGTTTTCTCAGGAAGCGTGCGAGTGAGGACAAAGCACACTGGAAAGACTCATGTTGGTTTGTAGGGCCAGTTGTCATTCTAGGAAGCAACCATAGTGACATGGGGTGTTACAAATGTTATCAAAGACTTGACCCAGCCGAAAGTGTGGCCGACGGGGATGTCAGACACCTAAGGGGGTGATTGTGATAGTTAGTGTAATGCCCCGAATTCTCCGATGTGGTTTAGTGGCGGTTTAGTAGGCCGGGAGGGCTGTAACTGTTTAATTACGCCATTGAATGAATATATGCATGTTTATGTGAATTATATTATAATATGATGTTATATGCATGCATGTGGGTCCACATTTGAATAATTATGATGTTTTGATAATTTGGCCTATTGAGGGTAAATTTGTGTATTTGGGTGGATAATGTGATTTGTGAATGAGATTCCATTATTATGGAGATATATTCGAGCTATTAGGCATGAGACGGTCCTATTTAGTGGATTAGCGGTTTTGTCATAACGGGGTCAATTATCGGGTAGTAAGAATGTTTGTTTGATGATAAGTTGGGAGTTATTGAGATCAGGGTGAAATTCTGGAAGTTTTGACTATAATGTCCCCGGGGGTGTTTTTGGGACCCCGAGCACTAGGTTTTATTTGAGGTTACTTAAGCTTGAAGTAGCTTGTCAGATAGAACATACGTTAGAAAACCTCTTGTTCTCCTTCGTTAGCTCATTTTTGCCATCCTAAGCATTTTCGAAGAAATCTCAAGTTCTAGGAGTCAGAATCGAGTGAGGATCGAGGCATAGAGATCCTAGGAAAGATTAGAATCTTCTTGATTGAAGGATTTGACGAGAAACAACCCAATCAAAGGTAATCTAAGTTTAAAGTTTTGAGTTTTTAGAGTTTCTAAGCTTTGAATTAGATTTTGTAAATTGTTGAGTTTTCGGTTTGTTCGAACCTTGGGTTTTGAGGGTTTTGGAGCATTGGGAAGCTTGGGAACTTTGATTTGATGATTGGGGAATGTTTAGGTATGATTTTGGAGGCTTTGGGAAGTTGAAAACGTTTTTTGGAATGGCCCAGAGTTGAGGGCCGCGACCCTGTTCTTGGGGTGCCGCGGCCCTGACTTGAAGAAGCAGGTGGGGCTCTTTGTGCCTCATGGGCACCGCGGCCCTTGCTTCAGGAAGTTCTGGGGGCCACGGCCCAAGGTGCTAGGGCCGCAGGCCTTGCCCAGTCTTCACCCCGTTTGCATGTTTTGACCCTGGGAACATGGTTTTAGGCCTTGGGATCACTCCTACTACTCGGATTAGTGGGGATTGATGTCTTGGAGGCTAGATATTGGTTTGGGAACCTGTGTTGATCATTTTATTGATGGTATCCTATAATGTGTTATGATTAGGTAACCGCTAAAGGACTAAAAGCTAAACCGTTCTCAAGGGTCATTCTTTTATTCATTCTAGCTCGAATCAGAGGTAAGAAAACTGCACCCCATATGTGACATGCTTGGTTGTTCTTGAGGCATGTTGATTGTGTAAATGTGGACATGAATTGATTATTGAATGTTTAGCAAATCTTGCTCACTTGTGCATGGTACTGACTCATTAGTCAGATTTGGCAAAGGTGTCAGTGTCAACTGTGAAGCTGTGACTCATTAGTCAGGTTCGGCAGTGGTACTGGGCACTGGTCACATAGAGTTGACTCATTAGTCAAGATGGCTTTAGCGTGTCCAATGCGAGCTAATAAAGATTAGATCTAATCGATATCTACATTGGATGACTCAAAGAGCATTAATGCCGGACCGACCTCAAGTTCGATGAAAATTATAAGCGCTTGTGTGACTTACCCATCAGTCACTCATTTGTTAAGTTAGAGACTTACCTATCAATCTCTCATCTGTTTAAGGTTAGTGGCTTACCTAGCAGCCACTCTTCTGCTTAAATTAGTGACTCGCTTGTCAGTCACTCAGTATGGTTTTCTAGAACCTCAAGTGATATTCACTCATCTATTTAAGAGCCATAAGCTTTGTGTGATTACAATGATAAGCCTTTGATATTGTTTATATACAATGTTGTGCTTTCTTGCTGGGCTTTGGCTCATGGGTGCTATGTGGTGCAGGTAAAGGGAAAGAAAAGCTCACCTAGCCTTGAGTGGAGAGCTTAGGTGGTGATGTGTACATATGCGGACGCTTGACCACCATGACCAAGGAGTTCTCAAAGGAACTAGGGGGTTTACCCTATTTTTGCCGCTTAGGTCGGCGGGTTTGTAATTTTGAAACAGTAATGACCTTTTTGAGTTGTAAATAACTTGTAAATGTTCTTGTGGGCCCATGAACAGTTTTATTATTTAAATAAAACATATCCTTTCTTTTTATTAATTTTCACCTTAGCCTGTTAATAACACTTAGAACACGTTTTTAACCAAAGGACTCGAGTAGCGGGTCAAATTTCCGGTTCACCGTAACGGTTCTGGGGTAACCAGGGCGTTACAGTTAGAATCTCGTGATCCGCAGGGGGAAAGACCAGGTAAAAAGTTGTGCAATCCCACACCGCCTGGGGAAGGTCAAGTGTGATGATTCTAAGACTGTGTAGGTATGGGACTACACAGTTGAAGAGAGCTTAAATGTATTGATGGGTACCACCCATATCAACAAGATGCATCTTCTTTTCGGTAGCCCATCACTTGAGAACTCCAAAGTTAAGCGTACTTGATCTGGAGTAATCTCAAGATGGGTGACCTTCTGGGAAGTTTTCCTAGGAAGCGTGTGAGTGAGGACAAATCACACTGGAAAGACTCGTGTTGGTTTGTAGGGCCAGACATCATTCCAGGAAGCAGCCATAGTGACGTGGGGCGTTACAACCTGCATTGACTTCTCTGACTTGAATAAGGCATGTCCAAAAGACTGTTTGCCACTGCCAAGAATAGATCAACTGGTTGACACCACAGCTGGCCACAAGCTCATGTCATTCATGGATGCGTATTCTAGATATAACCAGAACGCAATGAACCCTGAGGACCAAGAGCACACCAGCTTCATGACCGAACACAATATATACTGCTACATAGTCATGTCATTCGAGTGAAAGAATAAGGCATGTCCAAAAGACTGTTTGCCACTGCCAAGAATAGAACCAAGAATAGATCAACTGGTTGACACCACGGCTGGCCACGAGCTCATGTCATTCATGGACGCATATTCTGGATATAACCAGAACGCAATGAACCCTGAGGACCAAGAGCACACCAGCTTCATGACCGAACACAATATATACTGCTACATAGTCATGTCATTCGAATGAAACAATGATGGTGCCACGCATCAGAGGCTAGTCAACAAAATGTTCATTAACTAGATCGGGAAAAACATGGAAGTGTAGGTCGATGACATGCTTGTCAAGTCAAAAACTACCAATAACCATGTATCCGATCTGGAAGAAAGTTTTGGCATATTGAGGAAGTATCATATAAAAATGAACTCCTAAAAGGGCATATTTAGAGTCTCATCGGGGAAATTTATGGGCTTTATAGTTAACTCGAGGGGGATCAAGGCAAACCCTAAAAAAATCAGATCGTTGCTAGAAATGTCATCACCCAGGTCATGTAAAGAAGTGCAAAGCTTAACTGGAAAAGTCATAACCTTAAATTAGTTTGTATCCAAGTCCACGGTCAAATGCCTCCCCTTCTATAATTTGCTCAGGGGGAAGAAATAATTTGAATGGACAGAAGAATTCGAACAAGCATTTTAGGATCTGAAGACACATTTATCCGAACCCACTGTATTATCAAAATCGGTTGCTGAGGAATGTCTATACTTATACCTAGCAGTAACAGAGAACACAGTTAGCGCTGTTTAGGTTTGAGAAGAAAATCGAGCACAAAAACTAGTGTACTACACAAGTAAGAGGCTTTTGGGAACTGAATCTAGATATCCTCTGATAGAGATGCTCGTGTTTTGCCTAATCTTGGGTTCGAGGACGCTTAGACCATATTTTCAGTCCCACACCATACACGTCTTAACCAATCAACCTATAAGGTAGGTCTTGCAAAAATCTGAAGCATCGTGACGTCTGTTGAAGTGGGTTGTCGAACTCAGTCAGTTCGAAATATTATACAAGCCATGAACAACAATAAAGGGCCAGGCACTCGCTAATTTTGTAGCTGAGTGTACCAGGTTTTAGGGCGAGCTTATGGGGGAACCAGTACAAGAATTGTGGAAACTCTTCATTGATGGGTCATCCAATGTAAACTGATCTGGAGTTGGCATAATCCAAATTACACCTGAAGGACATCGCTTCCATACAACTCTGAGATTCAGTTTTAACGCATCCAACAACAAAGCAGGGTATGAGGCTTTGTTGGTCGAAGTTCAGGTAGCAAAAGAATTGAAAGCAAATGTGATTCAATGTTTCAATGATTCTTAGGTAGTGGTTAATCAAGTATTGGGAGAATATCAAGCTCTAGGAATCAAAATGGCAGCTTATCTAGCTAAGATGGAAAACAAACTGTCATAGTTTGAATTCTACTCCATCAAACAAGTACCACGTAAGCAGAACACATATGCATATGCTTTAGTCTGACTTGCCACCACCAAAAAAGTGAACTCATTGAATGTGGTCCCTGTATAATTCTTGGACAAGACAAGCATAGATGAAGAGCTAAGAGAGGTCAGAATGATTTGCAAAAGACCAACCTGGATGACTTCAATTATTGAATACCTCAAGTCAAGAAAACTGCCTGAATACCATAAGGATGCATGAAAAATGTTGTACCCGGTCCCGAGGTATGTTATGGTCGAGGGGATTATATACAGACGAGGTCACTCTATGCCTCTTCTAATATGTATCTTGCTCGAGGAAGTGCAAGCTATCCTCAAAGAGATTCACGAAGGGTTTTGTGGAGACCACGCTGAGGGGAAAAGCTTGGCCCTAAAGGTATTAAGGCATGGATATTTTTGGCCCACACTGAAAAAGGACATGGCCTCATATGTCCTCAAGAGTGAAAAATGACAACGCTTTTCCACCATCGCCCAAGCTGTACCCATGGAGCTAACAATTGACTATTTCACAAAGTGGGTTGAGGTTGAACCACTGGCAACTATAACCTCGAAGAGAATAATGAACTTTGTGGTCAAGAACAAAATATGCCAATTTGGAATCCCAAAGAAGATTAAGTCGGATAACGGGACTCATTTAAAAGCCAATTTGAACTCCCAAAGAAGATTAAGTCAGATAACGGGACTCACAACTTTCAGCAAGAAATACGACATAATTAAGAGAAACTCCTCAATAAAATACCCTCAGAACAATGGGCAAGTCGGCCAGTGAATAAAACCCTTAAGACGAATCTAAAGAAACAACTAAAGGATGCTAAAGGGCTATTGCCCGAGCAGCTCCCCCAAGTACTCTGGGCCTACAGGACCTCATATCGCACTTCCACTAGGCATACTCCCTTCTCTCTAACTTTTGGAAGTGAAGCTATGCTTCCATTCGAGGCTTTGGTAATGTCACACAGGAAAAAGACCTTTGACTAGGATTAGAATCACGACCTGCTTAATGCATCTGTGGATCTAATTGAAGAGCGACGAGAAGAATCTTTGCTACAGCTTTCCCATTACCAGCAAAGGGTGATGCACTACTTCAACTTAAAGGTCAAAGAACGAAGACTCGAACTAGGAGATTTGGTGTTCAAGAGGGTGTTCATATCTAAAAAATACCCTAAAGATGGTGTACTGGGAACAAACTAGGAAGGACCCTATCAGATCGTACAGATCTTACGAGAAGGAACTGTAACGCCCTGGATAGCCAAGATCGTTACACTGTGTGTTTATAAAGGTGCAAGATTTGCTAATCAAGTCAATTAGTTAGAAACGTGTTACTGAAACCACAGTTGAGCTGCGGTTAAAAGATTTTGGTCTCAAAAGTTTCATTTCTTATAATCAAACATTTTTACATGGGATCCCAAAAGTAGTAGTGTTAAAAGACACTTTACAAAATTTCTGGATAAAAGTACAGTTACTAGTCACTCTAAGGGCAAAATAGTCAATTAGGCTTTTCTCGTCCTGTACCACTCCTCGGCCGTGGCGGCCGATTAGCTGACTGTGTACATTCAGCCCCAAAGCTCTCCATCTCAGGACTGGTCTACCTTGCCCTTGCCTTTACCTGCACCACATAGCACCCGTGAGCCAAGGCCCAGCAAGAAAACACAATAGCGGAGCATAATCATCAAACAAATAACCAGATAACCCATACAGTATAATCATATACTTAACATTCCAAATATTCACAATAATCAAGTATTCAACATACCAAGTTCATCATTTCATAATAATAATCAATTCACATATGATAACCAGGGTCAACGCCCTTAGGCCGCACCCTCTATTTATCCCACTGACCCCGGCCCGCTTAAACCGAGCTCAGTGATTATTAAGCTGTCCTCAGCTACCAGCGGCCGAGCCGCACCCTGTGCGCAAATATTGATTACAACACTCTTAGGCCATTTATCACATGTCTCATGGCATAATACCATCTATGACATATACATACATAGGGAGCCCTTAGTCCCAACACAAGCACATAACCGGGTGTAGTTTTCTTACCTTTAGATTCCGATAGCTTTGTTCAATTCAATCCTCAAGCATGATCCCGCTTGAGCCCTACCGTACACCTAGTCATGGTTACAAGTTAGAACCAACTCCAAAATTCAATTCCAAAACCTAGCCTCGGGACCAATCCCGAGCCCTCGGGAAGCCCTAATTCCACCAAACGGGGTGGTGGAATCAAACCCAGAGCCCCTGGCCAAAAACCGTAAGAAATAACCCAAAAATACCCTTCTGGGAACAGGGTAGCGCTACAGCGCTACAACTAGAGCCAAAAATGCCCCAGACCACAAGGCCTAGTGCTGTAGCGCCCAAAGGCTAGCGCTACAGCAGTAGTCACAGCACAACCAACCCTGCTTTTTCTTCCTTCAATTTTCCCTGAGCAAACCTTTCCAAAACTCTTCCAAACTTCAACCAAACATCAAAACAAGCCTACCAACATCTCCAACTCACCCCAAATGACTTAACCATATAAAATTTAATCACATGCACCCCAAAATACAAAAATCACCATGGTTGAGTTTGAAGCTCAAAACTCATCAGAACAACAGAAATCACATAACTTAAAGCTAGAATTTCTTACCTTTGATGGATGAATTCAGCCTAGGTTATCCTCCACACGTCCTTAGCCTTCACCTCCTCAAATTCTTAGGCTTAATTCCCTAGAATTCCCACAGAAACTCAGTTTAGAAAACCATCTCAACCAAAACTAAAAACACAAGAGATGAACCTAGAAACTTACCTCAAATGGATGAACTACCCTTGGTAACTCCTCAAGCTAAACCAAGGACCCTAGCCTCAAAATCCTGCCCAAACTCTCCCTGAGTTACAACTTCAGATTCCTTCAAGGAATGGGGAAGAGACCTCAAACCGAGAGAGAGAAGGAAAGCCTCCTCTTTTTCCTTTTTTCCTTTTCCTTCTTCTTTTCTTTTTACTTCTTTCAGTTTCTACTATCCTCTAAACTTTACACTAAGGCAATAAAGCCAAAACAACACTTATCTAATTCTAAACACCAAAAGACCATATTTCCCTCCCACTTATAACTAAGCTTTTAAACATCTTAAGGGCATTTTAGTCATTACACCCAATTCTCGCTAATTCCTCGAATGTCTCTAATATTAAACGCTTACTTTCCGACACCTAACTAATCACCAATTATATTCCTCAATATCAAAATAGACTCCAATATATTTCCTAAATTCCCAGAACTACCCCTAGGCTCGCCCCGAGCCGGGTACAAATCCCCGCCGTGACTTTTTTGCTAAACCACTCACTAGGATTGCCTCGAGTCACAAGCTACAAATATATCCACATAATAATGTGGTCTCAACAATTTATCATAGTTATTTACATTTATGCCCTCAACGGGTCAAAATTACGAATATGCCCTTCTAACCGAATAAGGGCCTACATGCATACTAATACACATAGTCATGCTTCACAGATATCCAAATAGTCATATAACATGCTTTTAATAATTTAAATCACATATAATCCAGTTATGCCCTCCCGACACACTAGTCAAGGCCCTTAAGCCTTATTAGTAAATTTGGGTTGTTACAACTATCCCCTTCTAATGAGAATTTCGTCCTCAAAAGTTACCTGGATAACTCGGGATACTGATCCCGCATCACTGACTTAAGCTCCCAGGTCGCCTCCTCGACCCTATTATTCCTCCACAATACTTTAACAAGATGAATCGTCTTATTCCGTAGTACTTTGTCCTTCCGATCCAAGATCTGAACCGGTTGCTCCTCATAAGCTAAATTTGTCTGCAATTCTAAGTCTTCATACCTCAACACATGTGTTGCATCTGAGACGTACTTCCGGAGCATAGAAACATGGAATACGTCATGGACTCCTGATAACGATGGTGGCAAGGCTAACCTGTAAGCCACTTGTCCGATCCTTTCCAAGATCTCAAAAGGTCTGATGAATCTAGGGCTTAGCTTGCCCTTCTTTCCAAACCTCCTCACCCCTCGCAGTGGTGAAACTTGGAGAAATACGTGGTCCCCAACCTGGAACTCCGCGTCTCTACGCTTAGGATCAGTGTAGCTCTTCTGTCTGCCCTGTGAAGCCAGCATCCTAGCTCGGATCTTCTCAATAGCTTCATTTGTCTTCTGAACCATATCTGGCCCCAAATACTTCCTCTCACTCATCTCATCCCAATGAATGGGTGATCTACACTTCCTCCCATATAACATCTCGTAGGGAGCCACTCCAATCATTGATTGGTAATTATTGTTATATGAAAATTCAATCAACGGGAGATACTTACTCCAAGACCCCTCAAATTCAATCACACACGCTCTGAGCATATCCTTCAATACTTGAATCATCCTCTCAGACTGTCCATCAGTCTGAGGATGAAAGGTTGTGCTAAACTTTAATTGAGTTCCCATAGCCCTCTGCAAACTACCCCAAAACTTGGAGGTAAAGATATGATCCCGGTCTGACACTATAGACTTAGGAACCCCATGGAGACGTACGATCTCCCTCATATACAACTCCGCATACTGATCCACAGTATATGTCAACCTCACTAGAAGAAAATGGGCTGACTTGGTGTATCTGTCTACTATCACCCACACTGAATCATGAAGCCCTACTGTTCTGGGTAAACCTCCCACAAAATCCATCATAATATCCTCCCATTTCCACTCGGGAATACCCAAAGGCTAAAGCAACCCTGCCGGTCGCTGATGCTCAGCCTTCACCTGCTAATAGGTTAAGCATCTGGCTACGTACTACACCACATCTTTCTTCATCTTGGGCCACCAATATATCGTCCGTAGATCCTGGTACATCTTTGTGGTACCCGGATAAAGTGAGTACGGTGTCGTATGTGACTCATCCAATATCTCTCGTCGAATCCCCTCATCACCTAGAACACAAATCTGCCCCTGATACCGAAGAAACCAACCTCAAAAATAGAATAGTCCTTAGCTACTCCCGCTAAGACATTTTCTCTAACCTCCTGTAACTGAGCGTCGACCAATTGCCCTTCTTTAATCTGCTCTAGCAGGGTCAGCTGCAGAGTAATATTGGCCAACCGGCCCACCACCAATTCTATCCCCGGTCTGACCATCTCATCAGCTAACTCTCTCGAGATCTGGATGGAACTATATAACTGACCTAGGCCTCTCCAGCTCAATGCATCCGCCACTACATTGGCTTTCCCCGGATGGTAAAGAATATCACAATCATAGTCTTTCACCAACTCTAGCCAACGTCTCTGCCTCATGTTCAGGTCCTTCTGTGTGAAGAAGTACTTTAAGCTCTTGTGATCGGTGTATATCTCACACTTCTCCCCATATAGATAATGCCGCCAAACCTTCAGTGCGAATACCACCGCTGCTAACTCCAAATCATGGGTAGGATACTGCTTCTCGTACTCCTTCAGTTGTCGTGACGCATAAGCTATGACCTTCTCGTTCTGCATCAACACACAACCTAAACCCAACCTCGACGCATCGCAGTAGACAACAAACTTCCCTTCCCCCGAAGGAAGACTCAACACAGGCGTGGTAATAAGTCATCGCTTCAACTCTTGGAAACTATTCTCACACTTGTCTGACCAGACGAACTTCAAATTCTTCCGTGTCAATTCTGTCATCGGTGCCGCTATCTTCGAGAAGCCTTCCATAAACCGTCTATAGTAACCGGCTAGACCGAGAAAAATCCGCACCTCCGAGGTGTTCCTTGGCCTCGGCCAATCCCTAACTGCCTCCACCTTAATCCCATCTGCACCAATAATATGTCCAAGGAATGTCACTTCTGGTAACCAAAATTCACATTTCTTAAACTTGGTGTACAACTGATGCTCCATCAACCTCTGCAAAACCTGTCGAAGATGTATCTCGTGCTCTGCCTCTGAACTGGAGTACACTAAGATGTCGTCGATGAAGATAATAACGAACTGATCCAGAAAATCCTTGAACACCCTATTCATTAAATCCATAAAGGTTGCTGGAGCATTGGTCAAACCAAACGACATGACCAGAAACTCATAATGCCCATACCTCATTCAGAAGGTCATCTTTGGTATGTCCTTGTCCTTGATCCTCAGCTGGTGATAACCAGATCGAAGATCAATCTTCGAGAACACCGTCTTACCCTGCAGTTGATCGAACAAGTCATCAATCCTTGGCAGGGGATACTTATTCTTGATAGTCAACTTGTTCGATTCCCAGTAGTCTATACACATTCCCAGAGTCTCGTCCTTCTTCTTCACAAACAAAACTGGAGCACCCCATGGCGAGTAGCTAGGCCTGATGAACCCCAAATCCAGAACCTCCTGTAGTTGTATCTTTTATTCCTTCAGTTTTGTCGGTTCCATTCTATATGGTGCCCTCGACATTGGCTCTGTCCCTGGCGCCAATCTAATAACAAACTAGATCTCCCTACACCGTGGCAACCCAGGCAAGTCCTCGGGAAACACATCCCAGAACTCGCAAACCAATCTGGTCTCCTCCGGTCTTGTTGGAGAAACCCTAGTGGTATCCACCACACTAGCCAGAAAACCCATACATCCTCCTTGTAACAGATCTCTGGCTCTAAGCACTGATATCATGGGTACGCGGGGTCCATGCATCGCTCCCACAAAGACAAAGGGATCCTCGCCCTCCGACTCAAAGGTCACCATCTTCTTCTTGCAGTCAATAGTAGTTCCATATCTAACCAGCCAATCCATGCCTAAAATCATATCAAAGTCCTCCATACCCAACTCAATCAAGTCTACTGACAACTCCCTTCCATTAACCATCACTGGCAGTGCTCTAATCCACCTCCTAGAAACTACTAGTTCTCCTGTAGGCAAAATAGTCCCAAACCCCGAAGTATAATACTCACTAGGTCTACATAGTCTATCAATTACCTTACTAGAAACAAACGAATTTGTAGCACCAGAGTCAATCAATACAGTAAAAGGAGAGCCAGCGCTAGAAAGCTGACCTATCATTACCGAGGGACTAGTCTTGGCCTCCACCTGCGTCAGGGTGAACACTCGAGCTGGAGTCAAGCTGTCCACCTTCCCTGCATCTCCCTTCTTCACTGTCAGGAAGTCTTTCTTGATGTGTCCTACCACCCCGCACACATAATAGGCCTTAGCCCGACACTCACCCGGATGGCGTCTTCTGCACCTCGTGCACTCAGGATAAGTCCTCCATGTATCACCGCCTCCCTGACGGCCACCCTGAGTACCCTGACCTCTCCTATCAGGACCAGGAGCGGTCGAAGCATCAGGGGTCTTTCTCTTCAGATCACTTCGGCCTCCGCCCCTACTAGAACCAGAATATGGAGGCACCGCCCTGCGGCCCTCCCGCCTGGCCGCACTCTCTCTCTATATCTTATTCTCTGCTTCCTCAGCGGTAAGAGCCTTCTCTATAGCCTGGGCATAAGTCATCCCCCTAGCAACTGTTGTAATCCTCACATCTTAGGCTATCATAGCATTAAGCCCTCTGATAAATCTGTCTTGCCTAGCTGCATCAGTAGGCACAAGATTTGGTGCGAACTTCGCAAGTCTTTCAAACTTCAGGGCATATTCTGTAAGTGTCATGCTGCCCTGATTTAGCCCCACGAACTCATTTACTTTCGCTGCCCTAACGGCAACATTATAGTACTTCTGACTGAATAAGTCCTTGAATCCTTCCCAACTCAATGTAGTAACATCTCTAGTCTGTGATGCCACTTCCCACCAGATACAGGCATCCTCTCTCAGCATATATGTGGCACAGGCCACTCTGTCATGTCCCTCTACCCTCATAAAATCTAGGACAGTAGTAATCCTGTTCATCCACTGTTCAACCTTCAGTGGATCGGGTCCTCCCTCAAAGATCGGGTGTTGTTGCTTTCTGAACCGCTCATACAATGACTCCCATCTGTTTCCAACCTCTACTGGCTGTACAACTGGTACCACTACAGGTGGCACAATAGGGGCAGCACTCCCTGATGGAGCTTGCTGTCGTAGAATACGGATCTGCTCATCCTGGCTCTGTAGCCATGCTTGCATATCAGCCATAAGTTGCTGCCAGTTCTCAGGGACTGGCGGAGGGGTCTGGCCCTGGTCATCATCTCTAGTCTCAGACCTGGTGCCGACTAGTCGTGTAGATTTTCTTGGACGCATAATTATCCAATTCAATCTGCAATCAATGACTCGGCGGTCAGACTATGATGATAGGGTAATAATCCTTCCATAATCCATCATTAGAACTCAAACATTCACAAACAATAAAAAAATAACAGTTTATCCAATTATTCATCCATATATTCATTCACATACATAGCAATGCTAATAAGCACGCCTCAATATCATCACACAATAGTCAAGGGCCAAGTCCTATCAGTATCTCATGCTCCCTATTAATCAAGCAAATATCAACAGTCATATTCCATTATAATCATTTAAGCATATAATCATGTATACACAATTACCAAACCCTGAGTCGAGCTTGTCTTTCGCGGCGAATGTAAATGTCCAGCCAGTCTTCAGGAACTCTTAAACCTAGGATGCTCTGATACCAAGTTGTAACGCCCTGAATAGCTAAGACCGTTACATTAATTGTTTATAAAGGTGCAAGACTTGCTAATCAAGCCGATTAGTTAGAAACGTGTTATTGAAACCACAGTTGAACTACGGTTAAAAGATTTTGGTCTCAAAATTTTCATTTCTTATAATCAAACATTTTTACATGGGATCCCAAAAGTAGTAGTGTTAAAAGACACTTTACAAAATTTCTGGATAAAAGTACAGTTACTAGCCACTCTAAGGGCAAAACAGAAAATTAGGCTTTTCTCGTCCTGTACCACTCCTCGGTCGTGGCGGCCGATCAGCTGACTATGTACATTCAGCCCCAAAGCTCTCCATCTTAGGACTGGTCTACCTTGCCCTTGCCTTTACCTGCACCACGTAGCATCCGTGAGCCAAGGCCTAGCAAGAAAACACAATAACAGAGCATAATCATCAAACAAATAACTAGATAACCCATAAAGTATAATCATATACTTAACATTCCAAATATTCACAATAATCAAGTATTCAACATACCAAGTTCATCATTTCATAATAATAACCAATTCACATATGATAACCAAGGTCAATGCCCTTAGGTCGCACCCTCTATTTATCCCACTAACTCCGGCCCGCTTAAACCGAGCTCAGTGATTATTAAGCTGTCCTCAGCTACCAGTGACCGAGCCACTCCCTGTGCGCAAATATTGATTACGACACTCTTAGGCCATTTATCACATGTCTCATGGCATAATACCATCTATGACATATACAGACATAGGGAGCCCTTAGTCCCAACACAAGCACATAACCGGGTGCAGTTTTCTTACCTTTAGATTCCGATAGCTTTGTTCAATTCAATCCTCAAGCATGATCCCGCTTGAGCCCTACCGTACACCTAGTCATGGTTACAAGTTAGAACCAACTCCAAAATTCAATTCCAAAACCTAGCCTCGGGACCAATCCCGAGCCCTCGGGAAGCCCTAATTCCACCAAACGGGGTGGTGGAATCAAACCCCGAGCCCCCGGCCAAAAACCGTAAGAAATAACCCAAAAATACCCTTCTGGGAACAGGGTAGCGCTATAGCGCTACAACCAGAGCCTAAAACACCCCAAACCACAAGGCCTAGCACTGTAGCGCCCAAAGGCTAGCGCTATAGCGCTACTCACAACACAACCAACCCTGTTTTTTCTTCCTTCGATTTTCCCCGAGCCAAACCTTTCCAAAACTCTTCCAAACTTCGACCAAACAACAAAACAAGCCTACCAACATCTCCAACTCACCCCAAATGACTTAACCATATAAAATTCAATCACATGCACCCCAAAATACAGAAATCACCATGGCTGAATTTGGAGCT
This sequence comes from Humulus lupulus, assembly GCF_963169125.1. Classification (NCBI taxonomy): domain Eukaryota; kingdom Viridiplantae; phylum Streptophyta; class Magnoliopsida; order Rosales; family Cannabaceae; genus Humulus; species Humulus lupulus. The sequence goes on along the minus strand of NC_084794.1, from coordinate 187,163,092 downwards.
CAAAACTCATCAGAACAACAGAAATCACATAACTTAAAGCTAGAATTTCTTACCTTTGATGGATGAATTCAGCCTAGGTTATCCTCCACACTTCCTTAGCCTTCACATCCTCAAATTCTTAGGCTTAATTCCCTAGAATTCCCACAGAAACTCAGTTTAGAAAACCATCTCAGCCAAAACCAAAAACACAAGAGAGCAACCAAGAAACTTACCTCAAATGGATGAACTACCCTTGCTAACTCCTCAAGCTAAACCAAGGACCCTAGCCTCAAGCTCCTGCCCAAACTCTCCCTGAGTTATAGCTTCAGATTCCTTCAAGGAATGGGGAAAAGACCTTAAACTGAGAGAGAGAAGGAAATAGTCCTGTTCTTCCTTCTTTCCTTTTCCTTCTTCTTTTCTTTTTACTTCTTTCAGTTTCTACTATCCTCTAAACTTTCAACTAAGGCAATAAAGCCAAAAAAAAAACTTATTTGATTCTAAACACCAAAAGACCATATTGCCCTCCCACTTATAACTAAGCTTTTAAACATCTTAAGGGCATTTTAGTCATTACACCCAATTCCCGCTAATTCCTCGAATGTCTCTAATATTTACCGCTTACTTCCCGACACCTAACTAATCACCAATTATATTCCTCAATGTCAAAATAGACTCCAATATATTTTCTAAATTCCCAGAAATACCCCCAGGCTCGCCCCGAGCCGGGTATAAATCCCCGCCGTGACTTTTTCGCTAGACCACTCACTAGGATCGCCTCGAGTCACAAGCTAAAAATATACCCACATAATAATGTGGTCTCAACAATTTATCACAGTTATTTACATTTATGCCCTCAACGGGCCAAAACTACAAATATGCCCTTCTAAGCTAATCAGGGTCTACATGCATACTAATACACATAGTCATGCTTCACAGGTATCGAAATAGTCATATAACATGCTTTTAATCATTTAAATCACATATAATCCAGTTATGCCCTCCCGGCACACTAATCAAGGCCCTTGAGCCTTATTAGTAAATTTGGGTCGTTACAGGAACCTTCAAACTAGCTCGGTTAAACGGAGAGATGGTTTTGCAAACTTGGAATGCCTTGCTTCTCAAGAAGTATTACCAATGATAAGAAATATTTGTTAGACTTTATTTATTTCATCTCTTGTAAGGCTTAAGTATAAAGTCATATTTCATGTTGTTTCAATTTGAATAGTATAAGGGTGTTATGTAATTTAAACACAATGCCATAATTTTTCAATTTATTCTTGTTATTTAGCACAATTCAATTATGTAAAAGCGATCTAGAATATTTTTAAATCTTGATCACTTGGGGGGGGGGGGGGGGGGGGGATGTAACCCTCCAATAGTCTTTGAAATATTCTACAAACTTAAAATAAATTTTTACAACTTAGAATTTGGGAATTTGGAAAGCTTGCGGCTTTTTAAAGCTCGAGTTTTCAAAGTAATTATGAATGATAACTAAGTTAAGAAAATTCAAAGCAAAAATAAAATCCTAGAATTTACCTAGGTACCAAAATCTTGGAGCCAAACCAGGTCCGAGGCCTAAATCCTAATAGGTATACGCAAATATGCGATAAAAACTTCTGGATATAACCAGGCCAATGACTAGATATTAACTGGTCAAGTCATCATGCACATGTCTCAATCTAAAAAGCACTCCCTACAACTATACAAGTGTATAAAAGCTTCAAAGGTTTACAAACACGATAATAATCAATAGAAAGGGGGAGTAGAAATATCGAACATAAAAAACTACACACATAAGGAAAGTATGTATATATTGAACGATGATAATTAACCTCGAAGCAGTGCCCAAAGGCAATTGTCTCAGCCTAAAAGGCCTCATTACAAGGGTTTGCAGCCTCGGCCCTAGAAGTCATCTCCACTGTCTTTGTGGGCTCCTTTGCCGATTGGTCCTGAAACTTGGCATGGTAGCACCCCCAGACTTCGGCATCAAGGAACAAGAAATCCACGTCCTGGTTGTATGCCCAAAATTGATAGAACATCTCCTCCAAGGAGCTCTCAAGCTGGGCCTCGTGGCCCTTCACCTAAAATTCAAGCTCATTGATCTGGGCAACATCCTCCTTGGCCTTGGATAGGGACTTTTCCTCGACCTCCAAAATCTTCAGCTTAAGGTCCTCAACCTCCTTCAGAAGATGATCATAACTCTGGATCACCTCCAAAGCTTGCGCCTTAGCAATTTTTTCGTTATTTTGGGAGGTTTCAGAGCTGCCTTGGCTTCTTCCACCTTAGCTCGGATCAGAGGGATACCTCAGATCTAAGCCATGCAAGACTGCAAACAATGATTAATGAAGGGTCATTTTGTGAGAACATGGAACTAAAGAAGGAGGTTAAGGATAGGACTTATGGTCAGAGTCATCCCCAACGCATTGTCGAGGGTCTTGCCTCTATGGCCTGCAGCTCTTTGGTGTTGACCAGGTTTGAATGCTTCGTCATATGTTTCATGATCTGTTGGAGCGATCCGCACAGGGGTTCTGTATGTTTCCCTACCTTTATGAGAGGACCTAGGAGCGTGGTAGTTGGGGCTACGGCATGGACGACTTACGCGATATACCAGGGATCACGAGGAGCTAGGGGAGGGGCCTCTTGTGTCGTAACCACAGAGGGCTGGACCTACTTCTGGGTGGAACTGGTCCCCTTGGTTTTGGCTGGAGAACCAACAATAGCTCCAGTTCCCGATGAAGTTTTCTTCAAAATTCACGACCTCTTGATGGCAGGGCCGATGATGAAGATGTCCTTGAGGCTCATATTTTCTTCTGCAAGAACAAACAAAAAAATTAGAACTGAGTTTCACAATTATAATTGTGTAAACAAGAAAAGTAACAGAACAAGAACCTTACCCTCTGAGCTAGAGGAGGAAATTACTACGATTGATTCTGGATTATGGACTGGGCTAGACATAACATCTAACTCTTGGATTATTAGGGGAGGGGGGGATTCTAACATTACTACTTCACGAACCTACTAGGTTTGGGTTCCTCATCTGGACTAGGCTCATATTCGGCCTGCCTAATACCTAGGGTAAAGGAACCATGACATGAGGAATGCCATGATAGGAGGTTTGTACCATACTATTAAAAAATGGTGGACCTAAAATGTAAAGTGTTATCTACTACTACGGTATACGTAGGGTAGGCAAAGTCATGGAGAATGACCAATTGGTTGATGCACTGATGCAAGGTTACATCTAGGTTCGGGTCTTCGGGATGTCTGCTCACGAGTTTCTTCAGATTGAATCATGTTAGTGCAAAACTGGTAGCAACTCTTTTTATTTCCCTATCTTTATTTCCTTGGCCAGAGGTACCGGTTGCTGCCCCTGATTCGGCATGGCCTTGGTCAGAATCTTGCTCGCCTTCAGCTATCTTTCTTTTACGCACCAATGGTGCAACCTCCTCCTCTTCCTCAACCTTCTCAACAACAAGAGGTATCCTTTTTAGAAGACCTCGAGGCCCAATGGCCAGTGTCTGATCTTCCCTTAAACTACTTCTCCTCGGTAGGAGCGTTGGCCAGAGTATTGTCTTGAACCTTAAGGGTCTCACACCGCGTTGTTCTCTTATAAATAGTTACGCAAGATAACAACTCGATCAGAATAAGTAAAATTTAGCAAAAGTAAAGAATTCAGATGAAGAGTTTAAAAGCCAAAGATACTTATGAGGTCGATTGAAATAATGGTAGTCGTAGTTCCAAAATCAGTTTGACATAAAGAAGTAGTCTTTGAAGTCATTCGGATGGCTGGGGAGGTCGATGATGCCGGCAAATTTGGGAATCTGGGTGAGGTAGTGGAAACCATCACCTCGGGTTTTAATGACTGGATTGGCCTTCAGACAGAAAAAAAAATCCTTTGGATGGGGACCAACCACTCATTCTTAAGGAATATATACTTTAACCTCGCGAGGAGGCGATAAGAATTCGGCAGGAGCTGGAATGGGGGGAAAACTGATCCAGTGGGAGGAAGGAACCTGCCTTTAGGTGTTCATCACTCCAGGCCCCGAAATCGTCCTCCAACGGGGTACAACTTCGCTCACCTTCTAATGGAGGTTAAACATAGAAGTTCGAATTCATCTCGTTCCTGTGATTAGAATTATTTTATTTACTTTAGGTTGAGAAGTAATTCGAGACACGATCCTCTGAACCTTAAATAAACTGCCAGGTCCTACCTCGATCTCCTTCTCCACCACTGGACCAAAGTGGGGAATGGGGGTCTCAGGGGTGACCTACTTATCCTTTCCTCAAGAAGAGGAGCATGTCATAGTATTTTTCTTTTGAGAGGCCATGACGATTGTTTTAGTTCGCCTGATTACAAAAATGACTCATTAGATGCGACCTAGGGATGTAACTGAGTTATAATAATGGAAGAAATGGCAATCTAAAATTTTACGTCTTTACTACTCGACCTAAAGCATCTATGGGTTAAGTTTAGATTTAATACCCTGACGCGTGGTCCCACGTGCGTCCCTAATTCATGCTCCCTAATCTCGAGAAGGTGCTAAAACTTTGGGATTTGTGTTTCAGACACGGTGGTTTCAAAAATCGATTTAATGCAAAACCACCCTAGTATTGTGTCCCTTAAGCTACCTGGATTTAAGCCTAAACCATTCACCTTCCAAACCAAAAGACCAATAACATTTAACCTCTAAACCCAAAAAAAATACCTTTTTTTATGCACTTAATTTAACCGTTTCTATTCATATTTGTTTTGGCTTGGTATAACCCAAAATGAACCAGTACATAACCAAAATAAGGCAAGACACACTAAAAAATTTCATAAACTTGAAAAAAAAAACAAGTAAAAAAAAAAGAAATTTAAACCAGATTAGATATGTACTTATGGATTGGTTGTTGATCAAGGTTGTAAAAGGACGAAGGACGGTGAAGATTGCAGAAACTGAGAGGTAACCGTTGGAGGGATTTCTGAGAAGGAAGAAACTTAAAAGTGTTTTTGAGAATTTTTGGAGAGAAGTAAGAAAGGAAAATTTTAATGCAAAGGTGGTGAATGCTAGGTCTTGTTCTCCTATTTATACGTCAAATTTGGGGACAAATCTGAGCTGCACGATTAAAGCAGGTAGAGATCTGAGGGTTAGAATTAAATAAACCAAACATCAGTGAAAGGTTGACAAGACAACTGTCACAGTCTCGAAACCCGAACAGATGCCTATAATAAGCAAACACGTGTCCCGTAAGTGAGTGGGTGGGCACATTTTCTCATGACAGAAGTCGAAAAGCCCCTACTGTGCGTGTCAGAAGTGACATCATGCATGAGCAGGGACTTGGGGGAAAATGTTGTACCATGAAAACAAGAGCTCAACTATTTTGCTCAGGGTACGACTGGCATGTAATAAGTAAATAATGCAATAGTTCGAAGATGTCTTACATACTCCAGGCCAAACAGCTCGAGGCCATGTCACAGAGTCCGAGATAGCCTAGGATCCTTTAGATAGTTTGAAGCGCAAATGATAGAGATCAAAGTATCCAGTGTCCAGTGTCTAGATCGCCTTCATTAAGCCCGAGTTTTATTTAAGTCAATTTTTCCTAGTCCAGATATATCCAGTTCGAGGGTGGCATCTAGCTTGAGGAGGTTCAAAGACGCACATGGAAGAATCCCTACAAACTCAGATGCCCAATATGCGTCATAAATGCGTACAATCGTTATATACATTTATTGATTAATGTAAATGGAAATACGGTTAATTAGGGTATTTACGTACCCATTTATTTGGGAAATTACCCAATCTTGTATGTTACCATTTATAGTACTGATACCAATAATTTCCATCATAATTCCCTATAAATATAAGGGGAATTGACAGTAAAAGGGACTAACATCTGGTATGCCAAAAATTTGCAGAAAATGTCATAAACAACTTTCTCAAGAGTTCCTACGCAAGAATAAGAGTGACTCGTGGATTAGGTGGATTTTAACCACTGAACCACGTAAGAGCTTTATGAGTTTATATTTACGGTTTATTAGGAAGCTTAATCTCTTTAATCAGATTTATTAATCCCTTGTTAGCAAAAAATCGCGTCAACACAACTTTATTCATTTTTCTGGCTAAAAAGCTTAAACATGTTTTTAATGAAAGATGACCTCCTCCTATGCCATCATGGGATGTAAGGAAAGAGGAATATGAGAAATATGCTGATTGGATGAGATCAAATCACATGGCAAGATTTTATATTCTTAGTGTTTAACGCCCAAAATGTGACTATCACTAAGCGGCAGTTGTAGTAAAATCAGGACGTCGGTCCACAAGGAGGTAACCTAAAACCAAAAGATTAGTAGAAAATAACAAAAAAGTTAGTAACATGAAATAAATAAAAATGGAAATGAAAAGAGATTTGAGATTTTGGTGTTGTCTTTTTGATGAAATAATAAAATGAGATAAGTGAAATAAAAGAAAGGTGTAATCAAGAGTTTGAGAAATAGAAATGTTTTAAGAATCATCCATATGCTTGTTTGGTTACTTAATTACTTGATTTACAAAAATACACAAGTAAATAGTTCACATCCCAACATTTACTTGGAAAATCTAACAATAAAGTCCATATACTTTTCTAACAAAAGTTCATTTGAGTTATAAAGTTCTTTACTTTATGAGCACAATGTTAATCTTATGAAAAATTTAAAAATGACGAAATACCCAAGGGCAATAATGCAATAGAATATCGAACATAAAATTATGTATCAATAGTACTTTTACTAATTACAATCACATAGAAAGAGCATGACTAATCCTATATACTATTAGTGCAAGTAAATAAAGATAAAAAAATAGAGATGAGGATGAAAGAACATAAATATCTCAAATACATTATATTAAGAACATAGTAAATCAAAGTAGCAAAATAACATCACTAGCATATGAAATCATCCCTAACCTTCCTAGGAAGATTAGGCTATTATGCTCATAATTCTCACAAAATTATAAGAAGAAAATATGAGAAGAAAGTGCGTAGAAATTTTTCTATAGTTTCTTTACTCTAAAAGCTACATACCCATATGAAAGAAAGAGTCCCTATTTATAGAGGGAGAAAATGACTAGAAAAAAATTAAACAACAAATGGGGGTTGCACAATAAATCTGAAATATTAATAATAAAATATGATTTTGAAAAATTAAATCTTATTATTAACATTAACCTAGCTATTTTGGTGAAAGGTCAATTTGCCATTTTTTCTAAAACACAAAAAAAATGAGCTTTGAAGCTCAAAATAGAAATGTGCAAGGCCCAACACCCACAAAATATGGGCTAAAGGTGGCTGGTGGCAGCTGGACCATTGACCCAGCCGTGGCCAATGGAGAGGCACCACGTGGGCGCTGGCTGGGAGAGGGGAAGCTCGCGGGTCATCGAGTCGAGGGGCTGGGGCTCCATGTGGGTCAAGGCAGCTGTTGTGTTGAAGCTCGTAAACAGGTGGCAGGCGAGGGCGCGGACAGGTGGCGTGCTGGGGAGGCACAGGCTAGCTTCGGTGGGCTTGGGGAGGAGACAGGCCTGGGCTTCTCCTTCAGATTGGGCCCCTTTGTTTCAAGAAAAATGTCATTCTCTTTTTTTTTTTCAGATTTAATTGTTTTCTTTTCTCTTCATTTCAATGTGCCAAAATACAACTTTAATTCCTACAAAATAACAATAAATTAAGTCCTAATCAAATATTTTCATTTATAAAATAAATCATATTAATTCTATGAAAATATTAATTAAAACTTAATTTATTTTAACTATTAAAATAAATAATTGTGTATTTTTCACCACTAATCACAACTCTCAACTAGCTTATTGCTAGTCCCTAACAATTCAAGCAAAAAAATTAAATTATCAAGTTGAATAACCAAGTCAAACCAAGCAAAATCATCTAAGCATTTTCAAAGTATCAACAAGAAGTCAGAAATTACTATCTAAGCCAATTCAGTTGCGATTCCATAGTTGTGTGTGTGTGCACCAAACTATTTTCTTTTTATCGCAAGTCATAACACAAATAGTATAAAAAAATCTCAAAAGTATAAAGGTCTCAACTCCAAATTCCTCACTGGCATTGAAAGTATTTGTATGGGAAGGATTACACTCTTAGAGTTGGAAATGTAACAATTTACGCTCAAATGAGAAAAGATAAACTTTTTAGGACAAGCAATTTGAACAAATATTGATCACGAGATAGATATATCAACTTATTGGAATTCAAATGACAAACAACCTTTGGGATTTACATTAGAAAGCTCAAGAAAAATAAAATGGCAACTAACTAGAAATGATGAATAAGAAAAAGAAACTATTAATCATGATATTTTTTTTATTATTATTATATATATTTTTTATACAATTACACAAAAAAAAATATAATAGAAAGGTTATTTTTTTCTTCAACAACTATAAAATAATAAAGGAAAGTGTTGCTCTTGTTCTATTTTTTTTTAATTTTTCATTTAATTTTTTTTCCTCTTCTCTTTTTTTCATCATCATTTTTTTTCATCATTCTTTTCCTTTTTTTTTTATCATTCCTTTCCTTTTTTTTTGACAAGAGACAACACAAAAAATAAAAGGAAATTACAAATAAAATAAAATAAATAGAACACAAATTTAAAATTTATTACAAAGACTCATTCTTATATGAAAAACATCCCTCTAGTAAATGTCATGTTTTAAATTCAAAGATGTGACTTTACCAACTCAAATTATCAATAAAAATTCAAAATGTTGTTTTCTCAACTCTCACAACTCACCAAGAAATGAAAAACTTTAAACTTGAAATTTCTCTCAACTATTTGTGCTAACAACCAATTTATCACATGTTTGGAAAGTGCACAACAGAACTCTGAAAATCACATCTTAATAGCTAAACATAGTAAAACCTAACTCAAAACAACAAGTTGTACTCATGCTTGGATAATTTTGAAAAAATTTGACTTAAAAATTGAACTCGACAATAAGATTTTCCAAATGAATGCTAACCACCCCCAACCGAAAATCAAACATTGTCCTCAATGTCAAAATGAATAATCAATGAAAAAGGTAGGGAAAGAGAACACATGGATGATGACCATGTCCATGAGGCGAGAGCATAAATAGCCTGATAACAATACCCCAGACAAAATACAAAAATGAAAAACATACAAAAATAAAAGAAAGACATAACAATAAAGATAATAATAAAAAAATAAAAATAAAAAGAACAAACAAACAAACCGTTCAGAACTTCAGAGTGTATTAATTGGGTCCTTAAGAAGGACCTCTTCAACATGACTCTCACTCTCAATGCAATACTTCAGTCTTTGGCCATTGACTTGAAAAATTCTCCCATCGGTTGGGTCCTCGACCTCAACAGAACCGTTGGGAAAAAATTGCACCACGGTAAACTGCGATCGCGATGGACTGGTCCATTTGTAGTGAAGCACCTTTCTTGTCTTTGATCGTTATATCAAATTCTTGCAAGAGAATGATCCACCGTATTAATCGCACCTTAGCATCCTTTTTTGAAAGGAGATACTTAAGGGCGGAGTGATCTGTGAAGATCGTAATAGGTGAGCCAATCAAATAAGATCGGAATTTTTCAAGGGCAAAGATGACGACAAGCAACTCTTTTTCAGTAGTGGAATAGTTCATTTGAGCACTATTGAGAGTTCGACTTGTATAATAGACAACAAAGGGTTTCCCCTCCCTTCGTTGTCCTAGCACAGCTCCCACATCAAATTTTTTGGCATCACACATGATCTCAAAAGGAAAACTCCAATCGGGTGACTGAATGATAGGAACGGAAGTAAGTGGATTTACAAGCGTTCGGAATGATTCCTCACACTTAGGTGTCCACTCAAAAGAGACATCTTTGGCTAGGAGGTTGCTTAGCGAATGAGCAATCATTGAAATTTTTTGCATGAACCTCCTATAGAAACCAGCATGACCAAGGAATGACCTAACGTCTTTGACAGTCTTTGGAGTAGGCAGGTTGGAGATAAGGTCAACTTTGGATTGATCAACCTCTATTCCTTTTTCAGAAACAATGTGGCCTAAGACTATGCCAAAAGATACCATGAAGTGGCATTTCTCCCAATTGAGCACAAGTCCTTTCTCAATACACCATTTTAAAACAGCTTCAAGATGAAGAAGACGTGTGTCAAAGGAATTTCCAAAAACGGTTAGGTCATCCATGAATACTTCCATTGATTTTTCAATCATGTCACTAAAGATGATCATCATGCATCTTTGGAATGTAGCTGGTGCATTACACAAACCAAATGGCATATGTCAGAAAGCAAAAGTGCAAAAGGGACAAGTGAAAGTGGTCTTATCTTGATCCTCTAATGCAATCTCAATTTGATAATATCCAGAATAGCCATCAAGAAAGCAATAGAATGGATGACCAGCTACACGTTCAAGGATTTGATCAATGAATGGGAGTGGAAAATGATCTTTGCGGGAGGTGGCATTGAATTTTCTATAATCAATGCACATGCGCCACCCTATCACAGTTTTTGTGGGGACAAGGACCCCTTTTTCATTTTGGATCATAGTGACACTAGATTTCTTGGGCACGACTTGAGTTGGACTAACCCATTTGCTATCAGCTACTGGGTAAATAATACCAGCGTCTAGCAATTTCAAAACTTCATTTTTAACAACTTCTTTCATTGTGGGGTTCAGTCGCCTTTGAGGATCTCTTCGAGGGATAGCCTTGTCCTCCAGATTGATTCGATGGGAGCAAATTAAAGGGATAATACCTTTGATATCAGCAAACGTCAACCTATCATAGATTTATGCATTTGCAGTGGCTCGAGTAACTGCAATTCTTGAGAATTTTGAAGGTTGGACGAGATGATAACTGGAAAGGTTTCACCATCTCTCAAGAAGACATGTTTCAAACCCTCGGGAAGTTGGGTCAATTGAACAATTGGAACCTCTTCGGCTGAAGTTTTCGGCTGTGACCTCTCACGAGGTAGCTCTTCAAATCGAGGTTGCCAAAACTGAGTCCTTCTATTGCGCGAGTCTGTGTGATCTGATATTGCAAGAGTAGACTCAATAGACTGAGACTTTCGTTGTCAGACAGAAGGAGGAGTTCATCAAGATTATCGAAGTTGCTTCACAATTGAACCTTCTCGGGAATTAAAGAATCAATCATGAATGTTTGATAGCATTCATCATCTTCTCAGGGTTGTTTCCCGATGTGGAAGATATTGACTTCAAGAGTCATGTTTCCAAACGATATCTTCATTAGACCATTCCGAAAATTGATCAAAGCATTTGCAGTAGCAAGGAATGGTCTTCTGAGGATAATAGGAATTTTAGACTCCATGTTTACCACAGATTGAGTATCAAGAATAAGAAAATCCACGGGGTAATAAAAATTTTCAAGTTGAACTAAAACATCCTCAACAATACCCCTAGGCTTTTTGGTGGAGCGGTCAACAAGCTGTAGCACAACAGATGTTGGCTTCATTTCTCCAAGACCGAGTTGCGAGTATACAGAGTAAGGCATGAGATTTACACTTGCGCCAAGATCAAGTAAGACTTGGCTGACTTCATGGGTCCCAATTTGGCAAGAAATTGTGGGACAACCCAGATCTTTGTATTTTGGCAGTGTCTTTTGTTCAATCACCGCACTCACTTGCTCAATCAAGAAAGCAGTCTTCTTGACATGGTGCTTCCTTTTTGCAGTGCATAGATCTGTGATGATTTTGGCATAAGCAGGCACTTGTTTTATGATGTGAAGCAAAGGAAGATTAATCTTCACTCAAGGATTTCAGCTCGGTTATCAGGAAGTTTCCCAACAGGTTTCAAAGCCTGGGGAAATGGTACTTTTGGAGAGGCATTGAGTGGTGGATTTTCAGGAATAACTTTTGGAGTACTGGGAGAGTTGGATTTTATGGGTGGGTCTTGCAAAGTTTTACCGCTTCTAGTCGTGATGGCATTTACTTCCTTAACATTTTGATTATTGGAATTTGAAGATTGGGCCATGTGTTGGCCTTGCACATTGAATTTTGGTTGGGAAGGAAGTTTGCCTTTTTTCCGAAATGGCCAAGGATTCAGTCAATTTTGAGAATTGACATTTCATTTCCTTGATTTCTTCCATCATTTGGCAATTTAGTTTGGATTATTCCTCTATGAATGCATGAAGGGTATTCTCGAGAGAATTTCATTGTGGATGAGCATTATATTGAGGTGCAGAATACGCCTTTGATGGTTGAACTTGTTGCTCATTTCTCCATTAGCCTCCAAACGTTTAAGCTTGGTTGGAATCTCTCCAACTGAAATTTGGGTGGTTTCTCCAACCAGGGTTGTACATATGAGAGAATAACTTGTTATATGCCCCTAAGGCATTGAATTACTCCTCATAACCCCCCCCCCCCCCATTTCATTCAAAGTTAAGCAGTCCTTAGCTAAATGCTTCGTCCCTCCACAAACAAAGCAAGGTTCTTGTGGTTCCGCTTGAGCAATCATGTGCGGTTTTTGCCCATTTTTTGTCATCAAGACCTCAAACTGCTTTTTCAAAGCTTCGAGTTGGGCCTTAATACTATCCTCTTCTCGAAGTTGATAGATCCCTGATGGTTTGTGTCAGTTGGTGCTATCAGTAGCACTTGGACCAATCCAGGTGTGAGAATTTTTCGTGGTTTCTTCGAGATATTCAAGAGCATTGTTTGGCTCTTTTTCGAGGAATTCACCATTGCATAGCATTTCTACAAACTGGCGCTCACGACTCGTGAGGCCTTCATAGAAGTAACTGACCAAACACCAGTTCTCATAGCCATGGTGCGGGCACTGATTCAACAGATCTTTGAATCTTTCCCGGACTTGATAGAATGTTTCATTGTCCTTTTGGGAAAATGTGGAAATCTGTCATTTTAGACTGTTGGTCTTATGGCTGGGGAAGTGTTTCAGAAAGAAGGATTTGGTCATCTCCTCCCATGTTCCAATAGACCTAGGTCTCAAAGAGTATAACCAACTTTTGGCTTTATCCTTCAAGGATAAAGGGAAGAACTTCAGTCGCACATAATCGGCATTTTCGGCTCGGTTATAGAACGTGGCTACTACCTCCTCGAATTCTCTAATATGCATGTATGGGCTTTCGTTTTCCATTCCATGAAACGTGGGCAAGAGTTGAATCATGCCAAATTTACAGTCTAATGTGGGCATATTAGGAAGGAAGATAATGCATGAAGGCATGGAAGTGCGAGTAGGATGGAGGTAGTCATTGAGAGTTCTTGATTGGATTTCATCATTGCGAGCCATTGCGAATGGATTATTATCAGCTAAAGTTTGTAGAGAAGCAGGATTGGTGGAAGGAGTTCCGGAAGGAGTGGCTGATGAATTGGAAGAAGTGTCACTGGAAGCTTCGTGATGATTCATCCACTTTCGGAATCAGAATTAGATTTATTTTATGTATTTATTTTTTATTTTATTATTTGGTTTTTTTTTATTTTTTGATTTTTGATTTTTTTGATTTGATTTTTTTTTTTGTTAAACTTGTTCCCATGTAGATTTGGAGGATTTTGGGTGATCTCCAACACCTGACTAGAATTCCCCGAGGTTAATGAGTAAGTATGGTGGATCACAAGTTAAACCTTTTCGACCAAACAACCTTTAAGCATAGTGAAATTGCTTATTTTGACAGAACAAGATTGGAATTCTTATAGTAATAAGTTCAACAATGTAATAATGCAAAGGTATATGCTCGAAATGTTCCCAGACTGATTAGGAAGGTTGTCAAGGTACTGCTTTAGACCCACACTTGCCTAGACAGAACTCCCCGAGGTTCCCAGGTAAGTGTGGAGGGTAACGCTATCATAAACCTTATTTAACAACCAATCTTTCTAGACAGAACAATATCAGTTTCTACCATTTTTAATATTACACAATTGTTCCCAATACTAAGCGTTTTATGATTGAAATTTTATGAACAATTTTATGTTGTTTTTTTTCTTTCTTAGAAAACCTAAATTCTAAGGAAAACTAAGACAAAGAAAAAGAAAAGCCTAAACTAAGCAACCAAATAAACAACACAAAAATAAAATAAAATAAAATAAAAAGAGAATTAAAGTGAAGATAACAAATGGGGGTTAGACAATAAATCTGAAAACTAAAACTAAAAAGAATTTTAGACTGTTGTTTAATTTCAAATATGTATTAAACTAAAACAAAACAAAAACTAGAAAAGAAATTAAGAAAGAGGAATGAAATTAGAATTAACTTAAAAAGAAAAAAAATAATTATATAAATATATATATGGTTCTTTTTTGTAACTAAAAGAAAGGAAAAGGAAAAAAAATAAAAATAAGGATAAATATTTATTTTTTCACGTTTTTTTTATATAGATATGTATATATATACATATATGAATATGTATATATATATATATTGTTTTACCGAAAAAGAAAAGAAAAGGAAGAGAAAATATATATATATATATATAAATAACTAATTTTTGTTTTTGTTTATATGATTTTTAGTTAGTATTTTTTCATAATAATAATGAAATTAACTAAAAATTAGTAAATTAAAAAAAATTATACTAACACAATATTTATACCAACAAAAATACAAATAAAGTTACTAACATTTTGGTAAAAATTTCACTAAACCTTTGAAAACTACCTCCCCGGCAACGGCGCTAAAATTTGTTTAACACCCAAAATATGACTACCACTAAGCGGTAGTTGTAGTAAAATCGAGTGGTCGATTCACAAGGAGGTAACCTAAAACCAAAAGATTGGTAGAAAATAACACAAAAAGTTAGTAACATGAAATAAATAAAAATGGAAATGAAAAAGAAATTTAAGATTTTGGTGTTATCTTTTTGATGAAATGATAAAATGAGATAAGTGAAATAAAAGTAAGGTGTAATCAAGAGTTTGAGAAATAGAAAGGTTTTAAGAATCATCCATATGCTTGTTTGGTTACTTAGTTACTTGATTTACAAAAATACACAAGTAAATAGTTCACATCCCAACATTTACTTGGAAAATCTAACATTAAAGTCCATATTATTTTATAATAAAAGCTCATTTGAGTTATAAAGTTCTTTACTTTAAGAGCACAGTGTTAATCTTATGAAAAATTTTAAAATGACAAAATACCCAAGGGTAATAATGCAATAGAAGATTGGACATAAAATTATGTATCAATGTTACTTTTACTAATTAGAAGCACATAGAAAGAGCATGACTAATCATATATACTATTAGTGCAAGTAAATAAGATAACAAAATAGAGATGAAAATGAAAGAACATAAATATATTAAATACATTATATTAAGAACATAGTAAATCAAAGTAGCAAAATAACATTACTAGCATATGGAATCATCCCTAACCTTCCTAGGAAGATTTGACCATTATGCTCATGATTCTCACAAAATTCTAAGAAGAAAATATGAGAAGAAAGTGAGTAGAAATTTTGCTATAGTTTCTTTACTCTAAAAATTACATACCCATATGAAAGAAACATTCCCTATTTATAGAGGGAGAAAATGACTAAAAAGAAATTAAACAACAAATGGGGGTTACACAATAAATCTGAAATATTAATAATAAAATATGATTTTGAAAAATTAAATCTTATTACTAAAATTAACCTAGCTATTTTGGTGAATGGTCAATTTGCCCTTTTTTTCTAAAGCACAAAGAAAAAGAGCTTTGAAGCTCAAAATAGAAATGTGCAAGGCCCAACACCCACAAAATATGGGCTAAAGGTGGCTGGTGGCAGCTGGACCATTGACCCAGTCGTGGCCAATGGAGAGGCGCCACGTGGGCACTGGCTGGGAGAGGGGAAGCTCGCGGGTCGTCGGGTTAAGGGGCCGGGTCTCCATGTGGGTCACGCGGGTCAAGGCAGCTGCTGTGCTGAAGCTTGCGGACAAGTGGCAGGCGAGGGCGTAGACAGGTGGCGCGCTGGGGAGGCACGGGCTGGCTTTGGTGGGCTTGGGGAGGATACGGGCCTGGGCTTCTCCTTCGAATTGGCCCATTTGTTTCAAGAAAAATGTCATTTTCTATTCTTTTTTTTTTAGATTTAATTGTTTTCTTTTCTCTTCATTTCAAAGTGCCAAAATACAACTTTAATTCTTACAAAATAACAATAAAATCAAATTCAAAATACTAAACGAATTTGATTTTATTGCATGTATTGACTTTAGAATTTTTTTTTTAATTTGATTATTCTTAAATTTTCTTTAGACATGCAATTAAAAGTTTAGACTTTAACGCTTTCATAAAATGAACGATCGCTAAATAACTCTGAATTATTTAAAGTAGCTAAACCAAAAGGAAACAAAAGACAAAATGTTTCAAATGAGGATGTTACGTATCTTTGGCATCTTAGACTAGGTCATATAGGACTAAACAAGATAAACCGGTTAACAATAGATGGTCATAAGTGTAAATTTTGATTATATATTATCAATTTCTTTAGGCTTAGAAATTGTTAATTTTTAGTTATTTTAATGACTTTAATTTTGTTTTTGGTATTTTGTGATTTTTGGGTAAAAAATAATTTTAAGAGTAAAAATACACATTTATTAATATAAAAATAGATTGACTTTGAATTAATATTTCTATGACTTTAATTTAATATATTTTTTATTCAGACATATTTAATTTAGATTTGATATATTTGGTGTTGTAGGTTAGTGTAATAATTTTATAAAGAAAATAAAAGAATCTGAGCTTGAGCTAGCGCTAGCGCTGGAGCTGAAATTTCACGAGCGATTTTAACACTGTTCTAGCCATATTTTGGAAAGATTTTAACATTGTTCTAGCCATATTTTGGAAATTCTCTAAAAAATAGTAGTTGTAGATATTTTTCTTAACTTTCCAAAACATATTGAATCGTACAATTCGAAGTTATATCGAGGGAGATATGGTCAAAATATGATTAGTTACGTGGGAAAAATTAGCTTATTGAGAAATACGAAAATATCAGATTCAAACTTCAATTTTATAACCAATTGTCAGATTTTTTTTCTCCATATCAGAAAATTGGAGATATCACAATAATATTAAAATAAAATTAATATCTATTAGTTTTAGTTTAAGTTTTAGATTTTAAATTTTATTTTGATTAGTTTTAGTTAGTATGAGATTATTATAAATAGAGGTTCGTTTTCATTTGAAAACACATTCTATACTCTCTCTTTTAGAGAGATATTTTCTTCTACTCTTTTTTTATTTTAGTATATTCAGTTTTCTTTTTAGGTTAAGGGCTATTTCAATGCCCTAGACATGATTATCATTAATAAATATTATATCGATTTCTTTAATTCTGATTCATTAAATTCTTCATATGTTTTGCTATAATTGTTTATAATTATTACTTGTATGTTGTTTCGACGGCAGCTGAATAGGATAGTGTTATAATTGATTGCCATTTTAGAATTACTATTACCTAATAGTCTAGGATTCTAAATGTTTGTGGTAACTTTGCAATTATTAATCATGTCAAAGTCATTTTTAATTGTGATTAAATTTGTGACCTAGGTTGAATAAGTTACGTTTGTTAATTTGTTATCTAGAACAATCTATCTCTATCAATTTTAATGCTTCTACTAGGTTGAATCTTAGGTGCTTTTCCTTAGGTTATTCAGTAGAAAGGGTTAATCAATAGCGCTTACCTTTAATTAATTTGCATGTTAGAGATTGGGATAATTATTGCTTTTGGGTTATCTACGGTTGTTAATTTATGATGGAATGAATAATTGGACTTTGTTAATTAATGGTATGAATATTTAATGGCAGCGAATTAGTTCTTAACCATCTTTTATATTTGTTAAATTTAATCTTGCAAGTTTTGTTTTGTGATTTTATTTTAGATAATCAAAATCTATTTTTACTATTTTGAATAATAAATGGAATAATAGTCTTTGTGGGTTCGATTCATACTTTGTCGCTATACTAAAGTAGTGGTGAAATATAAATATAAATATTTGTTAAATTTGATAACATTAACGACACCCGTCAGATGGACCGTTGAGAGAACTAAAAGTTGGAACTCTTCCAATTTGTGAGTCTTGTCTAGAAAGCAAAATGACCAAATGTTCTTTCTCATCGAAAGAAAATAGAGCCTTTAGAGCTTGTACACAACGATGTCTGTGGTCCATTCAACGTACATGCTAGATGTGGATATGAGTACTTCGTCACCTTCATTGACGATTACTCAAGATATGGTCATACTTAACTAATGCTTAGGAAGTCTGAAACCTTCGGTAAGTTTCAAGACTTCAAAGTTGAGGCTGAGAAGCAGTTAGATAAGACTCTTAAAATACTTCGATCAGATCTATGTGGTGAATATTTGGATTTTGAATTCAAAGATTTCATGTTGGAGCATGGTATTCAATCCCAACTCACAGCACCTGGAACACCACAACAAAATGGTGTTTCAGAAAGAAGAAACAAGACCTTGTTGAACATGGTCAGGTTTATGATAAGCTATTCTTCACTTCCTCTCTCATTCTAAAGATATGCACTTCAAACGGTGACTTACATTTTGAATGTAGTCCCATCTAAGACCATAAGCAAAACACCATTGGAGCTGTGGAATAGTAACAAACCTAGTTTGCACCATTTCCCTATTTGGGGTTGTTGTTGTGATAAATTTAATATTTGATTTTAAATACGCAAGTGCACGTAGTCACACAAGTAATACAATGATAAGTAAATTGTCTCCACAGGGATTGCAAAATAGAAAAATAAGCAAAACAATTACTAAACAACTTATAAGTACTAAAAATCAAATGAGTTGTTTTAGGCTAAACAAAATATTAAAAAGATGGAAATACTGAAATTAAAAACTGAACTAATCAAGAAAATCGAGATAAATATATGGATTGCAAAATTGACTTGAATTATTGAATTCCCCTATATTCATCATCCTGAAAAAAATTGCGGACAGATTGCGGCAATAATATTCTAGCAAAACTCCCAAGTTAATAAGAATTCATTTAAACACTCATAAAACTTTCCCAAATTTTATGACATTAATTCTTCTACCTAATTAAACATATTCCTATGCAAAATCAGATTTAAGAATGCAAATCAAAGTTTAATTCTCAAAAGTTACACAAGGCAAATAACATACCCTATGTTACTTACTAACATAACCTAACCTAGATTGTGACTTGTGTCATCCAAGTTTTTCCCATTACATTTAATCTTTCCAGCATTAAACATAATTAAATAACTTGCAATTGCTGGCCAAACAACAACAAGAAATTAATATAAGCACACTTGAATGAACAAGTGAGATTTTACTAAAATAAAGTGTAAGAGATTGATAGACTATAACATAGGGTTCATAAACAATTCAAGCCACCTAAAAATTAGTTCTTGGTTGAGTTCATAAACATTAATCCACAATCAAAACAGCCCATAATATTCAAATTCAGCAATCACTAAGAAAATGTAAAAATGGAGTTTAGAAATAGAAAGAAGAACAAATCCAAAGTGATGCTTGAGCTAGCTTCTTGCTTCTCCTTTTTCTTGCTGATTTTTGGTTCTCCTTGTTTCTTCTTCTGTTTTTTTTTTCCCAAAATGGCTGCTGCCTTCATATTACAGCTAATGCCTTCTTTTGTGTATTCTAAGTTTTCTCATTTTTTTTCCAAAAGTACGATATTGCCCTTTTTTCTCCAAAAACATAAATTCCTCCTTTCTCTTTTGTCCTTTTCTCCAATATGTTCACTAATTCTTTCTGCCCTTGCCACCTCAGCCAAAATTTCCAGCTTATCCATTGACTGCCACGTGTTCCATGTGCCCAAAAGCTGTCTGATCAAAATGCTTCAGCAAATTCTGTTTTGCTGCAACAAACCTGATAATTCAACCATCAACAATAAAATTCAATCAAAATAGTTTCACATGTTAGTTCATTCCTTGTGAGAATATTTATCCGTGAAACTATTACCTTTAACCCAATAGCTATTAAAAACTACAAAAAATAATTAAACTTAATTAAGATAATAAAAACACCAAAGTTAGCTAGAAAAGCTAAAAATAAACTAACATCACCCATTATTTTTTCACATATATAAGTTCAAAAGCACATGAAATAACTATTTATTCAAGAGTTATCACACCCCTAAACTTTCGACATTACTCGTCCTTGAGTGATGACTCTAAAAACAAAATACAACTAACAAAAGACACAAAAGGCACAAACTAAACAACAAAAGTCACGGAAACAACAAAGACAAAACACCACAACAATGGACAAACCTTGGTATGCCAAAGATAAAAAGGGGAAAGCTCTCGGGATATTTTATTTTGAAAAAGAGAAGCTGAATTTCAATCTTTCACAAGTTTTAAACCAAATTCTTCAAGCATTAATGTTGCTACCAAAATATGAATCAAGTGTTTCACCCTTTAGTGCATGCATAGCTTTTCCTAAACAATTTCAATCACCAAAAATCAAGCTAGACCTTGGTCCTCAAGCTTAAATAATGTCTCCATACATTACTTAGTGATTCCCTCTCCACTAATGTAGACAAACACCACACCAAAGATCAATAGGACTTTATCAAGCTTGTAATGATAGGCTAGTGTGAAGGTAGGATAAAAGAGATAAATTTTGGCTCAAATCACCCTAGGCACCTCAATCTTTCTATGACCTAAATACATAAATGCACACATTAATTTCCCCCAAAGAAAACCCCACAACATTATATAAATCTTGCCACCAGCCTTTATTACTAACATACAAAGACAAAAACTAAAACAACTTTTCCTTTATTTGAAGAGTTACACCCCCAAACCTATCTACAAACATACATACTTTTTGCTTTTCATTTTCTTTTCTGATTTTTTTTTTGGATACTTTGATGCAAGGGAGTGCACTCTTTAATTTTTTTTTCTTTTTGGATGTTCTATTTTTTTTTAGAATGAAAATAAACAACTAGATGGCAAGAGAACAAGAAAATTGAGAACACACTCTCCCCCCCCCCCCCCCCCCCCCAAACTTAAAAATTAACATTGTCCCCAATGGTGAAAACAAACAAAAGAAGAAAAGGAAAACGCTCACCCAATTTGCTCTCGCACACTCAACTCCGTCCAACCCCCCAAAATGCACAGCAATTAAATCCAATAAAGATCAAGGTGCTAAAAGGGTGTGGTGAAAAGAGGTGATTATATATATATATATGTTAAGCTAAGATAATGAGTGGCTAAGAAAGAAAAAATGACACTTAAGCTCAATGGGGTGACTAGGGATAAAAATGCATACAAGGAGGCTTCAAAGGCTCAAACGGTCCAAAGATGGCCTAAATCATTTCATCAGTGTGGTATTGTCTAAGATTTCGCCTCAAGGAACATCACTAAGTAATTCTAGAAACTTAAGCTCTCAAAGAAACTAGCTCTTTCTAGTGTCTCAAAATTGTTTAATCAAGCTATGCACATACTAAAAAGAGAAACACTCTCATCAACCAATTTCTAGCAACATTCACACCCAAATAATTTAGTTTAAAATTTAAGAAAGAAAGTCATTCAGCTTAAAAGTGTTTTTAAAGTGTTGCAAAATCGTCATCGAGCCCCCTAGTTAAACACGAACAAAAGCAAAAAGTATCCTTAAAATACTAACTAAACAATAGGGCAAGAACATAACAATCAACAAGACAACACAGAAGAAATACAAAACAATAGACAATGAAAGGTAAACAACAAGATAGTTCAAAACAAGAATTAAGTACAGAATAATAAATACAAATTAAAAGGTGGGTTAAAGAGGCTCCCTCCGCCTAGTCCTCAGAATCAGCATCCGAAGGACTAGGGTCATCATGAACATCTGGAGCGGTCCAAGCCTCCAAGATGGAGCTGGGTAACACTGGAAATGCCGCGGTTGGTTTGGTGAAGTTGCACTGGAGGGACTTGATGAGCGCGGCATCCCGCTGCTTAGCGTACTTCCAGAAGTCATGCTGCTGAGCTTCCAGGGACACCAACCATCTAAGAATCTCCCTTTGCTGAGCAATGAGGTCAATGAGGGCAGGAGCAAGGGGCGGAGCTGGTGGAGGGCCCAACTACTGAGGCAGATGCACGAGGTTGACCAATGATAATGAAATCGATGTCCCGGTGCTCGAAAAGTACATCCCAGTGCAAAAGGCACCCCAGCTCGAATGCACAGCTGTGTAATGAGTGAGGGAAAGAACAGCTTCCCCTTTTTCTTCCTGGCACAGCTAGCAATTTTCTTGGAGATCAACTGGCCCACATTTATACTCAGCCCAACCAACATACAATATAGCAGGAGCACCCTCTCCTTGGACACTGTAGTGTCATGTGTGGTGGGCAACAAGCGGCACTTAAGAAAATTTAACCATACTCTAGCTTCTGGCAAAATAGAGGTGTGCAAAAGAGTGCACACATCGCCAGAAGATATGCACCACTGAGCTCTGGGAGCTGTGACACATTGCAGTGCCTTGTCAAAGTTGACTAGTGAAGGGGCCAAGACCATCTCATTATATTCAGCGCATTTAACACTGGCTAACCCAAAGAGGGAATTAATAGTTTCACCAGCAAAGGAGACAACCTTGCCTCGAACCAGCACTTCAGAATTCTCAGCAGAGGCTATGTTGGCATAGAACTCTCGCACCAGGGGGATGAGAGCTTGCGCAGGCTTTTGACAGAACACCTCCCAATCGTGTTGCTCAATGACTCTGCTGATAAATTCTGGCAGCTCAAAAATGGTGGGTAAGAAGCCCTTTTCTTGGAGAAACTTCTTGGTTTTAATGGATTCGTACTGTGCTGTGGCTTGAGCAGTTGCAAACTTTTTAATTGGGGCTTGAATGAGCTGAGTTTTTCTTGGTGGAAGGGGTCGGTACGGCATTGGCCGCTGGCTGGGAGGTAGCTTTGGTGGAAGAGGAGGCCTTTTGTTTCTTTGGAGTAGGTGAAGCGGATGTGGGTTTGGCGACTCTCTTGGATTTGGGACGGGCTACTGTTGATTTGGTGGCTGGTGGGGTAGTTTTGGTGGGGGTAGGAGCATTTATAGTTGCTGGGGGAGGCAATAGTAAGGGGTCAGTGGTGGTTTTGGATTTCTTTTTGGTTGTTTGTGGGATAGAGGTTGGTGTAAATTTTGGTTTGTGTGGGGGTGGGACAGGGGATGGTGGGGTAGATTTGGGTTTCTTTCTCTGGGCTCTTGTTTTAGTGGTCATTTTGGCAAAAAGGGAGCAAAGATAGTAATAATCAGTCAACACCGCAACACTACTTCTTAATGGCACCTAAACAGAACTGCTCACAACCACAGGTTACCCCAACAGACCAGATCAATCAGAACAACAAAATACCAGACAACCCAAGAGCTCTGAACAATATTTCCAACAGATTTTTCCAATGGTTGACCCCAAACTCAAACACTATCAATGAATCCAATGAAGCACAGTAGAAACACAATTTCAAAGTAATACTGCAAAATAAGAAGATCAGTTACCCAAGGTCAATTCGGTTGGTGTATGCTCGGCTTGGCCTTGGATGCACCTAGGTGGGGGTCACGAAGGGAGCTAGGATGCCGAGATGGTGTTCGCTGCTGGCTGGGAGACGCCTGACCAAAACGGAAGGAGGGGATCTCAAGTGCAGGGCTTGGATGCGCCTGGGTGCATTCGGATGCACACCTAGAGAAGGCTTGCGAAGGGTAGGAGGGCACAGAGCTGACTCGCTGGTCAGGGAGGCGCACAAATAGAGCCGCGCCTGGTTCTGTGGTGCTGGGTCGTGCCTGGGCAGCTGGGATGCCCTTGGTGCTGGCGGCTTCGGACGCGCAACTGGATGGGAAGGGCAGTGGTGCGCATAGAGCTGGGCCTGGGTCCTTCGTGCTTCTCGTGTAATGGCTGGTAAAGGTGAGGAGCTTGAGGTTGATGATAGTGGTGATGGGTGGTGAAAAGGGAATAGAGCTGAAATGGGTATATATATTTAGATACTAAATGTATATTTATATATATATTAAAAATAATATATATATATTTGACTGATATTGTATAAATATAGATATTGCATATATTTAATAGGTTATATAAATATATATATATACATACATACAGTTTGTTGTAAAAAAATGTGGAAATAAATAAATAAATGTATTGTCATATATCTATATATATTTTATGTATGTATAAATATTCATATATATTAATAATTTTTTTATATAAATATAGTATTATATATATGTCTCTGAATGACCCCAGGACCCAGGATTGTTTGCCTGTCCAAATTGCTAATATTTTGCCCAAGTTTTGCTTCAGTAACCCAAATTTGACGTAACTCCTTTTTTTTCGGAAATATTTGCGGCCATTTTGCTGAAGCAAAATCTCGCAAAACCATCAGACTCCAAAATCATTTCCACAACACCCTATTTCTTGCTTTCTTAACACCCGAAACACCAAAATACACATAAAACCACTCCAAAACATCACAATAAAATAGAATTAAAATTGCAAAAAGTAAAATTAAAAATAAAAATAAAAATAATTAAAAACACTCATATGTATATATATATATAAATTTTTTCTTTTCTTTCTGTTTTTCTCTCCTTTTTTTTATAGACACTATTATTTTACACTTGCTTCTTTTTGGGTTGTCTTTAAATTAGTGCCTGAATCACTTGACAACCCAAAACAACCACAACTTTAAGGATCCTCCAAAGTGATGGAGGTCTTCTTGCGGTCGACCTCACCTCCCCAATAATGTTTCAGCCGCTGCCCATTCACTTTAAACTCCCTTCCAGATTGATCTTCTCGAACTTCAACGGCTCCAAAGGGGTAAACTTGGACCACTGTGAATGGGCCAGACCAGCAGGACTTCAACTTGCAAGGAAACAACTTCAAGTGTGAGTTGAAGAGCAATACTTTCTACCCTTCTCAAAGATTCGAGCTTGAATTTTCTGATCATGCCACCTCTTAGTTTTCTCCTTGTACAACTTAGCATTTTCATAGGAGAACAACCTCATCTCTTCCAGCTCATTTAACTGTAACTTTCGAGCTTCTCCAGCAGATTGGAGGTCCATATTCAATTTCTTAATGGCCCAATATGCCTTATGCTCCAACTCAACGGGCAAATGGCAAGCTTTCCCAAAAACCAAACGATACGGTGACATTCCCAAAGGAGTTTTGAAAGCCGTTCGATAGGCCTAAAGAGCATCATCCAATCGCTGAGACCAATCCTTTCTACTAGGATTCACCACTTTCTCTAGGATTCCCTTGATCTCCCTATTGGATATTTCCACTTGACCATTAGTTTGGGGGTGGTAGGCGGTGGCAATCTTGTGCTTCACACTATATTTGGCTAACAACGCTGCCAAAATCTTGTTCACAAAGGGGTTCCTTCATCACTTATAAGCGCCCTTGGAGTGCCAAAACGGGTGAACACATGCTTATGTAAGAACTTCATGACCACCTTGGAATCATTAGTAGGACTTGTCACTGCTTCAACCCACTTAGAGATATAGTCAACTGCCACCAAGATATACAAATTCCCAAATGATGGTGGAAATGGCCCCATGAAGTCGATTCCCCAAACATCAAACAATTCCACTTCAAGGATGCTATTCAAAGGCATTTCGCTCCTTGCTGAAATATTTCCAACACGCTGGCATCGGTCACATCTCTTAGCAAATTAATGAGCCTCCTTGAAGATAGAAGGCCAATAGTACCCCGATTGAAAAACCTTAGCGGCTGTCCTTTGCCCACCAAAATGTCCACCATAAGGAGTTGAATGACAATGCTTTAGTATGCTAGAAACTTCATCCTTAGGCACACAACGCCTCATGATTCAATCTGAGCATTGTTTGTACAAATAGGGCTCATCCTAATAATAGAATCTCACATCATGAAAGAACTTCTTGAGCTGCTGCCTATTCAAATCAGGTGGCTGCAAACCACTCACCAAATAGTTGACAAAATCAGCGTACCATGGAGTAGTGGTTTGGTTCACAACCAACAATTGCTCATCGGGAAATATCTCTTTAATAGGCCCTTCATTTTTCTTTTCACTTCCAGCTTCAAGTCTAGATAAATGGTCAGCCACTTGGTTCTCTGTTCCTTTTCTATCCCGAATTTCCAAGTCAAATTCTTGAAGAAGCAACACCCATCGAATAAGTTGTGGCTTAGCATCCTTCTTGGCAATTAGATACTTGATCGCTGAATGGTCTGTATAAACCACCACTTTAGTCCCCACAAGATAAGCTCTAAACTTGTCAAAAGCAAACACCACCGCCAAAAGCTCTTTCTCGGTGGTAGTATGGTTCAATTGGGCATCGGCTAATGTCTTGTTGCATAGTAAATGGAATGAAAAACCTTCTCTTTTCGCTGCCCAAGTACAACACCCACAGCAAAATCACTAGCATCGCACATCAATTCAAAGGGGATAGACCAATCCGGAGCTACAATGATGGGTGTGGTGATAAGATCTTTTTTTAAAGTCACAAATGCTTCTTGACACTCATTTGTGAACTCAAATGCTCGATTTTGCTCAAGTAAGGAACAAAGGGGCTTAGAAATCTTTGAAAAATCTTTTATAAACCTCCTATAGAAGCCTGCGTGCCCCCAAAAAGCTTCTAATCCCCTTGACTGTAGTAGGTGGTGGTAATTTTTCAATGACTTCCAGCTTTGCTCTATCCACTTCTATGCCCTTGTTAGAAATTCTATGGCCCAACACAATGCCTTCTTGCACCATGAAATGGCACTTTTCCCAATTGAGTACCAAGTTTGTTTCTTCACATCTAGCCAAGACTTGCTCTAAGTTAGCCAAACAAGTGTCAAAGGACTCCCCAAATACTGAAAAATCATCCATGAAAACTTCAAGAGACTTTTCCACCATATCTGAAAATATCACCATCATACAATGTTGGAAAGTGGCAAGGGCATTGCACAACCCAAAAGGCATCCTTCTAAAGGAAAAAGTGTCATAAGGACAAGTAAAGGTAGTCTTCTCTTGGTCTTCTGGTGCAATGGAAATTTGATTATAGCCTGAATACTCGTCAAGGAAACAATAAAACTCCTTTCTCGCCAACCGATCAAGCATTTGGTCAATGAATGGCAGTGGGAAGTGGTATTTTCTAGTAGCCTTATTCAACTTCCAATAGTCCATACAAACACGCCACCCCGTCACTTGTCTTGTGGGAATCAACTCATTATTTTCATTAGCCACCACCGTGACTCCACCTTTTTTAGGAACACACTGAATCGGGCTGACCCAAGAACTATCTGAAATTGGGTAAACAATTCCATAATCAAGCCACTTAATTATCTTTTTTCTAACAACTTCCTTCATGATAGGATTAAGCCTTCGCTGCTGCTCAACAGAATTACTACAGCAATCCTCCAACAAAATTTTATGTATACAAAATGAGGGACTTATACCCTTGATATCCACCATGGTCCAACCAATGGCCCTTGTATATTTCTTCAAAACAGCCAGCAACAAACTCTCTTTTTCAGCTCCTAACATGGCTGAAATAATCACAGGCAAGGTCTCATTATCTCTCAAATAAGCATACTTCAAGTGACTAGGCAAAGGGTTCAACTCTAATTTTGGTGGCTCTTGAATAGAAGGCTTGGGAGGCTTAAAATTCCCTCCCGACTAGTTCAATGACTCAAAAGGCCTCCTAAATTTAGGAAAGGGCTGCTTTGACTCCACCCATGTAACTTGGCTTTCTTCCTCTTCACTTAAGTTTTTAAGCTCTTCAAGTGACCTCACCCCCACTCCATCTTTAAAAGCTTCCTTGTGGAATTTTTCAGCGACAATAGACTCAATTACACTTAGCTTTAGAGCATTCCTCAACCTCATCCAGAAACTTCATAGCGTTGAACACGTTGAAAGTCACTTGTTGGTCATTCACCCTCATAGTAAGCTCCCATTTTTGTACATCAATCAAGGTCCTCTCGGTAGCTAGAAATGGCCTACCCAGGATAATAGGAACATCTTTATCCGCTTCATAATCAAGGATGATGAAATCAGCCGGAAAAATGAATTTATCAACCTGCACAAGTACATCCTCAATTTTTCCTTCTGGGTGTGCCATAGAACGATCCGCTAATTGCAAAGTGATTGTGGTTGGTCTTGCTTCTCCAATCCCCAACTTCTTGAAAATTGACATAGGCATCAAATTGATACTAGCCCCCAAGTCACAAAGTGCTCTACTAACGTCTCTACCACCAATAGAACAAGGAATTGTGAAGCTGCCCGGATCCTTCAATTTAGGAGGAATTTTATTGTTCAATATAGCATTACAACCTTCAGTCAACACCACTGTTTCAAATTCACCAAGCCTCCTCTTTTTAGTTAAAATATCCCTTCAAAAACTTCACATAGTTGGGCATTTGCTCCAAAGCTTCCACCAATGGTATATTGATGTGAAGTTGTTTCAAAACATCTAAAAATCTCTGGAATTGACCATCTTGTTGCTGCTTTTGAAAGCGCTGAGGAAATGGTGGAGGTGGCTTGCTTATAGGCTTTCCTGTAGCATTTTGCGGAGGAATTGCTGCAGCAATTACTTCAGGATCAGCTTTTAAAATTTTTGAATTCACAGCTTTGTCTCCCTTGTCCACACTACTTTGGATTGAAGTGGGCTCGCTGTTTCAAGTACAATTCTCCTCAGTCAATTCCAGATTTTTACCACTCCTCAAGGTAACCACCTTGCAATGCTCCTTACCATCTTTCCTTGGGTTTTCAGTATCACTAGGCAAAGTGCCTTGTGGTCTATTCCTTAGCTTATTAGCTAGCTGCCCCATTTGAATTTCTAAGTTCCTCAAGGATGCCGCTTGGCTCTGAATCACAGCATCATTCTTGGCCATATATTCTTTCATTAAACTCTCCAAAGAGCTTGATTGAGACACTTGAGGATGAGGTGGTTGAGCTCTTGGTTGTTGTTGAGAAAACCCCGGTGGATATGTAGGCTTGTTTTGCATTGGTGCTCCGCTTGAACTAGCTCCTTGACCCCCCCATGAGAAGTTTGGATGCTGCCTCCACCCCGGATTGTAAGAGTTCGAATATGGGTTATTTCGGTTGGCATTTTGATTCCCCACATAACAAACTGAAGCGGGATTCGAAGGACAACTCTCAAATGCGTGCCCATCTCCACAATAAACACAAGATACATCGGCAACTTATCCCATGGCAGATGGTTGTACCATTCCCCCCAAACTCATGTTCTTGAGAAGGTTAGTCATTGAAGAAACTTGAGCGGTCAAAGTTGTCAATGCATCCACTTCAAGTATACCAGCCACTTTTTGACTTGTTGAGGCTCTAACATTGGACCATTGATAATTGTTGCTAGCTATCCTCTCCAAAATCTCATAGGCTTCATTGTAGGACTTAGAGAGAATAGCCCCATTAGTTGAAGCATCTAACACCCTACGAGTGGAAGAATTGAGCCCATTGTAGAAAGTTTCTATTTGTATACAATGTGGGATCCCATGGCGTGGACACTTCCTCAATAACTCATTGAATCTCTCCCGAGCTTCACAAAATGATTCATCTTCCAGCTACTGAAATGACATAATTTTATTGCGAAACTTGGCATTTTTGGTAGGAGGGAAGTACTTCATCAAGAATTTTTCAGCCAACTCATTCCAAGTAGTCACCGAGTCGGGAGGTAGGGTGTTGAGCCAAGCTTTAGCTCGATCCCTCAAAAAGAAAGTAAATAATTTCAACCTTAGGGCCTCGTCAGTCACTCCTTGTAGCTTGAAAGAATCGCTCACCTCCAAAAATGAACGGAGATGAAGATGAGGATCCTCAGTAGGCAGCCCACTAAATTGACCCATTGTTTGCAACATTTGGAACATCACGAACTTTAACTCAAATTAGGGTGCTTGAATTTCAGGCCTAACAATGCCCGAATTGAGCTCATTAAACATGGGGGCCCTCCCTTATGGCTCTCTCTTTATCATCAGCCATAGCAATTGTGTTAGTGACATTATTAGCACCCTCAACTCCTTCAACCTCTTCAGCCATATTAAGGCGATTTTGAGCCCGTTGTTCCCTTAGTCTTCTTCTAATTGTTCTTGCAATTTCAGGGTCAATAGGAGCTAGTTCAATGTCTTCTTGCTCGTTCATGTAGTAAATCACCTGAGAAAACACAAGAGCAAGCAAACAAAGTCAGCTCAACAAAGAAAAAAAAAATTGCAAGTAATTGATATTACAAATATTTCTAATTCCAATCCCCGGCAACGGCGCCAAAAGCTTGTTGTGATAAATTTAATATTTGATTTTAAATACGCAAGTGCACGTAGTCACACAAGTAATACAATGATAAGTAAATCGTCTCCACGGGGATTGCAAAATAGAAAAATAAGCAAAACAATTACTAAACAACTTATAAGTACTAAAAATCAAATGGGTTGTTTTAGGCTAAACAAAATATTAAAAAGATGGAAATACTGAAATTAAAAGCTGAACTAATTAAGAAAATTGAGAGAAATATATGGATTGCAAAATGGACTTGAATTATTGAATTCTCCTATATTAATCATCCTGAACAAATTGCTGACATATTGCGGCAACAATATTCTAGCAAAACTCCCAGGTTAACAAGAATTCATTTAAACACTCATAAAACTTTCCCAAATTTTATGACATTAATTCTTCTACCTAATTAAACATATTCCTATGCAAAATTAGATTTAAGAATGCAAATCAAAGTTTAATTCTCAAAAGTTACACAAGGCAAATAACATATCCCTATGTTACTTACTAACATAACCTAACCTAGATTGTGACTTATGTCATCCAAGTTCTTCCCATTACATTTAATCTTTCCAGCATTAAACATAATATAGCTTGCCATTGCTGGCCAAACAACAACAAGAAATTAATATAAGCACACTTGAATGAACAAGGGAGATTTTACTAAAATAAAGTGCAAAAAATTGATAGACTATAACATAGGGTTCATCAACAATTCAAGCCACCTAAAAATTAGTTCATGGCTGAGTTCATAAACATTAATCCACAATCAAAACATCCCATAATATTCAGATTCAGAAATCACTAAAAAAATGTAAAAATTGAGTTTAGAAATAGAAAGAAGAACAAATCCAAAGTGATGCTTGAGCTAGCTTCTTACTTCTCCTTCTTCTTGCTGATTTTTGGTTCTCCTTGTTTCTTCTTCTGGTTTTTTTTTTTCCCAAAATGGCTGCTGCCTTCATATTACGGCTGATGCCTTCTTTTGTGTATTCTAGGTTTTCTCATTTTTTTCCAAAAGGACCATATTGCCCCTTTTTCTCCAAAAACATAAATTCCTCCTTTTTCTTTTGTCATTTTCTCCAATATGTTCACTAATTCTTTCTGCCCTTGCCACCTCAGCCAAAATTTCTAGCTTATCCATTGACTGCCACGTGTTCCATGTGCCCAAAAGCTGCCTGATCAAAATGCTTCATCAAAATCTATTTTTCTATAGCAAACCTAATAATTCAACCATCAACAACAAAATTCAATCAAAATAGTTTCACATGTTAGTTCATTTCTTGTGCAAATATTTATTGATGAAACTATTACCTTTAACCCAATAGCTATTAAAAACTACAAAAAATAATTAAACTTAATTAAGATAATAAAAACACCAAAGTTAGCTAGAAAAGCTAAAAATAAACTAACATCACCCATTATTTTTTTTCACAAATATAAGTTCAAAAGCACATGAAATAACTCTTTATTCAAGAGTTATCAGTTGTCCTACTCATGCTCATAGACCTAAATCAAGGAAACTTGATTTGAGGTCTGAAGTGTACATTTTCGTGGACCATGCTCCAGAAAAAAGAGGCAGTTGTTTCTATAGTCCCAAGGACCAAAAGTATTTGTTTCAACAAATGCGACATTCCTTAAACACGACTATATGAAAAACTATAAGCCTCAGAGCAAGGTAGTTTTGGAGGAACTCACAACTGATAAGAATACATCACCTTCATCATCATTATTAAATGATAAATGACAAATGACAAACTGCGGAAACAACTATTACTGAAAAGGAAACCCCAGTGCAATGTCATAGTGAGAGGATTGTGAGACAACCTGTTCACTATGAACATGAGGCACATGTCCTTATTTCTGATACTGACAAGGACAATCCACTAACCTTCAAATAGGAAATGGATGATCCTAAAATGGAGAAATGGCAAGAAGCCATGAACCAAGAAATGGAATCTATGTATTCCAATTCTATCTAGGAACTTGTAGACCCACCTGAAGATGTCAGACCTATTGGGTGCAAATGGATCTTCAAGAAGAAAAGATGTGTAGATGGGAAAGTCGAGACTTTCAAGGCGAGACTAGTAGCCAAAGGCTACACTCAGAGAGAGGGTGTTGATTATGAAGAAACATTTTCTCCTGCAGCCATGCTAAAATCTATTCACATCCTCTTATCCATAGCTGCCACCTATGACTATGAGATATGGAAAATGGACGTCACGACAACTTTTCTGAATGGCTATCTTGATGAAAGTATCTAAATGATACAACCAGAAGGGTTCATTAAAAATGAGGAAGATCATAAGGTGTGCAAGTTGTTGAAATCCATTTATGGATCAAGGAAAGCATCTAGATCATGGAATATCACCTTTACGAGACAATTAAAACATACGACTTCGAATAGAATGTCGACGAAGCATGTGTGTATAAATATGTCAAAGGCAAAGTGGTGGTTTTCTTAGTTCTTTACATGGATGACATTCTCCTCATTGGTAACGATGTAGAGACATTGTCAAATGTGAAGAAGTGTTTAGCTGAAAAGTTCCAAATGAAAGATTTGGGCGAAGCGAGCTATGTTATGGGAATCCAAATCCTAAGGGATAGGATGAACAAGCTCTTGGAACTTTCTCAGGCTAACTATATAGATAAGGTGCTTGAAAGGTTCTCTATGGAGAATTCCAAGAAAGGTCAGTTACCGACCAGACATGGAATTACTCTTTCCAAAGAGCAATGTACAAAGACACCTCAAGAGGAAGAAGACATGATAAAGTATCCCTATGCTTCAGCGGTTGGGAGTCTAATGTATGCTATGTTGTGTACTAGGCCCTACATATTCTATGTAATAGGGATTGTAAGTCGTTATCAATCAAATCTTGGTTTGGAACACTGGATTGCAGTAAAGCACATTCTTAAGTATCATAGGAGAATGAGAGATTATATGCTTGTATATTCAGGGGGTGAGCTAAACCCGATTGGATACACTAATTTTGATTTCCAATCAGACAAAGACAATCGTAAGTCGACGTCTAGGTCAGTGTTCACTCTTGGTGGAGGAGCTGTAATCTGGAGAAGTATCAAACAATCCAGTATTGCATATTCAACCATGGAAGCCGAGTATATAGTGGCTTGTGAAGCAAATAAGGAAGCGGTTTGGCTTAGAAAGTTCTACACTGATCTGGAAGTAATTCCAAATATGGAGAAGCCACTAATTCTGTATTGTGACAACAGTGGAGCAGTAACTAACTCTAAGGAACCCATAAGTCACAAGAGAGGAAAGCATATAGAAACTACATACCGTATGGTTAGAGAGATTGTGCACCGAGGTGATGTGACTGTTATGGAGATAGCGTTGGAACATAACCTAACGGACCCGTTTACCAAGACACTTCATGCAAAGTCGTTTATGGGTCATGTACGCAACATGAGATTAAGGGAGATGCCTCACTTCCTTGTAGAGCAAGTGGGAGATTGTTAGGATTTATGTCCTAAAAGCATGTAAAGACATTTTATTGATTTCAATAAATATAAAATTTTATTATATTTGAATATTATAATTATTGTTTGAATAGTTTATATGAATGTCAAGAAAATTTCATATTCATTTATGAGGATATGATTTTGTATTAGTATGAGAGAATTTAGATCATTTACAATGAATAAAATAGGCATTAACATATTAAAGTAAGGAATCTTTAATGAATGGTTACTAGTACTATTTACTAAGCATACGGGATGCAAGTAATCTAGATTCAGATTACTGATGTGGATAGACATCTCTGTAAATGTATTGTATATAATAGAGATTATATATGACAAGACCGATATAGATTAACTATCTTTATAAACAGACTGTTTGCCATAAAGAGTTAATTCTTATCATTACAGATGATCGTTTATACATTAGTCTAAATCTTGAGTAGTCATGAACTTCTGTTTGTGCTTATTGAATCTTTTGATTCACTCGTTAAGGTTTCTTAGTATAATGAGACTAGTGGCTTTTGTTTTGGAGATTCAATATTATGAATGGCTGGGAACATGATTTAAAATAATGGAATCCATACTTTCCTAACTGGTCAAATATTGGTTCCCTTAAGGGTTAATTCTGAAACTGGATAGTTACAGAGTTCAAATCTATAATTTGATTATAGATTAATTATTCCCTAGTGAATTAATGGTACTTAAAGAACAATAGGTATTTAGAAGGGTAAAACAGTAATTTTGACCAGCTCTAATTAACGAACCAATAATTGGAGGACAATACAAAATTTATTGATTATATCGATGGACCACAAAGAAAACTCTGTAAATATAATTCTATAAATATTTTGCACGCAATTCTATATTTATAGTGGAGTAATCGTGGAATTAATAAATAAGAATATTAGATTAAAGAGTTTGATTAATAATCTGGTTTATTGGAGCTTCGTATTATAGGTCTATGGTCCCCAGGTCACCTCTGTCCTACGTTGTCAAGGGTAAGGATGTCATAAGAAAGATTTGTAGATAGAATGACTAAATTACAAATCAATTAATTTTCTGGAGTAAGGAAATAATTATGTGATAATTATTGGCCTTTGAATTAATTGTGAATTAATTAATTATTAAAAACTATATGTTAATATAAATATTAATCATGTTTGGATTAATATAGAGAGAGATTAATTATTATCCTATTATAAGATGGTTATAATAAGATGTTTATTTATTCATTTAAAGTTGATATTTATTTTGGGATAAATATATTATCTTAAATATTAATTAAACAAACCAATAAGAAAATTTGGGAGGGAGAGAGCGTGGCTCACGCCACACTCACAATGAGGGCGTGGCGCCACTCTTAGGGATTCTTATCATTGGGATTTGAATTTTGAATTTTAAATTAATTTGTTTATTTAATTATGTTTTTCAATATGAGTTAAATTAAATACTTAAATAAGTTGTAACTGATCAATTTAATTTTAAAATAAAATAAATATTAACTAAATTAGTTAATTATCTTTATAAACATGAAAGAAGAAATAATTTCATAATATAAGTTTAATAAGTTGTTTTTTGACTTTCAGACTCTCTCAAGAAAGAAACGATAGAATTTTCTAAACCTTAAATTCTAGAAATTTCTATAGCCCCTCTCTTCTCAATCCTCTCGAGATCCCATGTGTTGAGTACATCTAAGGTGTGAGCTTTGAATCCTACGCGCCCACACCCGTTCTTGTGTATTTGAGGATTGACTTGGAAGGCTAAGGTGTGAGCTTTCAAAAAGGATAGGAAGATCATTGATTTATACGAAAAGATTCAATGACACTTGATAGGCTATGAGAGGTAATCTCTATTCCTTTTATGTGTTATTTAATATATCTATATATGTATGATCTTGGCTGGTATTAATATGTTTTTAAAAGATCCTATTCCGTTGCGTATTCTTATTTTTCTAATTTAATACCAACATGAGACATGTACAGTAGGTCACGATTTGTTTGACAACATGATATGGATTTGTCATTATGCTAGAGAGAAACCAGGGGTCGGTTTCCATCGACCATTGTTTATCAAAAAGAAAGATCTTCCAATTTCATCTCAAGAAGTGGCTCCCATCTGCCCTTCTTGGCTTGCTGCTTCTTCAATATCTCCATCGACAATAAAATTCATTCCCATCTGCCATTTCTATGGAAATAGGGGTTACATACGTACAAGATGCTGAAAGTTAAATTTCTACTTGTCTCGGCTTATATAAACCTCCAAGACAAACCCCATGCCTCTCTTGTAGGAAGAAAATTATGGAGGCCAAAGACTGCTCAAACTAATGCTCTTGTGGTTCATACTTCTCTGTTGGTGTGTAATAGTGATCAGTGGTACTTTGACAGTGGCTGCTCTCGTCACATGACAGAAAATTAACATCTTCTCACCAACCTCTTTTCTCATGTTGAGGGTTTTGTTACGTTTGGTGATGGTAGCAAAGGAAGGATAATGGGCAGAGGAAATTTGAGTTGCGAGGTCTACCCCCTATGGAAAATGTTCTATATGTTGAAGGCCTCAAGGCTAACTTAATAAGTGTCAGTCAAATCTATGATGATGGATGCACAGTACTTTTCTCTGAGAATGACTGTTATGTTGTCTCATCATCTGGAATTCATGTCTTGATAGGGATGAGGTCAAGTGATAATTGCTATCTTTTGAGCATAAATTTAGTGTGCAATGATGTGAAAACCGATGACACTGAATTGTGCACTACAAGTTGGGTTATTTAAACTATAGAGATTTGAGTAAACTTGTGAAATTAAAGGTTGTTCAGGGTGTTCCCAATTTGTCTCCGTTAAAAGACAAGGTTTGTAGTCCTTGTAAACTTGGAAAGCAAGTCAAAAGTAGTTACTTCTCAAGTTCTTGAACTGCTTCATGTAGATTTGATGGGGCCTATGCAAAGTGAAAGCATCAGCGACAAAAGATATGTTATTGTGAGCCTGGACGATTATTTTCTATTCTCTTGGGCTAGATTTCTTAGAGAAAAATCTAACTCCTTTGAAAATTTCAAAGGACAGTGTCTTTCTTTGCAAGCTGAAAAGGGTGAAAAAGTTAAGAAAGTGATTCGTCTTCGAAGTGATCATGGCAAGGAATTTGGGAACAATATCTTTGCTGGATTTTGTAATCAAGAAGGGATAGCTCATGAGTTCTCAGCGCCCAAAACTCCTCAAAAAAATGGATTTGTGGAAAGGAAAACTCGAACTCTCCAAGAGATGGCCCGAGTTATGATGAATGCAAATAAACTATCAAAGGAGACTTTAGGTTGAAGCAGTCAACATAGCTTGTTATATTAGTAATTAGGTGTATCTTCGTCCTACCACCAAACAAACCTCTTATGAGCTGTGGAAAGGCAGAACGACAAATTTGGCTCATCTTCATGTGTTTGGTTGCAAGTGTTACATTCTTAATGATAGAGAAAAACTTGGTAAGTTTGATGCCAAAAGTGATGAATGAGTGTTCTTGGGTACTCTACCAACAGTCGCTCTTACAGAATCTACAACATGAGAATGCAGGAAGTTATGGAATCCATCAATTCTGTGTTTAGAGACTTGGAAGACTTTGCAAGTTACTCAGAAGAAGAAGAAATCCATACTCTTGTTGACACATCGATTCTGACTGTTACTTCACAAACTGCAGATGAACCAAGCATGTCTAAATCAAAGAAATTGATGCTACCACTAAAACCTCTGAAGCATCGGATGTGTCTTCCATTCCAGAAAATGTTGTCCTCTTTGATATTGGAATTCATCAGAAAAAAAGACCACATACATGGATTCCCAAAGCTCATCCTCTATCCTCCATTGTTGTAAATCCAAATGATGTGATGGAAACTCGAAAGAAACTTGCTAATGAATTTGCTGATGCTTGTTATCTTTCTTCAGTGGAGCCAAAATCAGTCAAGGAAGCCCTTAAAGATGAGCACTAGATATCTTCCATGCAAGATGAGCTTCAACAATTTGAAAAAATGAAGTGTGGACTCTTGTTCCGCGTCCTTTGGGTGCCAACATCATTGGTACCAAGTTTATTTTCATAAATAAGACTGATGAAGTGGGAAATGTTGTTTGCAACAAGGCAAGACTAGTGGCTCAAGGGTATACTTAGATTGAGGGAGTGGATTTTGATGAAACATTTGCTTCGGTGGCTAGATTGGAGTCCATAAGACTTTTATTGGTTGTGGCGTGTTTCATGAAGTTCAAGTTGTACCAAATGGATGTCAAGAGTGCCTTTTTGAATGACATCTTCGTAGAAGAGGCGTATGTGACTCAGCCTATTGGGTTTGAAGATCCTCATCATGGAGACCATGTTTACAAGCTGAACAAGGCATTATATGGGCTCAAGAAAGCACCTATGGCATGATATGATCGTCTCACCTCTTACTTGCTTGAAAATGGCTACACTAGAGGCAACGTTGACCTAAATACTTGCTAATCAAGTCATTGAGTTAGAAACGTGTTACTGAAATTATAATTGAACTAGGGTTAAAAGATTTTGGTTACAAAAGTTACATTTCATATAATTAAACATTTTGAACATGGGATCCCAAAAGAAATAGAGTTTAAAAGACAATTTACAAAAATTCCATGTTATAAACAAGTACTGGCCACTCTAAGGGAAAAACAGACATTTAAGCACCTCTCGTCCTGTATCATTCCTCGGCCGTGGTGACCGATCAGCTGACTATGTACATTCCGCCTCAAAGCTCTCCAACTCAGGACTGGTCCACTTTGCCCTTGCCTTTACCTACACCACATAGCACCCGTGAGCCAAGGCCCAGAAAGAAACTATAATACATAGCATAGACAATTTACAAATCATCAATCAGATATACAACAAGTCATACAGCTCACATAAACAGTGATGTCAATCTACAAGCCAATAATCAGTTTAACATCAATAAATATTTCACACAAAATCTAGGGTCAACGCCTTTAGGCCGCACCCTCTATATAACTCACTGTCTTCGGCTCACTTAGGCCGAGCCCAGTGTTCAGCCCATTGACTCTAGCTCGCTTAGGCCAAGCTCAGTGATTATTTGATTAACCTCAGCTACCAGTGGCAGAGCAGCGTCCTGTTTGCAAATATTGATTCCAGCACTCTTAGGTCATTTATCAAATGTCCTAATGGCATAATACCATCTATGACATCACATATGAATATAGGGAACTCTTAATCCCAACACAAACACATAACCGGGTGCAGTTTCTTACCTTTGATTCTAATAGCTTTGATTAGTGGAATCGACCTTCAAGCACGATCCCCTCCGAGCCCTAGCGTACACCTAGTCACAACCATAAATTATAACCATCAC
The DNA here is from genome assembly GCF_963169125.1 of Humulus lupulus. Taxonomy (NCBI): domain Eukaryota; kingdom Viridiplantae; phylum Streptophyta; class Magnoliopsida; order Rosales; family Cannabaceae; genus Humulus; species Humulus lupulus. Next base: position 187,124,125 of record NC_084794.1, on the reverse strand, counting down.
TAAACTTCAATTCCAAAACCTAACCTTGGGACCGATCCCGAGTCCTCGGGAAGCCCTAATTCCACCAAACGGGGTGGTGGAATCAAACACCGAGCCCCCGGGCAAAAACCTTAAGAAATAACCCAAAAACCCACTTCTGGAAACAGGGTAGTGCTACAGCGCTACAACCAGAAGCAAAATTCCCAGAAATAGCCAGGCCTAGCGCTGTAGCGCCCAAAGGCTAGCGCTACAGCGCTAGTTACAACACCAAACTTCCTAGAGATTCCTCCTTCAAATTTCCTCGAACCAAAACCGCCTAGAACCCCTCCAAACCTCAACTACACTTCAAAACAAGCCTACCAATCACTACATCTCACCCCACATGGCCCAACAACCTCAATTCTAACCACATGCATCATCAAACAAAGAAAACAAGCATTGAACTTAGAATTCAAGAACTCATCAGAAAACTAGAAACTACCTAGCAATTCAAGATGACCAAACCCAGAATTCCTCACCTTTTATGGAGAGTTCAAACCTAGGTTGCCCGTAGTATCCTTCCAGTCCTTAGCTCCTCAATTCCCAAAGCTCAACACCTTAAATTCCCATCCAAAGTTTAGATTCAAGATCAACACAACAGAGTTCAGCAATCCCAGAAAGAAAAACTAGAAACCTTACCTTAATTGAACTTAATTCCAGCAGAAAATCCCAGCTTCACCAAGGATCTAAGTTCCAAGCCTTAGCCTAAGCCTCCTCTGAATTACAGCTCCAAAAATCCTCAAGATATGGTAAGAGAACAGTGTTATCGATAGGGAGAGGAAGAGAGTTTCTCTGTTTTTTTCTTCCTTCTTTCTTTCCTTCTTCTTTTCTTTTCTTTTAGCTTCTACTTGTTTCTACAATTCCCATTAAAACATATAGGCAGAAAACACCCTTATCACCTCTTAACCAACAAAATGACCATTTTGCCCTCCCATTAAAATTCAACCCTAAAACATTCCAAGGGCAATTTGGTCATTTATTCCCAATTCCTGCTAATTCTTCGAGTGTCCCTAATAATTACCGCTTGCATCCCGACACCTAACTGATCACTAATTATATTCCTCAATATTAAATAGCCTCCTATATATTTCCCAAATTCCCAGAAATATCCCCAGGCTCCCTCGAGCCGGGTATAAATCCCCACCGTGACTTTTCCGCTAAACCGATCACTAGGATCGCCTTGAGTCACAAGCTGCAGATATATCCACATAATAATGTGGTCTCAACAATGTATCACAAATATTTACATTTATGCCCTCAATGGGCCAAAATTACAAATATGCCCTTATAACCTAATCAGGGCCTACATGCATACTAATACTCACAATCATGCATCTCATATTTCCAAATAATCATATAAGCATGCTTATCACATAATCATGCATTTAATCATTTAAATCACACATAATCTAGTTATGCCCTCCCGACACACTAATCAAGACCCTTAAGCCTTATTAGTAATTTTGGATTGTTACAACTATCCCCTCCTAATGAGAATTTCCTCCTCGAAATTTACCTAAATAACTCGGGATACTGATCCCGCATTGCTGACTCAAGCTCCCAGGTCGACTCCTTGACCCTACTATTCCTCCATAACACTTTAACCAAAGGAATCGTCTTATTCCGTAGTACTTTATCCTTCCGATCCAAAATCAGAACCAGTCGTTCCTCATAGGATAAATCTATCTACAATTCTAGGTCTTTATACTTCAACACATGTGTCGTATCTGAGATGTATTTCCGGAGCATAGAAACATGGAATACGTCATGAACTCCCGACAACGACGGTGGCAAAGCTAACCTGTAAGCCACCTGTCCGATCCTTTCCAGGATCTCAAAAGGTCCGATGAATCTAGGGCTCAACTTTCCCTTCTTCCCAAATCTCCTCACCCCTCGTAGTGGTGAAACTCGAAGAAACACGTGGTCCCCAACCTGGAACTCCACGTCTCTACGCTTAGGATCAGTGTAGCTTTTCTGTCTACTCTGTGAGGCGAGCATCCTAGCTCGGATCTTCTCAATAGCTTCATTTGTCTTCTGAACCATGTCCGGTCCCAAATACTTCCTCTCATGCATCTCATCTCAATGAATGGGTGATCTACATCTCCTCCCATATAACATCTCACAGGGAGCCACTCCAATCGTTGATTGGTAACGATTGTTGTATGAGAACTCAATAAACGGGAGATACTTACTCCACGATCCCTCAAAATCGATCACACATGCCCTAAGCATATCCTCCAATACATGAATCGTCCTCTCAGACTGTCCATCCGTCTGAGGATGAAAGGTCGTGCTGAACTTCAACTGATTCTCCATAGCCTTCTGCAAACTACCCCAAAACTTGGAGGTAAAGATAGGATCCCGATCCGATACAATATACTTGGGAACCCTATGGAGACGTATGATCTCCCTCACATACAACTATGCATACTAATCCACTGTATATGTTGTCTTTACTGGGAGAAAATGAGCTGACTTGGTGTATCTGTCTACTATAACCCACACCGAGTCATGAAGCCCTACAGTTCTGGGTAAACCTCCCACAAAGTCCATAGTAATATCCTCCAATTTCCACTCGGGAATACCCAAAGGCTGAAGCAACCTTACTGGTCGCTGATGCTCAGCTTTCACCAGCTGACAGGTTAAACATCTGGCTACATACTCCACCACATCCTTCTTCATCCCAGGCCACCAATATAACGTCCGTAGATCCTGATACATCTTCGTGGTACCCAGATGAAGTGAGTATAGTGTAGTATGCGACTCATCCAATATCTCTCTTTTGATCCCCACATCAGCTGGGACACAAATCTATCCCTGATACCGTAACAAACCAACCTCAGAAATAGAATAGTCCTTAGCTACTACCGCTAAGACATTCTCTCTAACCTCCAGTAACTGAGCGTCTACCAACTAACCTTCCTTAATCTACTCTAGCAGGGTCAACTGCAGAGTAATGTTGGCCAACCGGCCCACCACCAATTATATCCTTGCTCTGACCATCTCATCTACTAACTCTCTCGAAATCTGGGTGGAACTATATAACTGACTCGGGCCCCTCCGGCTCAATGCATCTGCCACTACGTTGGCTTTTCTTGGATGATAAAGAATATCACAGTCATAGTCTTTTCCCAACTCCAGCCAACGTCTCTGCCTCATGTTCAGGTCCTTCTGTGTGAAGAAGTACTTCAAACTCTTGTGATCAGTGTATATCTTGCACTTCTCCCCATACAGATAGTGCCGCCAAACCTTCAGTGCGAATACCACCCCTGCTAACTCCAAATCATGGGTAGGATACCACTACTCATACTCGTTCAGCTGTCATGACGCATAGGCTATAACTTTCTCGTTCTGCATCAACAGACAGCCCAAACCCAACCTTGACACATCACAATAAACCACAAACTTTCCTCCCTCCGAAGGAAGACTCAACATAGGTGCAGCAATAAGTCGCCGCTTCAATTCTTGGAAACTGTTCTCACACTTGTCTTACCAGACGAACTTCAAATTCTTCCGCGTCAATTCTGTCATTGGTGCTGCTATCTTTGAGAAGCCTTCCACAAACCGTCTGCAGAACCTATCAAAGATGAAACTCGTGCTCTGCCTCTGAACTGGAGTACACTAAAATGTCGTTGATGAAAACAATGACAAACTGATCCAAGAAGTCCTTGAACACCCTATTCATTAGTTCCATGAAGGCTGTTGGGGCATTGGTCAAACCAAACGACATGACCAGAAACTCATAGTGTCCATACCTCGTTCGGAAGGCCGTCTTTAGTATATCCTCGTCCTTGATCCTCAGCTGGTGATAACCAGATCAAAGATCAATCTTTGAGAACACCGTCTTACCCTGCAGCTGATCGAACAAGTTGTCAATCCCTAGTAAAGGGTACTTATTCTTAATAGTCAACTTGTTCAATTCCCTGTAGTCTATACACATCCTCAGAGTCTCGTCCTTCTTCTTCACAAATAAAACTGGAGCACCCCATGGCGAGTAACTCAGCCTGATGAACCCTAAATCCAGAAGTTCCTGCAGTTGTATCTTCAACTCCTTTAGTTCTGCCGGCGCCATTCTATATGGTGCCCTTGACACTGGCTCTGTCCCTGGCGCCAACTCGATAACAAACTGAATCTCCCTGTGTGGCGGCAGCCTTGGTAAATCCTCAGGGAATACATCCAAGAACTCACAAACCAATTTGGTCTCCTCCAGTCCTGTTGGAAAAACTCTACTAGTGTCCACCACACTAGCCAAGAAGCCCATACATCCTCCCTGTAATAAATCTCTGGCTCTCAGCGCTGATATCATGGGCACGCGGGGTCCACACATCACTCCCACAAAAACAAAGGGATTCTCACCCTCCGGCTCAAAGGTCACCATATTCTTCCTATAGTCAATAGTAGCTCCGTATCTAACCAGCCAATCCATCCCTAAAATCATGTCAAAATCCTCCATACCCAACTCAATCAAGTCTACTGACAATTCCCTACCATCAACCATCACTGGCAGTGCTCTAATCCACCTCTTAGAAACTACCAGTTCTCCTGTAGGCAATATAGTCCTGAACGCCGCAGTATAATACTCACTAGGTCTACACCGTCTATCAATCACCTTACTAGAAACAAATGAATGCATAACACCAGAGTCAATCAATACAGTAAAAGGAGAGCCAGCGCTAGAAAGCTGACCTGTCACTACCGAGGGACTAGCCTCGGCCTCTGCCTGCGTCAGGGTGAACACTCGAGCTGGAGTCAAGCTGTCCACCTTTCCTGCTTCCCCTTTCTTCATTGTTGGGAAGTCCTTCTTGAGGTATCCTACCACCCTGCACACATAATAGGCCTTAGCCCGACATTCACCCAGATGGCGTCTTCTGCACCTCATGCACTCAGGATAGCTCCTCCATGAATCACCGCCTCCCTGATAGCCACCCTGAGTACCCCGACCTCTCCTATCAGGACCAGGAGTGGTCGAAGCATCAGGGATCTTCCTCTTCAGATCACTAGGGCCTCCACCCCTACCAGACCCAGAATAGGGAGGCACCGCCCTGCGGCCCTCCCACCTTACTGTACTCCCCCTCCAGTTCTTGTTCTCCGCTTCCTCAACAGTAAGAGCCTTCTCAACAGCCTGGCAATAAGTTGTCCCCCCAGGAACTGTGGTAATCCTCACATCTCGGGCTTTCATAGCATTAAGCCCTCTGATAAATCCGTCTTGCCTAGCTGCATCAGTAGGCACAAGATTCGGTGCGAACTTCGCAAGTCTGTCGAACTTCAGGGCATATTCTATAACTGTCATGTTGCCCTGAACCAACCCCACAAATTCATTAACCTTTGCTGCCCTAATGGCAACATTGTAATACTTCTGGCTGAATAAATCCTTAAATCCTTCCCAACTCAATGCAGTAACGTCCCTGGTCTGTGATGCCACTTCCCACCAAATGCGGGCATCCTCTCTCAACATATACGTAGCACAAGCCACTCTATCATGACCCTCTATCCTCATGAAATCCAGAATAGTAGTGACCATACTCATCCACTGTTCAGCCTTTAGTGGATCTGGTCCTCCCTCAAAAGTTGGAGGATGATGTTTCCTGAACCGCTCATACAACGGCTCCCATCTATTCCCAACCTCTGCTGGCTGTACAACTGGTACCACTGCAAGTGGCACAATAGGGACAGCACTCCTTGATGGAGCCTGCTATCGCAGAAGTCGGATTTGCTCATCCTGGCTCTGTAGTCATGCTTGCATGTCTGCCATAAGTTGCTTCCAGTTCTTAGGGACTGGCAGAGGGGTCTGGCCCTGGTCATCATCCCTTGCCTCAGACCTACTGCCGGTAAGTCGTACAGATCGTCTTGGACGCATAGCTATCCAAGTTAATCTACAATCAATGACTCGGTGGTCAGACTATGATGACAGGGTAATAATCCTTCCATAATCCACCATTGGAACTCAATCATTCACAAGCGATCAAGATATAACAATTTACTCAAATATTCATTCACATACAACAACAATGCTAATAAGCACGCCTCAATATCATCATACAACAGTCAAGGGCCAGGCCATATCAATATCTCATGCTTCCTATTAATCATATAGATATCAGCATTCATATTTCTTTCTAATCATTTAAGCATATAAACATGTATACACAATTACCAAACCCTGAGTCGAGCTTGTCTTTAGCGGCGAATGTACATGTCCAGCCAATCTTCAGGAACCCTTAAACCTAGGACACTCTAATACCAAGTTGTAATGCCCTAAATAGCCAAGACCGTTACGATGTGTATTTGTAAAGATGCCAGACTTATTAATCAAGTCATTGAGTTAGAAACGTGTTACTGAAACTATAATTGAACTAGGGTTAAAATATATTGGTTACAAAAGTTACATTTCATATAATTAAACATTTTCTACATGGGATCCCAAAAGAAATAGAGTTTAAAAGACAGTTTACAAAATTTCAGGTTATAAACATGTACTGGCCACTCTAAGGGCAAAACAAACATTTAGGCTCCTCTCGTCCTATATCATTCCTCGGCCGTGGTGACCGATCAATTGACTATGTACATTCCGCCTCAAAGCTCTCCAACTCAAGACTGGTCCACTTTGCCCTTCCTTTTACTTACACCACGTAGCACCCGTGAGCCAAGGCCCAGCAAGAAAGTATAATACATAGCATAGACAATTTATGAATCATCAATCAGATATACAACAAGTCATACAGCTCACATAAATAGTGATATCAATCTACAAGCCAATAATCAATTTAACATCAATAAATATTTCACACAAAATCTAGGGTCAACAACCTTAGGCCGCACCCTTTATATAAGTCACTATCTTCAGCTCACTTAGGCCGAGCTCAATGTTCAACCCACTGACTCTGGCTCGCTTAGGCCAAGCACAGTGATTATTTGATTAACCTCAGCTACCAGTGGCCGAGTCGCGTCCTGTGCGCAAATATTGATTCTGGCACTCTTAGGCCGTTTATCACATGTTCCCATGGATAATACCATCTATGACATCACATATGAATATAGGGAACTCTTAGTCCCAACACAAACACATAACCGGGTACAGTTTCTTACCTTTGATTCCGATAGCTTTGATTAGTGAAATCGACCTTCAAGCACGATCCCCTCCGAGCCCTAGCGTACACCTAGTCACAACCATAAATTAGAATCATCACTAAACTTCAATTCCAAAACCTAACCTAGGGACCAATCCCAAGTCCTCGGGAAGCCCTAATTCCACCAAACGGGGTGGTGGAATCAAACCCCGAGCCCCGGGCAAAAATCTTAAGAAATAACCCAAAAACCCACTTCTGGAAACAGGGTAGCACTACAGCGCCACAAAGTGGGCGCTACAATGCTACAACCAGAAGCAAAATGCCCAGAAATAGCCAGGCCTAGCGGTGTAGCGCCCAAAGGCTAGCGCTACAGTGCTAGTTATAGCACCAAACTTCCCAGAGATTCCTCCTTCGAATTTCCTCGAACCAAAACCGCCTAGAACCCCTCCAAACCTCAACTACACTTCAAAACAAGCCTACCAATCACTACATCTCACCCCACATGGCCCAACAACCTCAATTCTAACCACATGCATCATCAAACAAAGAAAACAAGCATTGAACTTAGAATTCAAGAACTCATCAGAAAACTAGAAACTACCTAGCAATTCAAGATGACCAAACCCAAAAATCCTCACCTTTTATGGACAGTTCAAACCTAGGTTGCCCCTAGTATCCTTCCAGTCCTTAGCTCCTCAATTCCCAAAGCTCAACACCTTGAATTCCCATCCAAAGTTTAGATTCAAGATCAACACAATAGAGTTCATCAATCCCAGAAAGAAAAACTAGAAACCTTACCTTAATTGAACTTAATTTCAGCAGAAAATCCTAGGTTTATCAAGGATCCAAGTTCCAAGCCTTAGCCTAAGACTCCTCTGAATTACAGCTCCAAAAATCCTCAAGAGATGGTGAGAGAACAGTGATATTGATAGGGAGAGGAAGAGAGTTTCTCTGTTTTTTTCTTCCTTCTTTCTTTCCTTCTTCTTTTCTTTTCTTTTAGCTTCTACTTGTTTCTACAATTCCCACTAAGACATATAGGCAGAAAACACCCTTTTATCACCTCTTAACCAACAAAATGACCATTTTTCCCTCCCATTAAAATTCAACCCTAAAACATTCCAAGGGCAATTTGGTCATTTATTCTCAATTCCCGCTAATTCTTCGAGTGTCCCTAATAATTACCGCTTGCATCCCAACACCTAACTAATCACCAATTATATTCCTCAATATCAAATAGCCTCCAATATATTTCCCAAATTCCCATAAATACCCCTAGGCTCCCCCGAGCCGGGTATAAATCCCCACCGTGACTTTTCCGCTAAACCGCTCACTAGGATCGCCTTGAATCACAAGCTGTAGATATATCTACATAATAATGTGGTCTCAACAATTTATCACAAATATTTACATTTATGCCCTCAACGGGCCAAAATTATGAATATGCCCTTATAACCTAATCAGGGCCTACATGCATACTAATACTCACAATCATGCATCTCATATTTCCAAATAATCATATAAGCATGCTTATCACATAATCATGCATTTAATCATTTAAATCACACATAATCCAGTTATGCCTTCACAACACACTAATCAAGGCCCTTAAGCCTTATTAGTAATTTTTGGTCGTTACATGATGCAACTGTAACACCCTGGTTTACCAAGACCGTTACACTGTGTATTTAAAATAGTGCTTAACTCGCTAAGCGAGTCATTTGAACTTAAATGTGTAATTAAAGACTAAGTCAAGGTCAGGTATTAAAAAGTTTGGCGAACAAGATGATTATTTTTCATTAAAATATTAAGTTTATACACGGGATCCCAAAATCAGTTTACAGACTTGAAAAGAAAAAAATACAATACAACTTAGTCATCCTAAGAGGAAAAACAGAGGTCAACCCTAGTTCCTCCAAAGCTATCCCGACCGTGGCGATCGGGCAGGCTGTATATGTACACATCGCCCTTGAAGCTCTCCAACTCATGGCTGGTTCGGCTATCCCTTACCTTTACCTGCACCACGTAGCACCCGTGAGCCAAGTCTCAACAAGAAATCTTAAATCCACATGCACAACTAGGCAACAGTATAAAAACAGTAAACATAAATCATTAGATTTAATCAATAACATGATATAAGTAACCATCCTAACAGTACATTAAGCTCAGTACAATGCATAAACTAAACTCATCAATCAATAGAAATAGTAAAGTGCAATCCACACTTCTATTTATTATAAAATGTTCAGGCCCGACACCCTTAGGCTGAGTCCTTTGGTCTTATAGCCGACCCCGACACCCTTAGGCTGGGTTGCGTTCCACACGCTGGCTATCGACCCCCGACATCCTTAGGTCGATCTATAAACATATATAATCACAAAGCACAATGTACAACAAGTATTCAATGACAACGTATACAAGCATGCCTATCTAGATATTCTCAGTTACAGATATGTTCACATTCATAACATATTCATTAACAAGGGTTTAAGCCCCATTCACAACCCGAGTGCAGTTTTCTTACCTCAAGTCCCAAGCAGCTAGCATATGGCAACCCCGAGCACGATCCCTAATTCTGAGCCCTTGCGGTATAACTTAGTCACAATGCAATAATGGATAACCATTAAAATCCTAAACCAATTAAAAGCTTTGGAATAAAATACTAGCCTCCAGGACTTCGAATTCTACGAAAGCAAGTAGTAGAAATTGTCACGAGCGCTTAGGTTTAAATCCTCGAGCCCAAAAACCTATTTTGGCTAAGCCTGCCTAGGCAGGCCACAACCTAGCCCTAAGGGTCACGGCGCGCCCCCAAGTTAGAGGCGCCAGCCCCAAGTCCCAGAGGTAGGCGGGCCACAATTGGCCCCTTTAGGGTCGCGGCGTGCCTGCAAAACAGCAAGCCCCCAGGGCTCCTAGGGTCACGCGGGTCGTGGCACCCATGAGCTGAGTCGCAGAGCGCCCCCGTGAACCCATAAATCCTGGGGCTTTTCAGCATATTCTCCTAACCTAATTCAACAGAAATTCATTGTAACCTTGAACTAAAACCTGAATTGACTCTAGGACTCTTAACAACACAACCTAGACATTATAATTACCCAAAAACCAACCACAAATCTCACCTCAATTCAACAATTAAAGCTAAGATTAAACCCCAGCCAACAATCCAAACTAATCATAGAATTTACAGTAAAAATCAGGTTGTGGAACTTACCTCAAAAGTAATTTTGATCCCTCAACTAATCCCCAACCAACTTCAGCCTCAAATCTTCAATTTTCCTGAGTCAATCTCCCAAAAATTCCAAAATCTTCCCCAAGGTTCACAAGAGAGAGAGAACGAGAGAGAGACAGTTTTGTGAAAGATTGTTTCTAATTACTTCCCGAGGTTTCTTTGAGTATATCCCTTAACACCAAAAGACCAAAATACCCTCTAACTTATCTTTAGCCTCTTATTGTCCTTAAGGGCAAACCCGTCATTTTGCCGCATTTCCCACTAATCCTCAAATGGTCCTATAAGTTCCCAATTAATCTTGACGTGCCCAACTAATCACCAAATAATTTTCCGTTAACCAATAAATCTCAAATAGGCACTAAGTCCCTGAAGTACCCCTAGGCTCGCCCTGAGCCAGGTATTGGACCCCGTTGTGACTATTCTACTAATATGCTCACTAGGATCTCCTTGAGCTGAATACTGCAAATATATCCACGTAATAATGTTGCCACAATCATTTAGCACATACAATCACATTTATACCATCAACGTATCAAAATTATAGATATGCCCTTATTAACAAGAACGGGCCAGTATGCATATTTAATACACATAAACATGCACATATGTTCATATTACCATGTAAATCATGTATGCTACGTAGTCACACATTTATTCGCTTAATTCAACATATATATCCTATTATGCCCTCGAGGCACAGTAATCAAGACACTTAACATTAATAGTAAATTCGGGACATTACAACAACACTCTATAAAAGTAAGATAGGCAATTTACTATACATTACTGCAAGATGTCATGATATTTGTCTTAGTGTTGGGGTGTGTGCTAGATATCAATCTATCCCCTCTAAACTGCATCTCACTGTTGTGAAAATAATTCTTAAATACTTGGCTGATACCATTAAATTTGGTCTTTGGTACTCATGTGATACTAATCTTTCTTTGGTGGTTGGTTTTAGTGACTCTGATTGGGCAGGTAACCTTAATGATAGGAAAATACTTTAGGTGGGTGCTTCTATGTGGGGAATAATATGGTTTCGTGGCACAGTAAAAAGAAAATTTTCATCTCACGCTCCACTGTCGAAGCTGAATAAATTGTCGCCAGACGTTGTTGCACTCAACTCCTTTGAATGAAACAAATGTTGCATGATTATTATTATTATTACTATCTTATATTTAAAGTCTCGTTTAATATTATTTTCTCAATATTTTTTTAACTTATAGTTGTCTTATGCTATTATGCATAACTACTTTTTTTTAACCAACTTATACTCTAAAAATTAAATGGTGTTTTTTTATGATGTATCACTTCAATGCAATAATAATATAGCTAGTTTATTTTCTAGCCGATCGAAAAGTCCTCCGCTCGAATAATTGGTAACTCAATATATATATATATATATATATATATATATGTTGACAGATATCCTCGTAACTTATAAATCTTAATTGAATTTCAAGTGGTTACTTCTTTTTTCTTTTAGCAAGGCTCAGTTGGGATCAAGCTTGGTGGACTTCTAGAATTTTGTAGATTTTTTTCCGAGAACATCCCTTTCCATATGAGTCGCCATGTTTACCAACACCTCACGAATTGGATTAACATATCCTTTGGGTGAGACAATATGATTTTTTGCTTGGAGGATTATCCTCCTGTATTCATTTTTACAATGTAATTAGTAATAAAGTCTGTCTTCCAAAAAAAAATAGCAGAATAATAATTGGGAAATTTTAATTTATATGCTTGATAAAAGTTATAATTACAAAAAAATGCTAACCATATTAAAATTTACAAAATAATGCTATTTTTTTGCACTTTACCCAAAATGCCATTTTCACTTCTTCCTCACTTCTCATTTCTCTCTTCTCTCTTCTCTCTTCTCTCTTCTCTCTCTCTCTCTCTCTCTCTCTCTCTCTCTCTCTCTCTCTCTTATTTCACTCTCTCTCACCTCACAACACCACCACCACACTAAATATTATATTTCGAACAGATTTGGACATGATTTTTGGGTTTTTTTTGCGATTTTTTTCAAATCAGAAACTTTGAAATCTGCAAAAAATCGACCTTGCTCATTGGTAGTTCGATGGTGCTCGATGCCAGCTCGATGAGACCTTCAAAATCATGATTTTTCATGAAAAAATGACTTTGCTCGATGGTGGTTCGATGATAGTTCGATAGTGTCTCGATGGTGCTCGATGCCAGCTCGATGAGACCTTCAAAATCATGATTTTTCATGAAAAAATGACTTAGCTCGATGGTGGTTCGATGGTAGCTCGATAATAGTTCGATGGTGCTCGATGCAATTTTTGTAAGAGACATAATTTTTCACTCGGGTGTCTGTTTGGAGTGATTTTTTTTGTTGATTTTGGGTATTTTTTCAAGATCTACACGTTTGACATGTTAATATGCACATTTGTGAAGTGTAACACTTGTAAAAAATACAAAAGTGCAAACATACCTCATGTTTAAGACATCTTTTGGTATATTTTTAAGTTTTAAACTTCCCAAATGTACATATTAATATGTCAAACGTGTAGATATTGAAAAAATACCTAAAATCAAAAAAAGAATCACCCCAAACGAACACCCGAGTGAAAAATTATGTCTCTTACAAGAATTGCATCGAGCACCATCAAGCCACTATCGAGCTACCATCGAACCACCATCGAGCTAAGTCATTTTTTCATTGAAAATCATGATTTTGAAGGTCTCATCGAGCTGGCATCGAGCACCATTGAGCCACCATTCGCTGGGGCCTTCAAGATCAAGATTTTCATGAAAAAATGACTTAGCTCGATGGTGGTTAAATGGTAGCTTAATAATGGCTCGATGGTGCTTGATGCAATTCTTGCAAGAGACATAATTTTTCACTCGGGTGTCTGTTTGTGGTGATTTTTTTTTTATTTTGGGTATTTTTTCAAGATCTACACGTTTGACATGCTCATATGTACATTTGGGAAGTTTAAAACTTAAAAATATACCAAAAGATGTCTTAAACATGAGGTATGTTTGCACTTTTGTATTTTTTACAAGTGTTACACTTCACAAATGTGCATATTAACATGTCAATCGTGTAGATCTTGAAAAAATACCCAAAATAAAAAAAATACCCCAAACGGACACCCGAGTGAAAAATTATGTCTCTTACAAGAATTGCATCAAGCACCATCGAGCATCATCGAACCACTATCGAGCTACCATCGAACCACCATCGAGCTAAGTCATTTTTTCATGAAAAATCATGATTTTGAAGGTCTCATCGAGCTGGCATCGAGCACCATCGAGCCACTATCGAACTACCATCGAACCACCATCGAGCAAAGTCATTTTTTCATGAAAAATCATGATTTTGAAGGTCTCATCGAGCTGACATCGAGCACCATCGAACCACCATCGAACAAGGTCAATTTTTTGCAGATTTCAGAGTTTCATATCTGAAAAAAATCGCAAAAATAACCCAAAAATCATGTCCAAATCTGTTCGAAATATAATATTTAGTGTGGTGGTGGTGTTGTGAGGTGAGAGAGAGTGAAACAAGAGAGAGAGAGAGGGAAGAGAGAAGAGAGAAATGAGAAGTAAGGAAGAAGTGGAAATGACATTTTGGGTAAAATGCAAAAAAATAGCATTATTTTGTAAATTTTAATATGTTTAACAATTTTTTGTAATTATAAAAATGATCAAGCATACAAATTAAAATTTCCCTAATAATTTCACTTATATGCTTATGGAAACTTTTTTTTATTATTATATATTTATAAAAATGTTTATACTTTTTTGGATCCTGTGTTTTGTACCATTATCTGTTTGGACCATATGTTTTGATAAATTACTCTTTGGACCTTATATTTTGTAAAATGGTTAAAATAGAACCCTAAACTCGATTTTGATCAATATTTCTCAACTAAAATCACAAATAATTTACCAAACTAATAATTCAGAAAAAAAAAATTCATTTTACTTAAAAACTGTGTTGTTATATTCAATTTTTTCTTCATCAAAATTGACTTTATGGTTCTATTTTAACTATTTTACAAAACATAGGATCCAAAATGTAATTTGTCAAAACACAGAGTACAAATAGGTAATGAGACAAAATACGGTATACAAAAATATATAATCCCATCAAATTACTATTAACTCAACATGCAATTAGCTTTCCCCTAAGAAAAAACCTTCATGCAATTAGTAAATATTAGATTTTTATTATTTAAAAAGAAAATTAACTTTCCCATTCTCATACTACTCCACGTAAGCAAACGCCACCTAATTTGTAACGATCAAAAAGAAAAAAACTACGATTTAGACAAGATATTTTGTTAAGATTTGTCTAGGGAGGTTGTTTAGTTCATTTTCTTTGTCTAACCCAACCCTACCTATACCTCCACGTCTCCGCCGCGGTGACCCCTCTCTCCTCTTCTCTACTCTCCACCAATCCAACGCCCAATTCTGAAGCCATTGCCCACGGCCCTCTTCTGGTTTTGCCTTCTTCGGCCTTCCATTAAGGTCCCAAGGGCCCAGCCCCCAACCCCTCCTCTTCGGTCTTCGCTCGCGGGTTCCTCACGGGTGGCACACCCGAGCTCCGGCGGCCTCTCGAGGTGTGTGCTTATATGTATCTATGTTATTTAGAACACTTTCTGTAGGGAATTTTATATTTTGTTCTTTGGGTATTTTGGATTAGAGTTAAAGACATGATCAAATCAAAGTTAGAAATAGAAAAGAAAAAAGAATCGAAAGACATATATTGGTGGTTTTTTCTTCATGAACATGATTTACACTAGTTTAGACATGTTTGAAGGAGAATTTTCCAATCAAGGCAAAGTCCTTGTCTTCACTTGCTTACATGATTAATTTATCATAACTAATCAGCATATTGTCTTTTCTTTTCTGGATTGAAATATACTAGAAAACGAGTGCTTTTGTACTTGCACAGTGAAGCATTCCACCGAAGTATGTTTCTGATCTTAAAAAAATGCATATGTATGTGGTCGTTGCATAAATCTTTTGAATGTTCACTAACGATGAAGTACAATGTTGGAGTTACTTGCGTATGGAGTGTTATTTACCACTAGGGTTGCTCAGATTAAACATTTTTATCATTTTCCAATCCAGTCAATCTGTCTATAACATTCCGTTGAATCCAATCCAACTAGTATCAGCTTTCTTTAAAAAAAATAAGGCCTTGTTTGTATCTTGAATTTTGCAGGAAAAGTTTTATGAGTGGAAAGAGTTGAGAAAAAATGGAAGAAAATATTTTCCAAAATTTTTATTAGGGACTCTTTCTTTTCTTAATATTTTCTCTTTTTGTATATATTTATAACTGTTCTAAGTTTTATAAAATTATATTACATTTAAGTTTATTTTCTTTCTAAGAAAGAATTCTTAATTTTCTATTTGAATAACATTAGAAAATGAACTTTTTTAAATCTCTTTTTTTTTTTTAAAAGAAATAAAGTAATGAAAAATGTAAGGGAATAATAGAACGTGTTAGTGTTAGTGTTAGTAGTAGTAAATGTTTGGGCCTTTTTCAGTTTTTTCAAATAGGTGTGTTAAGAGAGTGCTTGATAAAAAAGTTAAACAACCAATAAAAAAGTAGCACATTTTTTTAAAAAAAAAAGTTCAATATACTTTATATATGTAAATTGAATTGGTTGATGGATGATATTGTCAAAGATCCAATTAGTTACAATTGATTTCTTCGAATTAGAATCCAACTTTTGACAACGAATGAAATCTAATTGTAATTGGGTGTTCACTTTTTACTAGTTAGTTAAAGGGGACTGGTTCAGTTATGTCAATATGAATTTTATGTTGAGCATCCCTATTTACCACAATTATAATCTTTGTCATTTTCATTGCTTATTAACTGTATTTTTTGACACATTTAAATTAAAGCAGATAATATATGGCTAGTACTGGTTGCAAAGACGAGATTAGAAGGATAGAGAGTGTAAAGTCAGGTGGAGCTGTTCCATTTCTTGATCCAGAAAAATGTACAAATGGTTGGGCCACCCCACCTGGGGACAAGTTCATGGTAAGAGGTCCAGAGTACTTTAAAACCAAGGTTAAAATTCCCGCTGGTGAATATCTTCTAAAGCCTCTTGGATTTGATTGGATCAAAAGTTCTTCAAAGATTGGAGATGTCTTAAACAATCCAAACAGCCGTGTCAGAAAGATCATAGAAGTTGAGTTTTCAACAGGTGTCAAGCCTTTCATTTGGGCTTTCAATCTACAAGTCCCAAGCAAGGATAATTATAGCGCGGTAGCTTACTTTGCAAGCACAGATCCTATTCCTGAAGGTTCTTTGATGGACCAGTTCTTGAAAGGGGATGATGGATTTAGGAATTCAAGGCTAAAATTGATCGCCAACATTGTCAAGGGCCCTTGGATTGTTAGAAAAGCAGTTGGGGAGCAGGCTATTTGTATAATTGGGCGCGCCCTCACTTGTAAGTATTGTGTGGCAGATAATTTTTTAGAAGTAGATGTGGATATTGGATCTTCCATGGTTGCAAGTGCAATAGTTCATCTGGCATTTGGTTACATCACTAAATTAACTGTTGACCTAGCATTCCTCATTGAGAGCCAAATTGAATCCGAGCTTCCAGAACGACTGTTAGGTGCTGTAAGATTCTCTGAGTTGAATCCTGCTTCAGCTAGGCCAGTTGAACCATCCTCTGATACAATTAGTGGTACTATGCCGTCATCTCTGCCAACACGACTATGGAAGTCAATCGGGCAAGGTTTTTCTCACATTCTTCATCAAGGTGTCCAAGAAAGTGGCTCTTCCTCCGGGTCAGCTCACTCTAATGGGACTGTCACTCATGAAGATGCTAGTGAACACACTAAGAAATGGTACGTTTTTTTAATTTTGATCACATTTACATTTGCCAAGAACTACCTTTCTTGTTTAAGACTTCTAATTTTTACTGCTATGCAAGATGCTGATATCAATGCTCTGGATTTCACGTAAGATGTTGGATAATATAGATATTAATGTAGAAATCATTAGCTTTGCTTAAGTATTGACTTTGTTTGCCTAAATTTCCTGTTCTTTTGTCATAAATGGTTGTCTCACTTCACTTTCTTCATTCTTTTATTAATAATTAGACTTAGGATTATAATTCTGTTAGTTCAGGGCATAGCGATGCTGATACTATCTCTTATTCATTCTCATTATTATGTCACTTGGTGTCTTGGCTTTTCATATGAAGTATGTTATGACTTGTGAATATCAAATTGGTACATCATTTTTCATTTCTCTTCGTAGGCCTTGATATATATATATATATATATATATATATATATATATGTATTTTAATGTGTTGCTTTGGCATCTGACGTTTCTTTCAATGTAATACAGAAATGTCGAAGGAATATAATGCATACGTGTATAAAAAAGGAAGCGTCTATTGTGGCTCAAACTTCAAAATTTGTTTGAACTGTTGATGATATTTATTGCAGAGTGGTGCTGACAGCCTCTCTTCTCTGCTTGTCTTAAACTATCATACCCCTTGGGTCAAATTTATGGCTATATTTAGTATTCACACTAATTGATGTACAGTCCATTTGTTGGCTTAAGAGTATATAATTATATATTCATATCACCTAAGCATTAGAGGTAGAACTTTGGATTCAACTATTCAATTCAATTGTTTTCTTGTATGTTTTATTATATCTATATATATCTATCTATATATAGAGACACACTACTATATTCTTCACTTAATACAGTGGATGTGCCATTAGTATATTAGTCACTTGAAATACTCTATACCATAATATTAGAATATTAGATGAAAAACTACTAAAGATTAGGATAGGAATTTTAATCTGACTCTTTCTACCATATTAGAATATTAGGTGAAAAACTACTAAGAATAGGATGGAACTCTAAAATCAATTGAGTAACATTTTACTTTGGTGGAACCTTTTACTTCTAATATGTTTGGCCATTTTCCATTGGTAATAGAAATGCAATAATATAGAAAATGGATTGGATTGCTTGGGTGTTTTTTGTGAGGAGGGACTGCATAGTTTGTGTTTTAAAAGGGAAATTTGAGTTTTTATACATATTGTGGACTCTTAAATCTTAAAAGTGCCACCCTAATCTAACATTACAAAATAATGTTATTATTTGTTTTGTTTCAAAAAATACTTATTTTTTTGCCGTCGCCCTCTTCTTTTATCTTCTCTCTTCTCTATCTCTCTCTTGGTTCACTCTCACTTTCTCTTGGGAGAGCCACGACAACCACCATCATCACCACCAATTTTTTTTTTTAAAAAAACATCCATAACTTCGACACTCTTTTCCATTTCTATTTTTCTCTTTCAAGTTATCCAGGAAAACTAAAAAAATAAATACTCAATGATAATTTTTTATGATTTGAAATTTAAACATACTAAAAGTTTAATTAAGACACTAATTTATGCATTTCGAATAGATCTTGACATGTTTTTTTTTGCAATTTTTTCCCCGATTTTTTATATCTAAAACGTAAAAATTTATAGAAAATTCGATACATCTCGATGCCCAGCTCAATGGGCCCTTAAAATCATGATTTTCATGAAAAAAAAATAAAACGATATGCTTCGATGACACCTCGATGAAACTCGATGCAATTTATTAAAAATGCATAACTTTTTACTCGGGTTTTTGTTTGAGGTGATTTTTTTTAATTTAGATATTTTTCGATATCTACGTTTGAGAAGTGTATATACACATTTGGGAAGTTTAAAACTTAAAAACACCTTAAAGTTCAAACACAATATCCCATTTTTTTCAAAGCTGGGTATGGTTTTAACCTTTAAACTTCCCAAATGTGTATGTACATATCTTAAATACACAAATTAAAAAAAAATTACCTCAAACGGACACCCGAGTGAAAATTATGCATTTTTTATGAATTGCATTGAGACGACATCAAATTTCATCGAGACATATCGTTTTCTTTTCTTCATAAAAATCATGATTTGTAAGGCCCATCGAGTTGAGCATCGAGGTACATCGATGTATATCAAGTTTTATCATGAAAATCATGATTTTAAGGCCCCCATCGAGCTAGGCCTAGATACACCTCGATAAAGCTCGATGCAATTCATTGAAAATGTATAACTTTTCATTCGGGTGTCTGTTTAAGTTGATTTTTTTAATTGGGGTATTTTTTTTAGATCTATACGTTTAAGATGCGTACATACACATTTGTGAATCTTAAAGGTTAAAATTATACCCAACTTTGAAAAAATTGGGATATTGTTTTGAACTTTAGGGTGTTTTCAAGTTTAAAAATTCTCAAATGTGTATGTACACATCTCAAACGTGTAGATCTAAAAAAATACCAAAATTAAAAAAAAAACCTCAAACGGACACCTGAGTGAAAAGTTATGAATTTTTAATTAATTTCATCGAGTTTCATCGAATTGTATCGAGGTATATCGAGTTTTCTGCAATCTTTTACGTTTCAGATTTGAAAAAAGAAAATAATACCTAAATTTATTCGAAATGCATAAACTAGTGTCTTAATTGAACTTCCAGTGAGTTTAAGTTTCAAATCATAAAAAATTATCATGATGTATTTTTTTAGTCTTCACATATAATTTAAGAAAGAAGACGAAAGTGATAAGAATAAAGACGGGGAAATGTGCCGAAGTTGCAGAGGTTTTTTTTTCAGAGAAATTTGGTGGTGATGATGGTGTGGTGGTGGTTGTCGTGACTTTCCCAAAAGAAAGAAAGAGTGGACCAAGAGAGAGAGAGATGAGGGAGGCTAAAAAAAATAAAATGGGTATTTTGGAAATAAAGCAAATAATAATATAAGTTTGTAATGTAATAATTGGGCGGTACTTTTTGGATTTATTATTCACAATATGGATAGAAACTCAAATTTTCCTTTTAAAAATTGTATATATTTTTTTAAAAAAGTAAATATATTTAAATGGATAGGAGTTAAAACTTTTATAGAGAAAAAGGGTAAGATTATGTTTATTCTTGAGTTATAACAACATTATTACAAAGAAAGAAGATTCAAATTAAAAGTGATATCCAACAAACAATAAACAACAATGCAATGGAAAATAAATTCTACTTTCATTCTCATTTATTTTAACTAAATACCAAATTTAACTTTTTCTATTTTGGTTGGAAACCAAACTTAACTCTTTGGCGAACAATAACCAGTTTTTTAGTTGCACCCACAACCCCATGTATATGCTTTTGTAATGGTGTAATAGTAGAGCGATGCTATAACTAGTTTCAGAATTTTCCTCCTACTTATTGTTGGGAATAAGCTTTACAAACATTTGTTTGTATTACAACTCAATGATAAAATCATACAAGTAAATCAATTTCATAAAATAGTTAAACACAAATTACATAAATACCATGGATAAAAGATTAGAATAGACCTTCTTTGAAGAACAAACCCTAGGGAGATAAAATCACAAGTTATGATTTTATGTAAGATACAAAAGTGACAAGTTTTGACACAAATGAAAAATTTTTGTCCAAAAATCTCTATTCTTAGTCTTTCCTTTGAAGATGCTTGAAGCTACAACAAGTGGAATAAGATTGGGATTCACAAGCCTTGAATCTCCATGCAATTCAAGCTTTCTTGATGAAAATATTGGAGAAACTAGTAATCTTGGAGCTAGAGAGAGAGAGAGAATTCTTCTTTAGTGAGAGAGAGAAGTGAGTGATCAAGTCATCAATTAACTCAATTTAACACCTTAAATAGTATAGGATCCTCATAAGACTCAACCAGTGAAATTAGAACATTTAAGTTTAAGTTTTGGAGCTAAAACATGTAATTGTACGGACATTCCGTAACGGACTAGGCGACGCATTGCCTGCCAAGTGATACGTTGCCCTATACCGAGCGACACGTCGCCTGGTACTTCTCTCTCTAAGGTTTTGAGAGCCCAAGAGACGTGTCGCCTCCTAGGAGGCGACTTATCGCCGATGCCTCTATAATACAACTCCATAAGGTGTCTCAAAACACCTCCAAATGCTTCCAAACTTTTTGGATACTCTTATATACCCCAAATAAACATTTCAGACCCAAAAGTTTGATTTAGAAATGCCTATACTCAAATTCAACTTTCACATGTTGACTTTTGTGAAATCGTTATTGTTTTAGCACCTCATCGTGCCTAAACAATTCCACCATGTATTTAACCAATCTCAACATTTCCCCACTTTGTTAAATGCATCCTCTCTTTTCTAGCCAACGATATTAGTGCATAAAGTAAAGTACCTTTTGGGTTTGAACTTTACCTTAGTGAAAACACTACAAAGCTTAAATTGAAATGCTAAGGTATTCTTAAAAGATTGAACCCAACATTTCTAGTGATAAAAACTGGTAATGTCTCACACACCTCTATCTGATTACTTATGTATTTCCCACTGTTCGCGCTCAACACTATTAATGGGCTCGTGCTTGATCCATTCATGAACCATCCAGAGAGAAAACTCATACTCTCTAGAGAGGCAGCACCACCTCTAGGTTCACATGGGTGAAATTCTTACATCATCTTTGCTACCTCTAGAGATGCTTGTTACTCTTAACTAGATTTTATTAAAAGCCTTAGGCTTAACCCTCACATCGGTAGAAACCAACATTAACTCACCCTTGGTGAGACTTTAAATTGTTAATGTTGAAACTATTCCCTTATCGAATGACTTGTTCCTACCCATTGAACTCTACACTTGATGTAAACAAGCTTTGAGTTGGGTTGCCGCTATTGGGGAATCTATATAACAAGGAGTTTTAGTCTCATCCTTCAATTTGTGGAACGAACCAAATTTCTCCCAAGAAGTTTGGTAAACAAATCCGCTAAGTTCTCACATGATTTCACATATGAAGTTGATAAGATACTCTTATCAATCAATTCCCTCACATAGTCATGTCTTAGACTTATATGTATAGACTCCCCATTGTAAATCTTGTTGTAAGCTTGATACACAATTTTTGCTGTTATAGCAAAGTTTTAATATTTAAAAGGCTGTCAAACCCACAAGGATTGATTATTAAATTTTACTAATAACCACACTTTTTAGTCAATGCTTTAAGAAAAAAAGAATAATAAATAACATAAAAGTAAACAAGACGATTAGATGATTTCAATGAGAGAACACAAACCTAGAGCATTGATTTCCCTATTCCAAACTATGAACATCAGTTTATTAATTATCCTAATTCATCCCTAATTTGTAGTTTCAAGAATCCTAATGTAATATATTAACCTTTCTCAAGTGAAGATAGAATTAACTTAATCAATTAACAAGATATCTCTATTCAATATTAATCAATCAAGTAGGAATAAAGCACTTTGATTCTCTTAAATAAAACTCATAGAATAAGTGGAATCTCTCAATCTCACACTTTTCCTATGCCATGCAATTCTAAGTTTGATTATAGATTACCTCTCTCAAGCGTAAAACCTAAAATCTCAATACTAATTAATGGTGATCAAGCATTAACAAGATAGTAATAACAAATCACAAGAATAAATATGGGAATAAACTAAAACTTTAATTCATAATCTGAAATAATTCCATCAACACTCTAGAAAAGAGTGTTTAGTTCATAATCACAAACATAATAGCAATAATCATATTCATAATTAATTCACTAAATAAGAGAATAAAGGAAGAAAGAACTCTAATGATGATCGATGATCACTTGGAATCTCGTTCTCTCCTCCTCTTCAATGTGTTTCTCTGACCTAAAACGTCGTCTCTCCTTCTCTCTAGCCCCCAAAACCGAAGCTATCATATTCTAATCATAGCCCCTCAAAATCATGTTTTAAAAATAGGTTAATTATAATATGCAGATTTATGGCGCTATGGTGCCTAGAAAGCGGGGCAATTGCGCTTGACTAATTTTCTCGAAGTCTTGTCGTTTGCGTGTGAAATATTTTTTCTCTGCGAACGAGGATATTGCACTTCATATGCGGCGCTATTGCGCCTGAAATAGCCTTTCTTGATTTTGCGTGGTTCTTGACATAGTTGCTTCCCAGTTTCGGCACTTTACTCAATTATGTATAGTGTACTCCAAATTCACTATAAAATTATCATTTTAAGCTCAACACTACACACTACAGAGAACACATCAAATTTATACAAAATCTTAAGAAAAACACAATAATTCATATTATTAATGATCATGAATGAGTGTACAAATGTGCACTCATCACACCCTCAAACTTGAACTATTGCGTGTCCTCGAGCAATGACAAAATAAAACATAAAACTAAAAACTAAAAAACTTAAATTATTGGGATGAACAAATCAAAAATCATAGACCAAGGGAAATTTATCTCAACATACCAAACTCTTTTTCAATTATTCAACATGCACTTCAAAACAAATGATTAGAATTTCAACCTATCAAACTCACTTCTAATATTGTCTTACCATTAAAGTGCGTATATGTCAATTCTACAAATTCTATATAACATATGGTTCATGTGCATAAAGACTTCCATACCACAAAATAATCAAGATAACCATAAGCTTGCATAACCAATTCATCTCTACTAATGTAAATCAAAATCATGTAGATCAAAAGGACTTTATAGGCACATATCATTAGGCTTAGGTAAATGGTGGATGAGAATGTCATTAAGGCTAATTTCACACCATAAACTCACAAAACAACTAAACTCAATAATTCACAACTCCCTTTCCAAATCCTTTTTTAACACTTCCATTCAATGCTTTCCTTTAGCACAAGTGAAGTTACAATCCTATAAGATTTAATCTCTTGTTATTTTTCTTTTGCTTTTCATCATGAATTTTTTTTTTTTGAATCTTTTTTTTTCATAACAAGAAAAAATTTCAACATAAAACAAGTGGATCATAACTTATTATACACATTAATTCATTTTCCAAAATGATACTTTCATAACATTCCTCATCCTACTTACATCATATTTTCACTCATTACAAAACAACCTATGCTTATGGTGCAAAATAGGATAAAGGAAAATATTAGTAACGATCAATGTTCATAATTGTGACGCCCCACGTCACTATGGCTGCTTCCTGGAATGACGACTGGCCCTACAAACCAACACGAGTCTTTTCAGCGTGCTTTGTCCTCACTCGCACGCTTCCTGAGAAAACTTCCCAGGAGGTCACCCATCTTGAGATTACTCCAGGTCAAGCACACTTAACTTTGGAGTTCTCAAGTGATGGGTTACCGAAAAGAAGATGCATCTTGTTGATATAGGTAGTACCCATTAATCTGTTTAAGCCATCTTCAACTGTGTAGTCTCATACCTACATAGTCTTAGAATCATCACACTTGACCTTCCCCAGGCGGTGTGGGATTGCACAGCTTTACCCGGTCTTTCCCCTTACGGATCACGGGATTCTGACTGTCATAATAATCAAGGATAAATATGCATTTATTTAGCAAAGAACAAAATTTGGAAAAATTAAGCTCAAAATAGGACAACAAAGGATAATGTATCAAGGTTAGCTTTTTGGCTCAAATGCTTCGACAAAAATTTCCTTAATCATCTCTACACAACAAAGATTTATAATTTCACCTCAATAAATCAGTTACACAAGTTCTAGTTATCTCAATATCAACCAATTCAAACCAAGTCTTCATATACACACAAAATCATAATATGTATAGAACAAGTAGAACAACATATATCCATATAATAATACCAAAAATAAGCATAATAGGTTAAGCACACAATCCACAAGTTATCCACACATACGAATAATATCAAAGAGTTTAGCATCAGTTCATCATTGAAGCCCATAGGTCACAAGGTCAAAATTAATAGTACAATCATCCAATAATTAAAAAAACAAAACTACCCATAAAAACCAAAATAACAAAAATAAAAAACATAAAAATTACCTCACCCAAACTTAAAATAAACAGTGTCCCCAGTGTGGAATAAAATTAAAGGAGGGAAAACAAACCAGAGCAGCTAGGACTAAGGGTCCATAGCTGTGTCACCACCATCAGTAGCAGGTGGATCATTAGAAAAAAAAAACAAAGGTTTAGGAATAGAGATTTTTGATTGTTGTGATTAGGCTTTACAAACTTTTGTTTGTATTGCAACTCAATGAAAAAATCATACAAGTAAATCAATCTCATAGAATAGTTAAACACAAATTACATAAACACAATGGATAAATATATTAGAATAGACCTTTCTTGAAGAACAAACCTAAGGGACATAAAATCACAAGTTGTGATTTTATGTGAGATACAAAAGTGAAAAGGCTTGACACAAATGAAGATTTGTTGTCCAAAAATCTCTATTCCTAGCCTTCCCTTTGAAGATGATTGAAGCTACAAGAAGTGGAATAAGAAGGGGATTCACATGCCTTGGATCTCCATGCAATTCAAGCTTTCTTGTTGAAAATCTTAAAGAAACTAGTAATCTTGGAGCTAGAGAGAGGGAGAGAGAGAAAGTTCTTCTTAAGTGGGAGAGATAGAGAGAGGTGAGTGATCAAGTCACAAATTAACTCATTTGAACACCTTATATAGTATAGGATCCTTATTAGACTCAACCAATGAGATTAGAGCATTTAAATTTAAATTTTGGAGCTAAAACACGTAACCGTATGAACATTCAGTAACGGATCAGGTGACATGTCGCTTGGCACTAGGCGATGTACGTCGCCCTATAGCAGGTGACACGTCGCCTGGAACCAGGCGATGTACGTCACCTTATACCAGGTGACACGTCGCCTGATACTTCTATCTATAGGGTTTTGAGAGCCCAGGCGACGGTCGCCTTCTAGGAGGCAGCGTATCACCGATGCCTCTGTAATATGCTCCATGAGGTGTCTCAAAACACCTCCAAATGCTCCAAAAATTTATGGGTACTCTTATATACACCAAATAAACATTTCAGACCCAAAAGTTTGATTTAAAAATTCCTATACTCAAAGTCAATTTTCACATGTTGACTTTTGTGAAATTGTTATTGTTTTAGCATCTCATCGTGCCTAAGAAATTCCACCATGTATTTAACCAATCTCAGCACTTACTATTGTATTTTTTTTAAAAAAATTATATAATTCAGTTGTATAAATCCAGTTGTACGCTCTGATTTTCCCACGGGCTGATTAGCAAGCCGAGCTGCGGACTAATCATGATTATCTCATGGACGCCCCCAAGACCGGAGCTTCTGTCATTAGCTCGAGGAAGCCCCAAGGGCTCGCCTTCATTGCCCAAGACTGGAGCAGGGACTCTGAAGGCCGAAGGTCGAGTCAAGTATGCAGCTCGTGGTACAAGCTGGATATGGAGGCTATGACCCTTTGTGAAGTCAACACACGCAAGGTAAACGTGCATATATCAGACATCACGTGTCTGATATCCCCCTGACTTCTCGGACACGCAGTAGGAACGTGCGTATTCAGACACCCACGACTAGGTTGGGCCGTGCGACCCATTATCTCCTTACCTATCGATTTGACCACACTTATGTGTCAGGTTTAGGAATTAATCATGAATGTCACATAATTGATATGACAGGTAAGAAGGTCATGAGATGACCTTCTTACCAACATCCAGGTGCCTTCTCCTATAAATATGGAGACCCTGGGAGTTGCTAGGGGGTTGGTCGAATGATCTCTTGTAAGAAATACTCTGTAATCAAATACCCAGTATATATCAATAATATTGACTAGTGGAGTAGAAGGATTTTAACCTTTGAACCACTTAAAAAACGTGTTTTGAGTCACCTCTTTCATTCTCTAAGATCATATATCTGGAACGGTTCTACATTTAGCACTAATCCCTTTCTCTTCTTCTCTTAATTACTTGTTGGCGAAGAACCGCGTCAACAGTTTGGTGCTTTCATTGAGAGCAAGTTCAATTAGTGCTGCTGCAAACATCCAACTATGGTGACTACTCGGTCTAGGCATGGTAACGAGACAGAACAAGATGATGGGCAGGAGGCTCATCATACTGCCATCCCTGGTGAACAAGTTCCTGAAGCCCAGCAGCGGCCAGGAAAGCAGCCGGCGGGCCAAGATGATATTGGTAGTTCGGCGCCCCGGCCGCCTAATCCGAACCCATGTTATTATACTGCGGTGGAGATGGAGAACGCTCAGCTGAGGAGTCAGTTAGCAACAGCTAGCCAGCAAATCAAGGATATGCTGGACCGACTACCCCCTCTCACAACTGACGTTAACGTCGGAGAGAGGCAAGGTGAGGCTCCTAAGTCTCGCCGGGGTAACCGGTCCAGGCATAGCCGTTCGGATAGACTTCCAGCAGCCAACTCCACCCCTTCTTCACACCGTCAAGAGGCAAACTTTGAGGAAATGCCTAGGGCCGGACAACAGCAATACAGCCGTTCGGTCAGGACGTCGACTCCTAGCTCCCAACCATCCTCGAGAACGCCCAGAGGAGCTCGAGGAAATTCCCGAAGGAGATCCGGGGAGGGCTCGCGACGTCAGCCCGTCCCCGACGACCGTCCTGCACCTCGTCCAGATCACCCGGCGCGGGACCAGCAGGTTGGCAGGGCCGAAAGGCCCCCACCAAACTTGATCCGTCCAGACGGAACTAGGATCGCCTCCCTAGTCAGGCATCCTCCTTCTCCAATCAGATATCCATCTCCTCCACGGCCCGTCCGAGACATCCCAGCCTATGGGAGTAGTAGGAGAAACCCGCTATCAGCTGGACGTTCCCGGCGTAGCAGGGCGCCAGGGGAAAGCTCAGATCCTCACCACCAAAGGCGGACCCCAAGCCTATCCAGCAGGAGCCACTGGTCCGGCAGTCGCCGGAGTGATCTCTCTGGGGGAGATCTGCGCCAGCGTTTAAGTTCGGCGCAAAGTCATCAAACCACCCAGGGAGGCGACCTTCGAGATCGCCTCAACTCTCATAGAGGGGGCCGAGCAGGAGGAGATGGCCAGGCTCGCTCAGGGGGGACTCTGTCTGAAGTACGTAACGGAGGGAATGTCCCAAATAACCTATCTCAAGATAGGAGGGACAATAACCCACCAAATATGTACGATGGATCCGGAGCTGTTGAACAGCCCCGGAATAACCAAGGACACCAGGACCAAACCCTCGAACGCCTAACTCAGATGGAGGAGCTAATGAGGAAGCTCCTGATGGAGAAAGAAAAAGATGAGTACGATTCAGGGGACGAGATGGAGCTCTTCGCCCCCAGTATAGCAGCAACGGCGTACCCATCTGGTTTCCGTATGCCTCACTTGTCAAAGTTCAATGGGGACGGAGACCCATCGGACCATCTAGGGATGTTCAACACCCTGATGATGGCCCATAACATTGGCCCCGAGCTGAGATGCTTAATCTTCCCTTCCACGCTGACCAGACCAACCAGGAAATGGTTCAAGCAAAGTAAAAGACAGTCAATCAGTTCTTGGAAGACCTTCTCAGCTGACTTCAAAAGGGCATTCCGAGCCTCCCAGGCCGCCTGTGTCCAGGCCGACTCCCTGGCTAACGTGACACAGCAGCCCGGTGAGACTCTGAAGGCCTACCTGAGCAGATTTGCGAACGTTGCTGCTTGGGCTAGAGACGCGGATGATAGCTCCAAGCTCATGGCCATGAGAACCGGAATCCTCGTCGGAGGAGATCTCTGGAAAGACATACAAAGAAAGGGAGTCAGCTCGGTTAACGAATTCCTTAACAGGGCCCAAGAATGGATAAACTTAGAGGAAGCCGAAGCTTCAGCCGCAAGAACCAGCCAGGTTCCCGATCAGCCCGCTGGAGTAGGGACGGAGGTTGTGGCAGTGACCCAAAACGTCACACAGAACAACCAGCCCGGTGGAGGCAAAAGAAAGGGTAATGGCGAAAACAGTCAGCACGGCCAAAAGAAGAATAAGTCCGTAGACAAGTTTAAGCCCGTTTTCACGACGTATACCGAGCTCACCCAGTCCAGGGAGAGTATCTTCCTGGCCAACTCTACTCGAGTCCCCTGGAAGAGGCCGGAGCCATTGAAGCACCACAAGGGAAAGAGAGACACTTCCAAGTTTTGCCGTTTTCATAACGATGTGGGCCACAATACCGACGATTGTAGGCATTTAAAAGATGAGATCGAGACTCTCATCCGAGCCGGCCCCTTGGCTCAATACTCACGGAACAGGGTTCCAGCGAGTCGACCTGCTCCAGAAGCCCCAGCCAGCCAGCCCAGGTCTCGGGTAGATCAGGATGTCCCTCCTCCCGTCGTCGGAGGAGAGATATCCACAATCTCTGGAGGTCTGCACATAGCTGGCACGAGCAGAGGCTCCCAAAATAGATACGTGAATGAACTAAAGGCTCATAACGGAGTGGAGTTCGTCCCGGAACAGCGTTAGTCAAAGCAGCAGCGATTGGAGAGGCAACCAATCATTTTTACGGGGGAAGATGCAGGCCATGTCCACTTCCCTCACAATGATCCCTTGGTTGTAGTAGTCCAGCTCGCCAACCAGAGAGTGAGGAGGGTACTAATAGACAACGTTAGTTTGGTGAACCTCCTATTCTGATCCACCTTAGAGAAGATGGGTTTGACTGTCGCCGAGCTAAAGGCAACCTCCATGATGCTGTATGGTTTTTCGGGAGAAGGATCAGCGGCGATAGGGACGATCGAGCTGGTGATCACCCTAGGAGAAGAATCTCAGACAGTCTCCAAACTCCTCGAGTTCGTGGTCATTGACTGCTCCGCTACCTACAACGCCATTTTGGGACAACCTACGCTCATAGCTTTCGAGGCTGTCACTTCCATTCGCCACCTCGCAATGAAGTTCCCTACTTCGACGGGAATCTGCACTATCCATGGCGATCAGCTCGCTGCCAAAGAATGCTACAGCATTTCCATGAAGGGAAAATCTAAACCCGGGCAGCTGGCAATGGCCATTCAAGGTGAAGAGGAATCTCAGGAACCCTTAGCGGATCCTGAGATTGAAAAACCTCAAAGCGCCGAGGGGGAAAATGTCGTCTTAAGTGAGGACATCGACCCCTGAATAGGCGAGGACAGATCCGAGCTCCAGGCTATTGAGGAGCTCGAGGAGGTGAACATTGATCCGCAGAATCCGTCACGGATGGTCAAGCTCGGGTAAAAACCTCTGCGGCAAGAGGAAGGCGGAGCTGACTACGTTTCTGCGGGATAACTTGGACGTATTCGCATGGTCGCACGAGGACATGGTGGGGATTAGCCTGAGTGTTATCATGCACACACTTCATCTGGATAAAAGCATTCCTGCCAAGTCTCAGAAGCAAAGACGTTTAGGAACAACCCGGGCTGAAGCCCTAGAAGAAGAAGTAGCCCGGCTAAAAAAATGTGGCTTTATCCGTGAAGCAAAGTTTCCAGTCTGGGTCGCAAACCCCATGCTAGTTCCAAAGCCTAACGGGAAATGGCGGACCTGCATTGATTTCTCTGACCTGAATAAAGCCTGCCCCAAGGATTGTTTTCCATTGCCAAGGATTGACCAGTTGGTGGATGCCACGGCGGGGCACGAGCTCATGTCCTTTATGGACGGTACTCAGGCTACAATCAGATCGCGATGAATCTGGCGGACCAGGAACACACCAGCTTCATGACCCCGACTAATGTCTACTGCTACAAGGTCATGTCGTTCGGTCTGAAGAACGCCGGAGCTACCTACCAAAGGCTAGTAAATAAAATGTTCGCGGACCAGATCAGAAAAAACATGGAAGAGTACGTTGATGACATGCTAGTCAAGTCAAAGACTGCCGATAACCATGTTTCCGACCTGGAAGAATTTTTTAAGATACTATGGGAATATGGCATGAGGCTCAATCCACAGAAATGCACTTTTGGAGTCGCGTCAGGGAAATTCCTGGGGTTCATAGTCAATACACGAGGAATCGAAGCAAACCCCGACAAGATCAGATCATTGCTCGAGCTTCCTTCGCCCAGGTCGCGAAAAGATGTCCAAGGCCTGACAGGAAGAGTGGCAGCCCTCAACCGGTTTATTTCCAAGTCCACCGATAAGTGTTTGCCCTTCTACAACCTGCTCCGAGGAAACAAGAAATTTGAATGTACAGTAGAATGCGAAAGCGCATTCCTCGACCTGAAGGCACATCTGGCTGAGCCACCCGTGCTATCCAAACCCAAGGCCGGAGAGCCTTTTTTTCTCTACCTGGCTGTCACTGAGGATGCAGCTAGTGCCGTACTGGTACGAGAAGAGGATCAAGTTCAGAAGCTAGTCTACTACATCAGTAAGAGACTTCTCGGGGCGGAATCCCGATACCCACTGATGGAAAAATTGGCATTCTGCCTTATCACGGCCTCGAGAAAGCTTAGGCCGTACTTCCAGTCCCACTCAATACGCGTCATGACCGATCAGCCTCTAAGGCAGGTTTTGCAAAAACCTGAGGCATCGGGACGTTTGTTAAAATGGGCAGTCGAACTCAGTCAGTTCGAGATTTTCTACACTCCGTGAACTGCTATAAAAAGTCAGGCCCTGGCCAATTTTGTGGCAGAATGCACGGGATTCCAGGAGGATCCAGCAGAGGACTCACCCCGGGCCACCTCGCCCCAATCGTTGTGGAGGATCTTTGTGGACGGTTCATCCAACGAAAGCGGCTCCGGGGCTGGAATCATTTTGATATCCCCCGAGGGACATAGATTCCACTCGGCGCTGAGGTTCGGGTTCAAGGCCTCCAACAACGAGGCCGAATACGAAGCTTTGTTAGCCGGGCTGAGGATAGCCCAAGAGTTGAAGGCGAGCTCCGTCCAGTGCTTCAGTGACTCCCAGCTCGTGGTAAACCAGGTTCTAGGCGAATATCAAGCGCGGGGACCCAAGATGGCCGCCTATCTGGCAAAGGTAAAAGCTGAGCTGTCCGCATTTGAGCGAGGATCGATCGAACAGATACCTCGGGAACAGAACGCTAATGCAGATGCTCTTGCCAAGCTCGCCACCTCTGGAGAGACGGAGACCTTGGGGTTGGTACCAATAGAATTCTTGGAAAAACCAAGTATAGAAGGAGACAGGACAGAGGTCGAGATGATCGACACCAGGCCGACCAGGATAACCCCCATCCTTGAATATCTCGTCGAGGGCAAGCTGCCTGAAGGCCGTAACGATGAACGACGAGTCCTGTATCAAGCGCCTAGATATACGATAGTCGATGGTGTGTTGTACCGACGTGGGCACTCCCTACCTCTCCTCCGGTGCGTTCTTCCAAGTGAAGCAAAGGCCATCTTGCAGGAAGTGCACGAAGGATTTTGCGGAGACCACACTAAGGGGCAGAGCTTGGCCTTAAAGGTTCTCAGGCAAGGGTATTACTGGCCAACTCTGTCCAAAGACTCGATCTCATACGTGAAGAAGTGCGACAAGTGCCAGCGATTCGCTACAGTTGCCCGAGCTCCTCCAGTCGAGCTGAAGATGATCTCATCCCCATGGCCATTTGCCGTTTGGGGGATAGACTTGGTTGGCGCCCTCCCCACTGGAAAAGGCGGGGCCCGTTACGCCGTGGTAGCCATCGACTACTTTACTAAGTGGGCTGAGGCAGAGCCGTTGGCAACGATAACGTCCAAAAAGGTGCTTGACTTCGTGGTTAAAAGCATCATCTGTCGATTCGGCCTGCCCAAGAAAATCGTTTCCGATAACGGCACTCAGTTCGACAACGACCTGTTCACCGAGTTTTGTGAAAGACATGGAATTATAAAAAGTGTCTCCTCTGTGGCCTATCCTCAGGCTAATGGCCAGGTTGAAGCTGTCAACAAGACCCTAAAGGCGAGCCTCAAGAAGAGATTAGATGAAGCGAAGGGGGTCTGGCCAGAACAGCTCCCCCAGGTCCTATGGGCTTACCGGACCTTGCATCGGACTCCTACGGGTCATACTCCCTTTTCCCTAACCTTTGGGAGCGAGGCAGTCCTCCCCGTGGAAATTAAGGGTCTTTCGCATAGAGTCCAGTCTTACGACCAAGATCGAAACCACGAGCTCCTGCGCTATTCCCTCGATCTGGTTGATGAAAGACGAGAGGACTCACAACTCCAGCTCGCCCATTATCAGTAGAAAATCACTCGCTACTTCAACACCAAAGTCAAAAAACGTGCCTTTAGCGTGGGCGACTTGTTCCTAAGGAGAGTTTTCCTCGCCGGTAAAGATCCTAAAGATGGAGTTTTGGGACCAAACTGGGAAGGACCATACCAGGTCATCAAAGTCATCAAGGAGGGAACTTATAAGCTAGCTCGACTTGATGGAGGGGCGGTCCCGCGAACTTGGAACGCCATCCACTTAAAGAAATATTATCAATGATTCACTTGTAAGGCTTGGAATGCCACTTTTTATGTATTAATGAAAATCAACTTTTTATGCATGTTTGCAAGTGTAATATAAAGTAACCACGAAAGACCCTTTCCTAGTTACTTGGAGGGCATATGGTACCTGGAAATAACCAGGTCTCCTTAACGACTTAGAAGTTGATTCATATCGATTGACCGTTGTTTTCTTAAAAACGAGGGATATTGATAAGGGTTAACGATAACTAAGTCCTATCCTGGTCTTAACCGGGTCATAAAACTTAGAAGTTGATGTAAATCTATTGATCGTTGTTCTTCTTAAAGAGCTCGAGATATGGATAAAAGTTAACGCGAACTAAGTTTTCAAATTAAGTTCCTGGTCTTAACCGGGTCATAAGACTTAGAAGTTGATTTAAATCTATTGATCGTTGTTCTTCTTAAAGAGCTCGAGATATGGATAAAAGTTAACGCGAACTAAGTTTTCAAATTAAGTTCCTGGTCTTAATCGGGTCATAAAACTTAGAAGTTGATTTAAATCTATTGATCGTTGTTCTTCTTAAAGAGCTCGAGATATGGATAAAAGTTAACGCGAACTAAGTTTTCAAATTAAGTTCCTGGTCTTAACCGGGTCATAAAACTTAGAAGTTGATTTAAATCTATTGTTCATTGTTCTTCTTAAAGAGCTCGAGATATGGATAAAAGTTAACGCGAACTAAGTTTTCAAATTAAGTTCCTGGTCCTAACCGGGTCATAAAACTTAGAAGTTGATTTAAATCTATTGATCATTCTTCTTCTTATAGAGGTCGAGATATGGATAAAGATCAGCATAAACTAAGTTTTTCAAAAGATTGTAACCGAAATACGTAAAGGCAAAAAAAGAGAAGATCAATTAAAAAGCGTTAAAGCAAATTGTCTCGAGGTGAAAGCACCTCATGCAAAGGTTACATATAAAAAAAAGGGGAGTATTATATTGGGGGGGCACAAGAAAAGAAACGCCCTAAGCTCCGCCAGGTGGTCCCTTGGAGGTCGCCGTCTCGCCTTGCTCAGCTGCGCCAGAACCATCCCCGGTCTCCGAGGGCACCTCTTTATCAAGGCGAGCTTGGAACTTCACCAGCAAGCGCGCCCAGAGACTCGCCGACATGAAAGAAAAGTCTGCATCTGGATTGTAGACCCAGCAATGGTAGAACAGATCTTCCATGGACTTTTCCGAAGTTGTCCGCTTGGCCTCCAGGGCATCCTGGACCTCGGTCTTTGCAGCGTCTAGGTCCGTCTTCGAGGTGGCAAGAGAGGACTCGAGCTCTTGGATCTTCGAGCGGGATTTCTCCAACTCGACCTGAGAGGCCGCCAAGGTATCCTTGGCCGCTTGCAGGGTAGTCTGATGCTCGGTCCTCATGTCCCCGAGCTGAGTTTTGGTCCTGACGATACTCCGATGAAGGGCGACAACGCTCTGCGAGGGTGGAAGGACAATTGCCTTAGGAAAAAGCAGGGCAAAGAATAACAAAGTAAAAAACCACAAAACTTAAGGTTAGCTTACCGTCATGGCCATGCCTAGTGAAGACTCCAGCACGCCCACCGGGCTCATTGTCTCGATGGCCCGGAGCTCCTTCTCGGTGAACTTGTATATATGGCTAACAGCGTAGTTTGCCGACTCATACACCGTTCCCCGAAAGGCCTCGGGGATCTTCTCCAGGTCCTGGGGATTGAATGGTATGCGCACATTGGAAGGTACAATGGCCGAAGTCCCGACTTCCGTTCCTACGTCCAGGGTAGTGAGTGGAGCTCGCGGGGCCGGTGGAGGCATGTTACTTCCCCTTGCCGCAGGAAGGATCGCTCCTGCGACCTGTGCAGCTGGGGCTTGGCCCTTCTCCTTCGCAGGAGACTTGGTGGGGGTCCCAGCGACGTTCTTGGACGTCCGGAGCCTCTTCATTCTTGGCCCAGCTGAGGGGTTCCCCCCGAAGACCGCACCGCGCAGGCTCTCCTCGGGCTGAGACATCTCTTCTGTCAAGACAAAAACATGGTTAGTACAAGTTAGCAACCATACCGAAACAAAAAACAAAGGGGTAAAGATAAAAAGTATATGAATACTAAGGGAATCCTACCCCCCAAGCTCGAGGAAGAATCTAAGTCGATTACTTCCTGAGCTGGCGCAAGTTCTGGTTCCGAGTCTGACTCAGGGCTAGATTCCTCTACATACTGCCTAAGCCCCGGAGCTACGTCACCCCTCCGGAGTGATGGCCATGTGCGAAGGTTGGTCCCATACTCCTCGAATAGGATCGACCTAAAGGCTAGGGTGTTATCTACTACTACGGTACCCCTAGGTCGGCTATCTTGGTGGTCCAGCACAAGCCGGTCAACACAATGGAGCAGGGTTGTGTTCAGGTCAGGATCACTTCGGTGACGATGGATGAGCTGCCTAGGATTGAACCTAGCCAGCCGGGGGTCTGCGGTGGCCCTATCTAGACTCCTAAACATGTAAGGGTTACCTTGGCCAAAAGGACCCGCGGCTGCTCCGGATTGGATCCTCTCCTCGCCTATCCTTTGGGCGACCTCCAAGGCCCGCTTCCTGTTCCTCACAAGCAGGACTTCGTCACCCTCGTCCTCCTCATCTTCATCTCCCGCGACCTCCTCCACGATGTTGGGTCTGGTGTCGCGAGCTGGGAGATGCCCCCGGGGCCTTTTTAAGTTCAAGGTCTGATTTGGGAAAATCAGCTTGCAGGCCTCCATCGTCTCGTCTGTCACGAGCATGCGATAATCCTTCTCGCTGGGGGGCAAGCCCGCCAGTGTTTCGTATTGACCCCCGAGGGTCACAGATTTCTTTGTCCTCGCGAAGATGGCTGCAGAATTAATCTAAGTCAGAAAGGGGTACGGGAGGAGCTAAAATGATATTTAACGTACGAGCTAAGGTCGGAGAACACTTACGAGGACGATTGAAGTAGTGGTACTCGCAGATCCGGAACCCCGTTGACATGAAGAATTGGTCCTTGAAGTCATTAGGGTGGCTGGGCAGCTTGATGACCGCCGCCGTGTTGGGAAACCGGGTTAAGTAGTAAAACCCGTCGCCTCGCCCCCGCTGGTCCGGGCTGGCTTTGAGGCAGAAAAAATATAAAATGTCCGCAGGAGTGGGGACCTCCCACTCGTGCTTCTGGAACAAATACTTCAGCCTTGCCAGCAAACGGTAGGAGTTGGGGGGGGGGGGGGGAGCTGAAATGGGACCAGCCCCACGTAGTTAAGGAAATCAGCAAAGTACTGATCTAGTGGGAGGAAGGCTCCTGCCTTAAAATGTTCACCGCTCCAGGCCGCGAACGACTCATCGAGCGGCGCACAGCTCCGCTCCCCCTCTGCGGCAGGTCGGGCCACCACAGATGCTTTCCCCAGGGCGATGTTATGAGAGAGAAATATTTTGTTGATCTTCGTCTGGTCGGTGATCTTTGAGACAATCCTCTCCGCCTCAAAGAATGCATCAGGGGCCACCTCGACCTCCTTCTCCACTGCCGGCCCAAAGCGGGGGATCGGGGAGTTAGGCATCACCGCCTTTCCTTTGTCCTGCTGGGAGGTCGAGCTTCCGACGTTCTTCTGTGGGAGATTCCTCTTCGGAGCCATCTGGTCGCTTAACAAACAAAAGAAAACATTTCAGAAAAGGTGACCCAAGCATGAGGAAAAAGCAATTATTATTTGCACGAGCTGAGGTAAGCCCAGCCCGTGGAGAGTGGGACCACGCGGTTCGATGAACACGCGCCTGTGCTCCCAACAGATCCCCGATTACTCGGAATTCGTGTGTCAGGAGGGTCAGGATAGAACTTGCCTTGGGGGGAAAGTTTCAGTAGGCAAAAATTGCAAAACCGCTTATGAGGCGTGTTCCCTAAGCTACCTAGTTTTTCACCCAAAGTTCCAAAACTCCTACCCAGAAATTTTCCCCAGAAAAAAGCATCCTGAAACCCATACTCTTAAGTGATTTCCTACAGCAAAGATACCATAACCTAAAAGGGTTTTCACCCTCCGTATCCACAAAACCTAGTAAACCCTTGCATGCGGCTACAGTAAAATTTTTACCTAAGCTACAGTGACATATATTTTCAAAACGCACATGGTCAGGAAACTTACAGTGTTTGGCTGGGAGGTGGATGAAGGTATCGCCTTGGTGAAAGCTTCGTCGGTGTATTGGCTTCCAAAGCTTTGAAGAAATTCGTGCGCCTGAGTCTCTTGAACGCTGAAAGTAGCAGTCACAGAGGAGAGGGTTCGTTCTTCTGAAATGAAGAGAGAAGAAGGAGAGAAGTTTGTAAAATTTCGAATGAAAGGATGGCCCATGCGTAGGGTGGCCACCCCTTTTTATGTACGGGAAGGATCACGTGTAGAGGGCCATTGGATGGCCCTGATGAGGGATCTGAGGCCCTCTACTCGAAATACGAAACGACGGCTGGGCATAGGCTAGGCCATTAAATGCGGTTCTCGTAAGACGTACCGTCACCAACCATGATGTTCCACGTATCAGGCGCCTACGTAGGAAGTGGAATATGAAGAGTTCATGGGGAAGCCTAAAAGCCCCTACTGTGGTCTTATATACGACGTAGTATACCACGAGCAGGAGCTTGGGGGGCAGATGTACGCCCTGATTTTCCCACGGGCTGATTAGCAAGCCGAGCTACGGACTAATCATGATTATCTCATGGACACCCCCAAGACCGGAGCTTCTGTCATTAGCTCGAGGAAGCCCCAAGGGCTCGCCTTCATTGCCCAAGACTAGAGCAGGGACTCTAAAGGCCGAAGGTCGAGTCAAGTATGCAGCTCGTGGTACGAGCTGGATATGGAGGCTATGACCCTTTGTGAAGTCAACACACGCAAGGTAAACGTGCATATATCAGACATCACGTGTCTGATATCCCCCTGACTTCTCAGACACGTAGTAGGAACGTGCGTATTCAGACACCCACGACTGGGTTGGGCCTTGCGGCCCATTATCTCCTTACCTATCGATTTGACCACACTTATGTGTCAGGTTTAGGAATTAATCATGAATGTCACAGAATTGATATGACAGGTAAGAAGGTCACGGGATGACCTTCTTACCAACGTCCAGGTGCCTTCTCCTATAAATATGGAGACCCTGGGAGTTGCTAGGGGGTTGGTCGAATAATCTCTTGTAAGAAATACTCTGTAATCAAATACCCAGTATATATCAATAATATTGACTAGTGCAGTAGAAGGATTTTAACCTTTGAACCACTTAAAAAACGTGTCTTAAGTCACCTCTTTCACTCTCTAAGATCATATATCTGGTACGGTTCTACATTTAGCACTAATCTCTTTTCTCTTCTTCTCTTAATTACCTGTTGGCGAAGAACCGCGTCAACACCAGTCATAAGCCAAGAAACATAGAAAAGAAACAAAATCAGTTACACTACAACTCAACAGAACAAACCCATAACAAAATTTACTACAATCTGCCAACAACAAGAAGATTGAGAGACTTACAAGGTGCCTTGAAGAAAAACTCTCTAGAAAAATAAAAGAAGAGTCTAGAACTTGAAATATTGGTCTTGTACTCGAGAGATGTGAGTTTCATGTAACAAAAAGAAAAGAGAGAAAGACGAGTGAAAACTGAGAAGAAAAAGTCAGAAAGAAAGAAACTGAGAGTGATTTTGAAGATTACCAGTCGTACCTATTACTTGGAATCTCAACAACCATGTATAAACTCCATTGATATAGTGGAGAAGTAAGCCAACCTCTAAGGCGAGCTCAATGAGGACATAGCCCAGTTGACTGGGTGAACCTCGATAAATTCTTGTGTCTTGTTGATCTAATTGCTAATCTTGTTTGTGTGTTTATATATGTGTCGATCGAAATTCCTAGGCCATCTCAAAAGAAAAATCGAAGCTTGATTATACCTGAAAAGAGTAAAGTAACTAGATTAAATATATACACATATTGATAAATTAAAGCATACATAATTTTTGTCGTCTGATGTGCGTGTAAGGTCATATTTGACCTTGATGTCTAACTTGTGTGTTGAGTGTTGAGGACAGGTGTTGTCTAGTAAATACAATAATGGTATTAGAGCCAAGTTCTCTGGCTAAAAGAACCAACTCACAAGTGACAAGAAAGTTTAGCAGTACTGGAGGAAGAAGATCCTCTAGAAGCAGATCACAAAATTGAAGAATTTGTGGACGTTCCTTTGAACGATCCTATTGAAATTACTCATACTCTTTCAATCTTGAATTCTGATTTTAACAATATGAGTAATGTGAAAATTTGATATTGATAAATTTGATGAATCTGGTGATTACATGATATGGAAGAGGATGATTAGGTCATTGTTAGCTCAACAGAAGTTACTAAGGGTGTTGGAAGAGCCAATAAAATGGCGAGAAAGTACATCAAAGATTCAGCAAGAAGAGTTTCTTGAAATAGCCATAGGCATCATCATATTCAACTTATCAGATTCAATAATCAGACTTGTGGACAAAGAAGAAACCCTAGCAAAGATTTGGAAGAAACTTGAAGAACAATTTCAACAGATGTCTCTTACTAACAAGATTTTCTTGAAGGAAATTTTTTTTGGATATACAATGAGTCACACAAAGACCTTGGAACAAAAATTGGATGAATTTCTGAGAATGCACATTGAGTTACCAAACTCAGGGGAAAACGAGGCTCTAAGTTATGAGAACCAAGATATTATCATGTTGAACTCTTTACCAGATTCTTATAGGGAGGTCAAAACTGCAATAAAATATGGCAGGACAGAAATTACACTTGAAGAAGTCATTTCAGCTCTCAAATCTAAAGACTTGGAAATGAAAATAGAGAAACAAGGGTCATCAAATGGTGAACTAAACCTAAGCCATGGAAAACCTCACCAAAGGAAACCTCATCATAACCGATCAAGAAGTCAAAATTGAGGACCCTTTAGAGGACCAAATACTAACAGAGCCAGATCTAACTCTAGGGGGCCAAATGACCAGAAAGGATGTTACCACTGTGGGAAATTGGGACACTTCAAACAAGACTGCTACTTCCTACAAAGAAATAACTGAAAGAAAAGAATCAGAATCACAAAATTCTGATCACCAATCAACTAACTTGAGTAATTGTTATGAAAGTGGGGAGGTTTATATGGAAGTAAGCATCATCCAAAGATGATTGGATTATTGATGCAGGTTGTACTTTCTATAGGACAAATAATAAATAATTTCTTACTGATTTCAGAGAATCAAAAGGTGGAAAATTGATCTTGGGAAACAATCAAGCCTGCCAAATTGAAGGCTCAGGAACAGTAAGTTTCAAAATGTATGATGGGATTAAAAGATCACTCAATGATGTCAGGCATGTTCCTAATTTTGCAAGAAATTCAATATCCATTAGTGTACTAGATGACTTGGGTATTGTGAGCAAGGTTGAAACATGGGTTATGAAACTCAATAAGGGTTCAATGGTCATCATGAAAGGCAAGAAACATGATGACCAGAGGATAAGAAGGTTGTCCTATGGCACAAAAGGTTGGGGCATATAAGTGAAAACATGCTTCAACTTATGAGTGAACAACACTTTCTAGGCAAGGAAAGGTTAGTAAGGTAGATTTTTGTGAGCCATGTGTGATTGCTAAACATCATAGATTGAAATTTAAAACTGGAATACATAAAACTAAGAAAATTCTAGAATATGTTCACTCAGATTTATGGGGACCCAAAAATGTACCTACTCATGGAGGTTGTTCCTATTTTATGTCTATCATTGATAATTATTATAGAAAGATGAGGATTTTCTTATTAAAACATAAAAATGAAGCTTTTGATAAGTTTAAATAGTGGAAAGTGTTAATGGAAAATCTCAAAAACCTAAAGGTTAAAACTCTAAGAACTGACAATGGTTTAAAAAAATTTAATGACCAATTTGATAACTATTGTAAGGAATATGTTATACAAAGGCATAAGATAGTCTGACTAACACCACAACAAAATGGTGTGGCTGAAAGGGTGAATATGATTGTTATAAATAAGATGAGGTGTTTATTAATACATTCTGTATTGGGAAAGGGTTTTTGGAGAGAGGCTTCCCTTACACCAACTTATATAATTAATTGGTGTCCATTTAGCGCAATAGATTGCAAGACACCTGAAGAAATGTGGACAGGAAAACCTCCTGACCTATCAAACTTGAGGGTATTTGGTTGTGCTGCATATGCACACCAGTGTTGAGAAATTGGAACCCATAGCACTTATGGGTGTGTTTCTAGGCTATCCAAAAGGGACAAAAGGGTTTAGACTTTGGGCAAAGGAAAAACCTGGTTTTAAGACTCTTATTAGTAGAGATGTAATATTTAAGGAAGATATTTTCCCCTGTATTACTAATCTTGACTCAAGTACAAGTAATTCTATAAAAACTAACCTGCAAGTACAACAATAAACTACCTACCTAAGGAAGATCACAATAACACAAGGCAACAAGAACCAGATCCAATTCAAGGAGATCCCGATCAGGTGGAACAAATGACAGATATTACAGATATAGAGGCAACCAAAAATGAGGGACAACAAGAATCCGAGGATCTAGAAGATTATCAGCTAGCCAGAGGTAGAACTTGAAGAGCACCAAAATTGAATCAGAAATTCAGTTTTAATGCTTGGGAAGAAGTAATGGTGTAACGTCCCAAGTTTGCTAATAAGGCTTAGTGCCTTGATTAGTGTGTCGGGAGGGACTAATTGGTTTATGTGCGAATTATGTGAAATTAATTGAACATGTGTGTGATTATGTGGCATATGTCGAATTATATGGTAATATGAATATATATGCATGTTTATGTGTATTAAATATGCATGTGGGCCCGTTCTTGTTAATAAGGGCATATTTATAATTTTGACCTATTGAGGGTATAAATGTAATTATATGTTATATGATTGAGACCACATTATTATGTGGATATATTAGCGACATTAGGCTCGAAGCGATCCTAGTGAGCGAGTTAGCGAAAAAGTCACACCGAGGTCAAATACCCGACTTGGGGTGAGTCTAGGGGTATTTTGGGAACTTAGTGCATAGTCAGGATTTATCGGGTGATGAGTAGTTATTTAATGATTATTTGGGTATGTCGAGATTAACCGGGGATTTATAATGCAATTTGAGAATTAGTGGGAAATGTGGCTATTGATCGTTTTGCCCTTGAGGGCATTGAAGGGAAAATTT
Source organism: Humulus lupulus (assembly GCF_963169125.1). Classification (NCBI taxonomy): domain Eukaryota; kingdom Viridiplantae; phylum Streptophyta; class Magnoliopsida; order Rosales; family Cannabaceae; genus Humulus; species Humulus lupulus. The sequence continues at coordinate 187,081,456 of NC_084794.1, read as the reverse complement.
TGTATGAGGGGCATTATGGTCCTTTTCTAAGCCTTGGTTGAACTTAGTTAGACTAGATCCTAGAAACTAAGGAAGATAGAAGAAAAACAAACACTCTCAACCACTCTTTTTCTCTCCCAGTTTCCTCTTTTCCCTTGAAATGGTTAGGGTTCCTTGAATTTTTGAGGTGATAGCTTGGGAATTAAAGCTGTGAATTGGAGCAAGGATTGGGGTCAAGGCAGCCTGAGGTCGGAGCTAATCAACTGAAGTAAGGACCCTTCTATGTTGTGATGAATTCTTTTACTGGTTTAAGCTTTGGCTGAGGTTCGACTTTATCTTTGGTAATTAAGTATGGGTAAGGCTTTTGGGTTGGTTTTTGGGGTAAAAATGATGCCTATGTTGTATTGTTGAGAGTTTTAGACTCAATTTTAGCTTGGGTTCATGTTTAGGGTGAATTCTCATGATTTTGGTCGGGGAAAACACAGGAAAAGTGCTGGGAATTCTGAGTTCCCGGGGTCGTGTTGCGGCGCTATTCTTGGAGCGTTGCAACCTGCATGAACCCAGAGGCTTAGGGGGTTCCTTAGTGCCGCGACGCTGGGTAGGTCGCGCCGCGGCATGTGTCTAGGAAAATGGACTTGAGAGGCTCTCTCACTTGTAGAGGGTCGCGATGCCTCTGAGGAGCGCTGCGACTCAATAGGGAATTTTGGACAAAAATAGGGATTTTAAGCTCGGGAACTCAAACCTAAAGGCTCAAGAAGGATTCTACTACCCGATTTAGTAGAATTCGAGGTCCCGGAGGCTAGTAAGTAATTTCAAAGCTTTTAATTGGTTTAGATCTTGATGTTACCGTTATTGCGTTATGACTAGGTTATACCGCTAAGGCTCGGAAGTAGGGACCGTGCTCGGGATTGCCATACACTATTTGCTCAGGACTCGAGGTAATAAAATTGCACCATGGTTGTGGTCGGGGCTCGGACCCATGCTATTGGATATGACTATGATTATAAATGTGATTACACGTCTGGGCATGCTTGTATATGTTGCATTTGATTGTGTGTTATGCAATCTATATGTTTGATTATGTCTAATCTGAAAGCTCGGCCTAAGGGAGCCAGGGCCGACAGCAAGCGTGCGGAAACCAGCTCAACCTTAGAGAGTCGGGGTCGGAGTTAAGACCTGAGAACTTGGCGTAAGAGATTCGGGCCTAAACGTCACCTAAACACTTAGAAGTGCCAATTGCACTTGTCTAATTCATTGATTGTTAAATTGAATTATGTGTTTGATTGAGCAGATTTTTACTGCTAAGCTTATTGTTTATATTATGTTGCTTATTGAATCTGTTGATATATGTTTTCTTGCTGAGCCTTGGCTGTAACATCCTAAATTACCTAATAAGGCTTAGTGCCTTGATTGGGGGGGCCAGGATTGCAAATTATGGAGAATGATTTGAATATATATGATTTAATTATGAAATATGTGTTTATGTGATATATATGTGTATAATTATATGATTACGTGAGTTATATTATAATATGACTGGATATGCATGTTTATGTGTATTAAATATGCATGTGGGCACGTTTCTCATTAGAAGGGAAATTTTTGTAATTTGGCCCGTTACGAGTATATTTGGAATATATGTGCATATATGTGATATATGTGTGAGATACCACATTATTATGTGGATATTTTTGGGTTACTCGGGACGAGGCGATCCTAGGGAGCAAGTTAGCGGGAGAGTCACAACAGGACCAAATACCCGACTCGGGGTGAGTCAAGGGGTATTTTGGGTATTTAGTACATTACTGGGAATTATCGGGTAATGGAAAATTGTTTAGTGATTATTTGGGGATATTGGAGGTAACGGGAATTATGATGCGTTAATTATGATTAATGGCATATGTGACAAAGGAATAGATTGCCCTTGAGGGCATAAGAGAGTAAAGCTAAGGGCAAGGGGCATTTGGGTCTTTTTGTGCAAAAGTAGTGACTTAGTCAGTAGTACCTTTAGCTGTAGGAAACCCATAAACAATCAAACACTCTCATCAGCTCTCTCTCTCTTTCTCTTTAAGATTGGTTTGGTATTGAGGGAAGAATTAATGGAATTCAAAGCTTGGAATTGGAGGCTTAGGTCTAGAGTTTGCTTGGCTGCAGCTACGAGGTCTAGAATCACAGCTAAGGTAAACTCTAATCTCTGTTTTAATTGAATTATGTTTGGTTTTTCTAGTGTTCTTGAGCTTGTAGCTCAAGGTAGTGATTTTTAGTTTTGGTGGGGTTTTTGTCAAGTTTAAGCTTGCATTTTGTTGGTGTTAAAGTGCTGAGTTGATTGGGAACTTTGTTTTTGGGATTCGGCTATGTTTGGTTGGGATTTTTTAATAGTTCTGGCTTGAAGAAAACGAGGGAAAACTAGGTTTTCATGTTGATCTTCGGCCCTGTTCTTGGGACGTCGCAACTCTCATAACAAAAGGGAGAAGGAGGTGCTGAACCTCCATTTGGGTCGCGGCGCTTGCAGGGAGAGCCGCAACACATGTGTTCCAGTGGAGAGCCCTTGGACTCTCTGCCTAGGAATGGGTCGTGGCTCTTGGGCCTTGGGTTGCGACACTTGAAGGGCTTTTGAGCCCCGGGAAGGTCTTGAGTGCAGGAACTCAGACTTAGGGGCTCGGGATCAATTCTACTGCCCGGTTTAGTAGAATTCGACGTTCCGGAGGTTAGGACTCATTGTAGAAGCCTTTATTCACTTGTTATTGACAGGATTCTATATTATGTTTGTGACTAGGTTACCGCTAGGGGCTCGGAACTGGGATCGTTCTTGAGGGTCGTTCTTATTATACGTTGCACTCGGACCTGAGGTAAGAAAACTGCACCCAGTACATGTTAAATGTGATTATCTGCGTGATTAGGGCTCGACCCCGATAAGAAACATGGTTAATACTATGTTTGTCTTTGATTTGTTGAGATATATGATTAATATGTATGAATACTTGTATTATCTGAAGTATGCTTATCTGTATATGGTTATTTGTTTATCTGGTTGTCTAAATATCAGGTTAAGGGATTGACTTATTAGTCAAGGACGGTAATAGAGCACTGTGCGCTGGTCAAGAGGCTTAGGCCTAACAGGGACGTACTATTATGTTGGCCGACCCTATGGTCGTTTGGAAAAATAAAGCACTTGGATAGCTCTATGGCTAGTTACTCAGAGCTAGGGAAAAGGGCACCAGGTGACTCTATGGTCACTTAGCTAGGGGATTGGGCCCCGGGTTGACTCCATGCTCATCTATTTATGGCAGCGGGCCACCATAATGACCATATAATAATTTATTTGTAATTGTATGCATGCATGAGTAGGTTATTACTGATGGGCATGCTAGATATGCATCTGGAGTCTGTATTTGCTGTTCATGCACTTGTTTATAGTTTTCTTATTGAGCCTTGGCTCATGGGTGCTGGTGCAGGTAGGGGGAAGGAGAAAGCTTGACCAGCTCTGAGTTGGAGAGCTTCAGTGGCAGCGTGTACATATGCGGCTGTTCAACCACCACGACCGGGGTTATCTTGGAGGAACTAGGGTTGTATCCCCTATGTTTCCGCCTAGGTCGGCTTGGCTTGTATTTTGACTTGTATATAACCTTTTAAACACTTGTTTATGTTATTTTGGGATCTCATGTATATACTAAACCTTTAAATGAAAATTCAATGTTTCCTTTTGACCAAAATTTTTATCCCTAACCCTTGTCATTAACCTTAGTTACACGTTTATAACCAAAGAGACTTTATTAGCAAGTCTGGCACTATTTAAAATACAAAGTGTATCTGTCTTGGATTAGAAGGATGTTACATTGGCTCGCGGGTGCTATGTGGTGCAAATAAGGGAAAGGGGAATCTGGACTAGCCGTGAGTTGGAGAGCTTTAGGGGCGACGTGTACATTTGTAGCTGCTCGACCGTCACAGCCGAGGGATCAATAGGGACTAGAGCCAAAACTTTGATTTTGCCGCTTAGGCCGGCTTACGTTGTAATTATTTTGGGGAGTTGTAATGCCTTATAAACACTTATTTTTGGGATCCCATGTACAGACTCAAAATTTTTAATGAAAACATTATTCCTATGATCAAAATCTTTAAACCCTAATCCACTAATTATTCTTAGTTACACGTTTATATCCAAATGACTTGATTAGCGAGTCCATCACTATTTAAAATACATAGTGTAATGGTATTGGCTATCCAGGGCGTTACAAATGGGATATGCATTTGTAAGTGTAATGGGACTGGAAAGAGTGGAACCAGCTACATATGAGGAAGCAGTCACTAGAAAGGATTTAGAACAGTGGATAAAAGCTATGAATGAAGAAATGGGATCCCTAATGAAGAACAAAACTTGGAGGCTTGTGACGAGACCAAAAGGAAAAGGGGTAGTAGCTTGCAAGTGGTTGTATAAACTGAAAGAGTGTAGAGGAAAAGGAGAACCAACTAGATTTGAAGCTAGATTAGCGGTAAAGTGCTTTACACAGAGAGAGGGAATTGATTTTACTGATATTTATTCTCTAGTGGTAAAGTATAAGACAATTCAGATAATGCTTGCTTTGGCTACTCATTACAACTTAGAAGTAGACTAAATGGATGTCACTACAACTTTTTTACATGGGGAACTAGAAGAGGATATCTACACGGAGCAACCAAAGGGATTCGAAGAAAAAGGGAAAGAAAAACGGGTATGCAAGCTGATTAAGTCACTATATGGAATCAATCAGTCACCTAGGCAGTGGAATAAAAGATTTAAGGCTTTCATGAGTAAAAGAAGCTTTACTAGAAGCTACTATGACACCTGCCTATACTTCAAAGGGACCAAAATTGAGGAGGTCATCTATCTACTCCTATATGTAGATGACATGGTTACAATAAGCAAGGAAAGATCTAAAATAGAACTAATGAAGGGGTGGCTAAAGACATAATTTGAAATGAAGGGTCTAGAAAAGTTCTCAATGAAAGGTGCTAAGAGTACCAAACAACCTATGACTAATCAATATCATCTTAGCAAGGAACAATGCCCCAAATTTCGTGGAGGAAATGAGAAATGTACCCTACTCAAATGTTGTTGGGTCATGTACCTAATGGTTTGTACAAGGCCAGACTTAACTTATGCCATTAGTGTACTTAGCAAGTACATGTCCAATCCTGGAAAGGAACACTGGAATTCCATGAAATAGGCGTTCAGGTATCTTATCAAGTCTATAGATGTAGGCCTAAATTTTAAGAAGCAAGAATAAAGCCCTACAATAGAAGGTTACAGTGATGTAGATTATGCAGGGGATAGAGACAATAGGAAATCTACATCAGCTTACTATTTCCTAATTGGTGGAAACTGTATTAGTTGGAGGGTTCAACTACAACCAGTGATTGCACTTTCTACTATAGAATAAGAATATATCGCCATTACAGAGGCCACAAAGGAAACAATTTGGATCAGAGGACTTATGGAAGAACTCAAGCTACTTCAAGAAACTCCTACAATGTATTCTGATAGCCAAAGTGGAATACATTTGTGCAAAAATCCCGTCTTTCATGACAAGACTAAACATGTGGAAATAAAATATCACTTCATCAGAGACAAAGTGACACAAGGAGTAGTTCAGATTAATAAGGTGCCTACTGATGATAACCCAACAGACATGGGTACCAAAGTAGTATCCCTAAGTAAGTACATTCACTGTATGGACTTACTAGGGATCAACAATGGCGGATGATCAATACCCACCTCGAGTTAGAACCCTCAGAGGATCAAGCACTATACTAAGTGGCTTATGAAATGATTTAGGTGGAAATTGTTGTACAAATCCAGTCATAAGCTAAAAAACACGGAATAGAAACAAAATGTGTTACACTACAGCTCAATAGAACAAACCCATAACAAAATTTACAACAACTTGAACAACCAACTCATTACAGAAACAGAGACACAACATATAAAAGAACAACATGCAGATTAAGAGACTTACAAGGTGCCCTGAAGAAAAACTCTCCAGAAAAATAAACAAAAAGCTCTGAACTTGAGAGATCGGTCTTGTACTTGAAAGGTGTGAGGTTCATGTAAATGAAAGAAAAGGAAGAAAGATATGAGTGAGAACTGAGAAGAATAAGTCAGAAAGAAAGAAAGTGCGAGTGATTTTGAAGATTACCAGTCGCACATGTGACTTGGAATCTCAACAACCGTGTGTGAACTCCATTGATGTAGTGTAGAAGCAAGCCAACCTATAAGGCGAGCTCAACAAGGACGTAGCCAAATAATATTGTGTGTCTTGTTGATCTGATTGTTATTCAATCAAATAATATTGAACATGTTTCCCATCTCTTCTCAAGAAACAAGTGAATCTTGTTTGTGTTTATATTTGTGTTGATCGAAAGCCCTAGGCCATCTCAGAAGAAAAAATGAAGCTTGATTCTACCTGAAAAGAGTAAAGTAACTTGATTAAATATATACACATATTGACAAAGTAAAGCATACATAATTTTTGTCGTCTTATGTGTGTGTAAGGTCAGATTTGACATTGGTGTCTAACTTGTGTGTTGAGTGTTGACGACAGGTGTTGCATAGTAAATACAACAAGTTTGGTGAATGCCACAACATTCACATGAAAAATTTAATGAATTCCTTGCTAATGACTCAAAGTTATAAATATATATAAATAATTTTATGATTATTATATATACACAGATACCGTGTATGATGTTACTTATCATTTGTCTTCGATTTATATATATATATATGACAATTCTTTTATAAGGGCTTCACTTTAAGCCTTATCGGTAGGACTTTTAGTATTTCTCGACCCGTGAACAGTTTTCAGTGCGACTTTTTTTTATGACCGTGTATATTGTAACTATTTAGAGCATCCTGCAAATTTTCAAAAAATTCCGAATAGTTTACAGTACCGAAAACTAGGTTCAAACATGTTGTTTTCCACACGCATAAAAAAAATTAGTCACGCGTGCAACAGCATGTTTGAACCCAGTTTTCGGTACTGTAAACTATTCGGAATTTTCTGAAAATTTGCAGGATGCTCTAAATAGTTACAATATACACGGTCATAAAAAAATTCGCAACGAAAACTGTTCACGGGTTGTAAACACTGAGAGCCCTACCGGTAGGGCTTAAAGTGAAGCCCTTATAGGAGAATTCTCCTATATATATATAAGACAATTCTTCTATAGGGGCTTCACTTTAAGCCCTACCAGTAGGGCTCTCAGTGTTTACAACCCGTGAACAGTTTTCGGCGCGATTTTTTTTTATGACCGTGTATATTGTAGCTATTTAGAGCATCTTGCAAATTTTCAGAAAATTCCGAATAGTTTACAGTACCGAAAACTAGGTTCAAACATGTTGTTTTCCACGCGCATAAAAAAAATTAGTCACGCTTGCAACAGCATGTTTGAAACCTAGTTTTCGGTACTGTAAACTATTCGGAATTTTTTGAAAATTTGCAGGAAGCTCTAAATAGCTACAATATACACGGTCATAAAAAAAATCGCGCCGAAAACTGTTTACGGGTTGTAAACACTGAGAGCCCTACCGGTAGGGCTTAAAATGAAGCCCTATAGGTATATCAATATTTTTTATGATTCCCTTTTGTCTAGGATTTATTATATTTTGGTGTAATCAACTTTTATTTCTTGGACTCTCTCAAAAGATTAAAAAAAATACTTTTATTTCTTGGACACTTTCAAAAAATATTATTTCTTGAACTATGCCCGGGCAAGTAGAATTATATCACATGATTAGTATCATATATGTTATGGATAATTCTATGATAGGGACTTCAAAAAGAGCTTTACCAGTAGGGTTTTTTTGTGTTCTCAACTCGTGAATAGTTTTCGGCGTGATTTTTTTTATGACTATGTATATTGTAGTTATTTAGAGCATCCTGTAAATTTTCAGAAAATTCCGAATAATTTACAGTGCCGAAAACTAGTATAAAAACAGGTTGTTGCACGCGTGACTAATTTTTTTATGTGAGTAGAAAATAACATGTTTGAACTTAGTTTTTGACACTGTAAATTATTCGGAATTTTCTGAAAATTTGCAGGATGCTCTAAATAACTATAATATACACGGCCATAAAAAAAATCGCGCCGAAAACGGTTCACAATTTAAGAACATAAAAGAACCCTACTGGTAGGGCTCTTTTTGAAGGCCCTACTAAAGAAATTTCTGTTATGTTTATGCTTTTATTTAAATAATTTTTAATTATTCATGTTGCATTTTAGTATTTCAGTTGGATATAGCCAAATATTTCCTTCATTTCAAAGTATATTTAAATATTTATTTTGGTCACTCTTCTTAAAGTTGAACTATTTTTTGCTGGTAACTACACAATATATTACGTTTTTGTTGCGTAAAATATTATTTAGGCTTACAAGTGAACAAGTTGCACAAATAATAAAATGATATGAAAATCGATATCGTCCCAAAAAAAAATTAATAGCAAGAAATTTAATTAACAGCAACAATAATAAAAAAAAACCAATTTTATCTAAACAACAAAATTCAGACAATATAATTTAAAGAGAAATCAAAATAAAACTAAAAAAAAATAGATTTCAAATATCAAACAATAAAATTAAATGGAAAACTCGAGATGATGGCAATGTTAAGGTTTCAATTTCATGCTTAAATAATTATAATTCTCTTTTTTAATGTGTCTAACCTATATCGATATTCTCAATAACCTAGAGTGTTATTTATCTTTATACATTTTCTTGAGAGTCGCACAAAGAATGTGTAGGTTATATTAAACTTATATTTCTATATAGCTATTCACCCACACCTTCATTAAGATCTATACTGGAAACAATTCTTGAATTCTACCTCTTGATTTTACAATTCAAATTGTTTTTGAAACCTAAATAATAATTATATCTCGATCTCACATTATCTTAAATTGTTCTACTCGCTTCTAGATTGTTTGAATATTCCATTCTCAAGTACTAATTCTCACAAAATAAATTTGTTCTAAAACGATCATATAAAACGTAACAATACATACACCATAAATATTGTAGCAATAAATCAAAGTAACACAAGAGAAATAAAGATATAAAATTAAATGCGCATTAATTCATGGAACTAAAATCATAATAAGAGATTCATCTAAACCCTAACAAATAAGAAAACTAACCACTTAGGATGTGGCATACAATCTCAAAGTATTATCAAAATCTAGAATAATAAAAGAAAAAAAGAATGTGAAGAATGCTTGAAAACTCCTTCAATTTGCTCCCCTAATCCTCTCCAATGTGTTTCTCCTCCTTCAAAATGTGTTTATCTTCATTTATATATGTCTTTTATACTTGACCTAGCCGTTAGAAGTCTTAATGGTCGACTCCCATTTGAATTTAAGTGATAAATGCGTGAAAAATATCTTATCCTACAAATTTTGGGCAAGTGGCGATGCATTTTCTGTCATTTATCACTATTCATTAGGCGTAATAAAGGTGGTGCCATGTCACATATTATCAGGTGACACATCGTCTGGTTCACATGATAGATAGCTTTATATTTTGGCAACACATTTCCATGTAACGAGTGACATTTCGTCATCAGCTCTATCTTGTACGTCCAAAATAACTCAAAAATCATGAATTTAACCCAATTATGCACACTTAAAGGAAAAAATATATTAAATTCAACTGTAAACTTGATGAAAACTGACCAAAACAAGATTAAAGAGAAAAAAATGTGCATCAAATATGCACTCAGCAACTTCCTCTTCACAACTTTAAGTTTCTCATTTGTTTTTGTTTTTTTAATTTTATTTTATTATTAGTTTTTGGTCATAAGTTTTATTAGTTTTCCTTGCATACTTTTTTTTCTATCATTTTGTTGGTATTTTGAAGACAATGGCTTATACATAGTTAGAAGTGGTTATCATTTGTCGGCTTCTTCTCATGCACTCTTGTTAGAGAATATATATATATATATATCAATGGAATAATAGAAACCAAATTACAACTCTAATTAAGAAATACAAAAGACAATAAGATTGATTAAAATATAGTTACAACTCTAATGCACAAAATACATGTAAAATAGTTAATGAAGAAGTAGAAGAGAAATATATTACAAACTCGAGACAATAACAATACAAATAAAATAAGAACAAGATAGTGAAATAAGAACAATACAAAAATATGATGAACACTCTAACACTCACACAACCTCAAGTGAAAAGTAGTGATAATCACTAGACTTGAACAATATTCGAAACATTTGTCAAAAAATTTATTTCTCCCTATTCTCTTAGTATACTAAGGGACTCTCAACTTTAGAAATAACTCTCTAGAATTATCAAGCATTTTGTTTTTCAGCAAAGTGCTAAAATGGATGAAAAACTCGTATTCACAAATGACCAAATGGTCTCTATTTATAGAGTTTTGAGACACCCTATGAATTTCAAATTCCACCAACTTCCTGGCTGGTACCAATGTTAAATTGAGTGTTTATGGAATTGAAAAGAAGATTTTGAAGTTACTTGAAGTGTTCCAAACATTCAAATTGATGAAAATGCAAAAATGCAAAATTGGGATTTGACTGTCAGCGTCTTAGGTCGCGACCTGGGCTATTCTAGATTGCGGCCACGAGGCTCTGCCTCCCCAGTCACGGCCTGGGATACTCTAGGCCGCGACCTAGAACTTGTAACCTCCCAATTTTGTACTTTGCCACAAAAACGTCCAAGCTTTTCCCCTTTTGGTTTTGTAACTTACATACACCTAATGAGGGTTGACATCACATCTCCAACAACCATATAACATAATGGCTCATGAAATTCAATTTAGAAATGTGTAACTCTCATTTTACACATTATTGGGGTTACTGATTTTGTAAGATATGTAACTCTAAAAAATATATTACAAATTTGGTCACACATATTTGTTCTACTTATTTGTAACTCTCAAATTATATTACACAATGTGACAAACTCATTTTGTCACATTTATTTAATCTAACATTAATAATATAACAACTCATCCTTCGTCTACACTGTTCATCCAAATGGTGGCAAATTATGTGGTTATTGCACATGCGAAAATGTTAAGCTATTTACTTGGCTTGGCATGTTTTCCCATGATATCATTCCTACAACTACAGGTCTGCAAATTCAACACGTCCTTTGTCCTAGTTTTTGTTTTTATCCCATGATGATGTGCTTCATGCTTTGTTTCTCTATCCATTGTCTGCCAAAGTTTAGAAAGTTAACGGTTTTTCGGACCAATTTAAAGTTGTGCCTTGCTTGGAGCATAGTTGATATAATGCAACCTCTTCTTACTATTTTGCCCCCTTTGCAATTATGTCATATTCTGGTATATACTTGGAGCATTTTATGAGGGCTAATTGCAAGTGCAACACAAATAGCCATCTTTCTTTTTGCGCCAACAACAAATTAAACTAGTATTGTGATAAGCATCATGTTCAAACTCTCTCAAAATGAATGTGGATGCAGAAATCAATAAATAGGAAGGACTTATTAGTTGTGCAAAGGACTGATTAGAGTTGCACAATTATTCGTGCCTCTGATGTTTTCCTTAAGCTAGCCATGCAACTTTATTTCAAGAGAAGCGGAAGCCTTGTCTCTTTCTTTCAATTTACATTGGGCTTTCAATCTTAAATTTTTTAATTCATCATTAGAAAGTGATGTTAAGGTTGTGGTCAATTCAGTTCTTTAACAACACTTGGGGGTTTCTCAATTGGGGCTTTTATAACGCTCTACTAATCCAGGACTGTTACACCGTGTGTTTAAAATAGTGCTTAACTCGATAAGCGAGTCATTTGGACTCAAAAGTGTAATTAAAATTAAATACAGGTTTATGTACAAAAAAATTTGGTCAAAAGATTAATATTTTCATTAAATCTTTGAAAATTTACAGGGCTCCAAAAATGTTTATCAAAATACAATTACATTCAAAGTTTACACAAATAGCCAACCTAAGCGATAAAATTTGGTCTTATACCCTAAGTCTCTCCAAATCCCTCGACTGTGGCAGCCGAGCAGGCCAAATATGTAAGCGTTGCTCCAAAGCTCTCCAACTCATGACTGGTCGACCTTTCCATTGCCTTTGCTTGCACCATAGAGCACCTGTGAGCCGATGCTCAATAAAAAAACCCAACATGACATAATAAAATAACCAATCAAAGATAAACAACAAACAACATGTTTCACAGATAATAGAAGCATACATTCCAATCATACAGATCATAAACACGTTTCACAATTTACAGATATGCTCATTTCAACACATAAACCATTTACACGGCCCAGCCAAACAGCCTTGCCGAACGACCCAATCTAGCAAGGTGCGCCTCTCGACACCCTCAACTTGACCCCGCCTTCACGATCCACGTTCTGCACGATTGCCGAATATAGATCATACCGATCAACCACAAACAAAACAATACTAATATGCATAGCAAACAACCCGCTCTATGTGCATATGCCAGTTTTCTTACCTCGAGTCCTGAGAAGATGACTGCGCGACCTTGAGTACGATCCTTTTTCCCGAGCCCCGCGGAAACCCTAGTCACAACATAAATGGTACGCTTATTAAGGACTAAGTTTGATAGCGAGCTCCAAAATTAAACCCTAGCTCTCGGTGTTAGGGTTTTATGCCCTAATTAAAACTCAAATTCTTTGTAATCTCATTTTATTATCAATAAAAGAATATAAATCATTTTTTGACTTGGTCAATCACTTTGCTCACATGTTTTATTTTCATGATTATTTGTTTAATATAAGCTTCTATTAAATCCTGAGCATATAGCTAATCTTATTTATAGTGATGTAATCACAATGGAATATGTTGATGCGGTTCTTCGCCAACAGGTAATTAAGAAAATCAGAGAATGAGACTAGTGCTAAATAATGAACCGAAACAGATGAATGATCTTAAGATGAACTGATGATACAAATACTTTTTTAGGTGGTTCAAAGGTTAAAATCCTTCTACTCCACCAACCAATATTATTGCTATATTTCTGGTATTCTTCACAGGGTATTTCTTTACACAATAGAATCCAACCCTTTGCAACTCCCAGGGTCTCCGTATTTATAGGAGAGGACACCTGGGGGTTGGCAAGGGGGGTCCTCCTGTGACCTTCTTACCCATCATGTCACATCTGTGACATTCATGATTAATTCCTAAAACCTAACAAATGAAGTGTGGTTTAATCAATAGGTAAGGGGGATAATGGGCCGCACGGCCCAACCTAGTCGTGGGTGCCTGAACACGCACGTTTATGCTGCGTGTCTGAGAATTCAGGGATATATCAGACACGTGATGTCTGATATATGCACGTTTACATTGCGTGATTGACTTTATAAAGAGCCACAGCCTCCAACTCAAGCTCGCACCTCGAGCTGGATGCTTTCTTAACCCGCGGTCTTCATACCTCTGACTCGGCTCCTTAGTAATCTTAATAAACTCTTGGCTACCTCGAGCTAAAGAGGTAGGACCTGATAACAGTAGCTTCGGCCATGTATCATCCACGTAGCTGAGATATAATTATGCCATATCTCAGCTCGCTAATAGCCCGTGGAAAATTAGGGCGTACATTTGCTCCCCAAGCCTCTGCTCGTGGCATATGACGTCATTTGGGGCCACAATGGGGGCTTTTAGGCTTCCTTATGGACTCTTCACATTCCGCCCATTACGCAGGCTTCGACTACGTGGAGCATCGTGGTTGGTGACAGTACGTCTTCCGAGAACCGCATTAAATGGCCTAGCCTATACTCGGCCGTCGTTTCGCCTTTCGAGTAGAGAGCCTCGTATCCCACATCAAGGCAATCCAATGGCCCTCCTCACTTGGCCTTTTACGTATATAAAAGGGGTGGCCACCTTATGCATGGGCCACCAGTTCATTTTCTAATTTTCTAATTTTCCCATCTTCTTCTTCCTTCTCAGCCTCAAAAAACCCTCTTCACTGTAGCTTAGGTAAATTGTTCCTGTAGCCGCATGCAACATTCTGCTGGTTTTTTGTGGGGTGCCCTGGCTCTCCATCGGAGCATATCCCGATCTCGGGCCAGGCTCGATGACATGAGGGGGGAACACCAGACTGTCCTGGCCGCCCTTGAGACTGCCAAGAAACAGGCGCAGAAGGCTAAGGATGCCCTGGCAACCGTGCAGGCCAAGCTGGACGCGTCCCTGCCTAAGCTGTAGGAGGCCGAGGCTACCAAGGCCACGCTAGCTACTGTGAGGATTGAGCTCGAGGAGGCCAGGGCTGCTCGGGCCGCACTGGACCCCGCGAAAGCCGAGGCCGAGGAGGCCAAAGCCGCCCTGGCGACGGAGAGGGCAGCCTCCAACTCCTCCATGGAGGCTATGTTGTACCATTGTTGGGTCTATAACCCAGATGGTGACTTCTCCTTCATGGGGGCGGATGCGTGGGAGAGCTTCTGGGAGAAATTCAAAGCTCGCCTTCAGCACGAGGCGCCCTCCGAGACTGAGGAGAACTCCGCAGCTGCCGAGCAGGAGGGCGAGGTGGTGACCTCATCGGAGCAGCCTGGCGGGGCCTAGGACTTCTTTTCCTTTTACCCTTCGTATACATTTTTTTTTTGTAACTTTGTATGAGGTTTTCTAACCTCGAGACAATTGGTTTTACCAACTTTTTGCTTTTAATTGATTTGCATCATTTTACCTTTATGCTTTTTGGCAATAGTCTTAGTTTTTGTTGGTGCTGCGATTGATATTTTATGCTTTTCTAGGAAAAAACATAATCAATTTTGAGCCAACTTCTAAGATAAGTCCTGGTTGCATCCCAGACATGGCTTTGAAAACTTAGTTCGCGTTAATTCTTGATTAATATCTCGTGTTTTTTAAGAAAAACACCGACCAATCAATTTGAATCAACTTCTAAGTTTTAGGACCTGGTTATATCCAAGACGTTAATTTGAAAACTTAGTTCGTGTTAATTCTTGATTAATATCTTGTGATTTTTAAGAAAAACATCGATCAACCAATTTGAATCAACTTCTAAGTTTTAGGACCTGGTTATATCGAGGACATTAATTTGAAAACTTAGTTTGTGTTAATTCTTGATTAATATCTTGTTCTTTTTAAGAAAAACATCTATCAACCAATTTGAATTAACTTCTAAGTTTTTAGGACCTGGTTATATCCAGGATAGGACTTAGTTCGCGTTAATCCTTTATTAATATATCGTGTTTTTTAAGAAAAACATCGATCAATCGATTTGAATAAACTTCTAAGCCTTTAAGGCGACCTGGTTATATCCAGGCACCATATGCCCCCCAAGTAATTAGGAAAGGGTCTTTCATGGTTACTTGAGATTACATTCGCAAATATACACAATAATGAAAGAAGATTTAATTCTCATTGCTTGATAAACAAAAAAAAATGGCCTTTCTGAATAAGCCTTACAAGGGTGTTACTGATAATATTTCTTCAAATGGATGGCGTTCCAAGTTCATGGGACTGCTCTCCGTTAAGACGAGCTAACTTGTAGGTTCCTTCCTTTATGACCTCGGTTATTTGATATGGCCCTTCCCAGTTCGGTCCCAATACTCCATCTTTGGGATCCTTACCGGCTAAGAAGACTCTTCTGAGGACCAGGTCGACAATGCTCAAGGCACATTTTTTGACCTTTGAGTTGAAATAACGAGTGATTTTCGCTGGTAATGCACGAGCTGGAGCTGCGAATCTTCTCGTCTTTCATAAATCAGGTTGAGGTACGCGCAAAGTAGTTCGTGATTGCGGTTCTGGTCATACGCCTGGACTCTATGCAAAGATATCTTTATCTCGACAGGTAGGACTGCCTCACTCCCAAAAGCCAGGGAGAAAGGAGTATGACCCGTAGGAGTCCGATGCGAGGTCTGGTATGCCCACAGTACCTGGGGGAGCTGTTCTGGCCAAAATCCCTTGACTTCGTCCAGCCTCTTCTTAAGGCTTGCCTTTAGCGTCTTATTGACAGCCTCGACCTGGCCGTTTGCCTGGGGATAGGCCACGGAGGAGAAGCTTTTCATAATGTCGTACCTTTCAAAAAATTCGGTGAAGAGGTCGCTGTCGAACTGAGTCCTGTTGTCGGATACAATTTTCTTTGGCAGCTCGAATCGACAGATAATACTTTTGACCACGAAGTCCAGGACTTTCTTGGAAGTGATTGTTGCCAAAGGTTCTGCCTCAGCCCACTTTGTGAAGTAGTCGATAGCCACCACAGCATAGCGGACCCCACCCTTTCCAATAGGGAGGGCGCCAACCAGGTCGATTCCCCAGACCGCGAATGGCCACGGGGACGAGATCATCTCCAGCTTGACTGGGGGAGCTCGGGCAACTGTGGTGAATCGCTGGCACTTGTCACATTTCTTGACGTGCGAGATTGAGTCCTTTGACAAGTGGGCCAGTAATATCCTTGCCTATTCGGGGGTCAATATCTTCACCTAGGACGATATTTTCCCCTTCGGCGCTCTGAGGTTTTTTAATCTCAGGATTAGGTGAAGGTTCCTGAGATTCCTCTTCTCTACCTTGGACGGTCATTGTTAACTGCCCGGGTTTTAATTTTCCCTTCATGGAAATGCTGTAGCATTCCCTGGCAGCAAGCTGATCGCCACGAACTGTGCATATCCCTGTGGAAGAAGGGAATTTCAGCGCGAGGTGGCGGATGGAGGTGATGGATTCAAAAGTTATAAGTGTAGGTCGACCCAAAATGGCATTGTATGTGGCGGGACAGTCGATGACCACGAACTCAAGGAGTTTTGAGACTGTCCGAGGTCCCTCTCCTAAGGTGATCACCAGATCGATCGTCCTTATAGCCGCTGATCCTTCTCCAGAGAAACTGTAAAGCATCATGGAGGTTGGCTTCAGCTCGGCGACAGATAAACCCATCTTCTCCAGCGTGGGCCGGAATAGAAGGTTTACCGAGCTCCCATTATCGATCAACACTCTCCTAACCCTCCGATTAGCGAGCTGCACTGCTACGACCAAAGGGTTGTTATGAGGGAACTGAACGTGGCTGGCATCTTCTTCAGTAAAAATGATTGGTTGCCTTTCCAATCGCTGCTGCTTTGGCAGGTGCTGCTCGGGGATGAACTCTACTCCATTATGAGCCTTAAGTTCGTTGACGTACCTCTTTTGGGCACCTCTGCTCGTGCCAGCCAAATGAGGACCTCCAGAGATTGTGGAGATCTCTCCTCCTATCACTGGAGGAGGGACGTCCTGATCTACCCGAGACCCGGGCTGACTGACCGGGACTTCTGGAGCTGGTCGGCTTGCAGGAACTCTGTTCCGTGCATACTGAGCCAAGGGTCCGGCTCTGATGAGAGTCTCGATCTCATCCTTCAGGTTTCTACAGTCATCGGTATTGTGGCCAACGTCGTTGTGGAAACGGCAAAACTTGGAGGGGTCTCGCTTCCCCTTTTGGTGCTTTAACGACTCCGGCTTCTTCCAGGGGAGGTGAGTAGATTTTGCTAGGAAGATGTTCTCCCTAGAGTGGTTGAGCTCTGTATAAGTCGTGTAGACCGGCTTAAATTTTTCTACGGACTTATTCTTCTTTGGGCCATGCTGGTTGCCCTCGCTGTTCCCTTTTCTCTTGCCTCCATCGAACTGGTTATTCTGTGTAACGTTCTGGGTCGCTGTCACGACCTCCGTTCCCACTCCAGCGGGTTGCTCAGGGACTTGGCTGGTTCCCGCAGCTGAGGCTTGGGCCTCCTCCAAGTTGATCCACCCCTGGGCCCTATTTAGGAATTCGTTCACGGAGCTGACTCCCTTCCTTTGTATCTCATTCCAGAGTCCCCCTCCGACGAGGATTCCAGTTCTCAAAGCCATGAGCTTGGAGCTGTCATCTGCGTCTCTGGCCTGAGCAGCGACGTTCGCGAACCTGCTCAGGTAAGCCTTCAGAGGCTTGTCGGGTTGTTGCCTCACGTTGGCTAGGGAGTCGCCCTTGAAGCGGGCAGCCTGGGAAGCTCGGAATGCTCTCTCAAAGTCAGCAGAGAAAGTTTTCCACGAGCTGATGTTTCTTGCTTTGTTTGAACCACTGCCTGCCCGGCCCAGTCAATGTGGAGGGAAATATTAAACACCTCAGCTCGGGGCCAATGTTGTGGGCCATCATTAGGGTATTAAACATACCCAGATCATCTGACGGATCTCCGTCTCCGTTGAATTTGGACAGGTGCAGCATACGAAAACCGGGCGGGTATGCCGTTGCTGCTATGCTGGGGGCGAAGGGCTCAAGTTCGTCCCCTGAATCATATTCATCTTTTTCTTTTTCTGACAGGAGCTTCCTCATTAGCTCCTCCATCTGAGCCAGGCGCTCAAGGGTTTTGTCCTGATTTCCTTAGTTGTTCCGGGGCTGTTCAACAGCTCTTGATCCATTGTATGCGTTTGGTGAGTTATTGTCCCTCCTATCTTGAGATAGGTTATATGGGACATTCCCACTGTTGCGTACCTCGGACAGGTCTTCCCTTGGGTGAGCACGGTTGCCGTTTCCCACTGGGTCTCCCCTTTGAGAGTTAAGACGATCTTGGAGGTCACCCCTCGGGGTGGCTTGAGGACTTTGCGCCGAGCTTAGGCGTTGGCGCAGGTCTCCACTAGAAAGGTCACTTCGGCGGCTTCCGGTCCAATAGTTCCCGTTTGAGAAACTCAGAGCCCGCCTCTGGGGATGAGGATCCGGTTCTTCTCTGGGCGCCCTGCTACGATGGGAAGGTCTTGCAGAAGGTGGGTTTCTCCTGCTGCTCCCATAAGCTGGAATATCTCGGACAGGCCGAGGAGGAGACGGATATTTTATCGGTGAAGGAGGATGTCTGACCGGGGATGCAGTCCTGGTCCCGTCAGGGCGGATCAGGTTAGGTAGGGGCCTCTCGGCTCTGCCAACCTGCGGGTCTTGCGGTTGGCGGTCTGAGCGAGGCGCAGGACGGCTGGCCGGGATGGGCTGTTGCTGTGAGCCCTTCCCGGATCTCCTTCTAGAATTCCCTCGAGCCCTCCTGGGTGCACTCGAGGGTGGTAGTGAGCTGGGAGTTGAAGTTCGGACCGATCGGCTATACTGTTGCTCGGCCCTGGGTAGTTCTTCGAAGGTTGTCTCTCGGCGGTGCGATGAGGGAGTAGAGTTAGATGTCGGGGGTCTGGCCGACCGGCTAGGCCTGGATCGATTACCCCAGCGGGACTTATGAGTCTCGCCTTGCCTCTTTCCGACGCTAGCGTCGGTTGTAAGAGGGGTTAGTCAGGCCAACACCTCCTTAATCTGCTGGTTAGCCTTTTCCAGCTGGCTCCTCAGCTGAGCATTCTCCATTTCTACCGCCATGTAAAAATCCGGGTTCGGATTAGGTGGCCGAGGGGCCGAACTTCCAGTGTCGTCTTGGCATATTGGTTGCTTGCCCGGCCGCTGCTGAACTTCAAGGTTCTGCTCACCGAAGATGGCGGCATGATGGGCCTCCTGCCCATCATGTTGGTCCGCCTCGTTACCGTGCCTTGAGCGAGTGATCACCGTAGTTGGGTATTTGCGATAGCACCAATCTGACAAGCTCTCAATGAAAGCACCAAACTGTTGATGCGGTTCTTCGCCAACAGGTAATTAAGAAAATAAGAGAATGGGATTAGTGCTAAGTAATGAGTTGAAACAGATGAATGATCTTAAGATGAACTGATGATACGAATACTTTTTTAGGTGGTTCAAATGTTAAAATCCTTCTACTCCACCAGCCAATATTATTGCTATATTTATGGTATTCTTTACAGGGTATTTCTTTACGCAATAGCATCCAACCCTTTGCAACTCCCAGGGTCTCCATATTTATAGGAGAGGACACCTGGGGGTTGGCAAGGGGGGTCATCCCGTGACCTTCTTACCCATCATGTCACTTCTGTGACATTCATGATTAATTCCTAAAACCTGACAAATGAAGTGTGGTCTAATCAATAGGTAAGGGGGATAATGGGCCGCACGGCCTAACCCAGTCGCGGGTGCTTGAACACGCACGTTTATGCTGCGTGTCTGAGAATTCAAGGATATATCAGACACGTGATGTCTGATATATGCACGTTTACATTGCGTGGTTAACTTTATAAAGAGCCACAGCCTCCTACTCAAGCTCGCACCTCGAGCTGGATGTTTTCTTAACCCGCGGTCTTCATACCTCTGACTCGGCTCCTTAGTAATCTTAATAAACTCTTGGCTACCTTGAGCTAAAGAGGTAGGACCTGATAACAGCAGCTCCGGCCATGTATCATCCACGTAGCTGAGATATAATTATGTCATATCTCAGCTCGCTAATAGCCCGTGGAAAATTAGGGCGTACAGAATATAAATATGATTATATGTTCAAAATAAGTTAGTCCTAAGATTAGTCAGTGCACAGGATTTACACTGACTTGCCAATCTACGATATGATCTACTTACACATTACAGTATTATGTTATTTCCAGAACATTAGAAAAGTAGATAAGATCGGATGTATTTGTTACATCGGACTGGACCGATATTGACAGTTGATAAGATAAGTAAACATATCGTTATTATCTATTCTAGTCATATCATATAGTTAACCATAGGTCAATTCAATCTCAATTCTGAGTGGTTAGTTTTCTAACTGATTGTATTATTTGAGTTCTTTGACTTGTTCGTTACCAGCTTACCCTACGGACTAGCCCATACTTACATCTTGGGAACTCGGTAGTATAATTGAGTGGGAGTGTTAATCATAGATATGAACATCTATAGCTTCTGATGAAGAAGTGAAATGATTGTTTCCTTTTAGTTTGGTTCAAGGTGTTAAATGATAGAGATCTCATTTCAGTAATTAAATTAGTTTATTGAAATATCATTTATAAGGAACTAAGTGTTTTAAGGATACAATACAATGAGGGGTAAAACGGTATTTTAGTCCTATCTCATTGTAGACTGTCTATAGAGGATTGAGTGACAATTATGGTTGTAACAATGGATAATTAATAGCGTATCTATATTTTCTATAGAGCGTTCTATGAATTCAAGAGTGCGATTCTGAGTCTATAGTGGAGTCACGGGGAATTAATAAGTTAGTAAATTTATTTGTTAGATTTTTGATAACTTATTGGAGCTTGATTTCATAGGCCCATGGTCCCCATTGTATCTTGGATAAAATCATCTAGATAGTCTCAATTAATTGATTTAATTATCAAAGTTGACCAGGTCAATTTTGGATAGTTTCACAGCGTTATGTAATTTTGAGAAGAAAAGAGAAATTATGACAGATTTATTAATTAAGATAAATTGGTATCTAAATTAATAAATAAGTTTAAATCAATGTTCAAATTATAAATATTAATTTGATAAATGATTTAAATAATTATTTAATTAATTAAATCAATAGAAAATAATACATGCCTTGATTTTAAGGTCAATGGGGTTATAATCAAATGAGAAATTTCATGAGCCTAAAGTCCATGATAATTTCGACCTAGGGCTTTAAAATTGCTATTATTTTATTAATTTTTTAATTAAATTAAATGACCTAATTGAGTCTATAAAAGGAGTACTTAGAGAGAAGTCAAAACATAAGTTTGATAAGTCACAAGTCAGATTTTCTGATAGTTTTAGATTCTCTTTAAACACAAGTAACTTTCTAAGCCTCTTTGTTATTTTCTCTTCTTCTCTCTATATCTATCTCATGTGTTGAGAATTGCCCACACTAGTCTAGGTGATTCTAGGGATACATTGGAAGACTGTTAAGAAAATAGAAGATCAGTTCAGTTTCTTGATAATACTCTGCGACAAAAGGATACAAGAGTTAGAGAAACTGAAGGAAGGACTATTTCATTCCGCTGCGTATACTATAAGTATTCTTGTCTTTGTTTCTCTTTGAATTCAATTTTAGAAACATGTTCTAGGTTATCTCATATTAATTTGTTTAATATTAGATCTACATGAAAATAAATAAAGATCCCGTATAAGTTTTCCCAACAACTGGCTTCAGAGCTTTTGGTAATCTTTATTTCCATGCATGAACATATTTAAAATTGGATTATTTGATATGTTTGAATAATTGGATGGTTTTCATGTTTTTATGAAGCATATTTATTTTATGTGAATTTTAGCAATTTTTTAAGGTTATTTTGTTGTGTTTTCTACGATATTAATTTTATATATGCTTTATTTTGTGTAAAACATGTTAAAAATTAATTACAAAATTGTTTTGGTTTGAAAAATTGCACACAAAAAAAATCGAAATTTTTTGCCTGGCTGCCATGTGCGCACGCGCACGCCCGCGCGCCGGCCTGTGTACGCACGCGGGTGTGCCTAGCCCAAATAAGTTTTTTTATTTTTTTTTAAATTAAAGAAAATTAAAATTGTGGAAATAAATTATTTATAATCAAAACCAAAAATATCTTTTTTGTTTTATCATTTAAAATTGTGTGTTTTTTTTTAAAATAAGATATTTTTGTTAGTTGAGATTTAAATAATTAGATATTTTCTACAAATATTCAAATTCAAATTTAAAAATAGACTAATAACTTAATTTTAATTCTGTTAATATATTAAAATTTTAGAATTATGATATCAGATATTTTCATTTAAATTCTTGATTTTTTTATTAAATCTTTATTTGAAAATATAAATATATTTTTATTCTATAGTTTTTAATATTTAAATTATTTGAAATTTGAATATTGTTAGTCAGATATTTTTATGGATATTTGAATTTGTTTAACTATTTTTAGATATTTTAGGATTGTTATAACTACTTATATTTTATTTTATTTTTAATGGTTAAAATATTACCTAATAGTTGTAACAACACAAGATATTTTTAGAAAATAGTTAAGATATTGATTTTAAAATTTAAAATTAGTTCAATTTTGAAAAATATCATTTTTTTCAGCCAATTAATAAAATATTTTTTAATAAATGGGATTTAAATTAACTTTGGTTACTTGTTGATAAATCCTATTTAAATTAAATTAATATATTTTTTCAAATTAACCTAAAACCAAGTTGATTGTTGATAAATGAAATTTAAATTAACTATCGTTAATTGTTGATAAATTTCATTTAAATTGACTTATTTTTGTAAAAATTTAATTAATTTGAATTTTTTTTATAAATTCTAGATAATTAATTGTGGTATTTTTGCAAATGAAATAAATTGTGGTATTTTTTCATAAATTCATAGAATTGCTCATATAGTAACATGATTAGACCCATCCAGTTATAACATGTATGTTTGCACTATATGTGGTATTTTTACAATTGGGCTTAGATGCATATAGTAGCCCATATGTTTGTTAGATATATGGATTTTGCCAAATAAAATATTCATAAAATGATAGGTTTTATTTGGGCCCATTAGAAAATGTAAAGTTTAAATTCCTCTCTTGTGGGTGATTCCACTTATGAAGGCTCATTTGTTTTGCATGACTATAATGGGCCTAATCAATTAATAAAACGAATGTTTAAATTCCTGTCTTTTGGACCTTATATGGAAGATAGGGTGTCTTTGTAGTGGGAACGACATATTGGACCCAACCCTCCTCCATACTAGCCCAATTGTTAAGGCCCATTTACCTGAGTTGGACTTAATTGTATAGGTTCATTATATTAGTTAAACCTAAATATTGATTAGCAACAAATTAATTCTAAATTAATTGAATTTGTTTCAATGTGACACTTTAGAATTAATAGGAAATTATAGGACTTTGGTTTTAAAAATTTAATCTTTCAATTTTTTGGAGAACCATAGTCATTAATTTTCTAAAAATACTATTTTTATTTTAATAATGAGCTTATTTTAAGATTTTTATTCGATCTCCACCGTTGGTTTAACATAGTCAATAGCTTAATGGGGCCTTGAAGCGCTTTGATTCATCCTCCTACGGAAGGTGTTCATTAGCTATTTTGACAAGGTTAGATTTCGAAAGATAGTTAATTATAGGTCAAATTGTACTAGACTCACCCCTACGGTGACTACTAGGACTAAATCTATGATTATTGAAACCGTGGGTCTAGCTCATAAAATAAGAGATTTTGTTTTCTTATTTTGATCGAATAGTAGGTTGTTAATAGTGGTGTCCATTATTAAATGAGTTTACAACTCTATTTAACTAGTGGTATTTTTTACTCTCGCCAATCGGGACAAGGATATCATAGATTAGTTAAAAACCTAAAGAAAAAGAGATATGATTGTTTTTGGTATTTTTTCTCATATCTTACATATTTTTGGTATATGTTGTGTTATTTCTTGAAATTTGTGTGAATAGAAGTTTTATTGAGAAAATGTGATTGATTTCTATTTTATTGATAATTTGTAGTTTTAAGCTAAGTAGTGTCTGTGTCTACTCCCATCATTTCTCAACTTTCGATGGAGAAACTCACTGGAGAAAACTTCCTTAATTGGAAGGAGAATATCAACATAGAGTTGATTGGCGACAACTCTGAATTCGTCATGATTGAGGAATCCCCAGAACGAGCACCGTGTTCGCACGTTAGTGATGGCACCGTCAATGCTTGTGATGGTATTGTAAATGCGTGGATAGCACCGTCTCTGCACGTTCATGATGGCATCGTAAATTCTCGGATGGCACCGTGTCTGCACGTTTGTGCTCAACTCAACTATGGTCTGACACAGCTCATGAACGAGCTTCAGACTTTTGAGTCTATCATGGGTGGACCTAGTAAAGGAGGTGAAAATAATACTACTGATGTTGCTGCTGGTCTAGCAAAGGCTGAAGCTAACCCAGCTTCGTCTTCAAAAGTTGGAAACAAGAGGAAAGGTGGACAAAACAACAACCCCAAGCCTGCAAAGGCTGCAAAGACAAGTGCCCAACCAAATGCATAGACGCCTAAGGGGAAGAACAAGAAAAACAAGAAAGGCAAAGGTAAGTGTTTTCACTGCAAAGAGAAGGGGCATTGGAAGCGAGATTGCCCCAAGTTTCTAGCAGCGAAAAACAAAGCTTCTTGAATCGTGGGAGGAAGTGGACGAAGGCGGCTTAAAGCTTAGAGTTGGGAACTTCGTTGCGGTCCAAGCTAGAGGAAGAGCTCGTCTGAAGTTCAGAAATAAATTTTTAATTTTAAATGATGTATTTTTTATTCCGGATTTTAGTAGAAATTCAATTTCAGTTTCCATGTTGCAATTAGAACGATTTGTTATGACTTTAATAAGTTCTAATATATCTATTTCTTTCAATGAATCACAATTGTGTATTGCATGTTTGGAAAACGGGCTTTATATTCTGCGACCTAACGAACCCCTCGCTTTTAATAATGATTTATTCAAAGTAGCTAAACCTAGGACCAATAAACTTCAACAGACTGATAATGATAATATGACGTATTTATGGAACTTGAGACTAGGTCACATTGGCTATGATAGGATTCAAAGACTTACAAAGGACGAACCTTTGAGGGCACTCACCTTAGGTGAATTACCTGTCTGTGAATCTTTTGTAGAATGCAAACTGACCAAGCGTCCATTCTCTGCAAAGGGTGATAGGGCCAATGAACCACTTGATCTTGTGCATTCAGATGTTTGTGGAACTTTGAATGTACAAGCCAAGGGTGGTTTTGAGTATTTCGTCACTTTCATTGACGATTACTCTAGATACTCATGTCTTTACCTAATGCATAGGAAATCAGAAACATTTTCAAAGTTTCAGGAATTCCTAGCAATGGCTCAGAACCAATTAGGTAAAACGTTAAAGATCTTGCGATCTGATAGGGGTGGAGAATATTTTGATATGCAGTTCCAAGATCATTTAACTGAACTTAGGATTTTATCACAACTTACTGCCCCAGGTACTCCGCAACAAAATGGTGTAGTGGAACGCTGGAACAGAACTTTATTGGAAATGGTTAGATGCATGCTTAGTTACTCAACTCTACCAACTTCGTTCTGGGGACATGCAATTGAAACCGCGAACAACATTCTCAATGTCGTGTCGTCTAAATCAATCCCCAAAACACCTTTAGAATGCTGGAAAGGTCGTGAACCTAGTTTACGCCATTATAGAATCTGGGTGTGTCCCGCCCACGTCCTGAGGAAAAAGGAGGGAAAGCTAGAATCGCGAACTGAAGTTTGCATGTTTGTTGGCTATCCTAAAGGTACTCGGGGTGGACTTTTCTATAGTCATTTAGAAAAGAAAGTGTTTACTTCTACAAATGCTACTTTTATGGAAAATGACTATGTCCACAACTTTAAACCTCGCAGTAAAGTAGTTTTAGAGGAGATGGTTAAAGAATTGACTCCAAGAAATGTTCCATTGTCATCAATGCGAGTTGATGATGAAATTCCCACTCTTCATGTACAACCGACGCAAGTCGATTTAAATGAAGAAAGTACCACTGTTCCTGAGCAAACAGTCACGGAGCCTCGTCGTAGTGGGAGGGTTTCTAGGAACCCAGTTCGCTATGGTTTGGATGGTGAAACCAATATGGTAGTTGGTGACACTAGTGATAATGATCCGTTGTCTTTCAAACAAGCAATGGATAGCCCTGAAAAGGAACTATGGCTCGAAGCCATGAAACAGGAAATAGAGTCCATGTACTCAAATTTCATCTGGGATCTTGTGCAAGCACCTAGTGACTTTAGGGCCATTGGGTGCAAGTGGATCTACAAGAAGAAACAAGGTGTTGATGGAAATATCGAGACTTATAAAGTTTGATTAGTGGTAAAGGGTTATACCCAAAGAGAAGGCGTAGACTATGAGGAAAATTTTAGTCCGGTAGCCATGCTCAAATCCATTCGCATCCTCCTATCCATAGCAGCCGCTCTCAACTATGAGATCTGGAAAATGGACGTCAAGACAGATTTTCTTAATGGAAAGCTTGACGAAGTCATTTATATGGATCAGCCAGAAGGATTTAAAGTATCTAGACAAGAAGGAAAAGTTTGCAAGTTGAATAGGTCCATCTATGGAATTAAACAAGCTTCTCGTTCCTGGAATTTTAGGTTTGATGAAATAATCAAAACCTATGGCTTTGAAAAAAATATAGATGAGCCCTATGTTTACCAACTGAAGGCAAATCAAATAGTGGTATTCCACACCCAAATGCTTCTCCAGGGCATACAACATCCGGTAGTTTCGGAACAGGTTCTGCACCCCATCCATCTCCCACCTGTTGCCACTGGGAGTCTTGGACCTGGATAGAGTGATAGGAGCCACATTAACTTGTTCTTCTGAATGAAGGGTAACACCTGAGGTCATGGCTGATGATCTGGGAGCAAAACAGAACAAAACAAAAAACCAAGCAATCAGCACCAAA
Organism: Humulus lupulus; assembly: GCF_963169125.1. NCBI lineage: Eukaryota > Viridiplantae > Streptophyta > Magnoliopsida > Rosales > Cannabaceae > Humulus > Humulus lupulus. Next base: position 187,054,254 of record NC_084794.1, on the reverse strand, counting down.
ACCCAAGAAGGTTGGTTAAGGTACGGGGGCTCTCCTACGAACTGCTTGGAGGAGTCCCCTCTGGATCAGGTCTAGGATCACTAAGAAGCCGTGGAACCTTGATTGGGAACAAAAAAGAAAGGATATATCTATTCTCATAAGCCGGCTTATTGCCGCTTGTCTGGGAACCACCCGAACCCGAGGAGAGTCAACATAGTCCGGACTAGTTTTCTTTACCTAACCTATTCTAATGCACCCAAAGCAAATCTAAACACATGCAAGATTTAACAACCTAAACAGATAAATATGACGGTAGGGAAAACACAAGAAAATAAAAGCAAAAGTCAGGAAAACTTACTGTAAAAGGCTGGTCGTGAAGAATGGTGGGTTTCAGGCGACAGTGACGGTAAAATCACGATTTTGAACAGGTGAAGGTGGCTCAAAGGCTCGTCTATGGGACAGGTCAATGTCGTCTGCTCAGTCGAAGGTATCGATATAGGGTGCGTTGGGAACAAGCAACAGCAAAGACGATGGAAAATGTCATCAACAAGCTCGGACATAAAAGGTCCTTTAAGTGTTTTTCTTTTATGAGAATGTAAAGATATCAAATGAAAATCTGAGGTTATTTATAAGAACTAGAGGGCTGTTTCAATCTAACGGTTCGGCGTGATCACCCCCCATCGAACGGTCCTGGATCGTGCAGGGACATTAATGGACCTACTTGAGTACTGGATCGCGGTACCCCCGAGGCGTGATCCGCGCCGCCCCGATCCAACAGCCCAGAAAAAGAGCACCTCAAAGGTCATCCCATCTAACGGTCCTCTTTGTCGCAGAGATAATAATGGGAACATTCCTGCGGATGGGATGCTTCATAAACCGAGATGACATACTAGCCCCCAACACAGTAACCAATAGGATGTTTGCTGACCTTTCAAGACCAAGTGCCATCAATGTGCCAGTGACAATGGGACACGTGCACCCTTCATGATGAAGTAGGGCGAACGGGAAGGTCTCCTGACAGCCCTGAAGTAAATGAACCGGGGCTCTGGTAAACAAACCCGGATCTTGGTAAACGGTCCGGGCTTTTTGGATTCTGTCCCAGACATCAAAGTGGGTTGTCATTCCGTGATCGATCAGCCAGCGGTGTAACCTGTCTGCAAACCCGTCACCTTGTAAAAGAGCCAGGAAGTGCCTAGATGGTCCGGGAGGGAGACAAGCCTCCACCGCACAAGCCCAGATGAAGGCTTTGGGGTAATTGTTATCCCCATTTCTTCCTACATGTACGGGTCCACACTGTAAGTCCATGGCCCACTTTCCTGGGAGTTAAGGCCCAGACCAGACCCATTAGGCAAGGGGAAGACGGGTATTGGCAGCCCAAGTCACGGCAAGGCCCAAAGGGCTACCGAGAGAGTAAGCCGGGACCATTTTCAGGGCAGGTTGTATTAACCCAGGACTGCATACCGGGATGTTCCCCAAGGTACGGTAAAGGAGGTCACGGCTACCAAATCCAAGATTAGGCCGGATCTTCGTGGATGAACCCGGGTCCTGGTAAATGAAACGGAGCCTTGGTAAACGAAGGGGGACCTTTGTAAATGGCTGGGATGGGTTGTCCGAGTTTGGTGAGATAAAGTGTCCGAGATACTGACATTGTTCCAAGAAGCGTGGGGTGTTGTCCCCATGCTTCACCTACAGAAAAGACTACCTCGGGATTGTACGCCGTTGGTTCAGAACTGCGTCGCCACTACTCTGACCGATCTTGTCCCCCAAATCTTCCTCGTAGCCCATAACACCCAAACTGAAACACCAGTCCGTTGCGTGTCTTAGAATAAGGTATTATTTGGGCTAGCCCAATGGGCTTTGAGTAATGTATGTTTCATATTTCAATCATTTGTATTGAGCTCCCATCAGAGAAGCAAATGGTATTTACACCCTTATGTGGCCCGGACTAGCCCGACCCAAGCCCTGTGCACTCACGTGCCTATAAATACGAATAGTGGTGCACTGAGGAGGGGATCCGAGATTTTGATGATAAGTAGTTACTCTGCTCAAACTTGTAGAAAACTCCATTGTCAAAAGTTCTCTAAGCTCTAATACAACTGTCTCGTGGACTAAGGCTCATTAACGCCCCAACCACGTAAAAAACTGTGGTTACTTTCATTAAATCTTTTCTTTTACGCTCTCTAATCTTTCATAATTCTAGTTTCCAAAAAACTCGGTAAACATTTTGGTGCTTTCATTGAGAGAAATAGTGAGAAGGCTTGAGTTGATCTTGAACGTCTGCAACAATGGTGAACACGAGACACACCACTTTCGACCCTACTAACCAAAAACAAGGCGTAGGAGACACGCCACTGCCTAGCCAACCTCTTCCTCAGAGCTAACCTGAGGAAACACCTCGGGAATACCACGATCTCAAAGCTGAGGATCCCGCAATCTCTGAATAAGTAGACCCCAACCAAGAGGACCCGGAGGTGACCAAACTGAGATAGCAAGTCCTGGACCAAGAGGCCTGGATTGCCGAACAAAAGGAAGCCACTCGACGGATGCAAGAGTCCCTCCAAGCCCTGCAAGCTTTCATAGCCGCCTAAGGCTTGGCGGTTAACCCTCTAGTTGTTTTGCCTCCAGGAACACAACCGCCCACTCCGTAGGATAAAAATGGCCCGCCCGGAGATGCGAGGCCGATTCCTACCCCGGGACAAGCTCCCAGACAAGGCCCGGTTAACCCGGCCCAAGAGAAATGGAAGGCCAAAGCAAACCCCCAGAGGAAAGTCCCTCCTGTCTAGAAAACCGGGACCTGTCCCCGGCCGCTCCCTAGGAAAGAGAAGGTGCACCCCGTCCCAGGACAGGGCCACCCAATCAATCCGCGAGGGACGCGCCCGCAGGGTACCAGGCCCCGGCACGCCCCAGGGTAGACTGTACGGGAACGATCTTTCCACCCAAGTGCTTCCGTGAACAAGGGCCACTGGGAGCGCCAACATAATGACGAACTGAACGCCCTTAGCTCTGGGGACAATACATCCCGGGTAGACCTGCACGATGGGCTGAATGCTCGAAAGGAACGGGCCCGCAAGGAAAAGATCTGCCCCCGAGATGGCGATTTGAGAAATAATCTCAACGATAGGAGGAACAAAAGAGTCCCCCTGGAAGATGGTACAACCAAACAGTTCATGGAACAGCTGGCCGCCTTGAAGAAAGTCATGGACCGACTGGTCCGCAAGCAGAAGAGAGCAGACACAGATTCTGACGAGGAAGAAAAGGAACCCTGCGCAAAGCACATCCTGGATGTGGTGCCCCCAAAGGATTCCAAATGCCGAGTCTGCCTGCCTACACTGGGAACACCGACCCCAGAGATCATCTATCGCGCTACAATCGGTTAATGACCGTAGCCCACGTCTGCGACAATAGCTAGTGCCTTTGTTTTTCAATCACTCTAGGTGGACCTACAGAGGAATGGTGGAAAAGGCTCAAGCTGAAATCCATCCAATCCTGGTCCGGACTGCAGTCGGCTTTTTGCAAATAGTTTGTGGCCGCCATGAGGATGGACATGCAGATCAGTGCCCTCGCCAACATCAAACAACTCCCCACGGAGACGTTGAGGGCCTACATCCAGCGTTTCATAGAGGAAGCCTCCAAAACCAAGGTGGACGATGGGCAGTGCCTGGTGGCCCTACAGTCCAGAATCCGGGCCTGGTCTCCCCTCTGGGATGACGTGCAGTGCAGCAAGGCGGCCACCCTCAAGGAGTTCATAAGGAGGGCCCAAGGCTTTATCAACTGGGAGGAGGCCCAAATCCATGCATTTGGATGGCCGCCGGTACCCCAGCCAAATTCCCAAACCTTTCCGGGATATGGGGCACAATATCTGGCCCAGTAGTACCTGACTTCCCCGGTAGCGCTGGGATCGGCAGTCGCGCCTAGAATAACCTTTTCCGCGCCTACAGTCTATGGCCCCGCGTCTTCGGGATATGCCTCGACCCATACTACCCCTTTGCCTGGATACGGAATTGTGCTAGTCGGGTACAATGTTGCTCCCGGCGAGGCCCAACCGTCCCCGATGGAGGGAACTGAAGCAAGTGTGAATCCCTCCCGGGGAAAGAGATCCGAGAAGAGACCAAATCGGTCTGAACTGTCTAAGAAGGGAAAGAGGGGCTACGAGCTCAAGTATTCGAAATACACCAACCTAGTGGATACTAGAGAAAACATCTACCTGGCCACAGAAAGGACGGCTCATTACTGAAAACCAGCCCCCATGTTCAAAGGAGGAAAAAACCCAAGGAATTCCAACAAAAGGTGCGCGTACCACAAGGAGGTGGGCCACACAACCGAAGAGTGTCAGCAGCTAAAGGACGAGATCAAAAATTAGATCAAATTGTGACACCTTCACCAATGGATCAGGGTGCCCGTGGGAGTTCCGCGACTGTCAGTAGTCCCCAGACAGTCCACGATCCCAGGCGCGCTTGGAGCATACCTACCTCCACAGGGAGGATACGCAAAGGGCCTGGGATCGCAGGCCTCTTAGGGGGCCCCCGCCGTGTAGGCGCCCAGACCCAAAATGCCTTACCCGGCTGGGACCGCGCTCCCGCGAGTAGATGGTCACGTAGCCACCATCTTGGGCAAGCCCCATCTGGGAGGACCGTCCCGGAATGATCAGAAGTGTTACCTCAGCGAGCTTGACCAAGACCAAGAGGTATGCGCCCTAGTCCAGGCACTGGCTCAATGCCCGAAGCTGATGAACCTCCCTATCACCTTCACGGAAGACGACGCCCGCAATGTCCATTTCCTACATCATGACCCTCTGGTCATTGATGCCCAAATCGCCAACAAGATGGTGTCCAGAGTGCTGGTGGACGACGGAAGCTCCGTCAACATTTTGTTCAAGTCGGCATTCATCGCAATTGGCTTGACCGAGGCGGATCTAGCCTCGTGCCCAACCCAGATCTACGGCTTCAATGGGGACTCAATACTTCCTATGGGAAAAATCCAGTTGCTCGTAACTCTGGGAAACGAGATGCAAAGCTCGTTCAAATTTTGTACGTTCGTGGTGGTGGACTGCCCCACCGCTTACAACATCATTTTCAGTCGACCCGCATTGGTCGAGTTCGGGTCAATCACCTCCATCTGCCACCTATGCATGAAATTCCCCTGCGATAACGGAGGAGTGGGAATAGTCCAGGGAGATCAGAAGAGCGCATGGAAATGTTACTACGTATCCGCCCGACCCATTTACATGGTCCACGAAGAACCGTTTGAGGAAATCGCCGATCTAGTCCCGCCCCCTCCCCTGACAAGACGGATTGTCCGGGAAGAGGATGGGCTAGACACACGGATAGGGGAGTACCGAGTACTGGAACCCATGGAGGAGATTGAAGAGGTGTGCATCAATGACACCGACCCGACCAAGGTGATCCAAATCAGGAAGAACCTGAAAGCAGAGGTCCAGGCCGCCATCATCGCCCGGGTGAAGGAGAACCAGGATGTCCTGGCCTGGTCTCATTTGGATATGACCAGGATCAACCACAATATCATCTGCCATGCCTTGAATATCAACAAAGACGCGACCCCGGTCGAGCAGACACGAAAACCCCTAGGGGCAGAAAGGGCGGAAGCCCTCAAGCTGGAAGTTGAAAAGTTATACTCAATCAACTTCATCCGAGAAGCTTTGTACCCCGTGTGGTTGGCCAACCCAGTGCTGGTGCCAAAGCCAAATGAGACCTGGAGGACATGCATCGACTTCACGAATATAAACAAAGCTTACCCTAAAGATTGCTTCCCACTCCCTCGGATCAATCAGTTGGTGAACGCAACATCCGGGTATGAGATCTTGAGTTTCATTGATGCCTACTAAGGCTACCATCATCTCTATGCATGTAGCGGACCAGGAACATACCAGTTTCCAAACCGACAAGGGGGTGTAATGCTACATCGTCATGCCCTTCGGACTCAAGAACACCGGAGCCACCTATTAGAGGCTGGTCAACAGAATGTTCCAGGCCTAGCTGGGATGAAACATGGAGGTATACATCGACGACATGCTGGTCAAGTCCAAAACCTCCAGTGAACATTCTGATGACCTGGCCAAAGCCTTCGCGATCATTCAAAGATTTAGGATGAAGCTGAATCCCAAAACATGCACCTTCGGCAAAGCATCCGGGAAGTTACTGGGGTTCATAGTGAGCTACCGGGGAATAGAAGCCAATTCGGACAAAATCAAGGCACGGGTTGAGATGCCCTCACCCCTGAAGCACAAAGATGTACAAAGCCTGACTAGGCGGATAGCCCCTTTGAGCTGCTTCGTCTCGAAGGCCACGGACAAGTGCATCCCGTTCTTCAACGTCCTTCGAGGAAGCCAACAGTTCGAATGGTCAGTTGAGTGCGAAGAGGCTTTCCAAAGACTAAAAGAGCATCTAGCTGAAGCACCAATATTGGCAAAACCGGTGCAGGGAGAACCGATATACCTCTATTTGGCCGTGACCGAACACGCCATCAGCGCTGCGCTAGTACGGGAAGACGAGAAATCCCAGCTCCCAGTCTATTACGTAAGCAAAAGATTATTGGGTGCAGAGTCACGGTAACCACTAATCAAAAAGTTAATGTTTTGTCTACTAATCGCGTCCCGAAAGCTCAGGCCTTATTTCCAAGCTCATGCCATAAGAGTTCTGACCAACCATCCTTTACGGCAAGTGTTGTAAAAACCTGAATCATCAGGCAGACTCTTGAAGTGGGCCATGGAACTTAGTTAGTTCGACATTGCATACATCCCTAGAATCTCAATCAAGGGACAGGCTGTAACGACCCAAAATCACTAATATAGCTTAAGGGCCTTGATTAGTGTGTCAGGAGGGTATAAGTGGCTTATGTGTGTGTTTATTAATTTAATGCATGATTATATGATAAGCATGCTTGTATGGTTATATGAATGTAAATGTGATTATAAGCTATAATTGTGAAAACCACATTAATATGTGGGTAAATCTGCAGCATGCGACTTGAGGCGATCCTAGAGAGCTAGTTAGCGGGAAAGTCACAACGGGGCTTAATACTTGACTTTGGGCAAGTCAAGGGGTATTTCAGGTATGGTATGGTTATTTAGGTTATCGGGTTATGGAAATAAATAATTGGAGATATATTTGAGGTTAGGAAGCTTAGGTGGGAATACTGGGGAGTTTTACCATTTTTCCCTCGGGGACGTTTCCAGTACCTCGAGCCTCAGGATTGGTTTAATTGCTTAAGGATAGATAGATAAGACTTAGAAAAATAGTGGAAACTCAAGGAACCAACCCTCTCCTTTTTCTCTCATCCTCTTTCTTCTTCTCTCCCAAGGAAACCACTGAAAACTAAGGGGATTCAGCTGGGAATTCAGTGGATTAAGTTGGAGTTTTGAAGGATTAACTTAGTGGAAGCTTAGGAATCAAACTAGAAACTAAGGTAAGTACTTGTGGATGCTCAAATTTCACCAAGGGAAAATATGGAGGTCTACCCTCATTAGCCTCAGGCAATCCAAGTAACCCAATATTTTTCCCTCAACCCATGTCGCATAGGAGGCCGTAATAAAGATGCATCAGGAGATCCGAGGGGTCACGCGAGGCCCAGCCTCGCTCGGCCCTGCGCACTGAGCCGTGCCACGCGAGGCCCCCGCCTCGCTCCTCAGTGCTCCCACGCGAGCCCCACCTCGCTCCTCCGTGCGCGCCCACGTGAGGCCCAACCTCACTCCTCCGCGCGCGGCCACGTGAGGCCCAGCCTCGATCCTCCGCACGCCAGCCTCGCCAGGGGCCTTCGAGGCCAACGCCTCGCCCACACATCAGCCGCGCCAGGGGGTCACGAGGCCGACACTATGCCCTCACCTCGCCCGCGCACCCGCCGCGCCAAGAGCTCGCGAGGCCAGCACCTCGCCCACGCACAAGTTGTGCCAGGGGCTCGCGAGAGACACCCCCACCTCAACACGTCATGTCTGTGCCACTAAGAGTTGCCCACATAGTGGGCCTCATTGGAGGGGCTTAGTCGCTCCCCTTGATAGGAGCTGGTGACGGGACACCACTGTTGCTGTGGGTCTAACATGAGGTAAGGTCAAGAACCTATTTCACACACCCTTAAGAATCAAGTGGGGAAGCCTCATAGCGATTCATGAAAAGTCGGAAGGAATCAGGGTACGGACAGGGTATTCGTTCCAGACAGGTAGTGGTCGTACAAATGAGGTACCTGTTGTGGTCCTCACCAGCCCATCTCTGACACCCGTACAAGGCAAGTAGTGGAGGCATAACCGGGTACAAAAGCTGAGGTGCTCCCACGAACTCTGACCATCTACCAGAGCCGACACCATTACATCTGATACCACTCTCCTGATAGTGTACTTGTGTACAAATTGGTCCCATGGACCACAATGTATCAGGGGCCATTAGAGCCCCCTATAAAGGGAACCCCTCTTCTTCTTTGAAGGGGGTTGGGAAAATTACTGTAGCAGTGCAGCTTAGTGAATACAAACTGATTTCACCATTTTTCTTCTGCAATTGGTCTTGGAGTTTATACTTAGATTTGTAAAGCTTTTCTTTGGATAATCTCTACTTTGCAATTTTTCTAACTTAACTTAGTTGACGAGTTCTCACCGTCAACAGTTTGGCGCCGTCTATGGGAAGCTAAGTACCAAGCTATTGTCCTACCATTACTTCCAGCAAGAAGAAATTCCGAGACGTTCAAAGCGACTCAGGGAGCCACGAGAGGTGGAGGTCCACCTTAACGGAGTCCAGCTGAAGGCCTCCATGAAGGATCCTCCTCCACCCAGAGATGTGGAGCCCCCAAGGGACCCTGAGGTTCACGAGGGTGATAGAGAGGTCTCGTCACCGGCCGTCCCGCCCGGAGAGAGTCCTCCAAAGGCACCACCGGGGAATGCCAACGAGTTCCCGCTCCCTAAACCACCACAAGTACCGAACTCCGGCCGACAGGACCCGGGCCCCTTGACGCGTAGGCATGATAAGCATCCCCGGGTCCATTCCGTGAGCTCGAGTTCTAAATCTCGATTCTATGAAGAAGAAATACGTGAGCTGGACCATAAGAACCAAAGGTTGGAGACCACCCTGGAGAATATGCAAGAGGTGCTGAATGGCCTATTACAAGGTATGTCAAGCGTGACCTTGCCCAAGAGAAAAGAGAAAGGTCAGGAGGGAGCAGAGACCACCGTTTCGGTAGATGATGGGAGGACTCGACACTCCACCAGTAACACCCCTCGAACGAAGCAACGCAAACATCCTGAACCACCGAAGCAGGCCCAGAAACCAGAGTCGAAGACCAACGTTGCCCCTCGCAACAAGGACGAGGTCACCTCTAAGAGAGAATCCTCAGATTTACGGGAGGAGCTCAACAAAAAGAGGGCGGGTAAAGGGACCACGCCCCCTATGACGCCTCGAGAGGGCAAAGGAAAGGGGGATCTTAACCCGTCCACTTTAAGGGACTCCCTAAGTAAGAGGAGGCAGGACCTGGACACAGAAATGAGGAGCCTGCGAAGCAAGATCGTCACCGCCTCTGGCGGTCAGGCTTTTGAGGAAGAGTTCGACCATGAGTCACCCTTCGTGAGGGAGATCCAAGCCATCCGGCTCCCTGCCAACTTTAAGGAACCCAATATGACCCCCTACGAAGGAAACACAGATCCAAAGTACCACCTGGACGCATTTAACGACCTGATGAAGCTAAGGGGAATTAGTAGCGGAGCCAGATGCCACTGCTTTGCTGTCACATTGAAAGGACCCGCATACAAATGGTTCAAAAGACTAAGGCCGGGGTCCATCAGATCCTGGCAGTAGTTTTCTGATGAATTCCTCCAATAGCACCACGCCGTGCGGGACTACACGATGCCAGGTACCAGCCTTGCCAATGTGAAGCAAGGAGAAAAGGAGAGTCTAAAGAGCTACATTCATAGGTTCAACATGGAGGCCGCTAAAGTGGAGAGCCTGACCCGCCGGAAGTTAAAAATGGCCATTATAGCTGGGGTGCACCCGGGAAGCAAATTGTGGGACAACATGCTGAAGAGGGAAGTCTCCGACCTAGATGACTTCTACGAGAGGGCGCAGAAGTACATTCGTGTGGAGGATGGCCACGTAAACTTAAAGGCAGGAAAGGAGGAGTCCAACGCGAAGCCCCCAGCTAATGAAGGGTCGAATGGAGCAAGAAGAAGAGGGCGTATGAAGGGTCAAGGGATGATCAACAGAGAAAGACCAAGCGGGGGATCGGTCATAGGGAGACAACTTACACTTTCTATACGAACCTAACAGATTCAAGGGAGCATATCTACCTCACCAACGAAGATCGAGTTCCCTTCAAAAAGCCCCCACCAATGAGAAAGGACCCGTCCAAAAGGGATCCCAGTAGATACTGCCAGTACCACAAGGACATCGGTCACACCACAGCAGAGTGCATCCATTTAAAGGAAGAAATTGAGGAGCACATCTGCAGGGGCACCTTGGCCGATATGTCAGGAGAGAAAGGCCGAAGCCGAAGAACGAGCCTGCGACACCCCAGGTGCAAGGGCGAGCCCCAGAGACACAGGGGGAAGTCCGAACCATTTTCGGAGGTCTAGGATTTGGGGGAGATTCTTGGAAGGGACGAGACAGGTATGCTAGGGAAGCCAGACGAAGTCCGCCACCCTGTGTCAGGAGTTTGGAGCAACGACCCCCGAAAAGCTTCAAGGGAGAAAACGACTCAATCACATTCACTGAGGAGGATGCACGGGGGGTGCATTTTCCCCATAATGACCCACTGGTGTTGATAGTTCAGTTGGCAAATATGCGTGTGCATCGGGTCCTGGTGGACAATGGGAGCTCAGTGGACATCCTGTATCGCCCTGCCTTGGAAAAGATGGGACTAGGCATTCGTCACCTGAAGCCCTACCAATCTTCCCTATATGGATTCACGGGGGACTCGGTGCAACCCCTAGAGATGATTTAATTGGCACTCACCATGGGGGAGCAACCCCGGCAGACTACAGTCATGGCTAACTTTGTCGTAGTAGATTGTGCTTCAGCTTTCAATGCGGTATTAGGGAGACCATCCCTAAGAGAATTGAAAGCCATAACTTCTATATATCACTTGGTCGTCAAGTTCCCAACTCCAGGAGGGGTCGCTAGCATGAAAGGAGAAAAAAGAGAAGCGAGGGAGTGTTACAACACCTCCCTCAGTGCGCCTGTGAAACCGTGGGAACCAATGGAAATGGTGATACACGAGGCACTACGTGTGCCCGCGGGGAGCCCGCAGGAGCTAGACCCCCGAATCGTGGAGGAGTCAGGAGCAGAGCCCGTGGAGGAAGTAGAGGAGGTTATAGTAGTGGAGGAACCGTTGAGAAAATTGAAGGTAGGAAGAAGCCTGCAAAGCGACGTGAAGGAGGAGTTGATAAGGTTTTTGAAGGATAATCTGGATGTATTCGCATGGAGTCACGAAGATATGGTGGGTATAGATCCCAATGTTATGTGCCATCATTTAAATATCTCCCCTGAAGCGAGGCCCGTTAGGCAGAAGAGGCGGGCGCTAGACCCAGAGAGGTATGCAGCCTTAAAGGAGGAGGTCGACAAGCTGAAGACCAATGGGTTTATCCGTGAGTCATTTTACCCTGTATGGGTGTCGAATCCAGTACTAGTCCCAAAACCGAATGGAAAATGGAGGACCTGCGTCGACTTCTCAAACCTGAATAAAGCTTGTCCTAAGGACAGCTTCCCACTCTCGAGGATAGATCAGTTGGTAGATGTGACGGCAGGGCATGAATTACTGAGCTTCATGGATGCCTACTCTGGATACAACCAGATTCCTATGAACCCAGCTGATGAAGAGCATACGTCGTTTATAACGGATAAAGGACTCTACTGCTATAAGGTGATGCCCTTCGGGTTGAAGAACGTAGGTGCCACCTATCAAAGGTTGGTCAATAAGATGTTCGCCAACCAGATAGGGAGGAACATGGAGGTATATGTTGACGATATGCTAGTAAAAACCAAGAATGCTACAGAGCTCAACAAGGACCTTGGTTAGATGTTTGACACACTCAAGAAGTATCGAATGAAGTTGAATCCCATCAAGTGCACTTTCGGTGTATCCTCAGGAAAATTCTTGGGCTTCATGGTCAACTCCAGAGGCATCGAGGCTAATCCTGATAAGATAAAGGCCCTGATAGAAATGAGCCCACCTAAGAACAAGAAGGGTAGCGGCCTAACGGGAAGGGTAGTGGCCCTTAATAGATTTATTTCGAGGTCAACCGACAAGTGCCTCCCCTTCTTTAACATCCTAAAAGGGAGCAAAAATTTTGCTTGGGATGAGGAATGTGAAGAGGCATTTATTAAGCTGAAGGAGCACTTGGGGAAGCCACCCCTGTTGGCAAAACCTGAAAAAGGTGAGAAGCTATACTTATACTTGGCAGTGTCTGAACATGCCATAAGCGCGGCCTTGGTTAGAGGGGAGAAGAAACAGCAATAACCCGTGTACTATATCAGCAAGCGGTTGGTGGATGCGGAGAATCGGTACCCAGAGATTGAAAAGTTGGCCTATGCTTTAGTTGTGGCCTCGAGGAGTTGAGACCCTACTTCCATGCTCATGCAATCGAAGTTCTCACGGATAGTCCTTTGAGGCAGGTCTTGCATAAACTTGAGACCTCAGGGAGGCTGATGAAATGGTCGATCGAGTTGAGCAAATTCGATATCGTGTATACCCCAAGAGATTCCATCAATGGACAGGTGCTGGCAGACTTCATAGTGGAGTTCACCAATCAGCCGAATGGAGGAAGAAGTGAAGAAGGGGAGCGGTCTATCATAGAGGAAGAACGAAGGGGTCTAGAGGAATGGAGCCTGCATGTGGACGGGGCGTCCAATGAAGGAGGGTCTGGAGCAGGTATCATGATGACGGGACCCGAAGGACACAAGATGTACTGTGCAATCCGGTTTGGGTTTGAGGCCTCCAATAACGAGGCGGAGTACGAAGCGCTCCTGGCAGGCTTGCGTTTAGCCCAGGAGCTAAAGGTGACACGCCTTCGTATTTTTAGTGACTCACAATTGGTGGTGTACCAGGTGAAAGGAGAATATCAGGCGAGAGGTCCCAAGATGGCTGCATACTTGGAAAGGGTGAAAGGCTATCTAGGACGATTGGTGGCATACAGCATAGAGAAGATCCCAAGAGAGAGGAATTCCCATGCCGATGCCCTCGCAAAACTGGCTTCCACTAAGGATGGGGATATCTTGGAGTCGATACCCGTGGAGTACTGACCTAGACCCAGCATCGTAAGCGCGGACATACACATGGTTAGTGTTCCAAAGGAGTCGTGGACTGAGCCGATTAAGAGATACCTGGAGGAAGGAACCTTGCCTGTGGACAAGAAAGAGGCCCGAAGGTTGGTGTATAAGGCAGCTAGGTACACCTTGGTAGACGGGGTTCTATACAAGAGAGGGTTCTCGATGCCACTTCTGCGATGCGTAGAGGAGGAGGAGGCGCTAAAAGTACTGCATGAGATGCATGAGGGTGAGTGTGGTAACCATGATAGCGGACCCTCCACGGCTAGGAAGGCCGTAAGACAAGGGTACTACTGGCCCTCCATGGAGAAAGATGCAAATGACTTTGCCAAGAAATGCGAAAAATGCCAGAGGCACGCAAACTACACTCGGAGGCCCCCGAATGAGTTAACTAGCATGACTAGCCCCTGTCCCTTCGTTATCTGGGGGATAGACTTGATCGGCGCCCTTCCCGCGAGTAAGGGAGGAGCGAAGTACGCGGTGGTAGCTGTGGACTACTTCACCAAGTGGGTTGAAGCGGAACCCCTCGTGAAGATAACAGCCAAGCATATCACCTTATTCGTTAACAAATTCATTGTCTGTAGATACGGAGTGCCCTACAAAATTATCTCCGACAACGGCACCCAGTTTGAGGGGGGAGCCTTTGAGGAATATTGTAGGGGAAGAGGGATAAAGAGAAGTTTCTCAGTAGTAATGCACCCACAGGCCAATGGGCAGGTGGAGGCCATTAACAGAGTTCTTAAAAAGAACTTGAAAACCAAGCTAGAGAAGATGAAGGGAGCCTGGGTGGAGGAGCTGCCAAATGTGCTATGGGCCTACAGAACCACCCCGCGCATGACCACTGGAGAGTCCCCATTCTCCTTAGCATATGGGTGCGAGGCCGTCCTCCCAGTTGAGATGCAGGTTAGTTCCTTCAGGATACAGGCGTATGGGGATGAGGCCAACTGCGTAGCTCTGGCTGAGAGCTTGGACATGCTAGAAGAAAAAAGGGAAAAAGCACAAATGAGAATTGCGGTATACCAGCAGCGCGCAGTAAGGTATTACAACTCGAGGGTGAGAGAGAACTTTCAGAGTTGGCGACCTGGTGCTAAGAAAGGTACTCCCCAACATGCGAGACCCAGGGGCGGGGGTGCTAGGGGCAAACTGGGAGGGGCCCTACTAAGTCACTCAGTGCATACCCCCAAACACTTATAAGCTGGCGCGCATGGACGACACCGTCATACCTCGAGCATGGAATGCGGAGCACCTTAGGAAGTACTACCAGTAAGGTGCCCACACCCAATGCTAGAAGTATTAGTTTTCAGCGTGTTGCATGTTATCCTAGCTTGGTAGACAAAAATCAAAGAGGTCACTTAGATAACCTCCCAAGTAGGTGTAAGTTCCTTTTTTATGTAAGTCTTATATGTATCGTTGTAACCTGAATTCTATGAATGAAACTGGTCACATCTTCACACGCTATTTTTTCTACCTTATGTGGGCATCAATCAAAGTGCCTGCCAAAGTAAACTTCACTAGACACTTGGAGGGGCAATAGTGGCCCGTGAAGATAAAGCATACAGCAAACAGGAGGATCCAAAAAAGGATCCCTTGCATTAGGATCCTAAAAAGGACCCTCTATCAGAAGGATCCTAAAAAGGACCCTATGCATCAGGAGGATCCTAAAAAGGACCCTCTATCAAGAGGACCCTAAAAGGGACCATGATTCTAAAAAGGACCCTCTAACAGGGGATCCTAAAAAGGACCCTCTAACAGGGGATCCCAAAAGGACCCCTTGTATCAGGGCCTTAAGCGAAGTCCTTATATATATAAAACAGGGAGAGGACCTTACAAGGCATCCTTTGGGTTCACAAGGATTAGCTACCCTTGTGAACATCAAGGAGGCCAAAGGGTCTTACAAAAAAAAACAACAACAACACACTTCCAAATAAAGACAGATGCTCCCACAAGAGGAAAGACCTTAGAGAGAGAACCCACCAATAAGCCTAGAGCAGCCACCAAGCCGTCTAGCCAAAAAGGGTCCTAAAAGAGACCCTTGCAAAAATAGTACTATGAATAACGACGAGTAGGACGCTTCTCGCAAAAAATAATAAGCGCGCGCAAGAATATATAAAAGGATAGCTAGAACCCAAGGGGTCAAAATATCCTTATAGAAGTAATCAAGAGGCACCAAAAAAGGTCCCAGTGAACCCTTTCACATGGGCTCCAAAGGACCTCTAGCCTGGTAAATAAAAAAGGGGAACCTACCAAACCCCATCATACAGGCTCAAAAAGACCTCAAACGCAGAAGAATAAGAGATAAATAACCACACATGTATATATATATATATATTGAAAAAGGAGTCTTGATAACATGAAAAGATTCACAAAATAAAAATAATAACAATAATATTACAAAGGCTCAAGGTGAGCATACGCCCACAGCGGGATAGTTGACAGAAATGAGGATATGACGACCTCAGGGCCTCTTGCCACAGGCGCTCCACACGGCCGCTCGAGCAACGGCGTGCTCACCGAAAGAAGAAAAATCAAAGTTGGGATCCTGCCTCCACACACCGTAAAGAGCGCGGTCTATGGACCTGTACTCGATAACTGTCTTATCTGCCTCTAAGGAAGCAATTCTCTCCTGCGACGTGGCTACATCGGCCCTAACAGCCTGGAGTTCGGCCCTAGCAGCCTCGAGTTCGGCCTCTAAATAAGTGACTCTCTCCTGCGATGCAGCCACGATAGCCTTGGTCCCCTGGAGTTCGCTCTCCCCTGGCAGCGTCGTGGCTTTGGCAACCGCCTTCAGCTTCCTTTTTGACGAGACAGAAAGTTTGGTCCGAACCCTTTTTAGTTCAGTCTGGGTGTCCTCAAGCTCTTTCTCGAGCTCCCCGACCTGGGCCGTGAGATGGTCCCTCTCAGCACTTGACGCGGAGAGATTGTTAGCCAAGTCGGCAAACCGCTGAGCCACAATATGGGCCTGCACAAGAAAGTTAACAACAGAAATAATAAGTAACAAAAAAAATGTATGTACATCTATATATAATAGGGCCGACACAAGATGCATGAACTCACCCAAGCAGTGGTACGCCTTAGAGTTTCCCCAAGGTCTGACAGAGCAAAACTCCCAAGACTGTTCCAGTCAAGTTCAGGGAGGTCCAAGGTGATTTGGATGAACCACCACCCGTAAGAGGTCGCCATACGATTCACCCAGGGTGCCCCATCCAGGCCAGGGGCACCTGGATGGGTAAGGACAGACGACCCGCTCGCTGAAACGGGAGGGGGCGCAGGAAAAGTGGAAAAGTGAGGCCCCGGTAGATCAGAGAGGGGTGCTGGAAGATTGGAAAAGTAAGCCCCTGATGGACCAGGGTCGAGCGGAGCCTGAGTGAAAGCGTCATAGCCTTCAGGGTCGGAGCAAACAAAACACCCCGGTACGACATGCTGGTCTTGAGATTGGGAGGCTATGTCCTGGTCATAAGAGGCATAAGGAGGGCATCCCCCAGGAGACAAAGACAGCTGGTGAGGTCCCCCACGTTCAAGGGAGGCTTCCTCCGGCTCATCCTCAGCCTCACCTTCGTCTGGGCAAGGCTTGGCCGACATCGCCTACATCTTCTTGGACCCAGGGATGGTCCACAACAACTTGGGGTCTGAGACTGGGGACAGTTTATGGAGGTTTAGATTTTCCACGATGAATAAGAACACTGCCATTTTCAGGGCGGGGTCAGCATTAATGAGGTCCATCACGGCGTCCGCCTTCGACCCAACGACCATGGGAATGGAAAATTGCTCTGCATGACCCACGCCATTGTCAAAACAAACACAAGTATAAAACAGTAAGTTCCAATAAAAAGAAAAGGAGGCTCAGGGTACTTACTGGGGGTGGCGTGGAAGTCCTCACGGACAGAGAGAGGGCCCTTTACGAAGAAAAATTCCCGCTTCCAAGACCCCGGATTGGACACTGAGCCCTCTATCAAAGGGACCTCGTTATTGGCCTTTTGCAAATAGTAGAAGCCCTTGGACTTGGGAGAGGGCATGAGGTTATACAGGAAGTGCACCTCTAGCGTCGTAGGGGCACATTTGGCAAGTATCGCAAACGCAATGAAAAGGAAGCTCAAAGTCAGCCAGCCATTGGGTGCCAGCTGAAGTGGAGCAAGATCAAAGTAATTGAGGACCGCAACAAAGAATGGGTGCAACGGGATGGTACCACCCGCCTTCGGGATGTGCTCACTAAGGGCCACGAAGCCGGTCCTAGGGCGGTCAGCCCGGCATGTCTCCAAAGGAGCGTATAAAGGGTACTCCGGAGGAACGCGATAGTGCTTCACAATTTCTCTCAGTTAATTTTCTGACACATGTGACACCAGTTCGGATGCCAGTAAAGGAGCATCGTCCAGTTCATTGGTAGATACATGTCGTCGTGCCCTCGGCATATCTGTAAAACCAAAAGAAAAAGGTGAGTAAGAGACAGAACACTTGACCCTCCATTTTCTCTTCCTAGCAAGAGTCTTCCACCGGGGGACCGGCTGTGGAAGCACTAAGCTAGGGAAGATCGAAATTAAGGGCTGAGGGGAAGCAGAAGCGGCCCCATGACAGTCATCAGGCGAGGATGGGCTAGAGGGCTCAGGCGGAAGGTGTCCCTCCATAAACTCCAACTCCCTCTGCAACTCTAAAAGGGTCACCCTAAGGCTCACTACATGGTCACTAAGGTCCGGGGGAAAGGTGCTCCGTCTCCTCTCAACGCCGAGTCAATTTCACTCTCCACCACCCAAATTTTACGCCTAAGTTCAGCCAGGTGCTCAAGATGACGGATGCGGGCCTGCCTTAAGGAGTCATAGTCTTGGTAAGGGTTTTCCTCAGGAGACTCTGAGTCTGAGGACAGGTCAACAAACTCAACCCCCGGAGGTATGTCGACGAACCGTCACTGGCCATGAGACCTCATCCCGAAAGCAAAAGGGGGTTCACGTATAAATGAGGGGATGGCTACAAAACACAAAGGAATGGGCTTAAAACCTCTAGATGCAAACACCCTAAATGATCCACTACAGGGTATAAAAAGGAGGGGCATGCAACTAGGAAAACTCACTGCAAGCTCAGGCCAAGGTACCCCATCCCGAGTAATGCTAATTTGGACCCAATGAACATGAGGGAAAAAGAAAATATACCTCAAGCAGGTAAAATGGAGTGCTGTCGAGGTCAAAAGGAGGTCGAGGGCCAAAAGCACCAAATGGTCGAAAATACGCGTCTGCAAAAATAGGCAGAAAAGATGCATTAGCCTTCAAATATATGAAGGGACATAAATAGACCAAAAATTAGCTCATTTAAAAAAAAAAAAAAAAAAGAAGAAGAGGAAAAAAACTATAGCAAAAGTGAGGTTGTGGGGGATTGAACCCCTTACCTCTTAAAAGGAGCAAGGGTCTAGGTACCACTAAGCTAAGGAAATAAGGTGTAAATAATAAGCCTTACATGGAGGCCTATTTATAAGAATTAAAAAGATGAGTCTACAAAAGCACCTAAAGGTCCTCTCCTAGACTGGGGGGCAAGTGTGGATGCTCAAATTCCACCAAGGGAAAATATGGAGGTCTACCCTCATTAGCCTCAGGCAGTCCAAGTAACCCAATATTTTTCTCTCAACCCATGTCACATAGGAGGCCTTAATAAAGATGCATCAGGAGATCTGAGGGGTCATGCAAGGCCTAGCCTCGCTCGGCCCTGCGCGCTGAGCCGTGCCATGCGAGGCCCCGCCTTGCTCCTCCGCGTGCCCACGCGAGGCCCCACCTCGCTCCTCCGCGTGCCCACGCGAGGCCCAGCCTCGCTCCTCCGCATGTGCCCACGTGAGGGCCACCCTCGCTCCTCCGCGTGCACCCACGCGAGGCCCCCGCCTCGCTCCTCAGCGCGCCCACGCGAGCCCCGTCTCATTCCTCCGCGCGCACCCACGTGAGGCCCAGCCTCGATCCTCCGTGCGCCAGCCTCGCCAGGGGCCTCGCGAGGCCAACGCCTCGCCCACACATCAGTCGCACCAGGGGGTCGCGAGGCCGACACCACGCCATCGCCTCGCCCGTGCACCCGCCGTGCCAAGGGCTCGTGAGGCCAGTGCCTCGCCCATGCACAAGTTGCGCCAGGGGCTTGTGAGAGACACCCCCACCTCAGCACGTCATGTCTGTGCCACTAAGAGTTGCGCACATAGTGGGCCTCATTGGAGGGGCTTAGTCGCTCCCCTTGATTGGAGCTAGTGATGGGACACCACTCTTGTTGTGGGTCTAACATGAGGTAAGGTCAAGAACCTAATTCACGCACCCTTAAGAATGAAGTGGGGAAGCCTTATAGCGATTCATGCAAATTCGGAAGGAATCAGGGTACAGACAGGGTATTCGTACCAGACAAGTAGTGGTCGTACAAATGAGGTACCTGTTGTGGTCCTCACCAGCCCATCTCTGACACCCGTACAAGGAAAGTAGTGGAGGCATAACCAGGTACAAAAGCTGAGGTGCTCCCACGAACTCTGACCATGTACCAGAGCCGACACCACTACATCTGATACCACTCTCCTGATAGTGTACTTGTGTACAAATTGGTCCCATGGACCACAATGTATCAGGGGCTATTAGAGCCCCCTATAAAGGGAACCCCTCTTCTTCTTTCAAGGGGGTTGGGAAAAATTACTGTAGCAGTGCCCCTTAGTGAATACAAACTAATTTCACCATTTTTCTTCTTGTTCTTGGAGTTTATATTTAGATTTCTAAAGCTTTTCTTTTGATAATCTCTACTTTGCAATTTTTCTAACTTAACTTAGTTGACGAGTTCTCACCGTCAACAGTACTGAATTTCATTTTTGTTCAGTTGACTATGAGGTTTTTGGGTTGAAATCTAAGAGTTCTTGGGTTCTTAATTTCAAGGTTGAATTAAGGCAAGAAGCTTAGGAGTTAGCCCAAAATTTTCTTAGGGAAGTGGTTCTACAGTGAAGGTAAGCTTGAATTTAAGATCTAATGGTTGAATTCTGGTGTTTTCATGGCTGGTTTTTATGTTCTTGAGCTTCTGGGTTTCATAAATTAAAATGGGATTTTAATGAGTTTCTAAGCTAGGTTTTTCCTGGATTATGTTGATGGAATCATGTTAGAAGTTTTGTGATCAAAGGATTTTGGAATTAGGATGGTTTGGGGTGGTTTTGAGCAAGGTTGGGATGTTAAAAATGGTGGATTTTCTAAGCACGAGGGGCTGGGCCGCGGCTCTGTTCTAGAGTGTCACGGTCCTGCGAAGCAAAGAATAGCCAAGGAGGCTCTGTAGTAGGGAAGCGCCACGGCGCCACAGGGCAGGGTCGCGGCGCGTGTTTGTGGTCAGAGAGGCCTAGCCTTTGTTTTAAGGGGCGGGCCATGGCGCAGGTCTTTAGGGCTGCGACCCTTAAGGGCTTTTTTGGTTACTTGAAGCTTTTAAGCGCGGGAACCTAACCTAGGGTGCTCGGGATCAATTTCACCACCGTGCTTGGTGGAATTCGATGTCTAGGAAGCTAGAACTTTGCCCAGAAACCTTTATTCGAATATTAATGGAACCTTTTATCTTGTTGTGAATAGGTAAAAGCTAGGGCTCGGGAGACGGATCGTGCTCAAGGGGCATTTCTCGTAATCGAAGCGTTTGGAAATTAAAGGTAAGAAAACTGCACCCGGTTGTGGATTCATAATGGGACTAAGGGTTCCCTGTCTTGTATGCCTTGTAGAGGATGGTATTATGCCATGTAAATGGTAGACAAACAGCCTAAGAGTGCCAAAGTTTACATTAGCGCATAGGGCGCGGCTCAGCCACTGGTAGCTGAGGACAGCTTATTATGCACTGGGCTCGGTTTAAGCGGGTTGGAGTCATTGAGGTAAACAGAGGGTGCGACCTAAGGGTGTCGACCCTATTTATTGTGTAATCTGGTTTTTGTGGTTGATTGTTTAATATGATATGCTGAATGGCTAATTTTTAGCTTGCGAATTCATGTTTATGTCAATAAGTTATATGTTTATTAGGGATTGCTAAATGTTTAAACATGCTTATAGGGTTCATGATTATTATCAGTACTTGTGTTATGATTTTACGCTTTCTTGCTGGGCCTTGGCTCACGGGTGCTTCGTAGTGTAGGTAAAGGCAAGGGCAAGCTTGATCAGTCCTGATTTAGAGCGCTCTAGGAGCAGAATGTACATGAACAGCTGCTCAGCCGCAACGGTTGAGGGGAGACAGGGACAGGAGAACCATAAACATCTGTTTTGCCTTTAGAATGGCTAGTGGTTGTCTGTACACTGGAAATTTTGTAATCAGACTTTTAAATGTTGTTTCTTTTGGGATCCCATGTATAAAATGTTTAATTATATGAAATGTGTCTCTTGAGGCCAAAACCTTTTAACCCTAGCTCATTCATGATTTCAATAGCACGTTTCTAACTAAATGACTTGATTAGCAAGTCCTGCACCATTATAAATACACAGTGTAGCGGTCTTGGCTACCCAGGGGGTTACAACTTGGTATCAGAGCATCCTAGGTTTAAAGGTTCCTGAAGACCGGCTAGACATGTACATTCACTGCTAGAGACAAGCTCGATTCAGGTTTTGGTAATGTGTATTTGTGTTTATATGCTTGTATGCTAAAAATGACTTATGAATGTTGTTATTTGTTGGATTAATAGGAAGCATGAGATACTGATCGGGCCTGGACCTTGACTGCTGTGTGAAGATTTGGAGGCATGCTTATTAGCATCGCCGTGCATGTAGAAGAATATTTGAATGATTAATCGTATATTGTGTATGGATGGGTGTCTATATCATAGCTGTTGTGTGGAAATGTTGGGGCATGCTTATTAGCAATGCCGGTGCATGTGAATAAATGCCTATATCTTGATTGTTTGTGATTGGTTATGTTCCTTGGTGGATTTTGGAGAAGCTTTTACCCTGTCATCATGGTCTGATTGCCAAGTCGTTAATTGCAGATTGACTTGGATAGCTATGCGTCCAAGAAAATCTACTCGACTAGCTGACACTAGGTTTGGGACCGGAGGTGATGATCTGGGCCAGATTCCTCCGCCAGTCCCTGAGAACTGGCAGCAACTTATGGCAGATATGCAAGCACGGCTTCAGAGCCAAGATGAGCAGATTCGTCTTTTGCGACAGCAGGCTCCAGCAGGGAGTGCTGCACCTATTGTGCCACCTGTAGTGGCACCAGTTATTCAGCCAGTAGAGGTTGGGAATAGATGGGAGCCATTGTATGAGCAATTCCGAAAGCAGCATCCCCCAACTTTTGAGGGAGGACTGGATCCACTGAAGGTCGAGTAGTGGCTGACTATGATTACTATTATTCTGGACTTTATGAGGATAGAGGGACATGACAGAGTGGCATGTGCCACATATATGTTGAGAGAGGACGCCTGCATCTGGTGGGAAGTGGTTTCATAGACCAGGGATGTCACTACTTTGAGTTGGGAAGGATTTAAAGATTTGTTTAGTCGGAAGTACTATAATTTTTCCATCACGGTAGCAAAGGTAAATGAGTTTGTAGGGTTGGTTTAGGGAAGTATGATAGTTACAGAATATGCCCTGAAATTTGATAGACTCGCGAAGTTTGCACCAGATCTTGTGCCTGCTGATGCAGGTAGGTGTAACATGCTGACCTTGAGGGCATGTTACAAGCTAGGATGGAGCTCGGTCAGATACACACGCGAGGGTGCAGGCTGGTAAGCATGTTGATGCCTAGTTTGTACGACAGTGGCATTTTCATAAATAACTTCAATATTGCCCGGAAATGGACGGGACTTGGTAGGTTCCATATTGAAGGGTCAATGAACACAATGGTATGATCAAATTTGGGAGATTCAAAGAATTGGCAAGCTGAGAGCCAAATATGTCTCCCAAGCAAAAATCATATATGTTCTTGGTATAAGGCTAAAAGCTCAAAAGGCTCTTTGTAGGGGGAGCACCTGGTGTCAACTCTCCACCACCCCCTGGCGCAGGTGCGTCAAGTGAGCTACTACTAGTTGGGAGGACTAGTAGGGTGGGCATATGAGGACCACAAGGGGACTCCTGTGTCTCCATGAGTAGGAGTACTCATGGACATTACCGGGCCGCCCTGGTAGTGCGTCGAAGTGTGCTGCCAGAGGTTTAAGGGTACGGTTCCCTTGGCTTGTCGGGATGCCGCTTGCATGGAACGTGGCCCAAACCTTCGAGAGATGTCATGGTGTGCCATGGCCATGAATCTCGACAGGAGAGGGCACGGGAATTCATTCGTGGAACTTGTTACCATGCAAGCATTGGAGGGTGCACTATGCTTGAGTAGGACAGAGGTTCAGTGTGTTCTACTAGTCTGGAAGCCAGTCTCAAGGGCATGCCAACATGCATGATGGTATGGTGCCTTGAGGATTGGACCATGGACATATGGGAGTCCTTGGTCTTTGACGTGAGCTAATCAGATAATATCGGATGAGACATTAGGGGAGGTGTTGGCACGTCAGCTTGGTGTTGGCTCTTAGCCACACATGCTACCTTGACTTACGAATGTCTGGGTGAGCATCAGTGTTGGGATTTGCCTTACCATAGTGAGAACCTATGGACAGTGTGAGTGTCTTGGCTAGCTAACCTTGATGCATGATTGCACTCATAGATGCTTGAGAGCATGACTCAGCGAGAGTTGTTCGAGAGACGGAAGTGTGCAGAGGCACACAGTCGCGCGAAAAATGTGCCCATTGTTATTCGAATGGTTGGAAGGTTGACCTTGGCCCAGAGGAGTCAAGGTGCCGCACGGGCATTTCCACTGTCAAAATGTCAGCCCGTGACAGTTGGTATTAGAGCCAGGTTCATCTCAAGTTGGGGTGAACCTGGTTGGCCCGTCCTAGAAAGGATGTAGGCGTGCTAAAGGACCATAAAGGTCTGGATGCTTGGACAGATGTCGTTGAGCCTTTTAGTCACCTAGAAAGGATCAGTAGGCTGAGACGGGATGAGACTTGGTTGCTCTTCTTCGTGGGAATACTGGACATCCTAGAGAGGGGGCAAGTTATGGTTGCTTCGAATTAAAGCTCAGTGATGCTAGAAAGACTACAACTACGTGCAATTGTGGAGAAGTGCTACAAAAGAGTTGGAACTCATTGACATGAGACAAGGTTTGATCGAGAGGTCAAGGTTTTATGCTGGGTTCACTAGTTCAGGTTTGCCTGAGTGACAGTGTAAGTCGCACAGAGCGCTGTTGTTGAAAAGGGAACTTGTACGCAAGAGTGTGGGAGCATAACGGTGGCCGTCAGACTCTTGTCAATCACGACAGAGGACGAGAGTGGATAGATTTGGGGAACTAGATAAAGATGAACATGAAACGCTTTAGTTGCTACTTGTGTGCCAAATGGCATCACATGGAGATTAAGGTGGCTGTGGCCGCGATTGTCAGAGGGCAGTCGTACTTGGAGGTGTTTACATGTTATCTTGTTTTGCCCAAGAAGGGAGGCGCCGAGATAATTGAGTGGAACGTGTTGCCTCACAATGATTAGTTGGTGTGGGAAACACTGTGGCATCGTGGGAGATGCTGAGTTGTGGAATATATGCATCAAAGGCCAGCAGGGCCGAGTAGACCGCGCACAGTGGTCAGATTAGTACTAGAGTTTTTGGAGTGCTGGAGAGCCGCGTCAAGGAAACTTAGTACTACAAGAATGCTTAAGGAGGCAGAGATGGGGTTTGATTTCAAATGTGGGTTGGAGGGCCTTGCTATCGGGACTTAGTGACCATAGAAGCCTAGAGAAGCTGCCCGGAGGGGCGAGATGCTAGTATGTAGAAGATGGATAGCTATGTGGAGAGCTCACGCATAGGGGAATCGACAATGGTGCTACATGAATTCTTGCGTGTGGGCAAGTTGTCAAGGATGCCAACAGTTGAAGTGGGGGAGAGACCTTCACGGTTCAAACATCCAAATAGTAGACCAATGTTCCATTACAAAAGCATCGACATGAGTTATCATGGAGATCATTAGTTGTTTATAATGTAAAGTCAGGGAGACTCAGAGACAGAGCCAGTTACCTAGGATGAAAGTCATCAAGACTCAAGTACTAAGGTAACATCAGTGCAACATTTGCCTAAGGTGAAAAGTCAACAAGACTCAAGTACTAAGGCAACATAGAGATGTCGAGAAGCGAAGAGTCAGAATGGCCGAGACATTAGTTCAACATCATCTTCAAAAGTGATAAATGGAACGAGGGACCACACGAGAAAAGTGGTTAGGTTGCGAGCTATACCTTGAGAGGTACACCTCGAGAAGAGAAGTTATTCCCAAGTTGAAGTGGGGGAGCCCACTAATTCATATGTTCGAAGGGTCAGGGTACTTGTTCAGTTTTGGTGTGTGAATCTAGAGAGAAACACAACAACAAATGGGTTGTACAGTGCGAAGACATGCATGACTGATGCGAGTAGGTCAGGTGACCAATTGAAACTGCAGATAGACGGTATGCATGGGCTTAGGCTAAGACTAGGATTGGGTAGGTTTTGCAGCATATTATGGGACATGCTTAGTGTTTTATGGGGACACGTGTTTTTGGGAACACAAGCCGAATGATTCAAAGAACATATGCTGAAGGGGGATAGTGGATTGGGACAACTTCAGACCTCAAGGGTGAGGTAAAGTGCAGTCAGGTTGATCAAGATTCAACAGGTCGTCTAGAGTTAGGCAAGGTTAATTTGGGGGCAGAACTTGAGGCACGATGCTGAGAGTCAGCATGAGCATAATCCAAAAGGAAATGCAGTGATTTCGAATGATGCCAGATCATTGACCACATTGTAGAAGCTCAGAGTAGCAGTTATGGTTATGGTCAGGAGTGGCCATTTCGCATCAAGCCATGGGTATGCAGTAAGGTCGGAGGGCCAAAAGTCTGAGAGACTACTTCGCGAAGTCTGTGTTTAAGGATGCACTAGATACTGCATAAAGGCTACAGTTGGCATGAGTGCCACGTTGAAGAGAGACATGCCTTCAATGGAAGGATGTTTCGTAGGTGCCGTTGGGAACGGTTGGTTTGCGAACCTCACTCTGAGGGGGGTGCACCTTAATTTCCTCCTTGTCAATAAGAGAGTAGGCATTGGAAAATTGGCAGGAAAGCAACAATCAAAATATGTGTTGGCTTTGGGGTCAGTGTTCCAAGGGCTGCTTGGTTGACTAGAGGGGCACCGTGATGGACTCGGAGGAGTTCATGTGTGCAGGGAGTATTCGAGTGCAGCGGCACTACTTCATGGGAGAATTCTGAATAGCGACAGTGGCATGGGGTCCTTGATCGAGTCCAAGGGTGGATGTGGGAGATCATCACCAAGTTAGTGGTTCTACAGTGGTAGAGGGACTAGTGCAGACTCAAGATTCGGAAGAAGCATGAAGTGAGCTTAGGAGTCGAGGCAGGAAGATTGGCCAGCAGTCTGTCGATGAGGGCATCAACAATTGAAGTGTGGGAGAGTGTAACATGCCGACCTTAAAGGCATGTTACAAGCTAGAATGGCGCTCGGTCAGATGCACACGCGAGGGTGCAGGTTGGTGAGCATGCTGATGCCTAGTTTGTACGACAGTGGCATTTTCGTAAATAACTTCAATATTGCCCGAAAATGAACGGGACTTGGTAGGTTCCATATTGAAGGGTCAATGAATGCAATGGTATGATCGAATTTGGGAGATTCAGAGAATTGGCGAGCTGAGAGCCAAATATGTCTCCCAAGAAAAAATCATATATGTTCCTGGTAGAAGGCTAAAAGCTCAAAAGGCTCTTTGTAGGGGGAGCACCTGGTGTCAGCTCTCCACCACCCCCTGGCGCAGGTGCATCAAGTGAGCTACTACTAGTTGGGAGGACTAGTAGGGCGGGCATATGAGGACCACAAGGGGACTCCTGTGTCTCCATGAGTAGGAGTACTCATGGACATTACCAGGCCACCCCGGTAGTGCGTCTAAGTGTGCTGCCAGAGGTTTAAGGGTACGGTTCCCTTGGCTTGTCGGGATGACGCTTGCATGGAACGTGGCCCAAACCTTCGAGAGATGTCGTGGTGTGCCATGGCCATGAATCTCGACACGAGATGGCATGGGAAGTCATTCGTGGGACTTGTTAGCATGCAAGCATTGGAGGGTGCACTATGCTTGAGTAGGACAGAGGTCCAGTGTGTGCTACTAGTCTGGAAGCCAGTCTCGAGGGCCTGCCAACATGCATGATGGTATGGTGCCTTGAGGATTATACCATGGACGTATGGGAGTCCTTGGTCTTGGACGTGAGCTAATCGGATAGTATCGAATGGGACATCAGGGGAGGTGTTGGCATGTCAGCTTGGTGTTGGCTCTTAGCCACACATGCTACCTTGACTTGCGAATGTCTGTGTGAGCATCAGTGTTGGGATTTGCCTTACCATAGTGAGAACCTATGGACAGTGTGAGTGTCTTGGCTAGCTAACCTTGATGCATGATTGCACTCATAGATGCTTGAGAGCATGACTCAGCGAGAGTTGTTCGAGAGACGGAAGTGTGCAGAGGCACATGGTCGCGCGAAAAATGTGCCCATTATTATTCGAATAGTTGGAAGGCTGACCTTGGCTCAGAGGATTCAAGGTGCCGCACGGGCATTTCCACTGTCAAAATGTCAGCCCGTGACACTAGGCAGGACAGATTTATTAGAGGGCTTAATGCTATGATAGCCTGAGATGTGAGGATTATGATAGTTCCAGGGGGACAACTTATGCCCAGGCCGTTGAGAAGGCTCTTACCGCTAAGGAAGCGGAGAACAAGATTTGGAAGGAAAGTGCAGTAAGGCGGGAGGGCCGCAGAGTGGTGCCTCCTTATTCTGGGTCAGGAAGGGGCGGAGGCCCCAGTGATTTAAAGAGAAAGAATCCTGACACTTTGACCGCTGCTGGTCCTGATAGGAGGGGACGGGGTGGTCAGTGCGGCCGTTAGGGCGGCAGTGAGTCATGGAGGAGTTATCTGGAGTGCCTGATGTGTAGAAGATGCCATCAGGACGAATATCGGGCCAAGGCTTGCTATGTGTGTGGAACGGTGGGGCACCTCAAGAAGGATTGCCCAACGATGAAGAAAGGGGAAGCAGGAAAGGTGGACAGCTAGACTCCAGCTCGAGTGTTCACTTTGACATAGGCAGAGGCCGAGGCTAGTCCCTCGGTAGTGACATGTCAGCTTTCTAGTGCTGGCTCTCCTTTTATTGTATTGATTGACTCTGGTGCTACACATTCCTTTGTTTCTAGTAAAGTGATTGATTGATTATGTAGACCTAGTGAGTATCGGACTGTGGGGTTCGGAACTTTATTGCCTACTGGGGAACTGGTAGTTTCTAGGAGATGGATTAGGGCACTGCTAGTGATGGTTGATAGTAGGGAGCTTTCAGTTGACTTGATTGAGCTAGATATGGAGGATTTTGACATGATCCTAGGAACGGATTGGCTGGTCAAGTATGGGGCTACCATTGACTATAGGAAGAAGATGGTGACTTTTGAGCTTGAGGGCGAGGATCCTTTTGTCTTCGTGGGTGCGGTATGTGGACCCTGCATACCCATGATTTCAGCATTGAGAGTCAGAGACCTGTTGCAGGGTGGATGTATAGGTTTTCTGGCTAGTGTGGTGGACACTACCAGGATGTTGCCAGTGGGGCCGGGAGAGACCAGGGTGGTTTGTGAGTTTTTGGATGTTTTTCTTGAGGAGCTACTAGGGTTGCCGCCACGCAGGGAGATTCAATTTGTTATCGAGTTAGCACCGAGGACAGAACCAGTATCAAGAGCACCATACAAGATGGCACCAGCAGAGTTGAAGGAGTTGAAGATACAGTTACAGGAACTTCTGGATTTGGGATTTATCAGACCTAGTTACTCTCCATGGGGCGCTCCAATTTTTTTTGTTAAGAAGAAGGACGGGACTCTGAAGATGTGTATAGACTACAGGGAATTGAACGAGTTGACCATTAAGAATAAGTACCCTCTACCAAGGATTGATGACTTGTTCGATCAGCTGCAGGGAAAGACGGTGTTCTCAAAGATTGATCTTCGATCTGGTTATCACCAGCGGAGGATCAAGGACGAGGACATACGGAAGACGGCCTTCCGATCACAATATGGGCACTATGAGTTCTTGGTCATGTCTTTTGGTTTGACCAATGCTTCGGCAGCTTTCATGGATCTGATGAACAGGGTGTTCAAGGACTTCTTGGATCAGTTCATCATTGTCTTCATTGACGACATCTTAGTATACTCTAGTTCAGAGGCAGAGCACGAGCGACATCTTTGACAGGTCTTACAGAGGCTAAGGGAGCATCGGTTATATGCCAAGTTTAAGAAGTGTGAGTTTTGGTTTCCAGAGGTGACTTTTCTTGGGCATATAGTTGGCTCAGAGGGGATTAAGGTGGATCCGTCCAAGGTGGAAGCGATGAGAGATTGGCCGAGGCCAAGGAACGCCTCGGAGGTGCGGAGTTTCCTCGGGTTAGCAGGTTATTACAGGCGGTTTGTAGAAGGATTCTCAAAGATTGCTTCACCAATGACAGAGTTGACACGGAAGAACCAGAAGTTCGTTTGGTCAGAGAAGTGTGAGAAAAGTTTCCATGAATTAAAGCGACGACTTATTACTGCACCTGTACTGAGTCTTCCTTCGGAGGAAGGAAAGTTTGTAGTATACTGTGATGCATCGAGGATGGGTTTGGGCTATGTGTTGATGCATAATGAAAGGGTTATAGCTTATGCATCGCGGCAGCTAAGGAGTATGAACAGCGATATCCTACCAATGATTTGGAGCTGGCGGCAGTGGTATTTGCACTGAAGGTTTGGCGGCATAATCTGTATGGGGAGAAGTGCGAGATATACACTGACCATAAGAGTTTAAAGTATTTCTTCACCCAGAAGGATCTGAACATGAGACGGAGGCGTTGGTTAGAGTTGGTTAAGGATTATGAATGTGATATCCTCTTCCACCCAGGGAAAGCCAATGTTGTGGAAGATGCATTGAGCCAGAGGGGCTCAGGGCAGTTATTTTGTTCTGTTCAAATCTCCAGAGAGTTAGCAGATGAGATGGCCAGGGAAAAGATAGAGCTGGTGGTGGGCCGGTTGGCCAATATTACCTTGCAATCGACCCTGCTAAAGCGGATCAAGGAGGGTCAATTGGTAGATGCACAGCTACAAGAAGTTCGACAGAATGTCTTAGCAGGGATAACTAAGGATTATTCTGTTTCTGAGACTGGTATGCTTCGATATCAGGGGCGGATTTGTGTTCCGGCAGATGAAGAGATCAGACGAGAGATACTAGATGAGTCTCACACTACGCCATACTCGCTTCATCTGGGTACCACGAAGATGTATCAGGATCTACGGACATTGTATTGGTGGCCCGGGATGAAGAAGGATGTGGTAGAGTATATGGCCAGATGTTTGACATGTCAACAGGTGAAAGTTGAGCATCAGCGACCAGCAGGGTTGCTTCAGCCTTTGGGTGTTCTTGAGTAGAAGTGGGAAGACATTATGATGGATTTTGTGGGAGGTCTACCCAGGACAGTGGGACTTTGTAACTCGGTGTGGGTAATAGTGGATAGATACACCAAGTTAGCTCATTTTCTGCCAGTGAAGCCAACTTACACAGTGGAATAGTATGCAGAGTTGTATGTGAGGGAGATAGTTTATCTCAATGGGGTTCCTAAGTCTATTGTATCTGATCGAGACCCTATCTTTACCTCCAAGTTCTGGGGAGCGCTGAAAAGAGCTATGGGAGCTCAGTTGAAGTTTAGCACAACTTTTCATCCTCAGACTAATGGACAGTCTGAGAGAACGATTCAGGTGTTGGAGGATATGCATAGGGCATGTGTGATTGATTTTGAGGGATCTTGGAGTAAGTATCTCCCGTTGATCGAATTTTCCTATAACAATAGTTATCAGTCCACGATTGGAATGGCTCCTTATGAGATGTTATATGGGAGAAAGTGTAGATCACCCATTCATTGGGATGAGATGGGTGAGAGGAAATACTTGAGGCCAGACATGGTTTAGAAACAAATGAAGCTATCTAGAAGATTCGAGCTAGAATACTTGCTTCGCAAAGTAGACAGAAAAGTTACGTTGACCCCAAGCGTAGAGACGTGGAGTTCCAGGTTGGGGACCATGTGTTTCTGCGAGTTTCACCACTGTGAGGGGTAAGGAGATTTGGAGTAAAGGGTAAGTTGAGCCCTCAGTTTGTTGGACATTTCGAGATTCTAGAAAGGATTGGACATGTGGCTTACAGGTTGGCTTTGCCACCGTCATTGTCAGGAGTGCACGATGTATTTCATGTTTCTATGTTGCGGAAGTATGTTTCAGATACAACGCATATACTGAAGTATGAGGACTTAGAGTTGCAGACAGATTTGTCCTATGAAGAGCGACCAGTTCAGATTTTGGATCGGAAGGACAAAGTTTTACGGAATAAGACAATTCCACTAGTTAAAGTATTGTGGAGAAATAGCAAGGTCGAGGAAGCGACTTGGGAGCTTGAGACGGTGATGCGGGATCAGTATCCCGAGTTATTCAGGTAAATTTTGAGGACGAAATTCTCAGTAGGAGGGGATAGTTGTAACGACCCAAAATCACTAATATGGCTTAAGGGCCTTGATTAGTGTGCCGGGAGGGCAGAAGTGGCTTATGTGTGTGTTTATTTATTTAATGCATGATTATATGATAAGCATGCTTGTATGGTTATATAAATGTAAATGTGATTATATACTATAATTGTGAGAACCACATTATCATGTGGGTAAATCTGCAGCATGCGACTTAAGGCGATCCTAGGGAGCTAGTTAGTGGGAAAGTCACAACGAGGCTTAATACTTGACTTTGGGCAAGTCAAGGGGTATTTCAGGTATGGTATGGTTATTTAGGTTATCGGGTTATGGAAATAAATAATTGAAGATATATTTGAGGTTAGGAAGCATAGGTGGGAATACTGGGGAGTTTTACCATTTTATCATCGGGGACGTTTCCGGTACCTCGAGCCTCGGGATTGGTTTAATTTCTTAAGGATAGATAGATAAGACTTAGAAAAATAGTGGAAACTTAAGGAACCGACCCTCTCCTTTTTCTCTCCTCCTCTTTCTTCTTCTCTCCCAAGGAAACCACTGAAAACTAAGGGGATTCAGCTGGGAATTCAGTGGATTGAGCTGGAGTTTTGAAGGATTAACTCAGTGGAAGCTGGGGAATCAAACTAGAAACTAAGGTAAGTACTGAATTTCGTTTTTGATCAGTTGACTATGAGGTTTTTGGGTTGAAATCTAAGAGTTCTTGGGTTCTTAATTTCAAGGTTGAATTAAGGCATGAAGCTTGGGAGTTAGCCCAGAATTTGCTTAGGGAAGTGGTTCTGCAGTGAAGGTAAGCTTGGATTTAAGATCTAATGGTTGAATTTTGGTGTTTTCATGGCTGGTTTTTATGTTCTTGAGCTTCTGGGTTTCAGAAATTAAAATGGGATTTTAATGAGTTTCTAAGCTAGGTTTTTCCTGGATTATGTTGATAGAATCATGTTTGAAGTTTTGTGATTAAAGGATTTTGGAATTAGGATGGTTTGGGGTGGTTTTGAGCAAGGTTGGGATGTTAAAAATGGTGGATTTTATGGGCACGAGGGGCTGGGCCGCGGCTCTGTTCTAGAGTGTCGTGGCCCTGCAATACGAAGAAGAGCCAAGGAGGCTCTGCAGTAGGGAAGCGCCGTGGCGCCACAGGGCAGGGCCGCGGCGCGTGTTTGTGGTCAGAGAGGCCTAGCCTTTGTTTTAAGGGGCGGGCCATGGCGCAGGTCTTTAGGGCTGCGGCCCTTAAGGGCGTTTTTGGTTACTTGAAGGTTTTAAGCGCGGGAACCTAACCTAGGGTGCTCGGGATCAATTCCACCACCGTGCTTGGTGGAATTCGATGTCCCTGAAGCTAGAACTTTGCCCAGAAACCTTTATTCGAATATTAATGGAATCCCTTATCTTGGTTGTGACTAGGTAAAAGCTAGGGCTCAGGAGATAGGTCGTGCTCAAGGGGCATTTCTCATAATCGAAGCGTTTGGAAATTAAAGGTAAGAAAACTGCACCCAGTTGTGGATTCATAATGGCACTAAGGGTTCCCTGTCTTGTATGCCTTGTATAGGATGGTATTATGCTATGTAAATGGTAGACCAACGGCCTAAGAGTGCCAAAGTTTACATTAGCACACAGGGCGCGGCTCGGCCATTGGTAGCTGAGGACAACTTATTATGCACTGGCTAATTATTGTGTAAACAGAGGGTGCGACCTTAGGGTGTCGACCCTATTTATTGTGTAATCTGGTTGTTGTGGTTGATTGTTGAATATGATATGCTGAATGGCTAATTGTTAGCTTGTGAATTCATGTTTATGTCAATAAGTTATATGTTTATTAGGGATTGCTAAATGTTTAAACATTCTTAAAGGGTTCATGATTATTATCAGTAATTTTGTTATGATTTTACGCTTTCTTGTTGGGCCTTGGCTCACTGGTGCTTCGTGGTGCAGGTAAAGGCAAGGGCAAGCTTAATCAGCCTTTATTTAGAGAGCTCTGGGAGCAGAATGTACATGAACAGCTGCTCAGCTGCCACGGTTGAGGGGAGACAGGGACAGGAGAACCATAAACATTTGTTTTGCCTTTAGAATGGCTAGTGGTTGTCTGTACACTTGAAATTTTGTAATCAAACTTTTAAATGCTGTTTCTTTTGGGATCCCATGTATAAAATGTTTAATTATAGGAAATGTGTCTCTTGAGGCCAAAACCTTTTAACCATAGCTCATTCATGATTTCAATAGCACGTTTTTAACTAAATGACTTGATTAGCAAGTCCTGCACCTTTACAAATACACAGTGTAGCGGTCTTGGCTACCCAGGGCATTACACAGGCCCTAGCCGACTTCATCACGGAATGCTTCGGGATCGTTGAAGAGGACGATCCCGTGGATCCCACAGCGCCCGTGTGGAAGTTGTTTGTATACAGAGCCTCGAATGAAAATGGAGCAGGAGCCGGAATCATCCTAGTGTCTCCACAGGGGCACCAGTTACAAAATGCCCTGCGTTTCCAGCTCAAGGCTTCGAACAATGAGGCCGAGCACGAGGCCATGTTGGACGGGTTGCGCCTGGCCCAGGAAGTAGGGGCCGCAAACCTGGAGATCTATAGCGATTCCCAGTTGGTTGTCAGACTTATCTTTGGAGAATACCAAACTAAAGGGGGAAAGATGGAAGCTTACGTGACTCTGACGTGAGAGATGCTCCAAACTTTCAAGAAGTACTCCATCCGCCAAATCCCTAGGGATCAAAACGTGTTTGCGGACACGTTGGCAAAGATGGCCACGGATGTTGAGGCAGAGCTTTTCGGGCTGGTCCCGATCAACCATCTCCCCGTACCAAGTATTCAAGCCCCCGCGATCAACGATATAGACTACTCCACGTCCTGGATGGGACCCATCATCCAATACCTGACAACCGGGGGGTTGCCCACGGATAGAGTAGCAGCCAGGAAACTTCAGTACCAGGTCCATAGATACGTTATGATGGAGGGAAAGCTCTATCGCAAAGGATTATCCATGACGTACCTCCGATGCATGTCCAGGACCGAAATGAGTGCAATCATGCACGAAGTGCACGAAGGCTTCTGCAGAGATCATACATCCGGACTCAGCTTGTCCAAGAAGATCCTGCGCCAAGGATATTTCTAGCCAACCATGAAAAAAGATAGTTGATTACGTCCGCAAATGTGAGCAGTGCCAAAGGTACGCGAAGATCCCGCGAGCCCCTCTGACGGAAATAACCCTAATGACAAGTCCCTGGCCCTTCGCGATATGGGGAATCGACCTAGTAGGATCGCTCCCGACTAGGAAAGCAAGTGTGAAATACGCTATCGTGGTCGTTGACTACTATACCAAGTGGGTCGAAGCGGAGCCCATGAGTACCATCACCTCAAAGAAGGCCTTGGACTTCGTCATCAATAACATCGTGTGCCGATACGGGCTCCCCTACAAGATTGTGTCCGACAACAGGAAGCAGTTTGACAGCATCCATTTCACGGACTTCTGTGAAAGATATGGTATCATCAAGAGCTTCTCCGCGGTCACCAAACCTCAGGCGAACGGGTAAACAGAGGCCATCAACAAAATCTTGAAGGGAACGTTAAAGAAAAAGATTCAAGCCTGCAAAAGCAAGTGGCCAGAAGAGTTGCCCCGCGTACTATGGGCGTACCGGACCACCGAACGAACGTCTACCGGACACACTCCTTACTCCATGGTGTACAGGTGTGAAGTCGTCATCCCAGTAGAAACAGCCATCCCATCCCATAGAAGAGACACGTACGATCCCGCCTAGAACCACGCCTTATTCCAGGAATCCTTGGATCTCAACGAAGAGATCCGGGAAGAATCACAAGTTCAGTTGAAGATGTACCAGGGCAAGATCGCTCGGCATTTGAACTCGAAAGTAAGAAGTCGAAGGTTTGAAATCGGTGACCTAGTCTTGAGGAGAGTCTTCCCTGCAACCCAAGATCTGGGAGTGGGGGTTTTGGGCCCGAACTGGGAAGGGCCATACGAAATTCAACATGAAGTATGTTCGGAAACGTACCGTCTAAAGCGACTCGATGGCACTGAAGTCCCAAGGGCCTAGAACGTGGAGCATCTTCGTAAGTACTATCAGTATTTAGGAGAGCATGTTTCAGCTTTATACATCCTTTGTAAACAATGTACGCCCCAGGGCAATTTCTTGAATAATAAAAATGACGTGTACAAATTTTCATAAAGAAATTTTGTGAAACAATGAAAGTTATCACCTGTCTCCATAAGCAAGTGACCCAAGACCAGTCTTGGCTCACTGAAGGGTGGTGGGGTTGTATGGGTGTATCCAAACATGAGCAAGTCTGAGAACAAAAAACAAAATAGGACGTTAATGAAAAGGCACAAGGCTCAGGCCTAGTCCCGACTCAGACATATGCCGTCTGGGGGTACAAACTATAGGACTTAAGGCTCAGGCCTGCTCCCGACCCGGACATACGTAGTCCGGGAGGTGAAATATCCAGTAGGACGTACAGGCTAGCCCAGGTCCTAACCCGGACATGCATGTCCTGGGGATATAAATTACCTAAAACTTGGTTGACCGAGTGTGGTCCCAAACAACCAAATACATGTCTGCGTCACCTCTGTAATAGCACAGAACTATCAGAGCGCGAGTCCCAGGTATAAGCTGTCTAAAAGTAGTCTTATAAATGGTTCAGGTCGTGAAAACCTAACCTAGGTTTTATAATAAGCTAGTCGACTAATCCTTGATGGTCCCGACCGTCAAAACCTGAACACTAGAATCGGGATGAATAGATTTAGTGATAATTATCAACTCCCTAATGGCCCAGGCCGTTGGAACCTGAGCAACAGAAGTAAAGCAAGTTGATAAGTTAAAATCTAGAAAGATCCCGGCGGTGCGGGCTATTGGAGCTCGTATTGTAAAACTGGAACAATCTAGTCCAGTCTTGGCTTCCATAAGCAATGAAAGTTCTCGTCTGTCTCCATAAGCAAGTGACCCAAGACTAGTCTTGGCTCACTGAAGGGGGGGGGGGGTTGTATGGGTGTATCCAAACACGAGCAAGTTCGAGAACAAAAAACAAAATAGGACGCTAATGAAAAGGCACAAGGCTCAGGCCTAGTCTCGACCTGGACATATACCGTCCAGGGGTACAAACTATAGGACTTAAGGCTCAAGCCTGCTCCCGGCCCGGACATACGTAGTCCGAGAGGTGAAATATCCAGTAGGACGTACAGGCTAGCCCAGGTCCTAACCCGGACATGCGTGTCCCGGGGATATAAATTACCTAAAACTTGGTTGACCGAGCGTGATCCCAAACAAGCAAATACACGTCCGCGTAGCCTTTGCAATAGCACAGAACTATCAAAGCACGAGTCCCAGGTATAATTTGTCTAAAAGTAGTCTTATAAACGGTCCAGGCCGTGAAAACCTAACCTAGGTTTTATAATAAGCTATTCGGCTAATCCTTGATGGTCCAGACCGTCAAAACCTGAACACTAGAATCGGGACGAATATATTTAGTGATAATTATCAACTCCATAATGGCCCAGGCCGTTGGAACCTGAGCAACAGAAGTAAAGCGAGTTGATAAGTTAAAATTTAGAAAGATCTTGGCGGTTCAGGCTGTTGGAGCCCGTATTGTAAAACCGGAACAATCTAGTCTAAGACATCAACAGTCCCGACCATTGGAACCGGGATCGAACATTCGACTCGTTTATACAAGGTGGTGAAAACACTTAGTAAAATTTTAACAAATAGAAATGTGATAGCATTATGCAAGAAATAATGTAAATCAGAACATGAAAATTGTCTGAGACACATCCGCGTCCATGAAAGTGTTACAAAAATATAAAAAAAAAATACAAATAGAAGACTCGGCCTAGGTTTCGCCATGCCCCGATGTCTCTGGTTTGCTCTGTTTGCCTCTTCCTCATCCAAGGATTCCGCGTCTTCTTTCCCCTTGGCCTCGAATTCGGCTCTTTTCGCGGCGGGGTCGGGGTAAAGCAAGAGGTTCATGTTCTTGTCCTGGAGCCAGGCCATGTAGATGGCCTCGTCAAAGGTGACCTCCAGTATGGCGTCTGCCTTTTCTCACTTGCGACAGGTCTCATCGTGCGCCGTCACCACCTTCTGGAATAGGTCGTCCAATTCGCGGACCCGAAACTCGAGACCAATGACCTTATTCCGGTCCTGGGTAGACTGGGCTTCGGCCGCCTCCTGCAGGGCCTTCACTCGGAGAAGCTCCGCCTCCAACCCAGCCACCAGCTTGCTATTCTCGGCCTCTTTCTGGGACATAGTCTCTTCAAGTTGAAACTTAATCTGGGCAGCCTCTTCCTGGTCCGCTTTGGCCTGGGCCACCTCCTTGGCCAGGGCTTCCGTAGCGGCTTCCTGCTGGTTCACGGCCGCCTCCAGCTCCAGTTGGCTCGTCTCCATTTTCATTGCAATCTCGGCCGCCAAGTCAGCATTCCGATAAGCCAGTAGAGCGTCCTGGAATGAAGTGAAGTTAGAAGAATCTGAAGAACTAAAAGTGTAGGAAGAAACAGGAGGTGTAAACGGATAACTTACAGTAGTGGCTTGATGGCAGAGAGCCTGGGAGATGAACAACATGTCCTGGTTGGCTATGGTGGCGTACCGCTTCAACTGGAGGTTGGACATAGTAACCCCCACCTGATCCAGCAAGTCCGCAGCAAACAGAGCCGTGTCTTGCCCCAGTTTGGAACGGAACCCCGTCTCGACAGCAAGCCAGTCCATGATTGGCTGGGAAACGCTAAAAGTCGTCGGACGCTCCGAGAAATCGACCTGATGATGAATCATCAAGGCCCGATAAGCCTCCTCCCTCTTCTCCCGGCCATTCTCCCACGTCCAGGACACCAACTTGGACTGTTCCTCCCGCATAACCGCCTCTCTCTCTTCGGGAAAAGTCTGATGGACGGGAACTGCAGGCGCTTCCGGGAGTTCCTTGGCGGCAAGATGGCTCTCCCCGGAGGATTCCTCGGCCGAGCATATGCCTCTGGTCTTGGTCCTCTTTGTCCCCTTAGAGGCCTCACTTGCGCCCGAGTCTGCGACTCTCTTCTCGGAACTCCGACTAGCCAGCGGTTCCTGCTCCAGGTCGATTACCAAAGGATGAGCGAGGAGAGCTGGGACAATTTTGGGATTAACTGTTGTGATCGGGATTGCGGCTGAGGCCTCCCCGATGGAGTTAGGCTCCGGCACTGAGCTCTCGACGATCGCATCCGGAGCCTTTGGCTTGGGCGCGCCTTTGGCAGTCTTTTTCGCCGAAGCTCTCACCTCGGTAGCCTGGAACTTAAGGGCCTGCTTCATCTTCTCCACGGGATTGGACATGTCGGAGTCTTCTGAAATGAACAAACAAAAAGGGAATTAGCAAAATAAAGTCACTTCGAATGAGTAATAACAAAACTAAAAGTAATCCGGGACGAACCCTTGTCTAGACCTCGGACTCGACTCAATTCTCCTAAGGCAAAGGAATGGATTCGATCTCCCATGTCATCTGGGTACAGGAAGTTCCCATACTGAAGGAACCCGGACGAGTACATGAGAGTTTCCGAATCAACAGTGATGGGAGACAAAGGTCTCATCTCTCCATCAGCCCCGAACAGGAGGCCTCGATAAACTAGTCTATCCCTAACTAAGTCCCCAACTCAGGGAGCATAAGTCAAAAGCAAAGGTGAATTACCTCACCCTGATACACTAGCACCGGGGGTCCCTGTGTTCGGTTGGGCCTCATCAAAGAGGGCTTCCAGCTCCTCGAAGGTGGCACTCTCCGTCTGCCGAGTCTGGTCCCACTTCCTTTTGACCGCATCTGCCAGGGTCGCAGCCTTTACAGCCTTGATGTTCTCAAGGGCTAGCTCCTCCCTCAATGTTGGGTCTTTCTCACATTGTATCCCCCGATCGTTTGGTTGGACGGTAGCATCCCGACCACTCGGAGGTGGTCGGTGTTGACGTAGCCCCCTACATCCAAATCTTCCACGCTTAGCTCGAAGTAGAATTTCTTCCGATCCAGGATGAACTGGGTGAGGGGAGTCTGGGCATAGGGTCTTGCCATCCAAGGCAATATGTTGAGAATGAGGAATAAAAAGCGAAAAAAAAAGGGAACTAGGGAACGGGAGGCCACTTACCCACTCGCTGGAAGTCCAGCATCAGCGTGGGGTTCTTTTCTATAAGAAACCCAGACGTCATGAACCAGTAATGTCTGATGTCTGGGGGATGCTTCCATGTGCTGGTAAGAGCAGCGTAGTTTCCCCGCAGTTTTAGCCTGTAGAAGCCGTCCAGGATCTTGTCCTTGACGTTGACCTGCGGCTCCAACTTGTAGAAATACAGCACCTCTGCCGGGGTCGGATCCGAGATCTGCTTCTCTATGCAAAAGATGTGCCATCCCGTGAGCAGCCGGTATGCTTGAGGCAGGAGCTGGAACGGCGCAATCCCCACAAACTTGAGGAATTACACGAAGTAGTCGTGGAGAGAGAAAGTTTCTCTCGCACTGATGTGGCCTACGCTCTAGGCCCTGAACTCGCCCACACCGGTGTGAGCCTTCTCCTCTCTTCTGGCAAGGTGGTTATAGAATAGTCCGGGAGTCAACTCCACGCCCAAATGCTTCTCCAGGGCATACAGCATCTGGTAGTTTCGGAACAGGTTCTGCACCTCGTCCATCTCCCACCTGTTGCCACTGGGAGTCTTGGACCCGGATAGAGTGATCGGGGCCGCATTAACTTGTTCTTTCGAATGAAGGGTAACGCCTGAGGTCACGGCTGATGATCTAGGAGCAAAACAGAACAAAACAAAAAACCAAGCAATCAGCACCAAAACCCAAGAAGGCTGGTTAAGGTACAGGGGCTCTCCTACGAACTGCTTGGAGGAGTCCCCTTCGGATCAGGTCCAGGATCACTAAGAAGTCGTGGAACCTTGATCGGGAACAAAAAAGAAAGGATCTAGCTATTCTCCTAAGCCGGCCTATTGCCGCTTGTCCGGGAACCACCGGAACCCGAGGAGAGCCAGGACAGTCCGAACTAGTTTTCTTTTCCTAACCTATTCTAATGCACCCAGAGCCAATCTAAACACAGGCAAGATTTAACAGCCTAAACAGATAAATATGACGGTAGGGCAAACGCAAGAAAATAAAAGCAAAAGTCAGGAAAACTTACTGTAAAAGGCTGGTCATGAAGAATGATGGGTTTCCGGCGACAGTGACGGTAAAATTGCGGTTTTGAATAGGTGAAGGCGGCTCAAAAACTCGTCTATGGGACAGGCCGATGTCGTCTGCTCAGGCGAAGGTGCGGATATCGGGTGCGTTGGGAACAAGAGACGGTGAAGATGGAGTAGATGATGGAAAATGTTGTCGGCAAGCTCGGACATAAAAGGTCCTTTAAGTGTTTTTCTTTTCTGAGAATGTAAAGATATCAAATGAAAATCTGAGGTTATTTATAAGAACCAGAGGGCTATTTCAATCTAACGGTTCGGCGCGATCACCCCCCATCAGACGGTCCTGGATCGTGCAAGGACATTAATGGATCTACTCGAGTACTGGATCGCGGTACCCCCGAGGCGTGATCAGTGCCGCCCCAATGCAACAGCCCAGAAAAAGAGCACCTCAAAGGTCGTCCCATCCAACAGTCCTCTTTGTCGCATAGATAATAATGGGAACATTCGTGCAGATGGGACACTTCATAAACCGAGCTGACATACTAGCCCCCAACATAGTTTCCAATAGGATGTTTGCTGACCTTTCAAGACCAAGTTCCATCAATGCACCAGTCATAATAGGACACGTGCACCCTTCATGATGAAGCACGGCGAACGGGAAGGTCTCCAGACGGCCCTGAAGTAAATGAACTGGGGCTCTGGTAAACGAACCTGGATCTTGGTAAATGGTCCGGGCTTTTAGGATTTTGTCCCAGACATCGAAGCGGGTTGTCATTTCGTGATCGATCAGCCAGTGGTGTCATCCGTCCGCAGACCCGTCGCCTTGGAAAAGAGCCGGGAAGTGCCTAGATGGTCCGGGAGGGAGACAAGCCTCCACTGCGCAAGCCCAGATGAAGGCTTGGGGGGTAATTGTTATCCCCGTTTCTTCCTACATTTACGGGTCCACACTGTAAGTCCATGGCTCGCTTTCCTGGGAGTTAAGGCCCAGACCAGGCCCATTAGGCGAGGGGAAGACGGGTATTGGCAGCCCAAGTCACAGCAAGGCCCAAAGGGCTACTGAAAGAGTAAGTCGGGACCATTTTCAAGGCAGGTTGTATTAACCTGGGACTGCGTACTGGGATGTTCCCCGAGGTACGGTAAAGGAGGTCGTGGCTACCAAATCCAAGATTAGGTCGGACTCTCCGTGGATGAACCCTAGTCCTGGTAAATGAAACGGGGCCCTGGTAAACGGAGGGGGACCTTGATATACGGCCCGGGATAGGTTGTCCGAGTTTGGCGAGATAAAGTGTCCGAGATACTGACATCGTCCCATGAAGTGTGGGGTGTTGTCCCCACGCTTCACCTGCAGAAGAGACTACCTCAGGATTGTACGACGTTGGTTCAGAACTGCGCCGCCACTACTCTAACCGATCTTGTCCCCCAAATCTTCCTCGTAGCCCATAACACCTAGACTGAAACACCAGTCTGTTGCGTGTCTTAGAATAAGGTATTATTTGGGCTGGACCAATGGGCTTTCAGTAATGTATGTTTCATATTTCAATCATTTGTATTGAGCTCCGATCAGAGAAGCCAATGATATTTACACCCTTATTGGGCCCAAACTAGCCCGGCTCAAGCCTAGTGCACTCATGTGCCTATAAATACAAATAGTGGTGCACTGAGAAGGGGATCCGAGATTTTGATGATAAGTAGTTACTCGCTCAAACTTGTAGAAAACTCCATTGTCAAAAGTTCTCTAAGCTCTAATACAACGGTCTCATGGACTAAGGCTCATTAACTCCCCAACCACGTAAAAAACCTTGGTTACTTTCATTAAATCTTTTCTTTTACGCTCTCTAATCTTTCATAATTCTAGCTTCTGAAAAACTCGGTAAACAACAGTGGAATATAAATATGATTATATGTTCAAAATAAGTTAGTCCTAAGATTAGTCAGTGCACATGATTTACACTGACTTGCCAATCTATAATATGATCTACTTACACATTACAGTGTTATGTTCTTTCTAGAACATTAGCAAAGTAGATAAGATCGGATGTATTTGTTACATCGGACTGGACCGATATTGACAGTTGATAAGATAAGCAAACATACCGTTATTATCTATTCTAGTCATATCATATAGTTGACCATAGGTCAATTCAATCTCAATTCTGAGTGGTTAGTATTCTAACTGATTGTATTATTTGAGTTCTTTGAGTTGTTCGTTACCAGCTTACCCTACGGACTAGCCCATACTTACATCTTGGGAACTCGGTAGTATAATTGAGTGGGAGTGTTAATTATAGATATGAACATCTATAACTTCTGATGAAGAAGTGAAACGATAGTTTCCTTTTAGTTTGGTTCAAGGTGTTAAATGATAGAGATCTCATTTTATTAATTAAATTAGTTTACTGAAATATCATTTACAATGAACTAAGTGTTTTAGTTCCTTGTAAATGATATTTCAGTAAACTAATTTAACAATGAGGGGTAAAACGGTATTTTAGTCCTATCTCATTGTAGACCGTCTATAGAGGATTGAGTGACAATTATGGTTGTAACAATGGATAATTAATAGCGTATCTATATTTGTTATAGAGCGTTCTATGAATTCAAG
Organism: Humulus lupulus; assembly: GCF_963169125.1. Lineage (NCBI taxonomy): Eukaryota > Viridiplantae > Streptophyta > Magnoliopsida > Rosales > Cannabaceae > Humulus > Humulus lupulus. The sequence goes on along the minus strand of NC_084794.1, from coordinate 187,010,797 downwards.
AGTGTAATTATGAGTCTTTAGTGGAGTCACGAGGAATTAATAAGTTAGTAAATTTATTTGTTAGATTTATGATAACTTATTAGAGCATGATTTCATAGGCCCATGGTCCCCATTGTACCTTGGATAAAATCATCTAGATAGTCTCCATTAATTGATTTAATTATCAATTAGAATTATCAAAGTTGACAAGGTCAATTTTGGATAGTTTCACAGAGTTATGTAATTTTGAGAAGAAAAGAGAATATATGGAAGATTTATTAATTAAGATAAATTGGTATCTAAATTAATAAATAAGTTTAAATCAAGGTTAAAATTATAAATAATTAATTTGATAGATGATTTAAATAATTATTTAATTAATTAAATCGATAGAAAATAATAAAAGCTTCGATTTTAAGTTAAATGGGCTTATAATCAAATAAGAAATTTTACGGGTCTAAAACCCATGATAATTTCGACCTAGGGCTTTAAAATGGCTATTATTTCATTGATTTTTTAATTAAATTAAATGGACTAATTGAGTCTATAAAAGGAGTGCTTAGAGAGAATTCAAAACATAAGTTTGATAAATCACAAGTCAGATTTTCTGATAGTTTTAGATTCTCTCTAAACACAAGTCATTTTCTAAGCTTCTTTGTTATTTTCTCTTATTCTCTCTATATCTATCTCATGTGTTGAGAATTTCCCACACTAGTCTAGGTAATTCTAAGGATACATTGGAAGACTGTGAAGAAAATAGAAGAATGGTTCAGTTTCTTGATAATACTTTGCGACAGAAAGGATACAATAGTTAGAGAAACTGAAGGAAGGACTCTTTCATTCCGCTGCGTATACTGTAAGTATTCTTGTCTTTGTTTCTCTTTGAATTTAATTTTAGAAACATGTTCTAGGTTATCCCATATTAATTTGTTTAATATTAGATCTACATGAAAATAAATAAAGATCATGTATAAGTTTTCCCGACACTCGGGACCTCCAATTCCATTCAATGGGGTAATGTAATCGTCCCCCGAGCCCCCCAAGTGGGCCCCTAAATCAGATCCTAGAAACCCCGAGCTTATTTTCCAAAAACCAGAAAACCCAAAATTCGGGGCACCTGGCGTGATCGCGCTTGCCCCTGGCGCAGTTGCGCCCACAAAAAATTTGGGCTTTTTGGGGCCCAAGCACGGTCGCGCCCTACCCCAGCACGGTCGTGCTGGGTGCTTGGAAATCCCAAATCATTTAAAAATTTATGGGATTCTGGGACACTATCGCGATCTCACTAAGTCCTTGGAATCTAAAAATTGAACCTAGAATTGTGTTCTTCCCCAAATTCTGAACCTACAATTTTTTCCATGCAATAATTGTAACACCTTGGTTACTCCAAGACCGTTATTGTGAGATTTGAACCGTGCTTAACTTGCTAATCGAGTCATTTGGTTATAAATGTGCATCTAGGTGTTATTAATAGGTTAAGGTGAAAACTAATCAAAAGGAAATGATATATTTTATTTAAAACATAAAACTGTTCATGGGCCTATAAAAACGTTTACAAGTTATTTATAATACAAAATGGTCATTACAGTGTAAAATTTACAACCTGCCAACCTAAGCAGCAAAAATAGGGTTAACCCCCTAGTTCCTCCAAGAAACTCATTGGCCGTGGTGGTAAGCGGCCGCATATGTACACATCACCACCTAAGCTCTCTACTCAAGGCTGTGTAAGCTTTTCTTTTCCTTTACCTACACCACATAGCACTCGTGAGCCAAAGCCCAACAAGAAAACTCATTACTGCATGTATATAATATCAAATGATGATCATGATAATCATACAGAGCTTATAGCCCTGAACAGATGAGTGAATATCACTTCAAGCTTTTGGTAATCTTGTTGGGGCTTGTAGCCCTAATCAGATGAGTGACTGATGAGTAAGTCACTAGCTTATACAGATGAGTGACTGATGAGTAAGTCACTAGCTTGAAATCAGATGAGTGACCATGGAGTCACAACTTCCATCAGATGAATGACCAATGAGTGAGTCACTAACTTGGGCTCTGCACCCTAGCCATGTGACAATGCAGTCACCTGGGCTTTCTGGCCCTGGTTCTAAGTGACTAGTCATGAGACTAGACAAACACTTTTAGTTTTCATCGAACTTGAGGTCGGTCCGGCATTAATGCTCATGATGATTCATTCAATACTGATGTCGATCAGATCTAATCTTTTCGGCTTGTGTTAAACACGCTAATATCGTTCTTGACTCTTAAGGCAATACCATACGACCAGTGCTCAGTACTACTGCCGAACTTGACTAGTAAGTCACAGCTTCACAGTTAATACCGACACCATTGTTGATTCTGACTAATAAGTCAGTGCCATTCACAAGTAAGCAAGATATGCTAAGCATTTGATATGCAATCAATGTCCACATATATGTCACTCAACATGCCTCATGAATAACCTACATGTCACATATGGGGTGCAGTTTTCTTACCTCTGGTTCGAGCGAGAAATAGTAAAAGAACGACCCTTAAGATCGATCGACCTTTTGATTCCTTAGCGGTCACCTAGTCATAACCAATTATAACCTCCATTAATGAAAATCAACAATAAAAGGGTCTTAACCTAAACCTCACTCCCGGGACCCCCGAATTGTACCCAAATGGTAATAGATTCGATCCCGAGCCTTAGGAATTGAAACCCCGAGCCAAAAACCCTAAAAAATGCCCAAAACAGGAATCTGGAAAAATAAGGTAGTGCTGTAGCGCTAGCCCCCCTAGCGCCCCAGCGCTATAGGCAGAGCAAAAATGCCCCTGGCTAGCGCTGTAGCGCCCAGTGATGGGCGTTGTAGCACTACAACCAGGGTTTTCAACCTTGGTTTTCCCATCCTTTGACACCACCATTTCCAACCTGAAAAACCAACTTCCAAACCTCATTTAACCCCCAATTGAACCCAAAAACCATCTACACATGTCCTAGGCATCATAACACAAGTAACCCTAGCCAAAAACTCCCATCAATTCCCATTATCCAACCTAGAAATCCCAACCGAAATCCAAAACGAAAACAGAGCAAACCAGAGTTTTTAATGGCTAGAACCTTACCTCAAGCTCAGTTTAGAATCCTCTTCAATGGTGGAACACAATCCTAATGCCCCAAGGTCCACTTCCCTAGCTTGAATCCTTAAAAGAAGCTCAAAAATCCAAAGGAAAAACAGAAGGAAATGATGCATGGGAGAGAAAGATAACACACTCTGTTTTGGCAGGTTCTACAGCCTTCAATGGCTAATATATATCTTATGGTGAAAAGACTATTTTTCCCCTAGGTCAATTAAAGTCTTCTAAAGGCTCCCAAGGGTAAAACTGTCATTTCCTGCCTATTTCGTTAATCATAATTAACACCCTCCAATTCCCGTTATTCCCAAAATTCTCAAATACTAATAAATCATATACCATTACCCTTTAATTCCCGGAAACTTTCTAATCACCAAATTACCCCGAGACTCACCCCGAGCCCCGAACTCAATCCCGTTATGACCAAACTGCTAAGTTGCACTCAAAGATCATCTCATGCCGAATAGCTCGAACAAATCCACATTATAATGTGGCCTCAACAATAGATCACTAACATGCATGAAAATACACAATTGCTGTAATGCCCCAAACTTCCTAATAAGGTTGAGGACCTTGATTAGGAGGCCGAGAGGGCCATAATTGATTTATTATGCTATTAAATGATTATATGCATGTGTTAGGTGTATTGAATATGCATGTGAACCCATTTCTGATTAATTGGGTGATTTTCATATTTTGGCCATTTCTGGCATATTTGACATATATGTGGCATGTGTGTGGTGCTTCATTATTATTTGGTTATGCTAGGGTTACTCAACACGAGACGATCCTAGGAGGTAAGCTAGTGGGAAAGTCACAATGGGATGTGTACTTGACTCGGAGTGAGTTAATGGGTATTTAGAGCATTACCAGGATATTGGGTAATGGGAATAAGTATTTGATGATAAATTGGGGGTTAGTAAGATCAGGGGAAATTCTGGAGGTTTTGACTATTTTGCCCCCGGGGACGTTTTCGGGACCCCGAGCATCAGGATTTTTTTTAGGCTACTTAGGCTTGAAGTAACCTATTAGAATCATAAAAAGAATGTTCAGTAAGTTCTCTCTCCCTCTAAGTTCCATTTTCGTCACCCAATCGCATTTTCGAAGGAAACTTGAGTTCTAGAACTCGGATTCAGGCGAGGATCGAGGCATAGCGATTCTAGAGAGGATTAGAAGCTTATTAGTCGGAGGATTTAGTTGGGAAACAACTCAATCGGAGGTAATTCAAGTTTTAAGTTTACAAAGTTTTTAAGCTTGAATTGGATTTTGTATTTTGATGAGTTTTTTAATGGATTGGAGCTTGGGTTTTATGGGTTTTGGATCATGGGGATGTTTGGGAACTTTGATTTTGGGATTTGGAGATGTTGGGGTAGGTTTTTGGAAGGTTTTAAAATGGAGAAATTGAGGAAAAATGGCTGGTTCGTGGTTGGGTCGCAGCCCTGTTCTTGGACGCCGCGGCCCAAGCTCGATGAAGCAGGTGGAGGATTCTGAAAGGCCTGGAGGCCACGGCGCTTGATGCCATTTATGGCCAAAATGATGTTTTGAGCATGGGAACTCAAACCTTAGGCCTCGAGATCATTCCTACTACCCGGTTTAGTGGGATTTGATGTCCCAGAGGCTAGGTCTTGGTTCTGGAATTGGGTTTTAGAACTTGAACTCATTGGATCATTGTTTGTGGTTGTGACTAGGTTATCACTAGGGGCTTGGAATGAGGATCATGCTTGTGGCTTGTTTATTGGTAACCTGTGCTTGGACCAAATGTAAGAAAACTGCACCCAGTATGTGATGCATGTGATGCACGAGAAACATGTGGTTAGGGCATGCCATGAATATTGAATATGAGATTGATCAGAGCTTGAGTCTCTGTGCTTGTGCATGATCATAATTATGCTAGCAACTGTTAAGTAAGCATGCAGAGTTCCCTACATTTGAATATTTGACATATGATATATGTGCCTAGTAGCATTGCTTACTTGTGCATGGCACTGACTAACTAGTCAGAATTGGCAATGGTGTCAGTATTAACTGTGAAGTTGTGACCCACTTGTCAAGTTCAGCAGTAGTACTGTGCATTGGTCACCTGGTATTTACTAAAAAGTCACGAACGGACTTAGTGTGTTTAACGCAAGCCGATAAAGATTAGATCTAATCGACATTTGCATTGAATGACATAAATGAGCATTAATGCCGGACCAACCTCAAGTTCGATGAAAATTAAAAGCGCTTGTCTAGCCAAAGGCTAGTCACTTAGAGCCAGGGCCAGAGAGCCCCAGTGACTGTTTAGTCACATGGCTATGGGTGTTGAGCTCGAGTGACTTACCTAGCAGTCACTCATTTGATTGGAGCCAGGGCCAGAAGGTCCAAGTGACTGTTTAGTCACATGGCTATGGGTGCTAAGCCCAGATGTCTATTTTGTCACACGACTGTGGGTGCCGAGCCCCGTAGTGACTTGTTCGTCAGTCACTCATCTGATTAGAGTCATTGACGGAAAGCCCAGGTGACGGTTTCGTCACACGACTATGGGTGCTGAGCCCCGTAGTGACTTGCTTGTTAGTCACTCATTATGGTTTAACAGAACCTCAAAGTGCTATTCACTCATCTCTTCATGGCTATAAGCTCTGTATGATCATAATGATCATCATTTGCATGGCTATGGGTGCTGAGCCCCGTGGTGACTTTCTTACTTTCTTGTCAGTCACTCATTATGGCTAATGGAACCACCAATGTTAAATCACTCATCTGATTAGGATTGACTTGATAGTCATCCAATCAAGAGGGTGGGATTTCTTATTCTAGATTCCCCAGCATTATCTAAATTTATTTGCATGCTTGAATAGAGCTATATTTGCTAGGCATACAAGATATGATTTGATGTAATGATATGACTATTAATGAGCATATTGAGTTTTCTTGCTGGGCTTCGGCTCACGAGTGCTATGTGGTGCAGGTAAAGGCAAAAGAAAGCTGGACCATCCTTGAGTTGGAGAGCTTAGGTGACGATGTGTACATATGCGGCTGCTCGACCGCCATGGCCGAGGGTTGAAAGAGGAACCAGGGTTAAACCATGTTTTGTCGCTTAGATCAGCTAGTTGTAAATGTTTTCTTCTAATAGACCTTTAAATTATATTTTTGGGATCCCAATGTATACAGTAAACGTTTTAGTAAAACATTATATCTTAACCATAATTTTTAATCCTAAACCGCTAATCATACTTAGTTACACGATTATGGCCAAATGACTCAGTTAGCGAGTTTAGCACTGTTTAAAATGTGCATCGTAATGGTCATTGGAGTTTAGGGCATTACAATTACGCCCTCAACAGGCCAAATTCCCAAAATGCCCCTATGATGAAATGTGGACCCACATCCATGCATTTAACATCATATCATAATATAATTCACATAAACATGCACATAATCATTTAATGGCACAATAAATAAATTATGCCCCCCCCCCCCCCCCCCCCCGCGGCCTCCAAATCCAACCATTAAACCTCATTAGGGTTTTTGGGCATTACAATAATAATCCCAAAAGTCGACTCCAACAGAATTCCCAACCGCTCTTCACCAAAATAAACCTCAATATAGTTAGTACAACCCATAGGCAATATTAAGATACCATTAAAACACCAAACAAACATCAAAATCATCATTTCACAGACTCGAAGTTCTAAGCTTAGTTTTGCTTAAAAATCTGAAAATTCTAAGCATAAATCCATGATTTCAGTTTAATTTTTGTGCCTCAAGTCAGCTCCTAACATGATTTTATACCTATCCAACCCCTTTAAACAACCCAAACTTACCAATTCAAGCTAAAATATCGAAATCCTCAAAACCCCATCAAGAACACCTAATGAGCTAGTTTAAGAAATTACCTCTGCATTTCGAAAATCCCAGGTGAAATATCATCTTGGCAGCTCCTAGGTCCTTCCCCTGCTGCCCAAATCCTTCCAAGGTTCTTCAAATCTCAAAGAAATGGATCTCCAACTTAGGTATGTTGCCTTGACTAAGTTGTAGAGAGACAAGGAGAAGTAGGATGAGAGGAAAACATGAATGTTGGTTGCCCACAAGATTTAGCTAGTTTTTGTCTAATTCCTTGGCCAAAAGATCATTTTGCCCTCACCTTTACTTAACCTCAAAACTAACCCCAAAGGCATTTTGGTCTTTTTGACTAAAAACACATAATTACACCACTAATCTCTAAATTAATATACTAATCCAACAAATACAATTATTCCACTAATTTATTTTATTTCACCAATAATCCAAAAATATTGAAATTTCCAAAATACCCCTAGGCTCGACCCAAGCCGGGCATTTTTCCCCGATGTGACTTTTCTACTAAAATTGCTCGAAATGATCCATTCATAACGAATATCACATTTATCCACATAATAATGTGGTCTCAAGCACATAGAACATAATATTTACAAATGTACTATTAACGGGTCAAAATTAAGTAAATTCCATTTTTTAACAAAAGTGTGTCTTTAAATACATTTAATACACATAATCATACATACTCGATTATATAATAATATAATCCACATAAATTACACTCATGCCCTCCCGACATGCTAACTAAGATACTAAACCTTATTAGGACTTTTTGGACACTACAATTTATTCTTAGGAACATTATAAATTTTAATCTATCATTCTAGTTTAATCTCTAGTCCATGTGTTGCACATTTGTTATCCTACTACTCATGGTTTAGCCCGACATACACTTTTGATAGAAAATGAGGTTACTTGGTTATAACAAAAACTTCACTATATTATGACATGTGTACTTCATAATTCAATTAAATGAGTATTAGTCTTTTGTAAAAATATATATATATATATATATATATTTTACGAAACAAACTAAGTTTGAATTTTATTTGTTGGTTTTTTTCTTCAAATATTATCCTTTCACTCTAAGTTAAATAATTTATTATACTTACAAAATAATTTATAAATTTTTTATATCAACCTAATTAAAATAAAAAATGCTTTTTTTTTTTAAAAAAAAAAAAAGCCCTTTTCTTCATATTTTTAAATGTCACGCCCTTTTCCTCTCCCTTTCAATTTTTTTTTAATTCACATCTCGTTTTAGAAAAGGAAGAATATGTTTTTATATTATTTTATTTTAATTAGGAGTAATATAAAAGTTGATGAATTATTTTTAACTATACGGATTTTTAATTAATTAACTAACTTTTCAATTTTTTTAAAATCATTTTTATGATCTTATAAACTGTTTAATTTAGATAATTTAAAATTTTAGTTTTAAGTGTTTTTCCTTAAAAAAATGTGATTTTGAAATCTGATTCCGAATCTATACCAAATATATATTGACCATCTACCATATTTATACTAAATATCTTAAAAATAAAGGTTTGTACTTTTTTGGACCCTATATTTTTTTCATTATCTATTTGGACCCTGTGTTTTGAAAAATTATTTTTTGGACCCTATGTTTTGTAAAATGGTTAAAATAAAACCCTAAACCTGATTTTGGTCAATGTTTTCTCAACTAAAATTACAAATAATTTACCAAACTAACAATTCAGAACAAAAATAAAATTATTCTGCTTAAAAACTGTGTTGTTATATTCAATTTTTTCTTCATCAAAATTGAGTTTAGGGTTCTATTTTAACCATTTTACAAAACATAGGGTCTAAAAAGTAATTTGTCAAAACACAGGGTCCAAACAGATAATGGGACAAAACACATGGTCCAAAAATGTATAAACCTTAAAAATAACTAGAAAAAAAACATAAATGTAATTTTTCTCTCATTTATATTAAATCATTTAACAATTTAAAAAATATATTTATTTTGACTTAAAACTAACCTAGGAATAATTTAGTAGGTATTATAAGATGAAAAGTTATTGTTGGAATATTCTAAAATAAAAATTTTAGTTAGATATTTAATGATTTGTAAAAAAAGAAAGAGTTTGGTGCAAAATGACCTTTAATGGTGTATGAAAGTAAATAAATGTTCATGTTTTTAATTTTATAGTAAAATAGCTTAGCCAATTTTTTTAATATCACATATTACCAACTATGCTCTTTAGCAAATTACTATTTTATTATAAATGTGTTAATATTATAGTATATGTATATTAGTTTTTATTTTAAAGTTATTCTAAATATATTTATAATTTTTTAGTAAAATAGTCAAGCCACTTTTTTAATATTACATATTACCAACCATGCCTTTTAGCAAATTACTATTTTATTAATATTATGGTATATATATATATATATTAGATTTTATTTTAAACTTATTTTAATATTTTTTTTCATTTTTTATAGGTTGTTGAATTATATATCATACCACAAAATACATATACTGAGTTGAAAAATAATATACCAACAAAACTTACAAAATTATTACTCAAAAATGTATATACCATGCTAACAAAATTATATACTACCATTAAAATGTATATAACATGATACAAAATTATATATTACTATTATGTATAATAAGATAAACTAAATATTATAAAAAATGATATATCATACCACAAAAAACATATACTTTAGTTAGAAAATAATATACCAACAACTCATAAAAAACTTAAAAAACCAATATAATTTTAAAATAAAAACTAATTAAACAAAACTAATATACATATATCACTATAGTAAAGTCATACACACCTAAATAAATAAATAAAAATGATAGAAAAGAACAATTTAGGTAATCAACAATGTAAAAATGTTATTTCTCTACAACTTTCAAAATGAAGACATTAGTTCACTAATACCATTATTTTGGGTCATTTCCTATAATTTCTATAAAAAAAAAAAACATAACATATTAAAGTGAACATTAAAAATTGCTTCTATCCCGAAACCTTTTCTCAACTTAGAAACCTTAGGGTTTCTTGGCCACCACCTCTCAATTGGAGCGTCATCAGCACGCCCCTATGTGCAACGAGTACTCTAGCTGAGAAGCCTTCTGTCGTTCATAGTTGTAAACCTTTATTGGTGTCGTTGATTCGGTAAAATGTACCATTGCTTGATTGTATTATCTTATAAAAATGACTTTATTTTGGGCTTGTTCGGTAACATACAAATAAACAGTTTTATGTTTATTTGAATAAAAACATAAGAACAAAACGTAAAAATATGTTCGATAAGTTTATTTCTATTTTTTATTTTTAAAATTTTAATTAATTTTTGCATAATTTTGAAAACAATTTTTTCTTTTATTTTTTTTTAAATGTTTTCCTTCTCCTTCCTCATTAGCTTTTTCTATCAAAAGTATTTTTATTTTTTAAAAACAAAAAACAAAAATAATTACCAAACACATTTTTATTTTATAAAAATACAAAACATAAAACAAAAATATATTTTTATTATTGTGTTTAAAAAATTAAAAATTTTTTTTTTTACCAAACGCAACATTTGTGTATCCATTTGAGGAATTAAATAAATATGAATTTTCATTGTAATCGGGTTGGCTAGCCTGTATTTGAGTATCTCTTTGTAAGATTTATAATTGCTTTAAACTTTGGTTTCATTTTAACCAATTAATGAAATTCCATTTTCCTTTTATTTTAAAAAGGTGATAGTTAACTAAAATAAAAGGAAAATTTCTTGTTATATGCATGATAACTTAGTGAAATTTTTTAATATCCCAACATAAGTTACTATCCCAAATATATGACAATTTCAATTTTTTGGACAAAAATACCATTAACATTCAAACACCACTTTTCTCTCTCTATCTAATGTCTCTCATCCTCTCTAGTCTTGTAGATCTTGAAAAAAATACCAAAATTAAAAAAAAAAATCTAAAATTGACATTTGAGTGAAAAAATATAAACCTCCAAAATTTTCGTCAAATTTCAGTACAGAGCATTGAAATTGCATCGAAAAAGTATTGTTTTAGCCAAAAATCAAGTTTTCATGATTGCATCGCATCAACATCGAAATATCATCGATACACCATCAAAATTACATCGAAAAAATAACGCTTTAGCCGAAAAACAAGTTTTCATGATTGCATCGCAAGACCATCGATTTTACATCGAAAAGACATCGTTTTGCCCAAAAATCAAGTTTTCATGATTGTGATTTTGCATTGATGGTATTTCGATGTTCTTGCGATGCAATCATGAAAACTTTGTTTTTTTTTTTGCCAAAACGACATTTTACCTCGGGACTCATACCCATGAGTCCCTTCGATCTGCGATACATTGGGTCATTTCGATGCAAAATCGATGGTGTTTTGATACTCTTGCAATGCAATCATGAAACTTGATTTTTGGCCAAAATGATGCTTTTCCGATGCAAAATCGATGGTGTTTCAATGCTCTTGCAATGCAATCATAAAACTTGATTTTTGGCCAAAACGATATTTTTTCAATGTAAAATCGATGGTGTTTTGATGCTCTTGCGATGCAATCGTGAAAACTTATTTTTTTTTGCCCAAACGAAGTTTTTTCAATGCAAAATCGATACAATTTCGATGTAAAATCGACGGTGTTTTGATAAAAATCGATGGTGTTTCAATGTTCTTGCGATGCAATCATGAAAACTTGATTTTTTGCCAAAACGATGTGTTTTTGATGCAAGATTGATGTAATTTCAATATTCTTGCGATGCAATCATGAAACTTGATTTTAGGCCAAAACAATACTTTTTCAATGCAAAATCAATGGTGTTTAGATACTTTTACGATGCAATTTTTTGGCCAAAACAATACTTTTTCGATTCAAAATCGATGTTTTTTCAATGCAAAATCGATGGTATTTCGATGCTTTTGTGATGCAATCATGAAAACTTGATTTTTGGCAAAACCATACTTTTTCGAAGAAATTTCGATACTTTGCACTAAAATTTGACAAAAACTTTAAAGGTTCATATTTTTTCACTCAAATGTACGTTTGAGATGATTTTTTTTAAAAAAAAATTTGATATTTTTTGAAGATCTACAAGATTACAATGAGAGAGTGAAAGAGCGATGCAATGAGAAACGTTAGAGAGAGAGAGAGTTCAGACTAAAGGAGAAAATGAGTGAATATTAGGAGTATTTTTGTCCAAAAAATTGAAATTGTCATATATTTAAGATAATAATTTATGTTAACATATTAAAAAATTTTACTAAATTATCGTGCATATAACATGAAATTTCCCAAATAGAAAACAAAGATACCATTGGTATTTTCCCTTAAGTGCTCACTCTATTTTCATGATTATGTTCACAAGCTTGCCAATATAAATGGTTGGTACGTAGGAACCAATTAATAACTCAAAATGACTGAAAAAAAATTGATAAAAAAATATATACTCAAAATGCAGACAAAGGAGAGACGTTTGCAACATTATCTAGACCCTTTCAAACTCTGATTAAGGCATCATAAGAAGTTGTCACGGGTGATTACAGAACAATGGATTGGCTTAAGATTCTACCCTAATCTTTTGAAGCTTCTTCCAAAACTAGTGAGCTCCTCTCCTAACCTTGCAATATTTGAAGAACAGAAAATTATGGCAATTGCTATGCAGGTACCCAATAAAAACTTGAATTTCAAACTTAGTAAGAGCAAACAACATGTATAACCATTAAAAATACCAAGATGGGTTCCAAGTGTACTTGTCTTCTTCTGCTATCTAAGTTCACAAAACCTCTTCCCTATTATCCTATTAATACCAATAATCCACCCTAAATAATGCAAAACTTCCTCTGTGCCCTCAACTATGAAAATCAAACTATGGTGTGTAGTCTAAAAGACTAAAGTAAAACATCCTATGTAATTTCAACAAAGTCACACATGTAATGATGCAATAAATAAAAATCTAATGCCAACGAAAATGTTCATAGACGCAAGAAAGTGTAGCAAACTTGAATATAAAAAATCAACAAATGAGATGCTATTACATACAAGATAAAACGTTAACCCTCAAGGAGGATAAAGAGCACAGAAAGAAAATAAAATACCATTAATAAAAACCCGTATGTTTGTCCCTTCGAATCTGTTTATTCTTCATTTAGCTGAATCAATGGTGTACTGTCAAAATCTATCCTACCAAAATTAAACATTCTTAGACTTCTTTGAGAAACAATCATGAATTCATATACATGCTGCTCAAAATATAGCTACAAAGAGTTATGCTCTGCTCAAACAATAAAGGATATAAAATCAATGCCCACCAACCTTAGATGTCACATTTGCAGCAAATAGAATGCACCTGCCACCGTGATGGGTTAAAGATAGCACCTCAACTTTAATCAGGAACGCAGAACAGGCAGCAAAATCTGACATGATCTAGATTCTGACAACACAAATAGCGGCGTAAACTATGACCTGATAAGTCTGGCAAACCAAAACTAAAACTATATAGGACTTCCATTTCATTCCCAGTCAGGCAAAGATCAGAGGACATTATGCTACACAATCTCAGCACCAGAAACTGGTAATGCACTCATCTGCAGTGTTCTACCATTTCCAGATGGTAGAAACCGAACAGAAGGCAAAGAAGGATCGGTAACAGATTCGATCTCAAGAAAACTGATGTCATATGCACCAGCGCGCTTCAAACTGAAGACAAAAACAAGCACAATCCATCCCAACATGGAAATTGCCCAAAAGTTACTCATTCCATGAATCAAACCCCATGCAATGGCATACCCAACAATGATTCCTGACAAATGTCCTAGAAAACTAGCTTGTGGAACAATAATAGAAGTAAAAATAAGTGACTCAAATGGTGCAAAACTGATAGGGAGTGAAAGAAACCCAAAAAGATCCAATTTGGATGATGGCTGTCTCACAGAAAGAATCGTCATCCACCCAAAAACAACACAAGAATATCCAACAGCTGTTACTCTCTTAAAGTACTCAATCTTGAATCTTTGAATTAGAATATGGTACATCCCCAAAACTAGTATGCCAGAGAGAACAACCAGGACAAGTGTGTAATGAAGATAATATTCAACCCCAAGTCCCAACGGCCCCAACTTCTCAACCACACCAAGACTCCAAAGTGCACTCATATTAAACACAAGATGAAGAATGCTTATATGTGAAAAGGCCGAAGTTATAATCCTCCAATGGTGCCCTTCAATGGCGTTTTCATAACTCAAGCCCACATGAGAATACCCAATGTTTTTCTTCTGAATGTAGAACCAGATTGCACTGCATAGTCCTATGATACAACTTGTGGCTGGCTTTTCCAAAATCTCATAAATCAAAGGCCTTCCCATTATTCCACCCTTTTCACACCCTACTCCAAAATCTCTCCTGACTCTCCACAATTCTTCGATGTCGATTACGAAAATTCAATACAAGAATCTTCACATCAACGCTAAACCCGTAAAAGAATCAAGAACCCTTTTGCACTAAGAATCGAGATACAGCCCACTCATACTTAGAAGATTTTAAGTGTCCCTCCAAAATCAGTGAAATTTATATACTTGCTGGATCTAAATCCTCTAAAATAAGTTAAAGACTCACACGCTTCACTATCTCAACAGGATTAGAACACTTTTCTGTGAAATGGGTTTCTTGAATAGCATCGATTATAGGGGCAGCTTTCTTAGAGAATCTAGAAAAAGTTACAGGGGAAACTTGTTTGGGCAACAATGGAAACCCAAATTCAATGATCGATTATCTTCAATGTTAAGCATAAAAAAAAAAAAAGGAGATCTTAGGTTTCAAGTAATCAAAGAAGCAATGTTGGTAAAGAACTTTCTCACCTGTACGGCTTCAAATCGACTTGCTTTCTTCTTCGGGTTTCGATATTCTGGGACTTTCGAGTTTTTATCTGTGATACAAGCATAGGGTATAAAAATGATAATGTCGGTTTTGCTCAAATGCCTATTAAATTTTTTTCATTATTTTGGCTACTAGATAATTTTCACAATTAAATTAAACTTTCATGCCTATTTAAAAAAAACATTAAACTTAAAAAAAAAATTAAAGCATTAACATTGATGCAGCTAGATTATAATTTGGTGGCGGATGACATTTTCATTTTATTAATTTTTCAAAAAAATTAGGCTATATTAATATATTTTTCTAGATCTAATTAATAAAAATAATAATCTAAATTAAACGTCATTAAAGATTAGCATTTTTTTCTTAGAAAATCAGACAATAGAAATAGAAAATTGTAGATTATACCTTTTCTTTTTGGAAAATTAAAGATTATACCATTTTTTTTTATAGAAAATTAAAGATTACACTTAATTATAAAAAGAGATGACCAAAATCTACAAAACAATTTAAAGAGTGTTATAAAACTATTAAGAATACTAAAATATAGCGTATAAAGAAATAGCCAGAGTAATAGAGAGAGATGCAAAGAGTGAGTGAAACTCTTGTATGTGTTATTTCAATGAGGGAATGACCTGTATTTATATTAATAAATAAGCCCTAAGGAAATCGGGTAACTACTCTAAATACAATCAATAATTAATACTGATATTTTACTTTGGGTAACCTAGTGATTCTTCATTATTATGGACATCCATATATATAATATTTATAACACTATCCCTTAGATGTCCATGAAAACTGCCCCATTAAAAACCTTGCTAGAAAAACTCTGTAGGACAAAAACTTGACCAAGGGGAAAAGAGTGCAATGTATATTTACTCCCCCTCATTTCGACGCTCTCGAGGATCCTTTAATTGACGCATTATGATCTTATGTACCATCTTCTTGAACGTTGATGTTGGTAATAACTTTGTAAATAATTATGCAAGATTGTCGCTTGATCGAATTTGATGAACATCAAATCACCACTCTTTTGAAGATCATGTGTGAAGAAGAACTGCGGTGAAATCTATTTAAATCTATCTCATTTAAGGTATTATTTTTTTAGTTGAGCAGTACATGCATCATTATCTTTATAGAGAATTGTTGGTATTTCTTTATCAGGTGATAATCAACATGTTCCTCAAATATGTTGTTTCTTTGATCTCAATCACACATTTTCCCATTGCCTCATGAATTACAAGTATTTCAACATGATTTAAAGTTGCCTCGTTAAAAACCTTGTCAGGAAAACCCAGTGGGACAAAACCTGAACTAAGGGAAAAAAAAATGCAATATGTATATATCTCCCCCTCATGCATATATCTATGGTAACTTTCGCGATCAATTATCTCATATGATTTTCATTGTAATTATAAATTACCATAAATTATCTATGATCACATATTTACTATAACTCTTCAAGAACATATGTGTAGAATGGAGTATGAATATTTATCCAACATATTAAATCAATCATGTATATAACCTTGTTAGTTATTATATCATATAAACAATGTTATAACATGCATCATATTTGTGGATATTCATTATCTATGACTACGCTCAATCCAAAATTTGAAATTTAAATATGATCACATGAATGAATATCTTCGATAATATCAATTTTCATTTTCAATAAAGATGGTACTTCAGGACCATATATTTGTTGCATTCTCGTTACATGTTCTTTAATTTCTACATCAAGTGATCATATACACTATAATTCTTTATGCATACAAAGTTCTTTGGGACTTCTCTACTCATAATTTAATCTATAAACAAAGAATATATTTAATAATTCACAATCTACAAGATGAAATAAGAAATCCTTCTTCAATAGTTTATAAAATAATCCGGAGCTCTTTAAGAGCTTTTTACAACGTATTATTTACGAATTCACATTGCATAGACAATCATACTTGTAATTTCAAATAATTATTTACCTATATGTCTTTAATCCATATAAAGATCTTTATTATATAGTGCGTGTGACTTTGTATCTTATAAGACATGTTAAATTCTTCTGGAATTTTTCCAGTAAGACATATTTTAAATTCTTATATTACTAGGAGCTCCAAATAAATAATTTGTGTTGCAACGTTTATATGACACTTATCAATTCTCATAAAATATATATACTCCAGGCTATCAAATCTTGATTATATTTTCTCATAACAATATGAATATGTCTTTATTTAATCATTCTCTTATCTATTCAAATTTTGCACAATAATTTATTTGTGTACAAATATACACAGTTCTCATTAGAATTACTTTTTTTGTACAAATATTTATTTGTACCCTTACAGGTTTTACTTCACTTTATGTGAGTAAATTTATACTGCCTAGATTGCGTCATATAATTTTGGCCAAAATTATATATACATCGATAATTTTCAATCTGTTTAATATCATGATCTTTGCTATCTCATATTAGTTTATTGCATATGCAAACATTTTGTATTGTCGACAATAATTCATAATATGATAATTTCCTCTCATATTGACATAACTTAAAGAGATCTCATTATTTTCAATATACTTGTCAAACATGTATATTATTTATATGTACCTGTATAACCACTTCAAGGGCTTTAATTATTATCAACTTTGTTATGTCTATAACTTCTATATGGAGTCTCTTCTGGAGCACCATTTTTATTTAATGTTCAAATTATCAATACTTTATAACATTAATGTATCTTCATGAGTGCCTCTTACTTACAACATCTTCAAGACGAACCAAATGAACATTTTTTTTCATAATTTCTACTTTGTTCACTTACGCTTCAAGTGTTATTAGACTCATTCTAACTCAATTTAAATAATATTGATTTGTAGTTGGCATACTTATATGTATGATTTTATCATTTTGAACTTCTAGTTCTTATTTTGTGCAAGGATCATTTTTCAAAATATTCATCGATCCAACTACATTTCTCTCCCCCTGATCGAGAGAATATTTAAAAAATTAATACAACCTGTAGGGATTTCAATATATCATAATAAATTAATATTTTTTCAAACTCATAAATATTATTGGGTCATTGAACTTCAGGTTCAATAAGTCACAATTATTAACATATTTCATTTTCAAGAGTGAGTCATATACATGTATAGTTGAAAATATACAAGCTTATAATTCTTGTAAGTTCATGATCATACGACCTTATCACATCGATAAGAAATTATGCAATACAAATCCAACTATGATTCAAGAATGCAAAGTGAATATAATTAAATACTCATTATCAAAATAAAATAAATTTTTTTCTCATACATCTTGGACAAAAAAAAATATAACTATATAGCAAAATAATTTTCAGAAGAAATAATTTCAACTTATAAATAATTATGAAAAAATTGAGAAATGAATGCACTAACATTCTAATGAGTGTCACTTTTATAAATGATATATATGAAGTAAAAAATTTAACAATAAAACTGGACAAGTTAAAATATTTATAAACAGAACATTTGAGAACTAGTTGAAATATATATATATATATATATTTCTTTTAAAAATGCAAGATATTCAAATTTATTTTCACTTCCCATATGCAAAATATATATACATATTTTCTTGAGCACCATATAAGAATTAATAATAAAAAGAATCTTCTGGTTTTTCATCTAAATTTAGGAAAATTTATACATTTCATTGCATATGATTGATCATTCAATTAATGAACTTCAGTTTCACTATACTTTGTATTTCACTAAAATTTTCAGCATATATATAACCGCTATAAAAGTTTCATTTTTGTTTATATACTAGAGAATGAAATAATTTTAATATCCTTCAAAATATATAATAGCATTGATTCTTCAAGAATCAAATTTCTCCATTTGATTTTTGTAATATATTATGTCAACAACATTATATTTAACAATTTTATCTATCCAATGAAATGTTTGCTTAAAAGCATAATTATTTTTCAAATATAAGCTTATCATTTATTCAAGTTAATACGCAATGATAATAATTATGTTTGTTGTAGCCAAATAGATATAATCATAACATGAATACATCACTTATTTTTCTTTCTCATTTCTTTCTAACAAGTGGTCAAATTTATTAATAAAATAAATCATTCTTATGAATTAATATATTATATAATTAAATGTACAACTGGTACATATTATAAGTCATTTTTTTTGCCACATTCACAATTATATAAAAATTGTACAATTGGTACATAAAATATGTTTAACTTTAGCTAGCAATATATTGTGTTAATGTTTCATCAAGAGCCTTTTCCAATAATCTTTGTGACTTTATAACATTTTGAGGAATGTAATTATAAATTACATTTTGATCAATCACAAAATTCACTATAATACTAACAATTGGATATTCACTTCTAGGAATGTGCAATAAATAATTGACAAAAATAATGAATCATTCACTTCAAGGAATAACATTGAAAAAATCATACTTGCTTTTGGCAAGAAATATTGCATATATAATATCATGACTAATAATATCAATACTCTTTAAAATGAAATTTACATAAGGGAATAATATTTAAATGTACAACAAAATTGATATATATATGTTAACTTCTTTATTGTACAATAAACACACATCCAAGTCAATATCAAAGGTAGTTACACCTGAATTAATTTATTCTCTTCATATTTGTTTTTCAATCTTGTTTATTATTATTTCATATTTTAATGTTTTGATGAAATTTTCTTAAAACTTTTGAGACTTGACAAAACCAGTCACCAATTGCATCAATCATAATACATTTTAATAACTTTTTAATTGTGTTCATAAATTTCATATAATTGACAAATATGTGAAATATTTACTCAAGGGAATTTTGCTAAAATATCACAACTCTTCAGCAATTATGTTTCTTTTATATATATCTTAATGAATAATATCACTTTTGTATAATCTTCAGGATAAATGGAAGAGCTTATCTCAAGGATCTATATATTTTTTTAATATGCCATGTTATCCTTAAAAAATACGAGGATGACATGGCGAATGAGAATGCAGCATGTGACATCACAAATCAGGGAAAAATGACAAAGTATTGAGAAAAGACTGACGCGCACAAAAGATAGGTCCAGGACCTATGGAGAAGTCGACCAAGCCTAAACCCCATAGGGGTGGTCGACTTAAGCAGGCCCTAGGGGTGGTCGGTCTGACCTCTACCCCAAGGGTGGTCGACCTAAGTGTGTCCAAAAGAGTGGTCGACCTCAGTATGCCCAAGGATCCCTAGGGGTGGTCGGCCTGATCCCAACCCCTAGGATGGTCAGCTTGACATTCTCAAGAACCACCTGGGTGGTCGGCCCACCCTATTCTTCATAGGGTGGTCGACTCAAACCCCCAAGTACACTTCATTGAGAAATACTCACTCTTGTTCAAACTGAGATCAACAGGCCTAGCACCCAGAAGGTCATAGACCTAGCACCCAGAGACTCAACAGGTCTAGCACCCAGGCTCCGGTCATCGGGCCTAGCACCTAAGTCTCATATACCAACAAATACTTAACATTTCCCTAGAGGTTTCTATCGTGCATTATCCACCACGATCTAGAGAAACAACGAAAGACCCGAGATCTCATGATCATGGGGAGGTGGACACGTATCTCCATTACCTGTTAATTGTGTACTAAACCACGATCGTAGTATGATTGGTCATGTAACAGCCCCTGGGTACTATAAATAAAGGACCCAGGGCTTCATAAAAGGGGACTTTTGGACTCTTTTTTTTTTATCTCTTTTTCTAGAATTTTGGGAGAAAAATCTTTCTGACGAGTGAACTCATCAGTTTGTACTATTGTTGAGTAATTCAATACTAAAGACTAAGTGGATTAGGTTATTACTGTTCATCAGAACAGGGCTGAACCACTATAAAATTCATGTGTGTTTATTTAAGATAATCGTACTCTGTCATTTATTTTATTTATTTCGTTCAAAAGGTGTTGTATACTGTACATACAACCATTGGCCAATTTCACAAGTCAACATTTTGATGCTTTCATTGAGAGTACGAAATCAAGAAACACACTTTCATCAGTTTTACGATGCCTTCAAAACCCAACCAGACAAAGATGATGGCTTCCAGGGATTCCAACACTCAGGATCCCATCAATCTCATTAACGAACCTCAAGTGGAGGTTGGAGACCAACCTGATGCAGAAGATCCACAGGACGCTCACCAGGAGGAGATGTCGCAATTTCTGGCGAGGCAGAAGGCCTTTGTTGTAGAAATTGCCCTTCAGAGGGCGACTATGGAACGACAACGACATGAGATAGATGAGTAGGTCCAGAGAATGATCCAGAGGGAGCAGCAGGCTAACCAGAGACACCAGGAGGCTGTTGTGGCCTTGGAGACAACTACTCAGTTAGCCTGAGCTAACGCTGAAGCTGCTGCTTAGGCGGTGAGGGAGGCTCAGGCCAAAGCAGCAGGAATGTGAGACAACAGTAATAGAGAGTCCCAGGGGAGGAGTAGGACCCCAAGGACACTCTCAAAAACACTTTCCTAGAGACAGGATTAAGAGGCACAGTCCAGGACTGCCTCCTCCATGACTAAGAAGAATAACACTCCATCTAGGAGTAGGAGTATTACCAACCCGAAGGCCCCCTCCTAGGGGGACCAAGGAAACAACGCCGGAGATGATGGTCAAACATCTGAGAGGTGTGACAGGAATGGAAATGGCCGCTCAAAATCTCAAAGTCATGTAGGAGGAGAGGCTCAGGGGCAGGGTCACACCGATAGGGGCAAAGCGGATTTACCACCCCTACACCCTCAGTCTCGCAAGGGAAATGAACCGATGAATAACACAAATACTGTGTTCGATAGGCTGGGAAAAGATGTGCAACCTCAGGATTTGAGGGAGGTCATCAACAAGAGGACCAGTGCTCAGGAAGGGGTACCACTGATATCCACCCCACCTGGAGTAGCGATCCCACCAGCAGTGCATGCTCAAATAGATGCACTCGTTATGGCTGTTCAAGGTCTAACAAAGAAACCTTCATATATCGAGCTGCCTCATAGAAGTGGGAGTCCTTTCTGTGCCAAGATCCAAGCTGCCCAACCACCGCCGAAATATAAGACCCCAAAACTTCCTACATACACTGGGAAGAAGGACCCAGTACGACTCATTGGGAAGTTCGAGGATCAGATGGAGTTACTTAGTGTGGAACATGATTATAGGTGCAAAGTATTCCCTACCACTCTCTCTGACTCAGCTCAGGAATGATATTGGAAATTCAAACTTGGATCCATCACTTCCTGAGAGCAGTTTAGGAAGGAATTCTGCAAGGTCTTTAGTGCTGGGCGGATTCAACCAGTTTATGCCAATCAGTTAGCTGACATCAAGCAAAGGAGAGACGAATCCCTGAAAGACTACATTCAAAGATTCATGAGAGAGGCAAACTGAGCGTCCACGGTAGGAGATGAAGGGAAGTTCGTTGCCATCTCGACAGGAATAATTTATCGTAGTCCCTTGTGGGATAGTATATACAGGAACCCTATCAACACCTTGCAAGAGTTCCTGGACTGAGCTGACAAATACATGAAGCTAGATGACGTTATCATGAAGGAAGAAAAAGGCATAAACCATCCGACCACTATCAAGGTGGATAAAAATGACATAAACCCTCCTGGCAGCAGTGGGGGAAACGGTAAGAAGAGGAATACCTCAGGGGTCGAGCAGGGTGGAGAGAAGAAAGCTAAGTCAGCACCAGCCGACAAACAACCTAAGCATCAACCCTACTAGCCCAGGTTCACCAATTATACCATCCTGACTACATCAAGGGCTGAGATTTACTTGGAAACATACCAGGAGGTACCATACCGAAAGCCACCACCCTTGCGATCAGAAGGAAAGAAGGGCAAGAATAAGTTTTTTCGTTTCCATAATGATTATGGGCACGACACAAATGAGTGCAAACAATTGAAGGATGAGGTAGATTTTCTTCTCTTATCAAGAAAACTCTCAAGGTACCGAGTCAAGACCGAAACCCCAAGCAGGAATCCAGAATTCCAAAGGCAGAGAAGTCCACCACTGGAGCCGGCGGATGTGGACTTCACACTGGATACCATATGTGGAAGGCCCCACATAGCAGGCAACAGTAACAATGCTCAGGAGTGATATGAAAGGACCCTCAGACATGAGGTAAGGAAGTCTTCCCAGTGTATGGCAGTTGAGCATCGGTCTCCAAAAAATCCAAAGTATGAAAGTGAAACTCTAACTTTTACAGAGGATGACACCAAGCATGTGAGGTACAACCACAATGACCCTCTGGTCCTTACCATTCAAATTGCTAATGCCCAGGTGAAGAGATGCTTGGTGGATATGGGAAGCTCAGTAGATATCATCTACAAATCATCCCTCGAGAAGATGAAGCTCACGGTCAAGGACCTGACACCGTGTTCCCAAGTGATATATGGGTTCACGGGAGAATGCCTAGCACCAGCAGGAACTATCAGACTACCGGTCACAGTGGGGGATGCCCCTAGGCATGAGAATGTGATGACAGAGTTCCTGGTGGTTGATTGCTCATCGGCTTACAATGTAGTGCTTGGGAGACCCCTCCTGATGGCATTGCACGCAGTAGTATTTATCTGGCATCTATCTTTTAAGTTCCCCACCAGCACAGGGCAAGGATGCGTACAGGGCAACCAAAGGGAGGCACGAGAATGCTATAATGCGTCAGTGGTCAAGGAAAAGAAAGGACCGTGCGTAAACAACATGATAGTAACATACTGCGAAGAAGGTGAAGGAACCAATGAGTTTGTCAACATGGAAGTTGACGTTGAAAGAAACAGTCTCCTGGAGTCTAGGGCTCCTTTTAAAGAAGATTTGTTGTTATAGCGAGTTTCCCAAAGCGAGGGAAACAACATCGATCCTTGATTTGGGGATGACATCATGGGGGTAGGACCAGTCGAAGATCTTGACGGAGTCCTACAAGATGAGGAGGACCCAACTAGAGTAATCAAAGTTGGGAAGGAGTTAAAGGTGGAAATTAAAGCATGATTGGTGGAATTTTTGAAGAAAAACCAGGACGTCTTTGCCTGGTCACATAAGGACATGGTTGGAATTTCTCCATCCGTGATAAGTCATGTCCTCAATATAGACAAGAACTACCCACCAATGCAACACAAAAGGAGACTGCTTGACAAAGATCGATCTCAAGCCCTGAAGGAGGAGGTCGAGCGGCTCAAGGAAAACAGTTTTATAAGGGAGGCCTACTACCCTGATTGGGTATCAACCCAGTGCTGGTCCCAAAACCAAACGGGAAGTGGAGAACATGCGTGGACTTCACAGATCTGAACAAGGCTGCCCCAAAGACTGCTTCACACTACCCAGAATTAGGGGTGCACACGGGTCAAATTTTTGGGTTTTGGGTTCATCGGGTTCGGGTTTTACAGATTTTGGGTTGATAAAAATTGTACCGAAACCGATCTGAAATGTTCGGGTTTTTTCGGGTTTTGGGTTGCACTCGGGTTCGAGTTCGGGTTTCATTCGGGTTGTCTGCAACAAACACAATACACAATATATAAATGAGTTTGTCATGAATTTTTATCCTCTTAAACGTTTTTATCAACATATATTATATATATATTAAGATTAATGTTTCTGAATATATATATATATCTATTAATGTTTCTGTTTCTGTTTCTGATCTGAATATATATATATATCTATTAATGTATTAATATATATATATCTATTAATATATAAATATATATAATCTTAAACTTAACTTAACAGAAAGAAGAAAGAAGAACATAACTTACCAAGGGAGGCGGAGGGAGGCAATTTGTGGTGGAGGTGATGGCTGGCCTGGTGATGGCGAAGTGTGTCACATGAGTGAGGGAGAGGGAGGGAGGCGATCTGGTGGTGGCTGGCCGTGCGGGTGGTGGCTTGGCTCTGCCGAGGGAGGCTCTCGGTCAGTCCGGTCGGCGCCGTGCGTGTGTAAGGCTAAGGGACTGAACTGAAACCTGAAAGAGAAGAAGATAGACAGATTTTAGTTTTTAGGGAAGGGTTATCTGAGATGAGAGAGAGAGACTTATTCAGATTTGTGGTTTTTTTTTTAAGTTTAGTTCGGGTTTTGGGTTACACCCGAACTCGAAGGTGGCGAATTTTTAAACCCGAACCCGACCCGATATGTTTCGGGTTTGGGTCGGGTTAAGCCCGAAATTGACGGGTTTTTCGAAAAATTGGGTTCTCGGTGTAACGCCCTGGATAGCCAAGACTGCTACACTGTGTACTTATAAAGGGGTAGGACTTGCTAATCAAGTCATTTAATAAAAAAAAAAATGTCACTAACCATGAATGTGCTAGGGTTAAAAAGGGTTTTGGTCTCAAAGATACATTTTATATACTTAAACAATTTTACACATGGGATCCCAAAAAGAAATAGTGTTTAAAAGTTGGTTTACAGAATCTCCAAAATACAGACAACCATCAACCATTCTAAGGCAAAACAGACATTTCTGGTTCTCATGTTCCTGCCTTCCCGTCAACCGTGGCGGCTGAGCAGCTGGTCATGTACACTCAACTCTCAGAGCTCTCCAAATCAGGGCTGATCAAGTTTACCCTTGCCTTTACCTGCACCACGTAGCACCCGTGAGCCAAGACCCAGCAAGAAAACATATTATACATCACAAATAATAATAGCAAATAATTAATCCTTTAAGCATGATCAAACACTTAACACTCATATTAATCATATATCATGTACTCAGAATCATGGATACGATTATTCATTAATAACAATCAAGTTTCACGATTATCAGGTTCGACAACTTAGGCCGCACCCTCTGTTTACCCCACTGACTCCGGCTTGCTTAAACCGAGCTCAATGCATAATGAGCTGTCCTCGGCTACCAGTGGCCGAGCCGCGCCCTGTGCGCTAGTGTAATCTCGGCACTCTTAGGCCGTTGGTTTACTGTTTACATGGCATAATACCATCCTCTCAAAGCTTACATATCAGGGAACCCTTAGTCCCATTACAATTACATAACCGGGTGCAGTTTTCTTACCTTTAATTTCTACGTTCACTGACTACGAGCGACGTCCCTCGAGCACGATCCGTTTCCCAAGCCCTAGCTTTAACACCTAGTCACAACCAAGGTAATGGATTCTATTAATATTCAAATAAAGGTTTCCGGGTACAATACTAGCTTCCGAGATATCGAATTCCACCAAACACGGTGGTGAAATCGATCCCGAGCACCCTAGGTTAGATTCCCGCGCTTAAAATCCCCAAAGGATCAAGAATGCACCTAAGGGTTGCGGCCCTTGAAACCTAGCCACGACTCGCCCTTAAAACAGAACCCAAGCCCCTCAGTGGGAAGACACGTGCCGTGGCCTTGCCCTGTGGCGCCGCGGCACTCCCCTTTGGCCGACCTCCCTGGCTTTCTTGCTTCGTAGGGCCGCAGCGCTCTAGAACAGAGCCGCGACCCTACCCTTCGTGCCCAGAAAATCCACCATTTCTAGCATCCTAACCTCATTCAAAACCATCCCAAAGCACCCTAATTCAAAACCCATTAATCACAAAACTTTTAACATGATTCTAACAGCATAATCCAACAGAAATCCAGCTTAAAGACCTATTAAAATTCCATTTTGATTCCTGAAACCCAGCAACTCAAAACACCAAAAACTAGTCATGCAAACTCAGATTTTAACCTCTAAATTACGAATTGAAGCTTACCTTCTTTACTAAACCACTTCCTTGACAACTTCTGAGCTAAAACCCAAGCTCTCAACTTCAATTCAACCCTTAAACATCAAAACCATAAACACCTTAATATTCAGCCAAAACTCAGAATTCTAACACCCAAAAGCAAAACTCAATTCTTACCTTGATCCTGGTTGAGTGTCCCTTAGCCAGAGCTAAGCTAATCCTTAATAAATTCAGCTCAAACACAGAATTTCCAGTTGAGTTATCCTTAGATTTTATGTAGTTCCTTAAGAGAGAAAAGAAAGAGAAGAGGAGAAGGAGAAGATATGCTAAAGGGTCAGTTGTGTCTTTTGTTCTACTGATTTCCATTAATTTAGTCTAATCTTAGTCAGTTAAGTCAATCCTGAGGCTTGGGTTACCGGAAACGTCCCCGAGAGCGAAACGGTAAAATTCCCCAATATTCCCGCCTAAGTCTCCTAACCTCAAATATATCCCCATATATTTATTTCCATAACCCGATAACCCAAATATTCATCTAATACCTGAATTACCCCTTGACTTACCCCAAGTCAAGCATTAAGACCCCGTTGTGACTTCTCGCTAACAAGCACCTTAGGATCGCCTCAAGTCGCACGCTGCAGATTTACCCACATAATAATGTGGTTCTCACAGATATAACATTTAATCACATTTACATTCATATAATCATTCAAGCATGCTTATCATATAATCATGCATTAAATCAATAAACTCACACATAGGCCAAATATGCCCTCTCGGCACACTAATCAGGGCTCTTAAGCCATAACAGTAATTTTGGGTCGTTACAACTATCCCCTCCTACTGAGAATTTCGTCCTCGAAATTTACCTGAATAGATCGGGATACTTATTCCACATCGCTGCTTCTAGCTCCCAGGTCACTTCCTCGACCTTGCTATTTTTCCATAACACTTTAACTAATGGAATCATCTTATTCCGTAGAACTTTGTCCTTTCGATCCAAAATCTGTACTGGTCGCTCTTCATAGGACAAATATGTCTGTAACTCTAAGTCCTCATACTTCAGCACATGCGCGTATCCGAAACATACTTCCGCAACATGGAATACATCATGAACTCCTGATAGCGACGGTGGCAAGGCCAGCCTGTAAGCCACCTGTCCAATCCTTTCCAGAATCTCGAAAGGTCCAACAAACCGAGGGCTCAGCTTGCCCTTTGCTCCAAATCTCCTTACCCCTCTCAATGGTGAAACTTGCAGGAACACGTGGTCCCCAAATTGGTACTCCACGTCCCTACGCTTTGGATTAGCGTAGCTTTTCTACCTACTCTGCGAGGCAAGCATTCTGACTCGAATCTTCTCAATAGCTTCATTAGTCCTCTGAACCATATCTGGCCCCAAATACTTCCTCTCACCCATCTTATCCCAATGAAGGGGTGATCTACACCTTCTCCCATATAACATTTCATAAGGAGCCACTCCAATCGTGGATTGATAACTGTTATTATATGAGAACTCAATTAGCAAAAGATACTTACTCCAAGATCCCTCGAAGTCAATCACACATGCCCTAAGCATATCATCCAACACCTGAATCGTCCTCTTAGACGGTCCATCAGTCTGAGGATGGAAAGCTGTGCTAAACTTCAACTGGGTCCCCATAGCTCTCTGTAGAGCTACCCAAAACATAGAGGTAAAGATAGGATCTCGATCAGATACAATAGACTTTGGAACCCCATGGAGACGAACTATCTCCCTCACATACAACTTTGCATACTGCTCCACTGAGTACGTCGACCTCACTGGCAGAAAAGGAGCTGACTTGGTGTATCTGTCTACTATCACCCACATCGAGTCACAAAGTCCCACTGTCCTGGGTAGTCATCCCAAAAAATCCATCGTGATGTCTTCCCACTTCCACTCTGGGATACCCAAAGGCTGAAGCAATCCTGCTGGTCACTGATGCTCAGCCTTTACTTGCTGACATGTCAAACATCTAGACACATACTCTACCACATCCTTCTTCATCCCGGGCCACCACTATAATGTCCGTAGATCCTGATACATCTTCGTGGTACCCGGATGAAGCGAGTATGGCATAGTGTGAGACTCATCCAGTATCTCTCGTCTGATCCCCTCATCTGCCGAAACACAAATTCGTCCCTGATATCGAAGTATACCAGTCTCAGAAACAGAATAATCCTTAGCTGTCCCGGCTAGGACATGCTGCAAGGTAATATTAGCTAACTGGCCCACCACTAATTCTATCTTTGCCCTGGTCATCTCCTCAGCTAATTCTCTTGAGATTTGGGTAGAACTGTACAATTGTCCTGGGCCCCTCCGGCTCAGTGCATCTGCTACAACATTGGCTTTCCATGGGTGACACAGAATATCGCAATCATAGTCCTTAACTAACTCTAGCCAACACCTTTGCCTCATATTCAGATCCTTCTAGGTGAAGAAGTACTTCAAGCTCTTATGGTCAGTGTATATCTCGCACTTCTCCCCATATAAGTAATGCTGCCAAACCTTCAATGCGAATACCATTGCCGCCAGCTCCAAATCATGGGTAGGATACCGCTGTTCATACTCCTTCAGCTGCCGTGATGCATAAGCTATAACCTTCTCATTATGCATCAGCACACAACCCAAGCCCATCCTTGATGCATCACAATATACTACAAATTTCCCTTCATCTGAAGGAAGACTCAATACAAGTGCAGAAATAAGTCGTCGCTTCAACTCTTGGAAACTGTTCTCACACTTCTCTGACCAAATGAACTTCTAATTCTTTCTTGTCAATTCTGTCATCGGTGAAGCAATCTTTGAAAATCCCTCCACAAACTGCCTGTAATACCCTGCCAACCCAAGGAAACTCTGCACCTCTGAGGCGTTCCTTGGCCTCGGCCAATCTCTCACCACTCCCACCTTGGACGGATCCACCTTAATTCCTTCTGCGCCAACTATATGTCCAAGAAAAGTCACCTCTGGCAACCAAAACTCACACTTCTTAAACTTAGCATATAACTGGTGTTCTCTTAATCTTTGTAAAACCTGTCGAAGATGCTGCTCATGCTCTACCTCTGAACTGGAGTATACTAGAATGTCGTTGATGAAGACAATGATGAACTGATCTAAGAAGTCCTTGAACACTCTGTTCATCAAATCCATAAAAGCTGCTGGGGCATTGGTCAAACCAAAAGACATGACCAAACACTCATAGTGCCCATATCGCGTTTGGAAGGCCGTCTTCAGTATATCCTCATCTTTGATCCTCAACTGGTGATAACCAGATCGTAGATCAATCTTTGAGAACACCATCTTTCCCTACATTTGATCGAACAAGTCATCAATCCTTGGTAGAGGGTACTTATTCTTGATAGTCAACTTGTTCAATTCCCTGTAATCTATACACATCCTCAATGTCCCGTCCTTCTTCTTAACAAACAACACTGGAGCGCCCCATGGTGAGTAACTAGGCCTGATGAACCCCAAATCCAGAAGTTCTTGCAACTGTATCTTTAGTTCCTTCAACTCTGCTGGTGCCATTCTATACGGTGTCCTTGATACTAGCTCTGTCCCCGGTGCTAACTCAATCTTAAACTGAATCTCCCTGCGCGGTGGCAACCCTGGTAGATCCTCAGGAAATACATCCAAAATCTCACACACCAATCTGGTCTCTCCCGGCCCTAGTGGCATAACCCTAGTGGTATCCACTACACTGGCCAGAAAACCTATGCATCCCCATATCTGACCAACCAGTCCATCCCTAAGATCATATCAAAATCCTCCATGTCTAACTCAATCAAATCCACTGAAAGTTCCCTACTATCAACCATCACTGGCAGTGCCCTAATCCATCTCCTAGAAATTACCAGTTCCCCCGTAGGCAATAAAGTCCCAAACTCCGCAGTCTGATATTCACTAGGTCTACACAATCTATCAATCACTTTACTAGAAACAAAGGAATGTGTAGCACCAGAATCTATCAATACAGTAAAAGGAGAGCCAACGCTAGAAAGTTGACATGTCACTACCGAGGGACTAGCCTCAGCCTCTGCCTGTGTCAAAGTGAATACTCGAGCTGGAGTCAAGCTATCCACCTTTCCTGCTTCACCTTTCTTCACTGTTGGGCAGTCTTTCCTGAGATGCCCCACTGTTCCGCACACAAAACAAGCTTTAGCTCGACATTCACCCAGGTGACGCCTTCTACACCTCGGGCACTCTGGATAGGTACGCCATGCCTCGCCGCCACCCTGACGGCCACCCTGACGGCCACCCTGACCACCCCGACCCCTCCTATCAGGACCAACAGCAGTCGAGGTGTCAGGAGTCTTTCTCTTGAAGTCACTGGGGCCTCTGCCCCTACCTGTCCCTGAATATGGAGGCACCACTCTGCGGCCCTCGCGCCTCACCGCACTTTCCCTCCAAATCTTGTTCTTCGCTTCCTCAACGGTAAGAGCCTTCTCAACGGCCTGGGCATAAGTTGTTCCTCCAGGTACCGTTGTGATCCTAACATCCCGGGCTATCATAGCATTAAGCCCCCTGATAAATCTATCCTACCTAGCAGCATCAGTAGGCACAAGATCTGGTGCAAACTTCGCAAGCCTGTCAAATTTTAGGGCATACTCAGTAACAATCATATTGCCCTGCACCAAACCCACAAACTCATTAACTTTTGCTGCCCTGACGACAACATTATAGTATTTCTAGCTAAACAAGTCTCTGAAGACTTCCCAACTCAAAGCGGTCACATCCCTGGTCTGTGATGCCACTTCCCACCAGATGCGGGCATCCTCCCTCAAAATATAGGTGGCACAGGCCACTCTGTCATGCCCCTCTACTCTCATGAAATCCAGAATAGTTGTGATCATAGTCAGCCATTACTCAGCCTTCAATGGATCAGGTCCCCCATCAAAGATTGGAGATTGTTGCTTCCTGAATCGTTCATATAACGGCTCCCACCTATTCCCAACCTCCCCAGACTGTACGACTGGTACCACAGTAGGGGGTACAATAGGGGCAGCACTCCCTGATGGAGCCTGCTGTTGCAATAAGTGGATCTGTTCATCCTGGCTCTGCAACTGAGCCTGCATATCTGCCAAGAGTTACTGCCAGTTCTTAGGGACTGGCGGAGGAATCAGGCCCTGGTCATCACCCCCGGTCCCAGACCTAGTGCCAGCCAGTCACGTAGATTTTCTTGGACGCATAGCTATCCAAGTCAATCTGCAATCAACGACTCGGCAGTCAGACCATGATGACAGGGTAAAAGCTTCTCCAAAATCCATCAAAGGAACATTACCAACCACAAACATTCAGAGTATAGGCATTCATCCGCATGCACCGGCTGCTGATAAGCATGCCCCAACATTACCACACCACAACGAAGATAAAAGCATTCACCAATACACAATATATAGTTAATCATTCAAATATTCATTTACATGCACTGCGATGCTGATAAGCATGCCTTAATATTTTCATACAGCAGTCAAGGGACAGGCCCTATCAGTATCTCATGCTTCCTATTAATCCAATAAATAACAACATTCATAACTCATTTCAGGCATATAAGCATATAAGCACATATACACATTACCAAACCCTGAATCGAGCTTGTCTCTAGCAGCGAATGTACATGCCCAGCTGGTCTTTAGGAACCCTTAAACCTAGGACGCTCTGATGCCAAGTTGTAATGCCCTGGATAGCCAAGACCGCTACATTGTGTACTTATAAAGGTGTAGGACTTGCTAATCAAGTCATTAATAAAAATAATTGTGTCACTAACCATGAATGTGCTAGGGTTAAAAAGGGTTTTGGTCTCAAAGATACATTTTATATACTTAAACAGTTTTACACATGGGATCCCAAAAAGAAACAGTGTTTAAAAGTTGGTTTACAGAATCTCCAAAATACAGACAACCATCAGCCATTCTAAGGCAAAACAGACATTTCTAGTTCTCCTGTTCCTGCCTTCCCCTCAACCGTGGCGGCTGAGCAGCTGGTCATGTACACTCAGCTCTCAGAGCTCTCCAAATCAGGGCTGATCAAGTTTACCCTTGCCTTTACCTGCACCACGTAGCACCCTTGAGCCAAGGCCCAGCAAGAAAACATATTCTACATCACAAACAATAATAGCAAATAATCAATCCTTTAAGCATGATCAAACACTTAACACTCATATTAATCATATATCATGTACTCAGAATCAAGGATACGATTATGCATTAATAACAATCAAGTTTCACGATTATCAGGGCCGACAACTTAGGCCGCACCCTTTATTTACCCCACTGACTCCGGCCCGCTTAAACCGAGCTCAGTGCATAATAAGTTGTCCTCGGCTACCAGTGGCCGAGCCGCGCCCTGTGTGCTAGTGTAACCTTGGCACTCTTAGGTCGTTGGTTTACTGTTTACATGGTGTAATACCATCCTCTCAAAGCTTACATATCAGGGAACCCTTAGTCCCATTACAATTACACAACCGGGTGCAGTTTTCTTACCTTTAATTTCTACGTTCACTGACTACGAGCGACGTCCATCGAGAACGATCCATTTCCCGAGCCCTAGCTTTAACACCTAGTCACAACCAAGGTAATGGATTCCATTAATATTCAAATAAAGGTTTTCGGGTACAATGCTAGCTTCCGAGATATCGAATTCCACCAAACACGGTGGTGAAATCGATCCCGAGCACCCTAGGTTAGATTCCCGCGCTTAAAATCCCCAAAGGATCAAGAATGCACCTAAGGGCTGCGACCCTTGAAACCTAGCCGCGGCCCGCCCCTAAAACAAAACCCAAGCCCCTCAGTGGGAAGACACGCGCCGCGGCCTTGCCCTGTGGCGCCGCGGCGCTCCCCTTTGGCTGACCTCCCTGGCTTTCTTGCTTCGTAGGGTCGCAACGCTCTAGAACAGAGCCGCGGCCCTACCTTTCGTGCCCAGAAAATCCACCATTTCTAGCTTCCTAACCTCATTCAAAACCATCCCAAAGCACCCTAATTCAAAGCACATTAATCACAAAACTTTTAACATGATTCTAACAGCATATTCCAACAGAAATCCAGCTTAAAAACCTATTAAAATTCCATTTTGATTCCTGAAACCCAGCAGCTCAAAACACCAAAAACCAGTCATGCAAACTCAGATTTTAACCTCTAAATTACGAATTGAAGCTTACCTTCTTTACTGAACCACTTCCTTGACAACTTCTGAGCTAAAACCCAAGCTCTCAGCTTCAATTCAGCCCTTAAACATCAAAACCATAAACACCTTAATATTAAGCCAAAACTCAGAATTCTAACACCCGAATTCTTACCTTGATCCTGGTTGAGTGTCCCTTAGCCAGAGCTAAGCTAATCCTTCATAAATTCAGCTCAAACACAGAATTTCCAGTTGAGTTATCCTTAGATTTTATGTAGTTCCTTAAGAGAGAAAAGAAAGAGAAGAGGAGAAGGAGAAGATATGCTAAAGGGTCGGTTGTGTCTTTTGTTCTATTGATTTCCATTAACTTAGTCTAATCTTAGTCAGTTAAGTCAATCCCGAGGCTCGGGTTACCGGAAACTTCCCCGAGGGCGAAACGGTAAAATTCCCCAATATCCCCGCCTAAGTCTCCTAACCTCAAATATATCTCCATATATTTATTTCCATAACCCGATAACCCAAATATTCGTCTAATACCCGAATTACCCCTTGACTTACCCCAAGTCAAGCATTAAGACCCTGTTGTGACTTCTCGCTAACAAGCTCCTTAGGATCGCCTCAAGTCGCACGCTGCAGATTTACCCACATAATAATGTGGTTCTCACAGATATAACATTTAACCACATTTAAATTCATATAATCATTCAAGCATGCTTATCATATAATCATGCATTAAATCAATAAACTCACACATACACCAAATATGCCCTCCCGGCACACTAATCAGGGCCCTTAAGCCATAACACTAATCAGAATAGACCAACTGGTCGATGCAATGGTAGGACGTGAAATACTCTCATTCATGGATGCGTATTCTGGGTATAATCAAATAAGTATGCACCCTCTCGACGAGGAACATACCAGCTTCCGGACAGACAAGGGATTGTACTGTTATAAGGTGATGCCATTCGACTTGAAGAACGCAGGAGCCACCTACCAGCATTTAGTGAATGGTATGTTTCGAGACTTGATCGACAAAAATATGGAGGTATACGTCGATGACCTGTTGGTCAAGCCCAAATAAGCTGGAGGGCATGTTCAAGACTTGGAGGAATGCTTTGCAATACTTAGAAAGTATAACATGAAGCTAAACCCTCTTAAGTGCTCGTTTGGAGTTTGTTTTGTAAGTTTCTCGGATACATAGTCAATTCACGTGAAATCGAGGCTAACTGTAATATCCGTTTTCCCGGAAGGGCAATTTCGTAATTTTCCAACTGTGTGCATCCTTGTCATTTTTTTTCTTTTCCTTTGATGTAATATTGGATATGTATGACTTCCAATGGAAATAAAATTCATGGTTTTTCATGTTTGAGTTTTTGTGGAATCACAACATGAGAATAATGTCAAGTGAATAAATAATGGCTCGGGTTAAGTTATTTATTTAATTAAAAATTATTATTATTATTATGAGCATAATAGTAATAATAATATGCTTGAAATTATTTTATCATATTATGTGTAATTTTTGGTTTGCCATAATATTAAATATTTGAATTTGCGAAAAGACCATAATACCCTCAAGTTTGGGATTGGTTCAAGGGACATTTTAGAGACCTTATTTCTTTTGATTTAATATGATTAAATATTCATAAAATTGGTCAAATTTTCAAATTTTAACTGATGATATCAGTTGTGGAACCTTAGTTATTTTATTTATTTATTTTTTTAAAGAAAAAAATAAAGAATTCCTTGAAAAGAGGATCTTACCACTTCAAACGCTAACTTCTTTTCTAAACCTATTCTAAAACGTGTTTACCATGATAATTTGAAGGAGAAATCGTAGAAATAGTGAGGCAAGCAAAGGATTGAAGAGAGAGAGTGTAATTATCGTTTTTTTTAAAAGAGAAGAAATTTTTGAGTTCTTGCACTTGGGAAAAATCTGCGCAGTAATGAACATTGTAGAATCATTCTAGGGGAGGAAATAAACATTTTGAGTGTGGGAAATACATTTATAAAGCCTCGGATTGTGATTCACCATTTTTATCCAAGAAAATGCATATTCTTGGATAATTTTGGATTTAAGTGTGTTCAAGAGTGTATGGTGTGTGTGGTTGGTGATAAACAAGCTTAGGGGACTCCAAGAATCGGTTTTGATGTGAAGAAACAGGCTGAAATGGTCTAGAGCAAGAAAAACCAATTTTGAGCTCCATTGTTGGCGGTACACCGGCGTTGGAGAAGAAGACTTCGACCAAGGCGGCTGTGGCGTGATTCTTTGTGTCTTAGGGTCATTTTGGACTGCTGGAACACATGCGGGAAGTTTTCAAGTGGTTTGGAACGTTGGGGTAGCCGAAAACGAAAGAAACAACCTCGCCGGCGCCGAAGAAGACAACAACTCCGGCGAGAGCTCCGGTGAACCCGATCTTGGTGTTTACTGAGGTGTTTTTTTTTTCAATCTTAAAAATTAGTACATTAATTTTAAAGCATTTTCCAAACGGTTTCATATTTTTTTTATTTTTCTTTGAATTATTATGATTTATTGAAGTTTAAATAAAGATTAATTATGAAAAATATTTTTATTGTTCAAAAAAATATTATTTTATGTTTCAATGATATATGTATGATTTAGAATGGCTTTGTCTATTTAGATTTCATTTTTGATCTTATTTGATAATTTTCTTCCATTATTTGATTTTAAATATGTGATTTAAGAAAATAAATGTGGAAAATTATTTACAATATTCTAAAAATTCTGAGAATTTTTGTATATATTTAAAATAAGATTCTAAGGCTCTCTGTAATTTTATTTAGAATTTGTATCATTTATGTAATTTTCATGATTTATTTGGCTTATTTTATATTTTAAGTATAAAGAAATATTAATGCTACTGTTCTGAACCCTAGGTAATTTTTGTGTGTTACTGTAGTGTAGGGTGTAGAAACCTGTTTATATAGTTATATTCTATTTTTAATCAGTTATGAAGTTTTCTTTAATTAATTAGTTTTTCTATAAAATTAATTAAAAAAATAGTTATTTTACCCAGAAAATTCTAAAATAATTTTTATAAGTTTATTTTGGACTTTTAAACAGTTTTGTATGTTAGTTTGATTTTTGGGCTGGTTGTGTATTTATTTCTATTATTTGGGTTTTATTTGAGAAATTGAGGAAAAATAATTTATAAATGTTCAAAATTAATTTTCTGGTCTTATATGAGTCTTCACTTATTAATTAGGGTTTTGGAGAGTTGGTTGTTATATTTTGTTGTCATATGATAATCTATAGAAATTATTGAGTCTATTATGTAATTGTGATATTAAAGGGCATTTTGGTAATTTTCACATAAAAAGTATATATATGAATTCATGCAATACGTTATAAACATCAGTGTTTGTGCATGTGGCGTGATAGTTCAAACCCTTGTGAAAAATAATTTTAATTTACGTGCCATGCACGTTAAAATTTCATGGTTAAATTATTTCGACAATTAAGGTTTTGAAATAAAACCTTAACGCCTATTTTATTTTTCCTGAATTTTCGCTATGTAATTGGATGTCTAGGAGCTAGCGGTCGTCGAGGTGACGCAGCAAATGGTTCGAGACACGTCAGCAGAAAACGCACTGTTTAAGGTAAGAAGAGTGGATATCTGCACACAGGGTGTACGTTATGCGTACAACCTTGTTTTCTTATTTGTTTAATTATGTAATTAAATTTGTGACCTGAATTGTTGCATTAGGTTGACTAGCATGAGGATAGTGCTAGGGATTTTAGTTAGTAGGCATGCTTAGATGATAGAGTAGGCGTGCTACTAGATTTTAGCTGCTTGTGTGAGTATAGCACTTGCAGGAATTATCTTAGGTGTGTATAACTCAGGATAATAGGATGCCACCACGGAATTGCCGAGTGTGAGTACAGTGCAGGCAGGGCAACGATGTCTCGAGGGAACTTCCGAGTGTGAGTACAGCGCAAGCTAGACTATGTGCCACTGTGGAAATGCCGAGTGTGAGTACAACGCAGGCTAGACTAAGTTCTCAGACTTGAATAGTTATTTTATTTATGTTGTTGTTATTAAACCTAGCGTCCAACATTTTTATTTTTAAATAATGAGATCTCATTTTCTATTTAAATTTTAAATAAATATTTTTTTAGTGTCTTAAAGTATTTATTATTTTTAAATGGACTCCCTAAGTAACATCCCGGGAAATCGAGGCGTTACAGTTTGGTATCAGAGAAAAATGGTCCTAAAGAATCTGTGATAAGCCCTAACATGTAAAGTTCATCGCCAAGGACGAGCTCAACTCACTGTACTGTAAGCGGTTAAAGATTACTTAAGAATTTTTTCTTTTTGACTATACACATTTACATACTTAACCTTCTCTTATAATGATCTCTTTACCACAAAAATTCCTTCTTCATTATAAGTTATTTACGTGTGTAGTCCAGGAAATTGAGAATGCTCCCTCGTAGATCAGTCAGAGTAGGACGTGGTCAAGGTAGGGGGAGAGCAGCAGTGAATGCAGCACAGCCCGAACCGCCACAAGGATGGGAGGAATGTTTTGCGCGAATGGAAGAGACCATTCAAAGATAGAACGCAGAGATCAATCAATTGGGGTAGCAAGCGGGGCCACCTATAAGGTCTGAAGCACCAATGGTTAGGCAGCCACCTACCATTGTAGGGTTACCGGTTGCAGAGAATCGTATGGAGCCCTTGTTTGAAAGGTTCCGAAAGCAACACCCACCAGTGTTTGAAGGCAGCATCGATCCAGTCTAGGTAGAGGAGTGGATCAGTGGGATGGAGAGGATCTTGAACATGATGGGAGTTCAAGGCAATGAACGAGTGGTGTACGCATCTTTCATGCTGAGAAAAGATGCTCGGATTTGGTGGGAGGTGGTGGAGCAATCATGAGATGTTAACACTATGGATTGGGACGGATTCAAACAGGTGTTTAATGATAAATACTACAACTCAGTAGTGTTAGCAGCAAAAATGGATGAATTTACCAAGCTGACTCAAGGTAATCTCTCGGTGACAGAATATGCACAGAAGTTCGACCGGCTGGCAAAGTTTGCCAAGGATCTTGTACCTACTGACAAGGTACGAGCGGACCGATTTGTGAGAGGTCTGAAACCAATGATAGCTCGGGATGTGGAGATTGTTTCTAGAGGTGTTTTTACCTATGCTGAAGTGGTGGAAATGGCTCTTACGGCAAAAAGAAGAGAAGAGAGAATCTGGAAAGATAATGCTGCTAGAAGGGATGCCAAGAAGAGTGGGGCAGCCACCTCTAATGACAATAGGAAAAGGGGACAGGACCAGCCAAGCCAAGCCGGAAATGATAAATGGCCTAAGCCAAACAATGACAACCGTCCTGGTGGAAAAGGTGGCAGAAACATTCCACCTTGCCCTAAGTGCACAAAACGCCATTTTGGTGAGTGCAGAGCTGGAGTATGCTACAAATGTGGGAAGGAAGGTCACGTGAAGCGAAACTGTCCAACATGGGAACAATCTGCCAATAAGGAAGAACAGAAGAATAATGACAAGTACGTCCCAGCCAGAGTCTTCACCATCACCCAAGCTGAAGCCGAGGCAAGCCCTTCCGTTGTAACAGGTTAGATACCTATGGCCAATATCACATGTAAAGTTTTATTTGATTCAGGTGTATCACACTCTTTTATTTCTAGTAGAACTATAAATGTTGTAAATGCACCTAGTGAATTATTTAATGTGAGGTTTGGGACCATGTTACCTTCCGGGGAAATTGTAATATCTAAAAATTGGGTTAAAGCTGTACCTTTATGGATAGATGGGAGGGAATTGTATGTAGACCTAATTGTATTAGATTTATCTGATTTTGATGTAATTCTGGGGATGGATTTTCTTTCCAAATACAGAGCATCTATTGACTGCAAATGCAAGAATGTGGTCTTTTCATCGGAAGGTGGAGATCCGTTTGAGTTCGAAGGCATAAGCAAGAAACCCAGAACTCCTATCATATCAGCGATGAAAGCTAAAGAAATGTTGCAACACGGATGTTTGGGGTATCTCGTGAATATGGTCAATGAAGCCGAAGAGACAGAAAGGAGACCTGAAGAGACAAGAGTTGAAGCTGAGTTCCTCGATGTTTTTCCAGAAGAACTGCCAGGTTTACCTCCGCACAGGGAGATAGAATTTGTAATTGATTTGATGCCCGGGACAACGCCTGTATCTCGAGCACCATACAAAATGGCACCAGCAGAATTGAAAGAGCTCAAAACTCAATTGGAGGAATTACTTAAGCTGGGGTTCATCAGGCCGAGCTATTCTCCTTGGGGCGCACCAGTTCTTTTTGTCAAGAAGAAAGACGGGTCTATGAGAATGTGTATTGATTATCAGGAGCTGAATAACATCACAATAAAGAACATATATCCTTTGCCGAGAATCGATGATCTGTTCGAATAGCTTCAGGGGACCAAGGTGTTTTCAAAAATCGATCTTCGGTCTGGATACCATCAGTTGAGGATCAAGAATAATGATATACCAAAGACAACCTTCAGAACCAGGTACGGGCATTCCAAATTTCTGGTGATGTCGTTTGGACTCACAAATGCCCCAACAACTTTTATGGACCTCATGAACAGGGTTTTCAAGGAGTACTTGGATCAGTTTGTCATTGTGTTCATAGATGATATATTGGTCTACTCCAAGACAGAAGAAGAACATGAGGAGCATTTATGTCTGACCTTGCAACGATTGAGACAGCATCAGCTATATGCCAAATACAAGAAGTGTGAGATCTGGTTAACTGAGGTTGGTTTTCTGGGTCATATTGTCACCGATGGAGGAATGAAAGTAGATCCTGCAAAGATTGCTGCAGTGAAAGAATGGCCAAGACCAAAGAATGCCTCAGAAGTCATAAGTTTTCTGGGTTTGGCAGGCTATTATAGGAGGTTTTTCGAAGGATTCGCGAAGATAGCCGCACCGATGACAGAATTGACAAGAAAGAATCTGAAGTTCACTTGGTAAGATAAATGCAAGTAGAGCTTCTAGGAATTGAAGAGTCAGCTTATATCAGCACCTGTACTTAGCTTTCCCTAAGAGGACGGGCAGTTTGTGGTTTACTGAGACGCGTCAAAACAAGGGTTGGGATGTGTACTGATGCAGTCTAGTAAGGTGATAGCCTATGCCTCTAGGCAACTGGAATATTATGAGCAGAGGTATCCGACACACGACCTGGAATAAGCAGCAGTTGTCTTTGCATTAAAGATTTGGCGTCACTATCTCTATAGGGTGAAATGTGAGATTTACACCGATCACAAGAGCCTCAAAATACTTCTTGTAACGTCCTGGTTACCCCAGAACAGTTACGGTGAACGGTGAATCAAAAATTTGACTTACTACCCGAGTCCTATGGTTAAAAACGTGCTTCTAAGTGTAATATTAGCCAATTGGCTCACCAGCAACTCTATACCCGCTCTGGTCATATCATCTGCTAACTCTCTGGCTATCAACCTCATACCATAAATCTGTCCCGGACCCTTCCGGCTTAAAGCATCAGCTACCACTTTGGCTTTTCCTGGATGATACAAAATCTCACAGTCATAATCTTGTACTAACTCCAGCCAATGCCATTGTCTCATATTTAAATCTTTCTGGGTGAAGAAGTACTTCAGGCTCTTGTGGTCTGTATAGATCTCACACTTTTCTCCATAAAGATAATGCCTCCATATCTTTAAAGCAAAGACCACAGCTGCCAACTCTAAATCATGAGTGGGATATCTCTTTTCATACTCCTTCAGCTGACGAGATGGAAATTACCTTCTCTGACTGCATCAGAACATAGCCCAAACCATAATGAGAAGCATCACAATAAATCACAAACTTCTCCTTATCTGTTGGAAGACTCCGAATCGGAGTTGTAATCTACCTCTGCTTCAGTTCCTGGAAGCTGTTCTCACATTTATCAGACCACACAAATTTCTGGCTCTTGCGTGTCAGCTCAGTTATCGAAATAGCAATCTTTGAGAACCCTTCCACGAAACGCCTATAATAACCTGCCAATCCAAGGATACTTCTAACCTCAGAAGCATTCTCTGGCCTTGGCCAATCTTTGACCGCTTCAATCTCTGCTGGATCTACCTTAATCCCCTCCTTATTGACAATGTGCCCAAGAAAGGATACTTGAGATAACCAGAACTCACATTTCTTGAACCTTGCAAACAGTCTTTGTTCCCTCAGTCTCTGTAGAACCAACCTCAGATGCTGCTCATGCTTTGACTCAGACTGGGAATATACCAGAATATCATCGATGAAGACGATCATAAACTAGTCCAGATAATCCTTGAACACTCTGTTCATCAGATCCATAAAAGCAGCAGGGGCATTAGTCAATCCAAAAGACATAACTAGAAACTCATAATGCCCATACCTGGTACGAAAAGCAGTCTTCAGTATGTCTCCCTCCTTGACCCTCAACTGATGATAGCCAGAACGAAGGTCGATCTTTGAGAATACCTTCTTACCTTGCAACTGATCGAATAGATCATCTATCCTTGGCAAAGGATACTTATTCTTAATTGTCAACTTATTCAGTTCCCTATAATCAATACACATTCTCATAGAACCATCCTCTTCTTTACAAACAGAACTGGCGCACCCCAAGGTGAGAAACTAGGTCTGATAAAACCCAAATCCAACAGTTCCTGCAACTGTACTTTTAATTCTTTCAACTCAGTTGGGGCCATTCTATAAGGTGCTCTAGACACTGGCTTCGTCCCTGGTGCCAGTTCTATAACGAGCTAAATCTCTCTGTGTGGTGGCAACCCTGACAAATCTTTTGGAAACACATCCAGAATTCACAAACAAGTCTGGTATCTTCTGGTCTCACTGGCACGACCTGAGTGGTATCAACCACACTGGCTAAGAATCCAATACAACCTCCTTGCAATAGATCCCAAGCCCTCAAAACAGAAATCATAGGTATGCGAGGTTCATGCACAGCACCAACAAACACAAAAGGATCCTCACCTTCAGGCTCAAAGGTGACCATCTTCCTTCTGCAATCAATGGTTGCCCCATACTTTGCCAACCAATCCATACCCAATATCATATCGAAGTCAGTCATAACCAACTCTATCAAATCCACTGATAACTCTCTGCCCTCCACTGTCACTGTCAAAGATCTGACCCATCTCCTGGATACCACTAACTCTCCAGTGGGTAACAAAGTTCCAAACCCCACTGCATAAAAATCACAGGGTCTACACAGTCTATCAATAATACTACTAGCAACAAAAGAATGTGTAGCACCATAATCAATCAATACATTATAAGGGGTTCCAGCACTAAGAAGCTGACCTGTAACTACTGAGGGAGAAGCCTCAGCTTCTGGTTGTGTCAATGCGAACACTCGAACTAGGGCCGAGCTATCTGCTTTCCTGGGTTCTTCTTTTCTGATCTTAGGGCAATCCTTTTTAAGATGGCCCACTGCTCCACATGAGAAGCAGGCCCTTG
This sequence comes from Humulus lupulus, assembly GCF_963169125.1. Taxonomy (NCBI): domain Eukaryota; kingdom Viridiplantae; phylum Streptophyta; class Magnoliopsida; order Rosales; family Cannabaceae; genus Humulus; species Humulus lupulus. Next base: position 186,967,658 of record NC_084794.1, on the reverse strand, counting down.
CCCTACACTCTCCCAAATGATGCCTCTTGCATCTAGGGCACTCAGGATAAGACTTCCAGGCTTCACTACCACCTGGACGACCCATTGAAATACCACAGGGCCGCCGATCAGGACCTGGAACTGGGAAGGAGTCAGGAACCTTCCTCTTCTGCTCACTGGGGCCTACACCCCTACCAGAACCCACAAATGGAGGACCTATCCTCCTGAAATCCTTTCTGGCTATACTATCACACCAAATCTTGTTCTCTGCACTCTCAGCTGTGAGTGCCTTCTCAACTACCCGTGCATAGGTAGTAACCCCAGCCACAGTGGTGATACGTACATCACAGGCTAATCTGGGCTGCAACCCTTGCAAAAATCTCTCTCCTGGTCCCATCAGTGGGCACCAACTCCATGGAAAATTTCGCCAAACGATCAAACTTTAAGGCATACTTAGTGACTGAAAAATTTCCCTGAAGTAGCCTAATGAACTGCTCAGCCTTTGCCGCCCTGATGGCATCATTGTAGTATTTTTCATTAAATAGAGTTTGAAACTCCTCCCAACTCAGGGCATTAACATTCTTGGTCTGGGTAATAACCTCCCACCAAATTCGGGCATCCTTCCGAAACATGTAAGTGGCACAGGCCACCCTTTCATTACCAGATACCCTCATGAAATCAAGGATAGTGGTAATCACACTCATCCACTACTCTGCATTGGCAAGATATGCACTGCCCTCAAATACTAGAGGTTGTTGCTTCCTGAACCTTTCATAAAGAGGCTCCCATTTATTTCCAACCTTAGGCAGCTGCTCAGCTGCTGGCATCGACACAGGAGGTGCCTTTGATACACTGGCTATTGCAGGTGCTTGTTGTTGTCTCAGGAGATGAAGCTCTTTCCCCTGTCTCAACATTGTTGCATGCATATCACTGATTATCTGCTGCCAGTTTACAGGAGCTGGCTGTGGAATCTGTGACGGGTCATTTTCCTGACCCTGACTATTATTATTCTGGTCTTGATCACTTTGACCAGCTGAAGTATCTGTCTGCTCTGGATTCATTCTTATCTGTTATACCTTGCTGAAACATTGATCAATACGACCAGTTTGGTAGTAGTAACTAAACCTCTTGCCGCCTTACAGTCCAAGAACAAGCAGACAATTATCATATTCCACAGTCATACAATTATACAAGCAGATACATGTTTATAGCATTTAGCACTTAGCATGTATCACATAATAGTTCACATTCAACAATACTAATAAGTACATTCCAGCAATTTCAGTACTAATTAGCACACAGTTGCTGAGGATATAATATTTCAAGGCACAGGTTTAACATGGTGTCTCATGTGTACATGTAAAGCATATATACTATATTTAAGTAGTTATACATATAACTACATAAATAGTTACCAAACCATGAGTCGAGCTTGACTTCAGTGATGTGTGTACATGCCCAGCCAGTCTACAGGAACCCTAACCTTGGCACGCTCTGATACCAAGTTGTAACGCCCTGGTTACCCCAGAACAGTTACGGTGAACCGGAAATTTGACTCGCTACCCGAGACCTTTGGTTAAAAACGTGCTTCTAAGTGTTATTAAGAGGCTAAGGTGAAAAACCAATAAAAAGGAATGGATATATTTTATTTAATACATAAAACTATTCATGGGCCCACCAAAATGTTTACAAGTTATTTACAACTCAAAATGGTCATTACTTTCAAGTTTACAAACCCGTCGACCTAAGCGGAAAAAATATGGTAAACCCCCTAGTTCCTCTGAGAACTCCTTGGCCGTGGTGGTCAAGCGGCCGCATATGTACACATCACCACCTAAGCTGTCCACTCAAGGTTGGGTGAGCTTTTCTTTCCCTTTACCTGCACCATATAGCACCCATGAGCCAAGGCCCAGCAAGAAAACACAATATAGCATGATATAATATCAACAATGATCATAATAACCATTCAGGACTTTCAGTCCAAAACAAGTAAGTGAAAGTCGCAAAAGTCACTAAGGTGGGTACAACTCCCTTTAGCCATGTGACGTAGGGTCACCGGGGCTTAACATATAAGTGAACCTTTCACTAGCTTAAACAGGATAGGTGCATGATGACTAGTCACCAACATAACCTTCCTCATGACTCTAGAGTCACAACTATGGAACACTGTTCCCTAGCCATGTGACAAGCAGTCACCTAGGCCGTAGGCCCTGGCTCTGAGTAACTAGTCCTAGACTAGCCAAGCGCCTATAAGTTTCATCGACCTTAGGGTCGGTCCAGCATTAATGCCTTAGAGTCATTCAACGCTGATATCGATTAGATCTAATCTTCATTCAGCCCTGCGTTCAGGACGCTTATGCTGTTTCTGACTCTTAGGTTAGTAATACGTGACCAGTGCCGTCCCTGACTAGTCAGTGCCATACACAAGTAAACAACATTCGCCAACATTTAATATGCAATCCATGTCCACATTTATCAATCAACATGCCTCAACAACAATCATGAATGTCATATACACAGGGTGGGTGCAGTTTTCTTACCTCTAATTCGAGCGAGAATGAATAAAAGAACGACCTTTGAGAACGATCTGACTTTTATTCCTTTAGCAGTCACCTAGTCATAACCAAATATCGGACACCGTCAATAAAATGAATAACAAAGGTTCCCAAACCAAGATCTAGCCTCCGGAACATCAATCCCCACCAATCCAGGTAGTAGGAACAATCCCGAGGCCTAAAACCAAGTTCCCGGGGCCAAAGCACTCAAACAGGCTCAAACCTGCACAAGGGCTGCGGCCCTAACACCTTGGGCCACGGTCCCCAGCCACTCCAGGAGCAAGGGCCGTGGCACCCTAAACCCAGGGCCGCGGCACCCAGCAAGGCAAAATCGCTCCACCAGCTTCTTCGAGCTAGGGTCGCGGCGCCCAAGAACAGGGCAGCGGCCCCCAACCCAGAACCATCCATAAACCCGTTTTCCATCATCCCAAACACCCCAAAAACATACCGAAACAGCTCCAAATCAACAAATCAAAGTTCCCAAGCTTCCCAATTATCCAAAACCATCAAATCCCGAGGCTCAAACAAACCAAAAACTCAACGATTCACAAAATCCAATTCTAAGCTTAGAAACTCATAAAACTCAAAACTTAGATGACCTTTGATTGGGTTGTTTCTCGTCAAATCATTCGGTCAAGAAGCTTCTAATCTTTCCTAGGATCGCTATGCCTCGATCCTCGCTTGATTCTGACTCCTATAACTCAAGATTTCTTCGGAAATGCTTCAAACGGTAAAATGAACTAACAGGAAAAGAACGAGAGGTTTTCAAACGTACGGTTCTATCTGACAAGCTACTTCAAGCTTAAGTAACCTAAAATAAAACCTAGTGCTCGGGGCCCCAAAAACCTCCCCGGGAACATTATAGTCAAAACTCCAAGAATTTCCTCCTGATCTCAATAACTCCCAATTTATCATCAAACAACATCCTCATAACTCAATATCCCAATAAAAGACCCCCGTTATGAAAAAACCGCTAATTCATAATATAAGACTGTCTCATGCCGAATAGCTCGAATATATCTCCATAATAATGGGATCTCATTCACAAATCACAATATGCACACAAATATACAAATATGCCCTCAATAGGCCAAATTACCAAAATATCATAATAATCAAATGTGGACCCACATGCATGCATATAACATCATATTATAATATAATTCACATAAACATGCATATATTCATTTAATGGCACAATTAAACAATTATGGCCCTCCCGGCCAACTAATCTAGCCCTTAAACCGCATTAGGAATTCCGGGGCATTACAACTATCCCCTCCTTACAGAAATTTCATCCTCGAAATTTTCCTGAAAAGCTCGGGATACTGACTCTACATATCTGACTCCAACTCCCAGGTCGCTTCCTCGACCTTGCTGTTCCTCCACAATACCTTAACCAAAGGTATCGTCTTATTCCTGAGGACCTTATCCTTTCTGTCAAGTATCTAAACTGGTTGCTCCTCAAAGGAGAGATCTGGCTCAAGCTCCAGAGCTTCATAACTCAAAATATGATTCACATCAGATACATACCTCCGAAGAGCTGAAACATGAAATACATTATGCATAGCCGACAACGCCGGAGGCAAGGCTAGTCTGTAAGCCACCTGACCAATCCTCTCCAGGATCTCAAATGGACCTACAAACCTAGGGCTCAGCTTGCCTTTCTTCCCAAACCTTCTCACCCCTTTCCATGGCGAGACTCTAAGGAAGACATAGTCTCCCACTTGGAACTCCACGTTCCTGCGCTTGGGATCTGCATAGCTCTTCTGTCTACTCTGAGAAGCGTGCATCCGAGCTCTATTCTTCTCAATGGCCTCACTGGTCCTCTGAACTGCTTTAGGACCTAAGTATCTCATTTCACCTGTCTCATCGCAATGAATGGGAGATCTGCATTTCCTACCATACAGCATCTCATAAGGTGCAACTCCAATGGTAGACTGATAACTGTTGTTGTAGGAAAACTCTATCAAAGGTAGATACTTACTCCAACATCCACCAAAGTCCAGCACACATGCCCGCAGCATGTCTTCCAATATTTGGACTGTCCTCTCAGATTGCCCATTTGTCTAAGGATAATAAGTAGTACTGAACTTCAACTGTGTCCCTATGGCCTTCTGTAAACTTCTCCAGAACTTGGAAGTAAAAGTAGGGTCCCGATCTAACACGATCGACCTTGGTGCTCCATGGAGGCGCACGATCTCTCTCACATAGAGATCTGCCTACTGATCAACTGTATAAGTAATCCTCACTGGCAAGAAGTGAGTTAACTTGGTGTAGCGATCCACTATCACCCAAATAGAATCATGCTAACCAACAGTCCTGGGTAAGCCCACCACGAAGTCCATCGTGATGTCTTCCCACATCCACTCTGGGATATCCAGAGGCTGCAATAACCCTGCCGGCCTCTGATGCTCAGCCTTGACCTGCTGACATGTCAAGCACTTAGCCACATACTCCACTATATCTCTCTTCATCCCTAGCCACCAATATAACGATCTCACACCCTGATACATCTTCGTGATGCCTGGATGCAAATAGTAAGGTGTAGTATGAGATTCATCCAGAATCTCTCGCCTCAAAGCAGTGTCTAACGGAACACATATTCGCCCCTTGTATCTCAACAAGCCAAACTCAGACATTGTATAATCTCTGGATGCTCCAGCCAAAACATCCTCTCTGATCTTGATCAGCTGTGGATCACCCAACTGACCTTTCTTGATTCTCTCTAACAGTGTAAACTGTAGCGTAATATTAGCCAATTGGCCCACCAGCAACTCTATACCCGCTCTGGTCATATCATCTGCTAACTCTCTGGCTATCAGCCTCATACCATAAATCTGTCCCGGACCCTTCCGGCTTAAAGCATCAGCTACCACTTTGGCTTTTCCTGGATGATACAAAATCTCACAGTCATAATCTTGTACTAACTCCAGCCAATGCCATTGTCTCATATTTAAATCTTTCTGGGTGAAGAAGTACTTCAGGCTCTTGTGGTCTGTATAGATCTCACACTTTTCTCCATAAAGATAATGCTTCCATATCTTTAAAGCAAAGACCACAGCTGCCAACTCTAAATCATGAGTGGGATATCTCTTTTCATACTCCAGATGACGAGAAGCATAAGAAAATACCTTCTCTGACTGCATCAGAACACAACCCAAACCCTGATGAGAGGCATCACAATAAATTACAAGCTGCTCCTGATCTGTTGGAAGACTTAGAATCGGAGATGTAATCTACCTTTGCTTCAGTTCCTGGAAGTTGTTCTCACATTTATTTGACCACACAAATTTCTGCCTCTTGCGTGTCAGCTTAGTTAACGAAGTAGCAATCTTTGAGAACCCTTCCACGAAACGCCTATAATAACCTGCCAATCCAAGGAAACTTCTAACCTCAGGGTAGCACAACAGCTACCAATCTACCATCGGGGTAGCACCATATGAAATGTTGTATGGAAGAAAGTGTAGGTCTCCACTTCACTGGGATGAACTAGGAGAGAGAAAACTACTTGGACCCGATGTAGTGCAACACACCAATAAGGCTATTCAGAAAATCAGGGCTAGAATGGTCACATTTCAGAGCAGACAGAAGTCTTATGCAGACCTAAAGCGTAAGCATGTTGAGTTTGAAGTTGGTGATCATGTATTTTTGCCTGTGACTCCAAGGAAAGGAATCTCGGTGAAGAGGTTTGGCAAGAAGGGAAAGCTAAGTCCCAGATATGTCGGACCTTTTGAGATTTTTGATAGAGTGGGAAATGTGGCTTACAGGGTAGCTTTACCACCATCATTGTCCGGGGTGCACAATGTATTTCATGTGTCACAACTTCAAAAATATGTATACAACCCATCACATGTGTTGAGCTACGAGACCTTGGGTTTGCAGGAGGATTTGTCATTCGATGAGAGTCCAGTGAAAATACTCGATCGATAGGACAAAGTCCTAAGGAATAAGACCATTTCCTTTTTAAAGGTATTGTGGAGGAACAATGTTGTTGAGGAGGCAACCTAGGAATTAGAGTCTGATATGCTGCAGCAGTATCCCGAGTTGTTTGAATAAAATTTCGGGACGCAATTTCTTTTCAGAGGGGGGATAATTGTAATATCCGTTTTCCCGGAAGGGCAATTTCGTAATTTTCCTATTGTGTGCATCCTTGTCATTTTTTTTCTTTTCCTTTGATGGAATAGTGGATATGTATGACTTCCAATGGAAATAAAATTCACGGTTTCTCCTGTTTAAGTTTTTGTGGAATCACAACATGAGAATAATGTCAAGGGAATAAATAACGGCTCGGGTTAAGTTAATATTTAATTAAAAATTATTATTATTATTATGAGCATAATAGTAATAATAATATGCTTGAAATTATTTTATCATATTATGTGTAATTTTTGGTTTGCCATAATATTAAATATTTGAATTTGCGAAAAGACCATAATACCCTCAAGTTTGGGATTGGTTCAAGGGACATTTTAGAGACCTTATTTCTTTTGATTTAATATGATTAAATATTCATAAAATTGGTCAAATTTTCGAATTTTAACTGATGATATCAATTGTGGAACCTTAGTTATTTTATTTTATTTTTTAAAGAAAAAATAAAGAATTCCTTGAAAAGAGGATCTTACCACTTCAAACACTAACTTCTTTTATAAACTTATTCTAAACATGTTTACCATGATAATCTGAAGCAAAAATCGTGGAAATAGTGAGGGAAGCAAAGGATTGAAGAGAGAGAGTGTAATTATCGTTTTTTTTTTAAAGAGAAGAAATTTTTGAGTTCTTACACTTGGGAAAAATCTGGGCAGTAATGAACATTGTAGAATCATTCTAGGGGAGGAAATAAACATTTTGAGTGTGGGAAACACATTTATAAAGCATTGGATTGTGATTCACCATTTTTATCCAAGAAAATGCATATTCTTGGATAATTTTGGATTTAAGTGTGTTCAAGAGTGTATGGTGTGCGTAGTTGGTGATAAACAAGCTTAGGGGACTCCAAGAATCGGTTTTGATGTGAAGAAACAGGCTGAAATGGTCTAGAGCAAGAAAAACCAATTTTGAGCTCCATTGTTGGCGGTACACCGGCGTTGGAGAAGAAGACTTCAACCAAGGCGGCTGTGGCGTGATTCTTTGTGTCTTAGGGTTGTTTTGGACTGCTGGAACACATGTGAGAAGTTTTCAAGTGGTTTGGAACATTGGGGTAGTCGGAAACGAAAGAAACAACCTCACTGGCGCTGAAGAAGACGACAACTCTGGCGAGAGCTTTGGTGAACCCGATCTGGGTATTTAATGAGGTGTTTTTTTTTGTCTTTTAATCTTAAAAATTAGTACATTAATTTTAGAGCATTTTCCAACTGGTTTCATATTTTTCTGATTTTTCTTTGAATTATTATGATTTATTGAAGTTTAAATAAAGATTAATTATGAAAAATATTTTTATTGTTCAGAAAAATATGATTTTATGTTTCAATGATATCTGTATGATTTAGAATGGCTTTGTATGTTTAGATTTCATTTTTGATTGTATTTGATAATTTTCTTCAATTATTTGATTTTAAATATGTGATTTAAGAAAATAAATGTGGAAAATTATTTAAAGTATTCTAAAAATTCTGAGAATTTTTTATATGTTTAAAATGAGATTCTAAGACTCTCTGTAATTATATTTTGAATTTGTATCATTTATGTAATCTTCATGATTTATTTGGCTTATTTTATATTTTAAGTATAAAAAAATATTAATGCTACTGTTCTGAACCCTAGGTAATTTTTGTGTGTTATTGTAGGGTCTCGAAATCGATCTGTATAGTTAGATTCTATTTTTAATTAGTTATGAATTTTTCTTTAATTAATTAGTTTTTCTATAAAATTAATTAAGAAAAATAGTTATTTTTCCCAGAAAATTCTAAAATAATTTTATAAGTTTATTTTGGATTTTTAAACAGTTCTGTATGTTAGTTTGATTTTTGGGCTGGTTGTGTATTTATTTCTATTATTTGGTTTTTATTTGAGAAATTGAGGAAAAATAATTTATAAATGTTCAAAATTATTTTTCTGGTCTTATATGAGTCTTCACTTATTAATTAGGGTTTTGGATGGTTGTTAAATTTTGTTGTCATATAATAATTTATAGAAATTATTGAGTCTATTATTGTGATATTAAAGTGCATTTTGGTAATTTTCACATAAAAAAAATATATATGAATTCATGCGATACGTTATAAACATCAATGTTTGTGCATGTGACATGATGGTTCGAACCCTTGTGAAAAATGATTTTAATTTACGTGTTATGCACGTTAAAATTTCATGGTTAAATTATTTCGACAATTAGGGTTTTGAAATAAAACCTTAACGCCTATTTGATTTTTCTTGAATTTTCGCTATGTAATTGGACGTCTAGGAGCTAGCGGTCCTCGAGGTGACGCAGCAAGTGGTTCGAGACACATCAGCGGTAAACACACTATTTAAGGTAAGAAGAGTGGACATCTGCGCACAGGGTGTACGTTATGCGTACAACCTTGTTTTCTTATTTGTTTAATTATGTAATTAAATTTGTGACCTGAATTGTTGCATTAGGTTGACTAGCATGAGGATAGTGCTAGGGATTTTAGTTAGTAGGCATGCTGAGATGATAGAGTAGGCGTGCTACTAGATTTTAGCTGCTTGTGTGAGTATAGCACTTGCAGGAATTATCTTGGGTGTGTATAACTCAGGATAATAGGATGCCACCACGGAATTGCCGAGTGTGAGTACATCGCAGGCAGGGCAACGATGTCTCGAGGGAACTTCCGACTGTGAGTACAGTGCAGGCTAGACTATGTGCCACCGTGGGAATGCCGAGTGTGAGTACAGCGCAGGCAAGGAAAATACATTTCATGTCCGATCAACATGATTTGTTAATATTTATGTGTGTGAGTGTAACACACACTATGTTAGTGTGATATGGTGATTATGTATCACACGATGATTATTATGTTTATGATGTTTATTCTTTTGTTGTTTTCTAGTTTGGGGAGTTATGTCCGACATAGCTCTTCTTACTGGGCGTTAGCTCAAAGGTACTCTGTGTGCAGGTAAAGGCTGTTGAAGGTGAGAACTCGTCGACCAAGTTACGTTAGAAAAACAGAAACGTAGAGATTATCCAAAGAAAAACTTTAAAGATCTAATTGGAAACTCAAAGAACATTTGCAGAAGAAAAATGATGAACTGAATTTGTATTTCTTATGGTGTAATGCTACAGTATTTTTTCCAACCCCCCTCCATGTGGAAGTGGGGTTCATTTTATAGTGGGCTCTAATGGCCCTGGATACATTGTGGTCCAGGGGACCAGGTGGTACACAAGTACACTGTCAGGAGAGTGGTATCAGGGGTAGTGGTGTTGGTTCCAGTACATGGCCAGGTACCATGAGGATGTCTGCACTACTTGATCCGTACACATGTCAGAGGAGTGGTGCCAGGCATAGTGGTGCAGGTGGTGGTGGTATCGACTCTGACATCTGGCCATAGACACACAGGCAATGCCCTCTCTCCTAGTACTCCCATTACTTGTCTGGCATGAGTATTTGGATCGGGCATACGGGGTCCTGCAGGTCGTACCCCGTACAATATCGTACTAGTATGATCCTTTCGACTCGTACTGGAGCTCTAAGCATTGGGGTCTCCATAGGTCTTTGTAAGAGATACCGCATCGAGGTATAGGGAGTGAGACACTTGATGCATGTAAGGGTCGTGGCGCGAGGTGGGGCTCTCGGGTCCTTGGCGTGAGATGCTCGAAGCACCTCAAGGCCACCCACGGACATAGGTGATAGGTACGTGGCCTCACCAGATGTCTGGGTGTGCGAGGCGAGATGCCTCCCTTGCGAGCCCCTTGGTGGCGCAGCTCCCCTGACGTGAGGCCTCCCTCGCGAGGCCCTTTGATGGTGCGGCTCCCCTGGCGCGAGGTCCTTGGTGGTGCGGTCCCCATGGTGTTGGGCCTCCCCCGCGAGGCCCTTGGTGGTGCAGCTCCCATGATGCTCGTGAGGCCCTGAAGGGTACGCGTCTCGCGAGGCCTCTTCGGACGCGGTCGTGGCAAGATCCCTAAGGACACGCCTCTCGCGAGGCCCTTTAGGACACGGTCGTGGCGAGGCCCCTCAGGACATGCCTCTCGTGAGGCCCTTAGGATGCGGCTGTGACGAGGCCATGGGCGCGCGGGCGCGAGGCCAGGAGCGCACGAGCGCGAGGCCATGAGCGCACGGATGCGAGGCCATGGGCGCGCGGGCACGAGTCCAGGCGCACGCGAGCGAGAGAGGGAGCCCTTGAGCAGCTTGTGCGAGACGCCCGAAGCACCTCAAGCTCACCCATGAGGCGTGGGTGATAGGTGCGTGAGACGGGTCTCGCGAGGTGCAGGGCTAGGCATGAGAGGTCCCACGAGGTGCCTGGGTGCTAGGTGTCACAGGCCGGCTATTTGGGTACTCCAACTAGACGGAACGTGCGGCACTTGCAGACTCTTTAAGCTAGCAAGTCAGCCTACAACACACACCTACAGGCAAACAAACTCAGCGGTTAGCCACATACACATCTCGGACATGCAACAGGCAATAACAAAGTATGAGCAAGCACAAAGCAAGTCATTCCTAGGAATGTCCACACAACACAAAGCACACAACAAGGCAAGTGGCACGCAATGGCCCAACGAAGATAACAAACAAGTAACACATAAGCAACAAGGAAGCACACAGGGGCAAGTGATAAACGAGTTTTAGGCTCGTTTATGGTTCTAGTTTTTAGGCTATTTTTCATTAGTTAGGATTGTTTTATTTCGGATTTATGCTCGTTTGTTCTTGTTTCAGGGTTATTGATGTTAAGTGATGCAAATATTGAAAAGGAGCGAAAATGGAATGAAATCGAGACGGATTTGTGACTTTTGGGTGGTTCTGTAAGTAGCGCTACAGCGCTACCTTGGGAGCGCCGTAGCGCTAGGAAGAAATCTTGAAGAGGTTCGGCACTGACTTAAGCGCTACAGCGCTTGGACGCAGTTTTCAGGAAGATAGTTCCTGACTTTAGCGCTACAGCGCTACAATGGTAGCGCTACAGCGCTGGTTTCGCGAATTCTGGCATAATTGGTTATTTTTGATGGGCAATTCAGTCTTTTCCAGAGGGAACTTTCAGTAGGGTTTTTGGGAATCATATAGGCGACTGAGAGAGGCTAAAAGGGGACGACGACGGCTGGAGTAAGAACACCATATTGGAGGATTCGTCTCTGAATTTTCTTCATTTTTTTCTATCAATTTTCATGTTTGTAATTGAACAAGTTTTTGGCTAGAATGAATATCATAGGCTAAATTTTCTTTTAGGGCTTTTATGTGAATCTTTTGGAAACCCTTGTTATGGTTTAATTCAAAAATTATATTCTTCTTCATCTCTTTCAATTCCTTGCAATCTATGTTAATTGTGCGATTATTGATTGATCACCTCTAATTGCTATTTTATGAATCAAATTGAAATCTGAAAAGTAAAATTTGATATGCTTTGATTGTTTGGATGCAAATTTAATTTAGAACGAAAGTATCTAGATTATTTGTTTATTTTCTGAGTTGCGTGGCTAATGCCCTCTACATGATTCAACTTACCATAGAAATATAGGAAGTTGTCATTTAGATTGAATTTCATAAGTCTTGACCAAATTATGAATTGTTGTTGCAACTTATTTTTGAATAGGGAGAAGGGGATATAGATGCTTGCATTAGGAAATAACAGGATGGAAAAATAGAGGATCATAATTGTCCTAATTGTATTTTCTTTGTTAATTTGTTTAATTCTTCACTGCGCTTTGTAGTATTTTTCTTAGTTTAAAATCTCTGATAATTGTTTAATCAAATAGAATTAAGGGATTAATTGATTGGTAATTGACAAATCAGTCCTTGAGGACGATACTTAGTTTTACCATTTTATTACAAGTTTGCGACTGTGTGCACTTGCATAGCTATAAATATCGCAACAAGTTTTTGGCGCCGTTGCCGGGGACTGAAAATAATTATCAATATCAGTCTAATTAATTTTTATTCTAATTTGATTTTAATTTATTTGTTTCTAATCTGTTTAGTTGCTTAGTTTTTCTATCTCAGGTGAATTTTGGTATATGCGTGGCAGAAAAGGAAAAGCCACACTTGTTCCTTTGAATCCCGAGATTGAAAAGTCTTGCAATCAAATCAGAAAAAATAAGAGAGAGGCCCAGAATTCTGTGAAGATGGCACAGAATGATGGGGATGGCAGGAATGGTCTAAATCCAGGAGTTGTACAAGGGGTTCAGGCTCAGACCAACGCTGAGAGGAGCCTGAGAGATTATGTGCTACCCACTCTGACGGGAGTACAAAATAGTATACGCCCACCAGCTGTAGAGGCCAACAACTTCGAAATCAAGCTTGCTATTTTACAAATGGTGCAGTCCTCTGTGCAATTCAATGGGTTGCCCTCTGAAGATCCTCACACCCATTTGTCCAACTTTCTGGAGTTGTGTGCACTTGCATAGCTATAAATATCGCAACAAGTTTTTGGCGCCGTTGCCGGGGATGTCCACACAACACAAAGCACACAACAAGGCAAGTGGCACGCAATGGCCCAACGAAGATAACAAACAAGTAACACATAAGCAACAAGGAAGCACACAGGGGCAAGAATGGATAAATGTTGTTTTATTAATATATAGCCTTGATAGGGCAAGGGAGTACACAACTTTGGCCCCTATCTGCTGATGGCCATGGTGCTTCCCTAAGTCACCAGGTCACCTCCCCCTAAGGAGCCTTCTAGGGAAATAAAGTTTTCCCAGGAACATATATGATTTTTGTCTGGGAGACATATGCAATATTACAAAACTGGCACTACCCTATCCCATGAGGTTGCTTGGTGCAAGACTTGACAAATGATCAAGCACCAAGGCATGATCATTTACAAAATGGCCCCATGTGGGTGTGCCAAAGGGGCAACACACCACACTAGGCATCCCAGGAATAGCCTTACGTGCCTCCTTGTGAGAAGATGGTGGCCTAAGGGCCTCGTGGCACAGGCATATATTTAAGTGTTTATGGAACCTTAGCACGAGCTTTTGGCCTTTTTACAAATATGGGATTTTGACCGTCCACACTTGCCCCTAGTCTAGGAGAGGACCTTTAGGTGCTCTAGTAGACTCTTCCCTTCAATTCTTATAAATAGGCCCCCATGCCAAGTCTATTATTTACATTTCATCTCCTTAGATTAGTGGCATTTAGATCCTTGCTCCCTTCAAGAGGTAAGGGGTTCAATCCCCCACAACCTCACTTTTGATATAGTTTTCTCCTTTTTTTTTATATATATATATGTGAGCTAATTTTTGGTATGTCTATATCCCGTCATATATTTGGAGGCTAACACATCTTTTCTGTTTATTTTTGCAGACGCGTACTTTCGACCATTTGGCTCTTTTTGACCGTGACGATACTTTTGGCCCCTTGCCTCCTTTTGACCACGACAGCGTTTCATTTTTTCTGCTTGAGGTATATTCTCTTTTTCCCTTATGTTTATTGGGTCCACATTAGCACCACTCGGGATGGGGTATTTTGGCGTGAGCCCATCGTGAGTTAGCCTTGAGGCATGCCCCTTTATTCACACCCCGTAGCGGGTCATTTAGAGTGTTTGTGCCTAGAAGTTTTGAGCCCATTCCTTTGTGTTTTGTAGCAATCCTCTCATTTATACGTGAGCCCTTTTTGCTTTTGGGACGAGGTCTCATGGCAAGTGACGGTCCGTTCGACATTCCTCCGGGGGTTGAGTTTGTTGACTTGTCTTCAGACTCAGAGTCCCCTGAGGAAAACCCTTACCAAGACCATGACACCTTAAGGCAGGCCCGTATTTGTCATCTTGAGCACATGGCTGAACTTAGGCGTAAAATTTGGGTGGTAGAGAGCAAAATTGACTCGGTGTTGAGGGGAGACGGAGCACCTTCCCCTCCTGACCTTAGTGACCATGTAGCGAGCCTTAGGGTGACCCTTTTAGATTTGTAGGGGGAGTTGGAGTTTATGGAGGGACATCTTCTGCCTGAGCCTCCTAGCCCATCCTTGATTGATGACTGTCATGGGGCTGCTTCTGCTTCTCTTCAGCCCTTATTTTCGATCTTCCTTAGCTTAGTGCTTCCGCAGCCGGTGCCCCGGTGGAAGACTCTTGCTAGGAAGAGAAAATGGAGGGTCAAGTGTTCTGTCTCTTCCTCACCCTTTTCTTTTGGTTTTGTAGATATGCCGAAGGGAGGACGACGACAGTTGTCCATTAATGAACAAGACGATGCCCCTTTATTGGCATCCACCCTGGTGTCCCACGTGTCAGAAAATAAATTGAGGGAAATTGTGAAGCACTAGCGTGTTCCTTCGGAGTACGCCTTATACACCCCTTCGGACAACTGCCGGGCTGACTGCCCTAGTCCCAGCTTCGTGGCCCTTAGTGAGCATATCCTGAAGGCAGGTGGTACCATCCCATTACACCCGTTCTTAGTTGCGGTCCTCAACTACTTTGACCTTGCTCCACTTCAGCTGGCACCCAACAGTTGGCTGACCTTGAGCTGCCTCTTTATCGCGTTTGCGGAACTTGCCAAACGTGCTCCTACGACGCTAGAGGTGCAATTCCTGTACAATCTCATGCCCTCTCCCAAGTCCAAGGGCTTTTATTACTTGCAAAAAGCCAATAATGAAGTCCCTTTGATAGAGAGCGCAGTGAAAGGCCCTCTTTCTGTTCGCGAGCACTTCCTTTTCGCTCCCAGTAAGTTCCTCGAGCCACCTTTTCTTCTCTTTTTTCTTTTTGTTGAAAATTATTATTTTATAACTTGTGTTTGTGTCGACAATGGTGTGGATCATGTAGAGTAGTTCGCCATACCCGAGGTTGTTGGGTCGGAAGTGGACGCCGTGAAGGATCTTATCAACGCTGACCCCGCCGTGAAAAAGGCTACGTACCTATTCACTATGGAAAATCTTAACCTTCACATGCTGTCCCCGGTTTCAGATCCTAGGTTGCTGTGGACAATTCCTGGGTCAAAGAGGATGAAGGCTGTATCGGCTGAGCCTTGCCCGGGTGAAGGTGAGGCTGAGGATGTGCCGGAGGAAGTCTCCCTTGGACACGGGCGACCTTACCAGCTATCCTCGTCTCCCAGGGGATGTCCTCCCTTTGTCCCTTTTGACCCGGACATGGCTTCCTAATCCCAAGGTCAACATGCCATACCGGGGCATTTTGTTTGCCTCGACCCCGCGGACTTTGACGCTTTTCCTCAGGCTCCCCTCGACCTCGGTCCATCGGGGGCTTACTTTCCCAATCTTCCTGCAGCCCCTCCTGATCTACCGGGGGCTCATTTTTCCAATTTTCCTTCGCCCCTTCTTGTTTCGGCGAGCAGGTCGTCTGTCCTTACCCAGCCGGTGCCCTTGACTCGGAAGGGGTGCCCTGGGTGAGTCGCATGGCGACCTCTTACGGGCGGCGGTATGTCCAAATCGCCTCAGACCTCCCCGAAACTGATAGGAATGGTCTTGGGAGTTTCGCCCTGTCGGACCTTGGGGAGACTCTGACGCGCACTACTGCTTGGGTGAGTTCATGCATCTTGTGTCGGCCTTATTATTATTATTATATTTTTTGTTACTTATCATTGTTGTTGTTATCTTTCTTGTGCAGGCCTATACTGTGGCTCAGCGGTTTGCCGACTTGGCTCACAATCTTTCTGCGTCGAGTACCGAGAGGGACCGTCTCACGGCCCAGGTCCAGGAGCTTGAGAGAGAGCTTGATGAAACCAAGTCTAGGCTAAAAAAGGCTCGGGAGAAAATCTCTGCCCCATCAAAAAGGAAGAAGAAGGCGATTGTCAAGGCCATGATGTTGCAGGAAAGGGTCACCAGCCTAGAGGGCGAACTCCAGGGTGCCAAGGCTATTGCAGCTGCGTCGCAAGAGAGGGTCGCTTCCCTAGAGGCCGAACTTGAGGTTGCTAAGGCTGATGTAGCCGCGTCCCAGAAGAGGGTTGCCTCCTTAGAGGCAGACAGGGCAGCCATTGAGTATAGGTCTATAGAGCGCGCCCTCTATGGTGATCCAAACTTCGATTTCTCCTCCTTTGGCGAGCATGCTGTCGCTCGGGCGGCTGGGTGGAACGCCCGGGGCAGGAGGCCCTGAGATTGTCATTTTGTAATTTCTGTTAGTTAGCCCGCTGTGGGTGTATAAGGATATTTTGACCCCTTGGGTTCTAGCTATCCTTTTATATATTTTTGCGCGTGCTTATTATTTTTTGCGAGAAGCGTCCTTCTCGTCATTATTCATAGTACTATTTTTGCAAGGGTCTCTTTTAGGACTCTTTTTGGCTAGACGACTTGGTGGCCGCTCTAGGCTTATCGGCGGGTGCTCTTTCTGGGGCTTCTCCCTTTGAGAGAGTATTTTCCCTTATTTGGGAGCTCGTTGTTGTTGTTGTTTTTTTTTTATAAGACCTTTTGGCTTCCTTGATGTTCGTAAGGGTAGCTAATCCTTATGAACTTCGGGAGATGCCTTACAAGGTCTCCTCCCTGTTTGTTAGGGTTCACCATGCCTCGATACAAGGGGTCCTTTTAAGGATCCTCCTTTTTAGGAGCCCTTTTTAGGATCCTCCTGATAGATGGTCCTTTTTAGGATCCTCCTTTTTAGGAGCCCTTTTTAGGTTCCGAGGAGTCCCTTTAAGGAACTCGTTTAAGGACCTGATATAAGGGGTCCTTTTGGGTTCCTCCTTTTTAGGATCCTCCTGATGTGAGGAGTCCTTTTTAGGATCCTCTTGCTTGCTGTATGCTTTTGCCTCCTGTCCTACCCCCCCAAGTGTTTGGTGAAATTTATTTCGGCAGGCACTTTGGCTGATGCCCGCATAGAGAAGAAAAATAACACGTGAAGTTGTGAACAGTTTCATTCATATCATGTGGTTTACAACGGCATATAAAAAAAAGGGTTACACCTAATTGGGAGGTTACCTAGGTAGCCTCTTTGATTCTTACTCACTAAGCTAACATAACAAGGAACAAACTAAACATAGGTCCTCTGTGCACCGGGTGCAGAAGCCTCACTGGTAGCATTTCTTGAGGTGTTCCGTAACTCGTGGGTCCAACTCATGTGGGTCGCGCCTTCATACACAACCATTTCCATCGGCACCGATGGTTTTGTGGCCGTGCGGAGGGACATGTTATAGCATTCCCTCGCTTCCTTCTGCTCCCCTTTCATGCATGCTACTCCCCCAGGGGTTAGGAATTTCATAGCTAGGTGATACACAGAAGTTATCACCTTTAATTCTCTCAGAGAGGGTCTCCCTAATACCGCATTGAAGGCTAAGGTGCAATCCACCACGACAAAGTTTGCCATTATGGTGGTTTGCCTAGGTTGTTCCCCCATGGTGAGGGCTAATTCAATTGCACCTAGGGGCTGTATCGAGTCCCCTGTGAACCCGTAAAGGGAGGTATTGCAGGGTTTCAGGTGCCAGACGCTCAGTCCCATCTTCTCCAAAGCGGGGCGATGCATGATGTCTACAGAGCTTCCATTATCCACTAGGATCCGATGTACTCTCATGTTCGCAAGCTAGACAGTTAGCACCCGGGGGTCATTATGAGGGAAATGTACCCCCTATGCGTCTTCTTCAGTGAAGGTTATCGAGTCATTCTCGCCCTTGAAACTCTTTGGGGGGCGTTGCTCCAAACTTAACACGCATGGTGGTGGACTTTGCCTGGCCTCCTTGGCATATTTGTCTCGTCCCTTCCTTGAATCGCCTCCGAATCCTGGTCCTCCAAAGATGGTCCTGACCTCTCCCTGTACTTCTGGGGCCACCTCTCACGCCCGCGGCGGGGACGCTCCTTCTTCTGGCCTCTGGTTCTCCTTGCGCACATATCTGCCCAAATGTCCCCTGCGGATGAGCTCCTCGATTTCCACCTTCAAATGGTTGCATTCCGCGGTGGTGTGGCCGATATCTTTGTGATACTGGTAATACTTGCCGGGGTCTCTTTTAGACCGGTCTTTTTTTCATTGGCGGGGGCCTTTTGAAAGGGACCTGGTTTTCGTTCGCAACGAAAATATGCTCTCTCGCATGGGTGAGGTAAGTATAAAAGGTGTAGGGGCCCTGTATGCGCTCATCAGAGCGTTGATGCTTCCGGGGTCGATCATCTCTCGTTCCCTCATAAACCCCCTTCTTCTTTGCACCACTTTGGTTTTCTCAGATCCTCATAAACCCCCTTCTTCTTCTTTAACCTATATTTACTAGAGTATTTTTATTGATTGTCTTTTAAGTAAAAGAATTTTGCAACATTTTTTAATACCAGATTCTCTCCTCTTTATAGTCTAGCCTCCATTTATTAAACATGGAGCCTGATTTAAATCTACTACAATTGCCAGACATCTTCTATTCTATTATAATTATAATTAATTTGAATTTAAATAAAAAGAAACTAAACATATAATTACTTAGTTTTGTTTCTTATTTTGATCGATTTGACCCAACAACTTTGAATAACTTATTTATTCTATTCTATTCAATTCAAAATCTACAACCTTAAGGAAGTATTTGCTCGTTTGCCACAAGTAACTTGCTACAGATATAATGATGTGGTTGTGACAAATATAGGAGAGTGTCATGTATTGAGCATGCTTCGTTGGTCATGACAAATGAAGGTTAGCTTTTCTAAAATGTATTGATATTTATTAATATTTTTTATACATACAATTTATGAAACGATTAATTAGCAGTAAAACTCCATTATCTTTACCTTCTTATACACTTAACTACCCATTTTATTTTACGGTAAAATCTCCCATTCTGTTAGCATATCCACTATTCATGTCGATTCTCTCTGTTATGTACCACAACCCTCCCACGTGGCCATTTCAAATAGTGTCCAATTCACCTCCTCATGCCCACGTGGATAATCAAAATTAAAATTAACAAAACAAAAATGATAGAAATTAAAAACCTAAAAAAAATAAATTAAATTAAAAATAAATAAATCTTCCATTCTTAAGGGGAAAAAATGCGATGCTTGAAAACTTAAACAAAAAAGAAAGAGAAATTTTTATCGAATGAGAGGAGGAAGAATAAGAAGAAGTTAACAAGAAAGTGGAGGGAGAAGTTGCTGAAATGCCATATTGGAAGCAATGTGAAGACGAGGCTCCTCCTGACTACAGTAAACACCCTAACCTTCTTCCATTCTTGTTTTAGATTTTTCGGGTTTTAGAAGTTAAGCTTCTATTGTAATGGTTGCTGGTTTGATAGGTTAAATGCGTTAAGGGTGGGTTTTATAGGGTCACCAGTATGGCTTTAATTATTCTAGGTTTGTTAAAGAGGTTAATTAGTGGTTGAAAATGTCATTTTATTGATATTAAATGTTAAAATAAACTAAGTTTTAATTAATATTTTCATGAATGTTATATGATATATTTTTATATTGAAAATATTTGATTTGATTTTAATTTATGTTATTTTGTAGGAAATAAATGTGTTTTGGTACTTTGAAATGAAGAGAAAAGAAAAGAATTGAATTTGAAAAAGAAGAAGGAAAAAATGGAAAAATTGAAAGGAAAATGGCCATTCCTTGTTCAGCTCAGGCTCGTCTGTTTTTCCCTCTCCCCAGAGCGCCACATGGCGCCCTACCCGCCTGACATGCATCCGACAGCTCCCTCTTTTTTTTGGTAGATCCGCTGTAATATGGGAAAGAAAGATCCGCTGGGACCCGCGCGTTCCAGCTGCACCCAACCCAGAGCCCTGCGTGCCAGACTCGTTAGGCCGACCCGACCGCCTGCCTCCTTCTCCTTTCCCTCTCTGCCAGCCAGTTGCACACGAGCCACATTGCGCCGTCTCATTTGCCACGACAGTCAAAGGGTCAACAACCCATTTCAGTTCTATTCTCCATCAGTACTTATTTTTTTCCCCAATTTTCTCACACTCTACCTTCACGCACAATATAAACCAAAATAGTAATAATTATAACAGCAATAAAAATAATATTAATAATAGAAATGATTTTAATATCAGATTTATTATTAATATTTATTTTGTAACCCCAAACTTTTCTTTATTTACTTTTAGTCCTTTTTAGGCTCAATAAATAAGAGCTCATTTTCCATAGTTTAACATGTAATTTTTAGGTAGCAAAACTCTACCAAATTTTAGTCTCATTTCTAATCTTTTCTCTCTAGAATTGTTATGGATGATCCTATATGCACTATGACTTTATTTGGTATTTTTGATTCACAATGTGCTTCAAGTTTATATATTTGAGTAATTTATTTTCTTTCATCTCTTTTTCTGCATCTTATTATCTTTATTTATGTTTACTAATAGTATATAGATTTTGTCAAACACTTTCTATGTATTATCAAATTAGTAAAAATAATATACGTAATATCTTTATAATTTTCTCCATTCCATTCATATATATTTACTTTTGCTAAATCTATATAGAATTAGTCATACTCTTTCTATGTATTTTATAAATAGTAAAAATAAGATTTGTGTTAAGTTTTATGTCCAATATTTTATTGCATTATTGTCAATGGTATAGTGTCATCTTTAGATTTCTCATAAGACTTATCGCATCATTTCATGGTAAAGAATATTAATCACTTAAATGTTGGGGGAGAGTGAGATAACACCACCTCTAAGTTTAGAATCTACACAGAAATTGGATTGACAGAGACTAAATAAATATTGAGAAAGATTATGCAAACCCAAGTTGGTGAGTGATCTTCTTCAACCTTGATGAACCTTGAAAACCCTTGTAGAACCACCACTTTGAGCAAATCCTTAGAACAAAAGCAAAACACAATTCCAAAGCTTAAACATTTGCTTAACATTGCCCTAATACTCTATTTCTGAGCCACCATTGATGCTTGAGGCCTTTTCTAGGAGGAAATGAAGATTGAGATTGATCAAGCCTTAAACTCACAAAGTCAAGCACTTTCTTTATGAGTTCTTGGAGAAAACTTGAGATTCTTAGAGCTAGAGAGAGAGAAATGATAGAGAGATTGGAGAGAGTGATCAAGTCTTCAAAAACTCTATTTTGACCCTTATATAGACTAGGCACCGTCATTAGGTCTAACCGATAGGATTAGACTTGTAAAACACACCATTTAGAAAAATTTACGTAACTTGTACGGACTCCAGTAGACGACGCGTCACCTGTATGCAGGCAATGTTACACATCTTGGGTGGCGATGCATCGCCACCCTCTCTATTTTTGGACTCCTCCAAAGGTCATACCAAACTTTTGGGGACCCTTAGATACCTCTACGCATCATGTTGGACCCAAAATCACAATTTTAAAGTGCCTACAATCGAAATTCAAATTTCACATCTTCACTATGTGAAATTCACTAAATGTTTATACCTTGCTTGTATTTTAACAATTATATTTTTGTATTTAACCAATCATAACATTAAATACATTTTTGTGAAAGATATTTGTGCTTCAATGTTAAATCTTTCAAATGAATACTTGGGATGTGAACTATTCATTTGTGTAATTTTTGTGAATCAAAGATCCAAATAAATAAGTGTGCATATTTGTGACTCTTGCTCCTTTCTATTTGTTACCTTTTGTTACTTCGCACTTTTATCCTATCTTTATTATAATATTTAAATCTCAAAAACAATAAAAATATCACATGTTCTAATTTTCTCACATTATTTACCTTTAACTCTATTTATTGTTAACTTTATTTCTTTACCTCCTTGTGGAATCGACTGCTCGATCTATACTACAACTACCGCTTAGTGGATGCACGTTTTGGGAGTTAAACCAGATGTCAAATTGGTATATAGAAAGTGGGTTTGAATAATGTGCTAAAAACAAAGAAGCCAGTGGTTGTAGGGAATCTAGTTGCCATTTTCAGTGGGGTACATGCGCATATGGATTTGGAATTTTTTTGTCTGTTCAGTGGGGCACGGTTGCATATGGTTTTTTTTTTTGTCTATTTGCTTTTTATGAGGGCAAAATGCTAATGGGTTTTGCCCACCATTTGTTAAAAGGTGATGGAGTTTTGCCAATTTTAGGTCCTTTACTAATTCTTCAAACCAAATTCGACTTTGCGGGGAGTGAAGCTGACCTATTCACTGTGAAGCTATACCATGGGGGTATTTGGTTTACTCCTTTTGGAAACAAGCGATATGAAGGATTGTATGTTTCCTATTTTGACAATTGCGAGTTTAACAAGTTTCAAAAGACGGATTTATATGATATGGCTAATGGGTTAGGTTACAAATTCCATTATGGTTTTCAGTTCAAGCCTTCATGGGAAACACTTGAATATGTGGACAATGGTTGTGTTATATTACTTTATAATATAATGTAATATTATATTATATTATAATATAATGTTTTAGATTAAATAAATGTGACAAAGTGTGTCACATATTGTAACATATAATAGAGAGTTACAATATTTAGATATATGAGATATATCCAAATAATGTAACATATTTGGTGTTACAAATTTGTAACTTCCAAATATTACCCTTTATTGTGTAAAATTGTTGTTACACAATTTTGAGATGAATTTCATAAAGCCATATGTGATATGGTTGTTAGAGATATGATTTTAACCCCAATAATGTGTTTTGGGAGTTACAAAATCATTTGGGAGGGTTTGGAACCGTTTGGAAAAACAACACATTTTTTGTGCTGAAATTGGTCGGTGGCCATGGCTACCAACATTCAGTGGCCGCTGTGGGACAGAGACCAGTGGCCGCGGCCACTAATGTCTCTGGCCATAGCCACAGGCCAAAACTGACCAATTTTTCAGTTTTTTCAATCTTTGTTGAACGGCTCAAAAAGCCCAAATAACTCCCAAATCTCATTTGTAATTCCATATTAATCCAATTAAACATTGGTAACAGCCATGGGGGTTGGTGGAATTTGAAATTCAAAGGGTGTCTCTAAACTCTATAAATAGGAGCCTATAGCTCACTTGAAAGACACAACATTTTCTATCCATTAGAGCACTTGGCTAGAAACACCTTGAGGCTTGATTATTCCAGAAAGAATTTCCTATAATCTGTGAGAGATCCCTTAGTGCTTGAGTTAAGGGGATATAAGCTTTTGGGCAAAGGTTTCAAACCTTGTTCAAGTTGGTGATCCCCAACACTCTTCACTTTGGTTGTGTGAGTGAGAGTTTATTGTTTTGGTTCTTGTTCTTATTTTCTTCTATTGCTCTTTCTTCTTTTCTTCTTATTCTATTTACTTGTACTTTTGTTTAAGAGTTGTAATCCTTTTATTTCCTTTGTTCAAACACTTCTAGTTTACTTGCATCCTTTTGTAATAGAGTTGTACTTTCTATTTCTATCATCTTACATCTCCTTCTCCTTTTATTTGTATTTTCAGTTATAGAGTTGTAACACTTTATTTAATCAATCCTTGTCTATTTTAATATTTTGCATAGAGTTGTAATATTCTTACCCATATCCATTGAGGCAATATATATTTTCCTAACAGTCAAAAGCTTATCCCTTTTTGTTTCAATGGAAGGGGAGACAATTAAGATCATGAACCAAGACCTAGTGAGATTGGATAGGTTTGATGGATCCAATTTTACTAGGTGGCAAGATAAGGTGAGGTTTCTTTTAACCACTCTCAAAATAGCCTACATCCTTGAGTCTTCCTTGGCACCTCTAGCCGAGCCATCCAACAAAGACACTCCCGAGGAGGTGGAGAAGAGAAGGAAGAGGGAGGAGGACAATCTCCTTTGTAGGGGTCAT
The DNA here is from genome assembly GCF_963169125.1 of Humulus lupulus. Lineage (NCBI taxonomy): Eukaryota > Viridiplantae > Streptophyta > Magnoliopsida > Rosales > Cannabaceae > Humulus > Humulus lupulus. Next base: position 186,943,406 of record NC_084794.1, on the reverse strand, counting down.
ATCCTCAACGCCCTATATGATAGGCTCTATGACCTCTACACCGAGACCAAATCGGCCAAGGAGATATGGGATGCACTTGAGAAAAAGTTTAAGGCGGAAGAGGAAGGTACCAAAAAGTTTTTGATATCTCAATACTTCGATTTCAATTTTTTTGGTGATAAACCTATTCTTCCTCAAATTCATGAATTGCAAATAATTGTTAACAAATTGAAAGTGCTAAAGATTGAGCTTCTCGAGGCCTTTCAAGTTAGTGCTATAGTGGCTAAATTACCACCAACTTGGAAGAGCTATAGGAAAAGAATCCTTCATAAAAATGAGGATTATTCTTTGGAGGAAATCCAAAAACATATTCGAATCGAAGAGGAATCGATATGTAGAGATAAACTTGTGGAGGGGTCTAATGGAGAGACTTCCAAAGAAAATGCGGTGTCACAACCAAAACATCCCAAAAACAAAGGGAAAACGGGTAATGAGAAACCTTTGGATCCAAAAACCAACCCAAACAAGTTTAAGGGTGAGAAAGATCCTTGCTTTGTGTGTGGGAAAAATGGTCACTATGCTAGAGAGTGTAGGCATAGAAAAGACCAACAAGGACCTAAGGTGAACGCAACTCAAGAGGAAAACATAGTTGCTACCCTTAGTGAGGTGAATGAGGTCCAAGGCAAGGTGAAAGGGTGGTGGTATGATACATGTGCCACCGTCCATGTCACCTATGACAAATCAACCATGAGATACAAATGGGCAATGAGGGCAAATCCAAGGTACTTGGCAAAGGTACTATTGATGTCTACTTCACCTCCGGCAAGAAAGTTACATTAGTGAATGTACTTTATGTTCCCGAAATGAGTATAAACTTGGTAAGTGGTGATTTTCTTGGCAAGCCCGGCATTAAAGCCGTTTTTGAGTTCGGTAAACTTATACTTACCAAATCAAATGTATTCTTGGGAAAAGGGTACTCTTGTGAGGGAATGGTTAAATTGTGCACCAATGATGTAACTTTCAATGTTATCAATAAAAATGCTAATTTCGCCTATATTGTTGAGTATGATTCTTTATTTTTGTGGCATCTTAGACTATCGCTTATAGGTTTTTCAACCATGAAAAGAGTAGTAAAATATGGTATGATTGCATGCAATATTAAAAACTATGGTAAATGTTAAACATGTGTTAAGGCGAAAATGATTAAGAAACCATTTCCTAGTGTAGAAAGATCATCTAATTTACTAGATTTAATCCATAGTGATCTTTGTGAATTAAATGGTGTTTTAACTAGAGGTGGCAAAAGGTATTTTCTTACTTTTATAGATGATTTTAGTAGATATACCTTTGTGTTTCTTTTAAAGCATAAAGATGAAACTTTTGATGCTTTTAAATTGTATAAGTTAGAAGTTGATAGAGGAGGATAGAGGAGGAGAGTACTTCTCTAATGAATTCAATACATTTTGTGAAGAAAATGGTATAATTCATGAGTGCACTTCACCTTATACACCACAACACAATGGTGTTGCCAAAAGGGAAAATAGGACTTATCTAGAGATGATAAATTCTATGTTGGTGTTTTCTAAGTTGAACTTCCACTTATGGGGTGAAGCGCTTTTAACCGCTTGTCACATTCTTAATCGAACACCAATGAAGAAAAATGAGATGTCTCTATATGAGTTATGGAAAGGAAGAAAACCCAACATAGGGTACTTCAAAGTGTGGGGGTGTCTTGCATATTGCAAGAAAAACGAACCTAATAGAAAAAAGTTAGGTTCAAGAGCCATAAAATGTGCTTTTGTTGGTTATGCCAACAATAGCAAAGCTTACAAGCTATTAGACTTAGAGTCTAATATTATGATCGAATCTAGAGAAGTTGAATTCATTGAGAATATGTTATGTGACAACAATTCTCAAGCTTCTACATCCAAAGTTGATTCTCAAGAGGAGAATTCTCAAAAGGATGTAAAGCAACCCTTTGAACCTAGAAGAAGTCAAAGGCTTAAAAATCATTAAAGTCTAGTAGTGGATGAGATAGATTCTCAATGAATTTCATTCTACATGGTAGAAGGAAATAGAGAGGAAGTCATTAGGAAAATTCCTATTGTACTTCTCGTTGAGGATGATCCTAAGACTTATAGAGAATCTATGCAATCGAGAGATAGTGCATTTTGGAAAGAAGCCATCAATGATGAGATGGATTCCATTCTTTCCAATAACACTTGGGAATTGGTAGACCTCCCACTGGGGTCTAAGCCAATTGGGTGTAAGTGGGTATTTAGGAGAAAATACCACACTGACGGCACTATCCAAACCTTTAAAGCTTGATTAGTAGCTAAAGGGTTTAGGCAAAAAGAGGGTATCGATTATTTCGATACCTATGCGCCTGTTGCAAGAGCAACTTCTATAAGAATTTTGTTCGCTTTAGCTTCCATACACAACTTGTATGTTCATCAAATGGATGTCAAAACGGCATTCCTTAATGGTGACCTCAATGAGGAGGTCTATATGGAACAACCCGAAGGGTTTGTCCTACCAAAATATGAACATAAAGTTTGTAGATTTGTAAAATCCTTATATGGATTGAAACAAGCTCCTAAGCAATGGCATGAGAAATTTGATCAAGCCATCATGTCTAATGGGTTTAGACATAACAATGGAGACAAGTGTTTATATTCGAAAACTTGTAAGGGATATGTGATCATTGTTTTCTTATATGTGGATGACATGCTTATTCTAAGTAATATCATGAAAGGGATAGAAGAAACGAAGAGGTTTCTATCATCAACCTTCAAGATGAAAGATCTTGGAGAAGTTGATACCATACTCGGTATCAAAGTAAAGAAACATAGTGGGGGTTTTGTTAGGGCAAGCCCACTATGTTGAGAAAGTATTGAACAAATTTAACCATCTCAAGGTTAAAGATGCCAATACTCCATTCGATCATAGTGTAAAACTAGAGAAGAATGAAGGAAGAACGGTGGCTCAATTGGAGTATGCTAGTGCTATAGGGAGTCTAATGTATGCTGCCCAGTGTACTAGACCTGATATAGCATTTGCGGTAAGTAAACTTAGTAGGTTTACAAGTAATCCAAGTGTGGATCACTGGAAGGCAATTGGAAGAGTCCTAGGTTATCTTAAGAAAACCAAAGGACTAAGCCTTCATTACTCCAAATTTCCTTCGATATTAGAAGGATATACAGATGCAAGTTGGATTTCCAATCTTGGGGACAACTTGTCCACAACTGGTTGGGTATTTACACTTGGTGGAGGTGCAATTTCTTGGGGTTCCAAGAAACAAACCTGTATATCTCATTCCACTATGGAAGCAGAGTTCATAGCTCTAGCAGCTACCAGCAAAGAGGTCGAATGGTTAAGGGATCTGTTGATAGAGATTCCCCTAATCAAAGATAATGTATCTACTATATCGATACATTGTGATAGCCAAGCGACATTGGCTAGAGCATACAGCGGAGTGTATAATGGGAAGTCTAGACATATTGGTCTAAGACATGGATATGTAAGAGAATTGATTCAACGAGGAGTCATTTCAATATCCTATGTGAGAACAAGTGAAAATCTGGCGGATCCTTTCACTAAGCCACTAACGAGGGATTTAGTGGCTGCATCATCTCGAGGGATGGGACTTAAACTCCCTAAAGAGATTCACGATTGATGGTAACCTATCTTAACACTAGTTATTCAACTAGTGTTAGGTTCAATAGGTAACAACAAGTCAATCAAGTGAATATTAGTTGTACTCAAAACAAGTCCCATCTGAGATATTGAGTACTTGTGTGTTACCAAGTGGAGGGTTAAAACCAAAAGGTTTTTTATTAGAATTCAGTCTTGTAAAGACAAGTATTTTTGGTAACGAAATACTGTAAGAATTCTACCTATATGGACCTAGGGGTGGTGCCGCCTCTCATGAGAATTGGGAGTATTCTCAAGAATGTCCATGAATGGAAAGTGCACATGGCCATTAACGGTGCAAAGCGAGACATAGAGGTCTCAAGTGAACATTGCAAAGGTGTGTGTGTTATCACCGATTTGTGATCATGAAAAGATGGTTCAATGCCTAGTGCAACCTAATTTTTGACAAATTTTGTGATAATTACACTATAGTAAAGTTCAAGTTGAAAAACACTTTTCTTTATGCACTAATGCAATGACTCCTATAAGAGAGAGTTCTTATTTAATCAAGTGGGGGATATGTTATATTTCAAAATATAATGATTGATTAAATAAGTGTTACAATAGATAAACTATTTAATATAGTGGGGGAATGTTATATTACTTTATAATATAATGTAATATTTTATTATATTATAATATAATGTTTTAGATTAAATAAATGTGACAAAGTGTGTCACATATTGTAACATATAATAGAGAGTTACAATATTTAGATATATGAGATATATCCAAATAATATAACATATTTGGTGTTACAAATTTGTAACTTCCAAATATTACCCTTTATTGTGTAAAATTGTTGTTACACAATATTGAGATGAATTTCATAAAGCCATATGTGATATGGCTGTTAGAGATATGATTTTAGCCCCAATAATGTGTTTTGGGAGTTACAAATCATTTGGGAGGGTTTGGAACCGTTTGGAAAAACAACACATTTTTTGTGCTGAAATTGGTCGGTGGCCGCGGCCACCAACATTCAGTGGCCGCGGTCTGTGGGACAGAGACCAGTGGCCACGGCCACAGGCCAAAACTGACCAATTCTTCAGTTTTTTCAATCTTTGTTGAATGGCTCAAAAATCCCAAATAACTCCCAAATCTCATTTTTAATTCCATATTAATCCAATTAAACATTGGTAACAACCATGGGGGTTGGTGGAATTTGAAATTCAAAGGGTGTCTCTAAACTCTATAAATAGGAGCCTATAGCTCACTTGAAAAACACAACATTTTCTATCCATTAGAGCACTTGGCTAGAAACACCTTGAGGCTTGATTATTCCAAAAAGCATTTCCTATAATCTGTGAGAGATCCCTTAGTGCTTGAGTTAAGGGGAAATAAGCTTTTGGACAAAGGTTTCAAACCTTGTTCAAGTTGGTGATCCCCAACACTCTTCACTTTGGTTGTGTGAGTGAGAGTTTATTGTTTTGGTTCTTGTTCTTATTTTCTTCTATAGCTCTTTCTTATTTTCTTCTTATTCTATTTACTTGTACTTTTGTTTAAGAGTTGTAATCCTTTTATTTCCTTTGTTCAAACACTTCTAGTTTACTTGTATCCTTTTGTAATAGAGTTGTACTTTCTATTTCTATCATCTTACATCTCCTTATCCTTTTATTTGTATTTTCAGTTATAGAGTTGTAACACTTTATTTAATCAATCCTTGTCTATTGTAATATTTTGCATAGAGTTGTAATATTATTATCAATTTCCATTGAGGCAAAACATTTTTTCCTAACAGGTTGTAGGGGAGAAGGAGGTTATTTTATTTTTGGATGATATGAGGGACCAAAATTATAGGGAGGTTCAAATATATTTGGTGCTACTAGATCTTGTATTTGCTATGGAATGGAAATATAATGATACAACTGTTCGACATATCCCTAAACCACCTCCTGAAAAATTGAGATACTGCCTCAAGGAAGTGGACACTGATTTAAGTGTTGATGTTGATGTCAATCCACCTAGACAACTGAATAATGATGATTACTTCTTCAACTTGTTTGTAAAATGGGGTGATTTGCTTGCTCAAGTGGATGAAGAAGAAGTCCATTCTGCTGATGGCAGTGAAGAAAATTCTGATGATGAAACTGAAGTATTTGTAATGAACATTCCAGATTACTTTGAGGGCATGGAGTATAATGAAGAAGACTACATGCAATTTTCTGAAGAATAAATAATTGAAATTAATGATGGTGAGACAGAAATAGCCCCTGAAGGCCATGAAGTCCCAAAAAGCACTGAAGTTGAGGGTTCAGTGGCTGAGGTAATTATATTTGATATTTATCTCTTTATTTATATGCTTTGCTTATGCATTTAGGTTTCAATATCATGTAATTTTTGTTTGCAATAAATCCCACTTGAACCTCAATGTCCTGAGGTAGTTGTTGTTGGATATGAACCACCACCTGCTGATGAAACTCCAAGGAGTAGAAGACTGAAATGAAGAGGGATGAAGAAGGCAGCTTATGCAGCAGATGTTCAACCAGAAATTCCTCCTCAAGGAGAAGAGGTTCAGCCAGAACCAGGACCAGAAATTCAACCAGAATATGCATCCCAGCCACAACCTGAAACTAAACCTAAACCACAACCTGAAACTGAGACACAAACTGAACCACCCCATCAAATCGAACCTGAGACACAAAATTGAAACAACCCCAGATGATGTTGACTTTGAATTACATGAAGAGGAGTATGATGGCCAACCTGAACTTGAGAGACAAGAGTATGTCCCAATAGATCCAAGCTATTGGTGGGGGAGTGTTATAGAGCTGTGTGTTGAGACAGAAAATGGTGATGATGCTGGTGGAATTGAATCGAATGATGATTTGGAAAGTGTAAATAGTGATGATGATGGTGGTGGTACTCCAAAGACATCCAAGTTGGAATATAATTCAGAAACAAAGGTATCTGATTTCAAATTCACTTTGGGGATGAAATTTAGAATTGTTCACTTCCTTAGAAGTGCTTTGAAGGAACACTTACACACACTGATAGAGAATACAGCTTGACAACTAATTATTCTCAGAAACTAAGAGCTAAATTTAGAACTATTGGTTTTCCTTGGGTGGTTTATGCACATGTGAAGTCAAATGGTATAACTTTCAGAGTTAATACCCTGTTGTACACACACAACTGTGGAATAGTACTAAATAATAGGCATATTGATGCACAGTGACTTACAAAACACTTTATCGACCAGTTTAGATTGCATCCCAACATGGATTACTCAGCTACTATGGAGATGACTCATAACACAAAGTACTCCATGGTTACATCTTGGCAATCCTACAGAGCTCGCACAACTACTAAACAACAACTTGAGGGTTCAGTAGTTCAACAATATGCAATATTGGAGGACAAGTGCAATTATATTTTAAAAACCAACCCTAGAAGCACAACTAAGGTACAAACTGAGTTGAGGGATGAGAAAAGGATATTTAAGAGGGTTTATAAATGTCTAAAGGCTTGCAAGGTCAAATTCTTAAAATGATGCAAACCACTTGTAGGTTTAGATGGTTGTTTTTTTGGAAAGGCATGACAAAGGAATATTGTTGGCTGCAATTGGGATAAATGCGTCAAATTCCATCTTCCCAATAACATATGAATTTTTTGAGAAGGAGACTACTAATAGCTGGACTTGGTTTTTAGAGCTGTTGAAATAGGATTTAATCCCCACAGATCTAGACACATTCACTATGATTAGTGCAGGCAAAATGGTTTACAAAATCATGTGGAGGCTATTTTTAATGGAGCAAATAGTCGATTCTGTGTAAGAAACCTAGTATTCTTCTAAAACAATTTCTTTGGGCAACAACAAGGGTGACCACACCTACTTAATTTGATCAGAGAATGAAAGACTTGAAGGATGTAAATGAAGGGGCTTACAACTAGCTTTCTGCAAAAGAGCCTTCTGTTGGGAATTGTGCCTTTAAAGCAATTGTAGTTGACAATAGTTTTAATGAAATAAATGAATGAATTGAATTATTGTATATATGTAGCTTATGTACTATATTATTGTTAATAATATTAAGTAAATATCAAAAAATTCCCAAGTCCATCTATGTGGTCTCAATATCATATTAGTATGAGATGATCAAGATTAAGTTAATAAACTTAAATAGTTCACAGTAAAATAAAGTTATGGAATATTTAGATTAATTATTCCTAGTACGGTCCACTAGTATTATGAATACATGTGACATAGAACCAGGTTACTAGTGTAGTAAGATACTGGAGGTACTTTGCATGCTGAGAGTATGTAGAACTGAACCATATGTGATTTAATAGTACTTATTTGAATTTCTTTTAGTAGTATTACAAAACACATCAACTGATGATCATATACAAACTGATCTTAATCCTGAAGTTACTATGAACTCCTATATATGTCATTTGATTCTTTGATTCATGCGTTACTGTTTGTCAGAATGATCAGGCTAAGAACTATTGTTTTGGAGACTCAATGATGTATATGGCTAGGGACATAGCTTAACAGATATAGAATCTATACCTTCTTATAGATTGAATGATGGTTCCTTTTTGGGTTGGCTTTTGGAACTGAAAAGGTTATTGACGTCAAATTCATAATCAGATTATGACTTAACCTTCACTGGTAAAGTCAATGGTACACTAGGAATCAAGATATAATTAAAAGGGTAAAACGGTAATTTTATTCCCACTTAATTATGAATCATCAATATATGAATAATTTGTATGTAATGATTATATCAATGGACATTTTATGGTTACAATAAAGTACTCAATAAATATGTCTTTAATTCTCAAGAGTGCAGTCTCATATTTATAGTGGAGTAATCATGAGATTAATAAGTATGATTATTGAATAAAAGAGTTTTGGTTAATAATCTTTTATTTATTGGAACTTGGAATTATTGGTCCATAGGTCCCCGGGGTGACTCTATCAACACTATTCAAGGTAAGAGTTGATACAAGGGTCAAACTATGAATGCACTATTTGAGAGAATATTTATTCTTCGGGATAAATATGCAATTATGTGATAATTGAAGTTGCACAATTTATTATTGCATTTGTGCAATTTTCGAAATTGTGTAGAAATAAAAGAAATTGATTTTAATCAATTATTTTATTTAAGTGTGAAAGGATAAATATGGATAAGCAAAATTGGTTTTGATTATTATATTTATTTAATTAATAATAAGATGATAATGGAAATTCAAATTTTGAATTTTGAAATTTGAAATTTAAGTTGTTATCTTTTCCTTAAAAAAATGATACCTTATTTGAATTTCTAATTATTAATTAATTAAAATAAAAATGCATGAAAAATCAAATCTCATTTTTCAGGGAAGTGCTACATGCATAGGGCTTCTTGGACTGCCCTATGCGTGTACCACTACAGATGGTGATTAGTTATTGGTTTATTTTTTCTATTTAATTAATTAATAAAATATTTTGAAAATGATTTTAAAATGGAATGTAAGACTTTGTCTTTAATTATCATTTATTATTATTATGATAATAATGTCTATATATTATTTATGATAGAAAATAGAAGAAAACAGTTTTTCCATAGAAGAGAAAAAATGATCATCTTTCTCACACAAAAGGTAAATCTTTCTCTTTAGCCTATAATAAAGAGCCTCATATGTTGAGAATACTTTTGATTCACAAATATTGATTCTTGTTCTCTATGTGCCCACCCACATCTTGAGGTGTAGAAAACGTCTTGGAAGATCTAAGTGTGAGTACTCTAGTGAGGATAGGAAGATCGAAATATATACGAAAAGATTCAAAGATTCTTGATAGGCTACAAGAGGTAAATCATTTCGTATTATTTTTATGTATACATATTATATTGATTAACATATTGCATATTAAAGGATCCTCATATAAAGTTGTTTATATGAATTTTTGTTGTTGTATACAATACTACTGTTATCACAATTTTCGTTGCGCACTAGGAACTGTTCCCAACAATTGGTATCAGAGACATCTTTAATCCATACATATGTTAATTACTGTGTGGGTATCGTATGCATTTTTTATTTTATGTGTAATATATGAATGGATGGATGTTTATATATGAATTGTTTATGTTCTTAAGGGTTGGTTTTCATGATGTTTTTGGGTTAGGAAAAGTTCTTAAATTTTCTAGATATACAAAAATTATAAGCCATCTTAGGACATAGGAATTTTGTAATTTTTTTTAAAATTCAAGATAAACTTCTGTTTTGGCCCGAGCCCCGAGCTCAAACCTTGAGGCCCGAGCCTGCACCCCACACCTATGCGCCCCATTGCCTACGCACCTGCGCCTATGCCGAACCCTGCGCTCCTGCACCAAGCCTCCCGCGCGCCCCACGCTTGCTGTGCCCTTGCCAGCCACCCACGACCTGCTATCCGTTGCCCATCGTTGACGCACCCATTAGGGTTTGTGTCATGCAAACCCTAATGGATGTGTAATTATTTATTTGGGCCATTTTAAGCCCAATATAATTAAAAGTTTTTTAATTATAATTTTGGAATTAATTGTGGTGAGTCCAAATTTCAATTGGGAAGTCTAGACACATTAGTCTAAGACATGGATATGTAAGAGAATTGATTCAAAGCGGAGTCATATCAATATCCTATGTGAGAACAAGTGAAAATCTGGCAGATCCTTTCACTAAGCCACTAACGAGGGATTTAGTGGCTGCATCATCTCGAGGGATGGGACTTAAACTCCCTAAAGAGATTCATGATTGATGGTAACCTATCTTAACACTAGTTATTCAACTAGTGTTAGGTTCAATAGGTAATAACAAGTCAATCAAGTGAACATTAGTTGTACTCAAACAAGTCCCATCTGAGATGTTGAGTACTTGTGAGTTACCAAGTTGAGGGTTAAAACCGAAAAGTTTTTAATAGAATTCAGTCTTGTGAAGACAAGTATTTTTGGTAACGAAATACTGTAAGAATTCTACCTATATGGACCTAGGGGTGGTGCCGCCTCTCATGAGAATTGGGAGTATTCTCAAGAACGTCCATGAATGGAAAGTGCACATGGCCATTAACGGTGCAAAGCTAGACATAGAGGTCTCAAGTGAACATCGCAAAGGTGTGTGTATTATCACCGATTTGGGATCATGAAAAGATGGTTCAATGCCTAGTGCAACCAAATTTTTGACAAATTTTGTGATAATTACACTATAGTAAAGTTCAAGTTGAAAAACACTTTACTTTATGCATCAATGCAATGACTCCTATAAGAGAGAGTTCTTATTTAATCAAGTGGGGGATATGTTATATTTTTAAATATAATGATTGATTAAATAAGTGTTACAATAGATGACTATTTAATCTAGTGGGGGAATGTTATATTATTTTATAATATAATGTAATATTATATTATTTTATAATATAATGTAATATTATATTATTTTATAATATAATGTTTTAGATTAAATAAATGTGACATAGAGTGTCACATATTGTAACATATAATAGAGAGTTACATTATTTGGATACATGTGAAATATCCAAACATGTAACATATTTGGTGTTACAAATTCATCACAAATTTGTAACTCCTAAATATCACCCATTATTGTGTAGATTTGTTGTTACACAATATTGAGATGAATTTCTTAAAGGCATATGAGAAATGGCTGATAGAGATGTGATTTTAACTCCCATATTGTGTATGGAAGTTACAAAATCAAGTAGGAATAAATTGGAACGTTTTGGATAAAACTAAAAAAATTTGTTGCTGAACTTGACTGAGGGCCGCGGCGCTTGGAACAAGTGCCGCGACCCTAGTGGCTGACAACTTCTTTGACTTTCAGTTTTTATCCAACTTTGAACGTTTCCAACAGCCAAGTAACTCCCAAATCTCTATTTTAATTCCATAAAACATCCAATTAATCATTGGTAACAGCCATGGGGGTTGGTGGAATTTGAAATTCAAAGGATGTCTCAAAACTCTATAAATAGGAGCCTAATGCTCACTTGTAAGACACAATATTTTCTATCCATTAGAGCACTTGGCTAGAAACACCTTGAGGCTTGATAATTCCAGAAAGCTTTTCCAATATCTGTGAGAGATCCCTTAGTGCTTGAGTTAGGGGGAAATAAGCATTTGGACAAAGGTTTCAAACCTTGTTCAAGTTGGTGATCCCCAACACTCTTCACTTTGGTAGTGTGAGTGAGAGTTGCTTCTATTTAGTTTGTTTGTTCTTTCTTTCTATTCTATTTCTCTTCATCTTCATATTCTTCTCTTTTGTTTATTTGTATTTCTTGTTTTGAGTTGCAATCTTCTTTTTTTTATTTCAAACATTTTACTTTACTTGTAACATTTTGCTTTGAGTTGTATTTTCACCATTCTATTCTTCTTCTTGTTCTTTAGTTTATTTGTATTTTCAGTTATAGAGTTGTAATCTTATTTAATCAATGATTATTTATTTGTAATATATAGCATAGAGTTGTAATATTATTATCAATTTCCATTGAGACAAAACAATTTTTCCTAACACATTCAGCCCCAAAGCTCTCCATCTCAGGACTGGTCCAACTTGCCCTTGCCTTTCCCTGCACCACGTAGCACCCGTGAGCCAAGGCCCAGCAAGAAAACACAATAACAGAGCATAATCATAAAGCAAATAACTGGATAACTCACACAGTATAAACATGTACTCAACAGTCCAAACATTCACGTTATTCAAGTGTTCAGCATACTAAGCACATCATTTCATATCAATAATAAATTCACATATGATAACCAGGGTTAATGCCCTTAGGCCGCACCCTCTGTTTATCCTACTGACTCCGACCCACTTAAACCGAGCTCAATGAATATTAAGCTATCCTCAGCTATCAGTGGCAGAGTCGCGCCCTGTGCGCAAGTATTATTTACGGTACCCTTAGGACGTTTATCACATGTCCCATGGCGTAATACCATCTATGACATCATACAGATATAGGGAGCCCTTAGTTCCATCACAAACAAATAACCGGGTGTAGTTTTCTTACCTTTAGATTTCGATAGCTTTGTTTAATTCGATCCTCAAGCACGATCCCGTCTGAGCCCTAGCGTACACCTAGTCATGGTCACAAGTTAGAACCAACTCCAAACCTCAATTCCAAAACCTAGCCTCGAGAAGCCCTAATTCCACCAAACGGGGTGGTGGAATCAAACCCCGAGCCCCCGGGCAAAAACCCTAAGAAATAACCCAAAAACCCCTTTCTGGGAACAGGGAAGCGCTACAAGCAGAGCCATCAGGCTCCCAGACACCCAAGCCTAGCGCTGTAGCACTAGTCACAGCCAGACACTACCCAGTTTTCTCCTCTTCGAATTTCCTCGAGCCAAACCTTTCCAAAACTCAATCAACCCTCAACTAAACTTCAAAACAAGCTTCCCAACATCCCCAACTCATCCCAAAGAACCTAACCACCAATAATTCAATCACATGCACCCCAAAACACAAAATTCACCATGGCTGAACCTAGAGCTCAAAACTCAACAATAAAAACAACTGAAACCACATAATTCAAGTGACCAAATTAAGAAATTCTTACCTTCAGCAGAGAGTTTCAACCTTAGTCTATCCTCCACTCTTCCTTAGCTTTCACTCCTCAAAGCTTCAGCCTCAATTCCCTAGAATTCCCACCATAACTCAGCTCAAAATCCATATTAGTACTAAGAACCAAAAATTGAGTTACAACCTCAAGACCTTACCTCAAATGATGAACAAACCTTGCTTACTCTTCAAACCAAACTAGGGATCCTAGCCTCAAGCTCCTGCCCAAACTCTCTCTGAGTTCTAGCTTCAAATTCCTTCAAGAAATGGAGAAGAGACCTCCAACTGAGAGAGAGAAAAAGATAGACTCATGTTTTCCCCTTTCTTAACTTTTCCTTCTTTTCTTTCTTTTCTTTTCTTTACTTCAGACTTCCACAATTTTCTACACAATCCACTAAAGCATAAAGCATCATAACCCTTATCTCTCATTTTAAACATCAAAAGACCAAACTGCCCTCCCATTTAAAACTAAACTTTTGAACATCCTAAGGGCATTTTAGTCATTACACCCAATTTCCGCTAATTCCTCGAATGTCTCTTATATTTTCCGCTTACTTCCCGATGCCTAACTAATCACCAATTATATTCCTCAATATCAAAATAGACTTCAATATATTCTCTAAATCCCCGAAAATACTCCCAGGCTCGCCCCAAGCCGGGTATAAATCCCCGCTGCGATTTTTTCGCTGAACTGCTCACTAGGATCGCCTCGAGTCACATATTCCAAATATATCCACATAATAATGTGGTCTCAACAATTTATCACAATTATTTACATTTATCCACATAAAATTATGAATATGCCCTTCTAACCTAGTCAGGGCCCACATGCATACTAATACAGATAGTCATGCATCATAGATATTTAAATAATCATATAACATGCTTTTAATCATTTAATTCAAATATAATCCAGTTATGCCCTCCCGGCACACTAAACAAGGCCCTTAAGCCCTATTAGCATATTTGGGTCGTTACAACTATCCCCTCCTAATGAGAATTTCGTCGTCGAAATTTACCTGAAGAACTCGGGATACTGATCCCGCATCGCTGTCTCAAGCTCCCAGGTCGCCTCCTCGACCCTACTATTCCTCCACAACACTTTAACAAGAGGAATCATTTTATTCCGTAGTACTTTGTCCTTTCAATCCAAAATCTGAACCAATTGCTCCTCATAGGCTAGATCTGTTTGTAATTCCAAGTCTTCATACCTCAACACATGTGTCGCATCTGAGACGTACTTCTAGAGCATAGAAACATGGAATACGTCATGTACTCCTGACAATGATGGAGGCAAGGCTAACCTGTAAGCCACCTGACCGATCCTTTCTAGGATCTCAAAAGGTCCGATGAAACTAGGGCTTAGCTTGCCCTTCTTCCCAAATCTCCTCACCCCTCGCAATGGTGAAACTCGGAGAAAAACGTGGTCCCCAACCTGGAACTCCACGTCCCTACGCTTGGGATCAGCGTAGCTTTTTTTTCTATTATGTGAGGCGAGCATCCTAGCTGGGATCTTCTCTATAGCTTCACTTGTCCTCTGAACCATATTTGGCCCCAAATACTTCCTCTCACCCATCTCATCCCAGTGAATGGGTGATCTACACTTCCTCCCATATAACATTTCGTAGGGAGCCACTCCAATCGTTGATTGGTAACTGTTGTTATATGAAAATTCAATCAATGGGAGATAGCTACTCCATGATCCCCCAAAGTCGATCACACACGCTCTGAGCATATCCTCCAAAACCTGAATCGTCCTCTTAGACTGTCCATCAGTTTGAGGATGAAAGGTTGTACTGAACTTCAACTGAGTTCCCATAGCCTTCTGTAAACTACCCCAAAACTTGGAGGTAAATATAGGATTCCGGTCTGACACTATAGACATAGAACCTGATGGAGACGTACGATCTCCCTCACATACAACTCCACATACTGATCCATAGTATATGTCGACCTCACTGGAAGAAAATGGGCTGACTTGGTGTGTCTGTTAACTATCATCCACACCGAGTCATGAAGCCCTAAAGTTCTGGGTAAACCTCCCACAAAATCCATCGTAATATCCTCCCATTTCCACTCGGGAATACCCAAAGGCTGAAGCAACCCTGCTAGTCGCTGATGCTCAGCTTTCACCTGCTAGTAGGTTAAACATCTGGCTATGTACTCCACCACATCCTTCTTCATCCTGGGCCACCAATATAACGTCTGTAGATCCTGGTACATCTTTGTGGTACCCGGATGAAGTGAGTACGGCGTCGTATATGACTCATCCAATATCTCTCGTCTGATCCCCTCATCATTCGAAACACAAATCCGTCCCTGATACCGAAGCAAACCAACATCAGAAACAGAATAGTCCTTAGCTACTCCTGCTAAGTTATTTTCTCTAACCTCCTGTAACTCAGCGTCTACCAATTGCGCTTCTTTAATCCGCTCTAGCAGGTTCGACTGCAGAGTAATATTGTCCAACTGGCCCACCACCAATTCTATCCCCGCTCTGACCATCTCATTAACTAACTCCCTCGACATCCTGGTGGAACTATATAACTGACCTGGGCCTCTCCGGCTCAATGTATCCGCCACCATGTTGGCTATCCCCGGATGGTAACGTATATCACAATCGTAGTCTTTCACTAACTCTAGCCAACGTCTTTGTCTCATGTGTCAGGTCCTTCTGTGTAAAGAAATACTTCAAACTCTTGTGGTCAGTGTATACTTTGCACTTCTCCCCATACAGATAATGTCACCAAATCTTCAGTGCGAATACCACCTCTGCTAGCTCCAGATCATGGGTAGGATACCGTTTCTAATACTCCTTCAGCTGTCGTGATGCATAAGCTATGACCTTCTCATTCTGCATCAACACACAACATAAACCTAACCTTGACGCATCGCAATAGACAATAAACTTCTCTTCCCCCGAAGGAAGACTCAACACGGGCGTAGTAATAAGTCGTCGCTTCAGCTCTTGGAAATTGTTCTCACATTTATCTGACCAAATAAACTTCAAATTCTTCCGTGTCAACTCTGTCATCGGTGCCGCTATCTTCGAGAAGCCTTCCACAAACCGTCTGTAGTAACCCACTAGACCAAGAAAAATTCGCACCTCCAAGGTGTTCCTTGGCCTCGGCCAATCCCTAGCTGCCTCCACCTTAGATGGATCCACCTTAATCCCATCTGCACCAACAATATGTCCAAGGAATGTCACTTCTGGTAGCCAAAATTTACATTTCTTAAACTTGGCATACAATTGATGCTCCCTCAACCTCTGTAGAACCTGTCGAAGATGAATCTCATGCTTCGCCTATGAACTGGAGTACACTAAAATGTTGTCAATGAAGACAATAACGAACTATCCAGAAAGTCCTTGAACACTCTGTTCATTAGGTCCATAAAGGCTGCTGGGGCATTGGTCAAACCAAACGACATGACCAGAAATTCATAGTGCTCATACCTCGTTCGGAAGGTCATCTTCGGTATGTCCTCATCCTTGATCCTCAACTGGTGATAACCAGATCGAAGATCAATCTTCGAAAACACCGTCTTACCCTGCAGCAGATCGAACAAGTCGTCAATTCTGGGTAGGAGTACTTATTCTTGATAGTCAACTTGTTCAATTCCCTGTAGTCTATACACATTCTCAAAGTCTCGTCCTTCTTCACAAACAAAACTGTAGCACCCCATGGCAAGTAACTAGGCCTAATGAACCCCAAATCCAGAAGCTCTTAGAGCTGTATCTTCAATTCTTTCAGTTCTGCCGGTGCCATCCTATATGGTGCCCTCGACATTGGCTCTGTCCCTGGCACCATCTCAATGACAAACTAAATCTCTCTACGCGGCGGCAACCCAGGCAAGTCCTCAGGAAACACATCTAAGAACTCGCAAACCAATCTGGTCTCCTCCGGTCTGGGTGGCGAAACCCTAGTGGTATCCACCACACTAGCTAAGAAACCTATACATCTTCCCTGTAATAGGTCCCTAGCTCTCAACGCTAAAATTCTGGGTATGCGGGGTCCATGCACCGCTCCTACAAAGACAAAAGGATCCTCGCCCTCCAGCTCAAAGGTCACCGTCTTCTTCCTGCAGTCAATAGTAGCTCCATATCTAACCAGCCAATCCATACCTAAAATCATATCAAAGTCCTCCATACTCAACTCAATCAAGTCTACTGACAACTCCCTACCATCAACTATCACTGGAAGTGCTCTAATCCACCTCCTAGAAACTACTAGTTCCCCTGTAGGCAAAATAGTCCCAAACCCTGAAGTATAATATTCACTAGGTCTACACAGTCTATCAATCACCTTACTAGAAACAAACAAATGTGTAGCACCAGAGTCTATCAATACAGTAAAAGGAGAGCCAGCACTAGAAAGCTGACCTGCCACTACCGAGGGACTAGCCTCGGCCTCTGCCTGCGTCAGGGTGAACACTCGAACTGGAGTCAAGCTGTCCACCTTCCCCGCATCTCCCTTCTTCGTAGTCGGGCAATCTTTCCTGAGGTGTCCCACCACCCCGCACACGTAACAGGCCTTAGCCTGACACTCGCCCGGATTGCGTCTTCTGCACCTCGTGCACTCAGGATAGGTCCTCCATGAATCACCGCCTCCCTAACAGCCACCCTGAGTACCCCAACCTCTCCTATCAGGACCAGGAGCGGTCGAAGCATCAGGGGTCTTCCTCTTCAAATCACTGGGGCCTCCGCCCTTACCAGAAGCAGAATATGGAGACACCGCCCTACGGCCCTCCTGCCTTGCTGCACTCTCCCTCCATATCTTATTCCGCTTCCTCAGTGGTAAGAGCCTTCTCTACAGCCTGGGCATAAGTCATCCCTCTAGGAACTGTTGTAATCCTCATATCTTGGGCTATCATAGCATTAAGCCCTTTAATAAATCTGTCCTGCCTGGCTGCATAGTAGGCACAAGGTCGGGTGTGAACTTTGCAAGGCTATCAAACTTTAGGGCATATTCTGTAATTGTCATGCTGCCCTAAACCAGCCCCACGAACTCATTTACCTTCACTGCCCTGATTGCAACATTATAATACTTTTGACTGAATAGGTCCTTGAATCATTCCCAAGTCAAAGCAGTAACATCCCTAGTCTGTGATGCCACTTCCCACCAGATACGGGCATCCTCTCTCAGAATATATGTGGCACATGTCACTCTTTCATGTCCCTCTACCCTCATAAAATCCAAGATGGTAGTAATCATGGTCATCCAATGTTTAGCCTTCAGGGGATCAGTTCATCCAATTATCAAAATATTTTCATTCACATGCATAGTAGTGCTAATAAGCACGCCTCAATATCATCATGCAATAGTCATGGGCCATGCCCTATCAGTATCTCATGCTCCCTATTAATCAAGCAGATATCAACAGTCATATTCCATTCTATTCATTTAAGCAGATAATCATGTATACCCAATTACCAAACCCTGAGTCGAGCTTGTATTTCGCGGCGAATGTACATGTCCAGCCAATCTTCAAGAGCCCTTAAACCTAGGACACTCTGATACCAAGTTGTAACGCCCTGGATAGCCAAGACCTTTACACTATGTGTTTATGAAGGTGCAAGGCTTGCTAATCAAGTTAATTAGTCAAAAACGTGTTACTGAAACTACAATTGAACTAGGGTTAAACGATTTTGGCCTCAAAAGTTTCATTTCTAATAATCAAACATTTCCTTTACATGGTTACTCAGAAGTAGTAAAGTTAAAAGACTGTTTACAAAAGATTCAGGATTAAAATACAGTTACTAGCCACTCTAAGGCAAAACAGATGAGTAGGCTTCTCTCGTCCTGTACCACTCCTCGGTTGTGGCAACCGGTTAGCTGACTATGTACATTAAGCCCCAAAGCTCTCCATCTCAGGACTGGTCCAACTTGCCCTTGCCTTTACCTGCACCACGTAGCACCCGTGAGACAAGGCCCAGCAAGAAAACACAATAACAGAGCATAATCATCAAGCAAATAATCGGATAACTCACACAGTATAAACATGTACTCAACAGTCCAAACATTCACATTATTCAAGTGTTCAGCATACCAAGTACATCATTTCATATCAATAATCAATTCACATATGATAACCAGGGTTAACGCCCTTAGGCCGCACCCTCTGTTTATCCCACTGACTCCGACCCGCTTAAACCGAGCTCAGGGAATATTAAGTTTTCCTCAGCTACCAGTGGCTGAGCGACGCCCTGTGCGCAAGTATTATTTACGGCACCCTTAGGCCGTTTATCACATCTCCCATGGTGTAATACCATCTATGACATCATACAGATATAGGGAGCCCTTAGTCCAATCACAAACATATAACCGGGTGCAGTTTTCTTACCTTTAGATTGCGATAGCTTTGTTTAATTCGATCCTCAAGCACGATCATGCCTGGGCCCTAGCGTACACCTAGTCACGATCACAAGTTAGAACCAACTCCGAACCTCAATTCCAAAACCTAGCCTCGGGACCAATCCCGAGCCCTCGGGAAGCCCTAATTCGACCAAACGGGGTGGTGGAATCAAACCCTGAGCCCCCGAGCGAAAACCCTAAGAAATAACCCAAAAACCCCTTTCTGGGAATAGGGTAGCGCTACAGTGCCATAAGGTGGGCGCTATAGTGCTACAAGTAGAGCCATCAGGCTCCCAGATGCCCAAGCTTAGCGCTGTAGTGCCCTAAGGCTAGTGCTACAACGCTAGTCACAGCCAAACACTACCCAATTTTCTCCTCTTCGAATTTCCTTGAGCCAAACCTTTCCAAAACCTAATCAAACCTCAAGCAAACTTCAAAACAAGCCTCCCAACATCCCCAACTCATCCCAAAGAACCTAACCACCAATAATTCAATCACATGCACCCCAAAACATAAAATTCACCATGGCGGAACCTAGAGCTCAAAACTCAACAAGAAAAACAACTGAAACCACAGAATTCAAGTGACCAAATTCAGAACTTCTTACCTTCAGCATAGAGGTTCAACCTTAGGCAATCCTCCACTCTTCCTTAGCTTTCACTCCTCAAAGCTTCAGCCTCAATTCCCTAGAATTCCTACCAAAACTTAGCTGAAAATCCATATTAGTACTAAGAACCAAAAACTGAGTTACAACCTCAAGACCTTACCTCAAATGATGAACAACCCTTGCTAACTCTTCAAACAAAACTAGGGATCCTAGCCTCAAGCTCCTGCCCAAACTCTCTCTGAGTTCTAGCTTCAAATTCCTTCAAGAAATGGAGAAGAGACCTCCAACCGAGAGAGAGAGAGAGAGAGAAAGATAGACTTCTGTTTTCCCCTTTCTTTCCTTTTCCTTCTTTTCTTTCTTTTCTTTTCTTTACTTCAAACTTCCACAATTTTCTACACAATCCACTAAAGCATAAAGCAGCATAACCCTTATCTCTCATTTTAAACATCAAAAGACCAAACTGCCCTCCCATTTAAAACTAAACCTTTGAACATCCTAAGGGCATTTTAGTCATCACACCCTGTTATCCAAAATATTAGCATGGATGACGTGGCAAGTGATCCTTGGACACGTGGCTGACACCTGGAAGAGCTCTGCTAGGGTATCGACCAGAAGACGCATTAGAAGCAGTAAGCAGCCCAGTCTTACCTGTGACCAGTCTGGTCGATGGTTCCGCATGCAAAGCAACATTACTGAGAAGATCTTTGTATATCCTGAATTTAACTCACACAATCTCCTGAGTATCCAATTATTCAGGAAAGAATATCTGTAACAATCTTTTGTAATCCCCCTTGAGCCTATAAATAGCAAAAGATAGCTCAAGGAAGGGACTTTTGGCTTTCGAATTATTCGAGACTAGAGTAATTCTCCTTGGAATATTGTATTGTTCTTCAGAGGTTTGTGAAACTCATTGAACCCTTGTTCTTTGATCACTCCTTTGATTCTTATATCAATAACAGTCTAAGTGGACGTAGGTCATTACCAGATTCTGGGGCCGAACCACTATAAAACTATCGTGTTCTTATTACTTTTTGTCATTACGTTCTTCTCAACCCATTAATTCACATCAAGCATATTCTGACTCCGTGTCAGTTGACCAAAATCCGGGTCAACATTTTTGTGCTTTCATTGAGAGCTTGATTTATTATTACTAAGAAAACTAATGGCGAAAACTGGAAGGAAAGCTGGACAGGCGGCCGCTGCTGCGCCATCAAATCCACCTCCACCACCCCCTGCAAGCGTGGCGGAGGATGATCCACATTTGGATTTTGAGGAGGAATAAATGGATGATGCAACGCTGAAGAGTACCCTGGGGGCATTGCAGGAGGAGCTGGCTAGTCTGAAAGCCAGTCAAGAGACTGCTGCCGAAGTTGTGGCGCGGCAGCAGCAGGAGATTGAACGGCAGCGCACGAAATTGAGCTAAAGGCAGGCGGAGATGGACCGCCGCCAGAGTGAATCCATGGCAGCCCTCGAGGCGGCCTTGCAGCTGGCAAGGAATCAGGCCGCATCTGTTTCCCAGCCTGATCAACCTGTCAATGGGCCACCCCAGAGGGGTCTTAATCCAAGCCGACTGATCCAGCCTTCGAGTCCACAAAGGCCCGAGCAGCCGCAAGCACCCCATGACGATGTACCGCTGGCCCCTGAAGCGCAGCCACCATCCCAAGTTGGTCGCGGCAATCCCCCGCAACAGAGGCAGAATAGGGTCGAGCATCAGCCTCGTAGCCCTAGACGCCGTAGGGGCGATGAGCCAAACCTACCGAACAGAGGTCAGTACCCCCTTGGTAACAGGAGGGACTCAGAGTTAGGCTCTGCAGTCCGGGGTCCCCCACGGCATGATAATGCACGGGGACACCACGACCAGCGCAGGCCACCCTCTAACGTTCGGAACGTTTCAGCCAGGGACGGAAATCGAGGAAATAGTCAATCCCACCATAGCCAATCAAGGTTCAGAGATGGCCATGGGTATAATGAAGCCGATTCAGGCAAGGGAAACGCTGGTCGAAGGAATGAAGAAAGAGGTAAAGGCAGGAGCCAGGCACCTCAAGATGACCAGCCCAATAGATGGAATGCTGGGGGGCAGCCCAAACAAAATAATGTCTTCAACCGGCTCGGGGGTAGCGAGCAGTGGAGAAGAGACGAAGATTTGCGTGATGTACTCAACGATCGCCGCGAGCGGCATGGAGAGAACGTCCCCCCAGCAACAGATGCCACAGTGATTCCTGCCGCTGTACAGACCCAAATAGATGCCCTCTACCAAGCAGTGCAGCAGCTGGTCGGGGGAAGGACATCTTATATCGACCATGATAGGAGGAAAGGCACTCCTTTCGTAAAAAGGATAGCTAATGCCGAAACTCCAAGAAAGTTCAAAATTCCTACACTTCCAAACTTTGACGGGTATGGAGACCCAGTGTCTCATGTCAATAAGTTTGAAATTCAAATGGACATTCAGAAAGTGTCCGAAGACGCTCGGTGCAGAATCTTCCCTGCAACACTTTCTGAAGCCGCGCAGGAATGGTTTTTTAAGTTCCCTCCCGCAAGCATAGTTTCCTGGGAAATGTTCGTAAGGGAGTTTTACGGACAGTTCTATGCAGGTTGCGTGCATCCGACCGAAGCGAACCAGTTGGTTGAAATTTGCCAGCAGGATGGTGAATCAGTGAAGGACTACATCCAGCGCTTTATGCGAGCGCCAGTTGGAGCGAAAACGGTGGGAGATGAAGGCAAAATGATGGCCATAACCACAGGGGTTAAACGTCGTTCTCCCCTCTGGAAAAGTCTCCGAAAGGAAGGGGTGAGAACTACCCAGGAATTTTTGGACCGAGCTGATCGCTACATCAAGCTCGAAGAAGCCATTGCTAATGATGGAAAGCCCTCAAGCAAGGATAAGAAGGCTTCTGAACCCGCCAAAGCCGCCAATGGTTCCAAACCTAATGGCAACGGCAAAGGAAACGACAATGGCAATGGTAAGAATGGTGGAAAACGGCCGTATAACAAGCCTTCCACCTCTGACAATAAACGAGCCAAGGGTAATCGTTATGAACTTCGGTTCACTAACTACACTGCCCTCGTTGAGTCTCGGGGAGAGGTTTATCAGGCCACAAGTTCCAGTGTGCCTTATAAAAAACCTGGCCCCATTCGAAAGGATATTTCGAAAAGAAACACTACCACGTTCTGTCGTTATCATAAGGACTACAGACATGACACCAATGAATGCAACCAGTTAAAAGACGAAATAGAGTTCCTTATTAGACAAGGACACTTGAGAAGATACGTACGGGCCTCGGGAAATTCCCAACGAGAAGCTCCGGGTAGCAACGAGCAGGCGCCCACGCGCCAAGGCTCGCCACCCTTACAGCCTGCCCCCGTGACTGGCACACTCTTAACCATCTGTGGAGGCCCGCACCTCGTGGGAAATAGCGGAAAGGCCAGGGAACGATATGCTCGGACTCTGCGCCATGACCAGGACATCGAGATGATGACTGTGGAGGACCGTGCACCAAAAAAGGCTCGATCAGAGGAAGGTGAGACAACCTTCTCTGATTGCAATGCCCAACACGTCCACTTCCCACATTCCGATCCGCTGGTCGTGGACATCCAGATGGCCAATATGATGGTAAAGAGAGTACTAGTCGATACAGGATGTTCAGTGAATATCCTGTATAAATCTACACTAGAACGCATGAAATTGTCCGTTAAGGACTTGGAGCACTGCAACCAAACGATATACGACTTCTCTGGAGAAGGACTCGCCCCCGCCGGATTGATCAAACTGCCAGTAACGACGGGTACAGCGCCTGCAACAAGGACATTGTTCGCCACTTTTGTAGTGGTCGATTGTCCTTCGGCGTACAACGCCGTTATTGGAAGGCCCATACTGGTTGATCTACGGGCCGTCATCTCTATGTGGCACTTGGCCATGAAGTTCCCAACAGACGTGCGGGTAGGACGCGTGTTGGGGAACCAGAGGGAAACTAGGGAGTGCTACAATGCCTCAATCACAAAGGCAAAGAGTGGAACGTCGAAGGGCACTACCTCAGATAGGTTGCAGATGGCAGTTGATACACAAGCCCAATCCAGTGATGAAGTCACCAAATAGGGTGTTGCCCAAAGTGAGGATAGAGATTTAGATCCTCGCTTTGGGGATTTTGAAGAAAATGTTGGACCCGTCGAGGACCTGGAGGAGGTCCAACTCGACAAAGAAGACCCGACCAGAGTCGTAAAGGTTGGGAAAAACTTAAAGCCTACCACGAAGCATGCACTGGTGGAATTTTTGCGAAAGAACCAGGAGGTTTTCGCCTGGTCGCATAAGGACATGGCTGGGATAGATCCTGCAGTTATCAGCCATGTCCTGAATATAGACAAGACCTTTCCACCTGTGCAACAAAAGAGAAGGTTGCTCGATAAAGATAGATCGAGAGCCTTAAAAGAAGAAGTTGAAAGACTAAAGGAGAATGGGTTCATCAGGGTGGCATTTTATCCATCGTGGGTCTCCAATCCAGTGCTGGTTCCCAAGCCTAACGGCAAATGGTGGACCTGCGTGGATTTTATAGACCTCAATAAAGCCTGCTCAAAAGACTGCTTCCCACTCCCAAGAATCGACCAGTTGGTCGATGCAACTACAGGGCACGAGATCCTCTCGTTCATGGATGCATATTCAGGCTACAACCAGATTAGCATGCATCCCCCCGACGAGGATCACACCAGCTTTCAGACCGATACGGGCTTATACTGTTACAAAGTAATGCCCTTCAGACTGAAAAATGCAGGTGCGACTTACCAACGGCTAGTCAACCACATGTTTAAGGATATGATCGGAGTAAACGTGGAGGTATATGTGGATGACATGCTGGTAAAGTCTAAGAAGGCAGAAGGACACATAAGGGATTTACAAGAGTGCTTTAGTGTATTGAACAAATACCAGATGAAGTTAAATCCCCTCAAATGTTCCTTCGGAGTTGGATCAGGGAAGTTTTTGGGGTTCATTGTAAATTCAAGAGGAATCGAGGCCAACCCTGACAAGATAAAAGCCCTGATCGACATGAAGTCGCCAGAAAGGATCAAAGATGTACAAAGTTTAACCGGAAGAATCGCAGCCCTAAGTAGATTCATTTCGAAATCAACAGACAAGTGTGTCCCTTTTTTCAATCTACTTAGGGGAAATAAGAAGTTTGAATGGACAGGAGACTGCGAGCAAGCATTCCAGGCCTTGAAAGCCCATATGGCACAGCCTCCCATCTTATCAAAGCCAATTGAAGGAGAAACTTTGTTTATTTACCTGGAGATTACTGAAGTTGTTGCTAGCGCGGTACTAGTGCGAGAGGAGGAAGGCGTACAAAAAGCAGTCTACTATGTCAGCAAGAGGCTGATCGGGGCAGAATTGAGATATCCACCAATCGAGAGGTTAGCATATTGCTTAATCCTGGCCTCTAGGAAGCTACGCCCCTACTTTCAAGCCCATCCTATTACAGTTCTAACTGACCAGCCCCTTTGGCAAGTCCTCCAAAAACCAGAAGCGGCTGGACAATAATTAAAATGGGCAGTCAAACTGGGGCAGTTCGATATAACTTATTCACCGCGAGCAGCAGTCAAGGGACAAGACTTGGCCGACCTTATTGCAGAGTTCACCGAACTCCCAGACATCGAACAGTGCGAACAACCTAAAGCGCCCGAGCCTCAAGACAAAGCTCCTTCGTGGAAGCTATTCACGGATGGTTCATCCAACGAATCCCACGCTGGAGCGGGAGTGATATTGATAATGCCGGAAGGGCATCGATTTCACTGCGCCATCAGGTTCGACTTCACCGCGTCAAATAATGAAGCGGAATACGAAGCACTCCTCGCTGGATTGAGGATGGCAAAGGATATGAGCATAAAGACGCTTGATATCTACAGTGATTCATAGCTGGTGGTGAATCAAATTCTAGGAGAATATCAAGCGCGAGGTTTAAAAATGGTGGCCTACTTGAATAAAACAAAAGACCTGCTAGCCCAGTTCACAAAGTACACCCTCCAGTAAATTCCGCGAGATCAGAATGCAAACGCAGATGCCTTAGCCAAACTCGCAAGCGCGAAGGATGCTGACACTTTGAACATCGTGCCAGTAGAAAGACTGAGTAGGCCAAGCATACAAGCGGTCGAATCCATTATGGAGATTCGAATGGAAGGTACATGGATGACACCTTATTTGGAGTATCTGACAAGTGGTGCGCTACCAACACATAGACACAAAGCCAGAACTCTACAAAGGCGAGCTGCTAGGTATATACTGGTCGATGGTGTTATATACCGAAGGGGATATTCCTTGCCACTACTCAGATGCGTTACACCAGAAAAAGCTAAGGAACTCATGAAAGAGGTGCATGAAGGCTTTTGTGGGGATCACGCTGGGGGGCAAAGTTTAGCAAAGAAGATTCTAAGGCAGGGATACTTCTGGCCAACTATGAATGAGGATTCGATGGAGTTTGTACGAAGATGCGATAAATGTCAAAGGTTCTCCAAGATTCCACGAGCAGCTCCAAACGAATTAAAACAGATGCAAAGTCCGTGGCCTTTTGCAGTATGGGGGATAGATTTGATTGGATCCCTACCTACAGGGAAAGGCGGAGTAAAGTACGCGGTCGTCGCAGTCGATTACTTCACCAAATGGGCCGAAGCTGAACCGCTCGCTACCATCATGACCAAGAAAGTCCTTGACTTTGTTATCAAGAACATTGTCTGTCGATATGGTTTGCCTAGAAAGATATTTTCAGACAACGGAACCCAATTTGACAGCGATTTATTCACCGATTTTTGCGAAAAACACGGAGTCATTAAAAGCTTTTCTTCAGTTGCACACCCCCAGGCGAATGGGCAGGTTGAAGCCGTGAATAAAACTCTTAAAGACACCCTGAAGAAAAGGCTTGAAGAAGCTAAGGGAGCGTGGCCAGAACAACTGCCTGAAGTCCTCTGGTTGTATAGGACGTCTCACCGAACAGCGATAGGACATACCCCATTTTCCTTAGCCTATGGATATGAGGCAATGTTGCCTATCGAATTAGATCCCCCCTCACATCGACGCCTAACATACGACCAGGACCAGAACAGCCAACTAATGATGGAATCCCTAGACTCGATTGACGAAATATGGGAGAAGGCCCAACTCCGAGTTGCTGCATACCAACAAAAAGTCGCTCGGTACTTTAACTCCAAAGTTAAAGAAAGAAAATTCAACGTCGGAGACTTGGTGCTACGACGAGTTTTCTTGAATACCCGCGACCCTACTGCCGGAGTACTCGGACCTAATTGGGAAGGACCTTACCAAATTGAAGAAGTCCTTCATCCGGGCACCTACAAACTTGCACGCTTAAACGGAGATCTCGTTCCACGTTATTGGAATGGAGAACACCTGCGCAAGTATTATCAGTGAACAGTCCTTTTTAAAGGACTGGCTTG
The DNA here is from genome assembly GCF_963169125.1 of Humulus lupulus. Lineage (NCBI taxonomy): Eukaryota > Viridiplantae > Streptophyta > Magnoliopsida > Rosales > Cannabaceae > Humulus > Humulus lupulus. The sequence goes on along the minus strand of NC_084794.1, from coordinate 186,915,809 downwards.
TATTGATTCTTTCTTTTTACAAGTTTAGCAAAGAGGATTAGCCACGCTATATGGCTAATCGCTCGTATATGTAAGATTCTATTTCAGAATCACTCGTAAAGACATGTTTAGTCCATTTTTAATACGAGATTATAAGGGACTGTGCGCAGCCAGTCATTCTTGCCAACCTTTGTGAATTTATATTTACAAGTATTTGTTCATTACGTGTGTTTTTTTGCTGTATTACAAGTATTATTTTTGTACACGAACAGGAATGTTTGAACGGGTCATGGTCAAGGCAAGTGACCAAGGACCTAAAGCTCCTCGATCACTTGGGGGGCATATAAGGTACATCGATAGAAAAGCATACCGTGAGGTATGTAAACACATGAACAAAATGAGTGAAAGCATGCTAAGGTACTTAGAAGTATTTTTCAAAATTTATATTTTGTTAAATCATGCAAAGTACTATGCTAAGTTTGGTCATACTGACAAATGTTATAGCATCATGCAATCTTTTACACCGCAAGCATCACTGCTTGGATGTAACTGTTCAAATAAAAGAAAAGATTTACTGCCCGTGCAGCAAAGTTTAAAATGAAAATATTGTCTTTACATCACGACCCGTGGGTCGTGTAATCAAAAGAAAAAATAAATGAAAAAGCTCAAGAGGCATTGGGAGCAGGAGGGTCATTAGCAGCATTCTGGTTGACAGCATCCTCAACAACCCCTTCTTCTTCAGCACCAGACAGGCTTGGGGAAGCAGGGATCCTCGCTCTTGCTTCCTCTTCAGCCAGTTGGGCAATGCAGCGAGCCAGCTCGGCAGCCCTGATATCCTCTGAAAGATAGCTGAAGTCGGCTCTCTGATTGTGTTTCCAGAAGTTGTAGAAACATCGGAGCGTCGTCCTCTTATACCTTTCCAGATTTTTGGAGTTGTCAAGCTCCAGTTGCTTTACTTTGCCCTCAAGAGTGGTGATGGCCTCGTCCTTGGGCTTAAGCACCTCTTCCAATCTTTTGACTTCGCGAAGATGGGTTCGGCTGGCATCTTGATACTCCTGCCTCGACTTTATCGCAGCTGCCTTTGCAGCTTTAGCCTCCGACAACTTTGTCACCATTGCATCCCTCTGTTGAACCATCGCCTCCAACTCCTTTATATGCCTGGCCTCTGCAGCCGAAAGCTCCTCAGCTGCTTTCACCTGATACCCCTCAATGGCCTTTGCCCTAGCTTGCTCGATGGTGGCTTGGGTGCGGGTGTGAGCAGTGGTGGCAGATAGCAAAGCCTGAAGACTGAGGATAAGAGTTAGAACCTGTGGCAAAGACTAAAAGACTGAAGCCAAAAAGATAAAGAAGTACTTACGCTGGCTATTTCGTTTAGGGTTCTGTTCAGAATCAGGTCGACCGTCATACTCTCTGCCTCAACCATTGCATCCTTGACGCGATCGTTTTTCCCGATGTGTGTAATACGATCTTTTGCTGCTCGTACGGCACGGCTCGAGAGTTTGGCCCCAAGGGTCTCTTCCCGCCTGTCTTGTTCCCTGCTGGGCGCATCCGGAGGAGGGTTCTTTGGAGCTGGAGGAGGGATCTTTGGAGCAGGAGGAGTCTCTTTCTCGGCAGGGGCCGGAGGATGAATAGAAGTTTGCCCAGCTGGCACATCCCTGGGAGGGTCCTCTGTTCGACTCTTCTTGGCTGGTCTCTGGCTTGTTTCACCGGTCTGTCTCCGCGACGACTTCCTCCGGAGCTGAGGAACTTCTTCTTTCTCCTCAACATTGTATAGATCGAAGACGTTGGGAGTGGCCATATCTGCACACAAGAAAAAGCATGCAAAAGGGTAAAGATAAAAGCAGATGAAGAATCTTATTCAAAACGAAAAAGAAGGTCACAAAGTTAATACCCGAGCTATAACTACTGGTCGCTATACTATTGACTCTATTAGTCATACACTCACTATCTGGCACGAAGAAGTCTGGCCCTAGATTTGGAGTATATGTAAAGTTGCCCTCCCCGTCAAACAGATGACAGGGAATTGGCAAACTATTTAAAAGTAAAATAATTTTACCGTTCTCATCAGAAGATTCCCCTAGGTCCACAACTGGCTCTTTGGCCTTTTGTTTCCCCTTGCCTTGGGGAGTAGAAGGCCTTTCTGTGGAAGGATTGCCCGTGGGCTCCCTGATTGTAACCCCCGTCGGCCTCCTCCGGGGAGGGGGCGCAAGAGGTTGCTGCTCGGGAATCCCCTCGGCAGCGGCATCGTCTACCACAGACCCTCTTGTTTCATGGCGAGGAGCCAGGAGGCCAGACAGCCTCAAGTTTTCATCGGTAACCAGGGACTTGACGCTTTTTGCTGCGTCTGTCATCCTGGCCAATGTATTGGACCTCAACACCATGTCTGGTGTTGGGGTCGGACGTAACCAAGGGCCTGAAAGACAAAGTACAGTTTGAGAAAAATGAAAGGAGACTCGTTGATTAAAAGTATCGACCAGTCAAAAACGGCACTTACCTCCTCGAGCGAAGGCCAGGTTGTTGCTGGTTATGTCCGGCGTAAGGAAGTACTCCTTACTGTACTGCCCCACATTCGATATGTGCGTAGTGTCACTCAGGAATGTCCGGTTTGTCTCCTGGTGACAGAAGTGGAAGAAACCCGTCCCATATTGTTGCGGGTTGGATTTTAGGTCGAAAAGATAATTGACCTCGTGGGAGGTAGGTTCTGGCCATTTTTTAAGTTTGTACAGGATATAGAGTGTGGCCAGCATTCTATATCCATTTGGAGTAATTTGGAAGGGGGCGACACCGAAATAATTGGCCACCCCCTCATAAAAAGGATGTAGAGGGAGGTAAGCCCGTGCCTCTAAGTGATACCGAGACCAAGCGCTATATATACCTCCGGGGAGGTTAGCCCTTTGGTCTGCGGCAGGAATTGTAATGGAAACCCCTGTAAGAGGGTATTTCCTGAAGTAGTTAGCAACCATCCGAAGGGTCACTGAGCTGGTCGGGGAAGTATACCACTCGACATCAGGCAGATTCTGATGGCGAGGGCGGGCCCTAGTTTGGATATTAGGATCAGGAGCAGGATTTTCTCGACCACTGGTTGAGGGAGCCCTAGCCTGCGAATCAGGCTGGGCAGGAAGGTTGGACTGTTTTCAGACTCAGGTCTTTTCTTGCCTACGGATTTGGAACGGGCCATTTGAGGAGGAGAAGGACGAGGTCTGGTAGAGGATCGTGAGAAGGGAATCTTGTGGACTCGGTTGGCCGGTTGTTCTTCGCCTTCAAGCAGCTGGGCGAGAAGATCGTTGCCGATGGGCCGTTCACCTCCCCACAAATCTGGCATCAATGTCTGCAAACAGAAGAATGGGGAGGTGAGGATAAAGAATTTTTAAAGGCTTTTTAGAATAACGCTGGTCGAGTATAAAAGCCAATCTTTTATACAACATCATTCTAACAAAAAGCTAAATTTTCTACACGAACAGTTTGAAAGACGGATCAGAGGGTGAAAGTAAAAAGTTTTTCAAGAAAGCTTTTTCGACTCCCCTTAGGGCGGGAAAAACCTATTTTCCAACTAGCCTAAAGATCGAATTTTTACTTCGATTTTACGTCCTAAAAATATGATCCTGACTATTAAACTAACTCGTAACCCTTTTTGGCCTACAAAACATTCTACTCACAAGCGTCTCAAACCAGAAGCAGATGGACTCAAACAGTTAACATACAGAAGCATGTACCGTGAAAATTTGAAGCATAAGAATTCAAAAACTTACCAAGAAAATGATCGTGGAGATGGAAAAAGGGTCTTCAAAGATCAAGGAACTCTCGGTCTGAGTCTTGAAAATACAGAAGAAACGGTCTCCGGAGACGATTAAAGCTCTGGTTTTTAGGGTTTCTTGAGAAGGCAATGGCATGCGTAAAAAGAAAAAGAAGATTTCGGAGGTATTATATAAGTTTGTCTGTGGCATTAAAAAGGTGTAATCATCAGTTTCCCTTTTTTGAAGTATGGGGAAGCGGAATGGCCGTCGAATTATTACTGGGGAACCGAAAATTCATGATTAGACAGAAGTAGGTTACTTTTTCCAAAAACACACGAAGGGTTCTGACACGTAAGGCGGGGTTACCGAAGAGTCGTTCGCTCAAAAGTTTATTTATTGCTCGTGATAAATAAACTTGGGGGGCAAATGTTATCCAAAAAATTAGCATGGATGACGTGGCAAGTGATCCCTGGACACGTGGCAAGTGATCCCTGGACACGTGGCTGACACCTGGAAGAGCTCTGCTAGGGTATCGACCAGAAGACGCATTAGAAGCAGTAAGCAGCCCAGTTTTACCTGCGACCAGTCTGGTCGATGGTTCCGCATGCAAAGCAACATTACTGAGAAGATCTTTATATATCCCAAATTTAACTCACACAATCTCCTGAGTATCCGATTATTCAGGAAAGAATATCTGTAACAATCTTTTGTAATCCCCCTTGAGCCTATAAATAGCAAAAGATAGCTCAAGGAAGGGACTTTTGGCTTTAGAATTATTTGAGACTAGAGTAATTCTCCTTGGAATATTGTATTGTTCTTCAGAGGTTTGTGAAACTCATTGAACCCTTGTTCTTTGATCACTCCTTTGATTCTTATATCAATAACAATCTAAGTGGACGTAGGTCATTACCAGATTCTGGGGCCGAACCACTATAAAACTATCGTGTTCTTATTGCTTTTTGTCATTACATTCTTCTCAACCCATTAATTCACATCAAGCATATTCTGACTCCGTGTCAGTTGACCAAAATCTGGGTCAACACACCCAATTCTCGCTAATTCCTCGAATGTCTCTGATATTCACTGCTTACTTTCCGACGCCTGACTAATCACCAATTATATTCCTCAATATCAAAATAGACTTCAATATATTCTCTAAATCCCCGGAAATACTCCCAGGCTCGCCCCGAGCTGGGTATAAATCCCCGTCGTGACTTTTTCGCTGAACCGCTCACTAGGATCGCCTCGAGTTACAGATTCCAAATATATCCACATAATAATGTAGTCTCAACAATATATCACAATTATTTACATTTATGCCCTCAACGGGCTAAAATTACGAATATGCCCTTCTAACCTAGTCAGGGCCTACATGCATACTGATACACATAGTCATGCATCACAGATATTCAAATAATCATATAACATGCTTTTAATCATTTAATTCACATATAATCCAGTTATGCCCTCCCGGCACACTAATCAAGGCCCTTAAGCCCTATTAGCAGATTTGAGTCGTTACATTAATATCCTATGAGTGTGACCATAAGTTATTAAATTAAGAGAGTTAGCAAAAAATACAACATATTGAAATGAAAATGAACTTTATTCAGAACTGAACAATTTATTAACAGAAACTTAGTAAAGATAAACAAGCATGGTTATAGGAAACATCATTGCTACACTATTGATAGTAAGGTCGCAGATGTTCGACATTCTAGGCTCATGGTACCAACTCTCCATTTAATCTTGCCAATTTGTAGACGCCAAGTCGAATAACTAACTCGATTTGATAAGGTCCTTCCCAATCAGGCTCGAGCATGCCAGCAGCTGGGTCTCGCGTAGCTAGGAACACACGCCTTAACACCAAGTCTCCCAATCCGAATTTCCTGTCCTGAACCTTTTTTATTGAAATATCGGGTAGCTTGCTGCTGATATGCTGCATTTTTTAGTTGAGCTTCGTCCCGTATTTCTTCAATCAAGTCCAGACTTATTTCGAGCTCCGATTGGTTCCAGGCTTGATCATAAGCTTGGCTACGAATAGTGGGTATTTCGACCTCGATTGGTAACATGGCCTCGCATGCATATGCCAGAGAAAAAGGGGTATGTTTTGTTGAAGTAGGAACTGTGGTTCGATAGGCCCACAAGACTTGGGGCAACTCCTTAGGCCATTTTCCCTTAGCTTCTTCCAATTTATTTTTCATAGAGCTCTTCAGAGTCTTATTCACAGCTTCGACTTGGCCATTTGCGTGGGGATGGGCCACAGAGGAGAAGCTTTTCATTATCCCATTTTTCTCACGAAAATTGGTAAACAGTTTACTGTCGAACTGAGTACCATTATCTGATACTATTTTTCTTGGCATTCCATATCGACAGATGATGTTTTTTACCACAAAGCCCAAGAATTTTTTCGAGGTAATTGTTGCCAAAGGTTCGGCCTCGGTCCACTTTGTAAAATATTCGACCGCAACTACTGCGTACTTAACTTCGACTACTGCAAATGGCCATGGGGAGGTCATCATAGTTAGCTCAGAAGGTGGAGCTCGAGGGATTGTAGCGAACCGCTGGCACTTATCGCATCTCTTGACATACTCAAATGAGTCTGCTTTGATAGTGGGCCAGAAGTATCCTTGTCGTATGATTTTCTTAGATAGGTTATGCCCCCCGGTGTGGTCCCCACAAAATCCTTCATGAATCTCTTCTAGGATTTTCTTGGCCTCGGGTGGAGTCATACATCGGAGTAGTGGCATAGAGTATCCTCTTCGATATAGCCTTCCTTCCACAATAGTGTATCAAGGAATCTGATACATCAACTTTCGAGCCTTGTTCCGTTCTGCTGGGAGAATGCCGGTTTCAAGGTAATCAACTATTGGGGTCATCTAGGTTGGTTCAGAGTTAATCATGCAGACATCTTCTTGTTCAGGCTCACTAATACTGGGTGTTGACAGGTGATCAATTGGTAAAACATTCAACGCATCAACCTTGACGGATGTGGCAAGCCTAGTTAGGGCGTCTGCATTTGAATTTTGTTCTCGGAGAACTTGCTCTATTGTATAGAACTCGAAATGTTCGAGTGCTGCTTTTACTTTTTCTAAATATGTGGCCATCTTTGTTCCGCGAGCCTGGTATTCCCCTAAAATTTGGTTGACCACCAACTGCGAGTCACTGTAGCAATGTATCGCCTTAGCCTTGAGTTACCTGGCTATTCGAAGTCCGGCCAATAGAGCTTCATATTCAGCCTCATTGTTAGATGCTTCAAAGCCAAACCTTAAGGTGGAGTGAAATCGACTTCCAGTTGGAGTGATCAATATGATTCTTGCCCCCGATCCATTTTCATTGGAGGATCCATTGACGTAAAGTTTCCACAGCTCGCGGGCTGGGATTATAACTTCGTCATTAGTCATTCCAGTACATTCCACTATGAAGTCTGCCAGGGCCTGCCCTTATATGGTTTTTCTCGGATGATAAGTGATCTCGAATTGTCCGAGCTCAACAGCCCATTTTAATAATCGGCCTGAGGCTTCTGGCTTTGACAAGACTTGTCGTAGTGGTTGGTCGGTCAGCACATGGATGGGGTATGCTTGGAAGTATGGTCGGAGCTTTCGAGATGAGTGAATTAGGCTAAGAGACAAATTCTCCATTAAGGGGTATCTCGATTCTGCCCCAAGTAACCTTTTGCTGACATAGTATACTGGCTTTTGTACCTTATGGTCTTCTCGACGAGCACGACACTGATGGCGTGCTCGGTTGTAGCGAGATATAGGTACAAGGTTTCTCCTATGATAGGTTTAGAAAATATGGGAGGTTTCGCAAGGTGCTTCTTGAGCTCTTGAAATGCCAGCTCGCATTCCTCTGTCCACTCGAATTTTTTGCCCCCTCTCAAAAGGTTGAAAAATGGAAGACAGCAGTCAGTAGATTTCGAGATAAACCTACTTAATGCCGCCATCCGTCCAGTCAAACTCTGGACATCTTTATGTTTTCGAGGTGAGGGCATGTCAATTAACGCTTGGATCTTGTCAGGATTAACCTCTATTCCCCGTGCGTTCACAATGAAACCCCAGGAACTTCCCCGACAGTACTCCAAAAGAGCATTTCTGGGGGTTGAGCTTCATGTTGTACTTCTGTAGCACGACGAAGCATTCTTCGAGGTCGTCCACATGGTTATTTTTATGCTTAGATTTGACCAACACATCATCAACATACACTTCCATGTTATTACCTATCTGCTCAAAGAACATCATGTGAGCCTTTGATATGTGGCTCAAACATTCTTAAGCCCGAAAGGCATGACATTGTTACAGTACAACCCTTTATCTATCACGAAACTCTTATGCTCTTGGCCCAGGGCATGCATGGCAATCAGGTCATATCTAGAATAAGCGTCCATGAATGACATAAGTCTGTGCCCGATTGTGGCGTCTACGAGCTGGTCGATCCGAGGTAGGGGAAAGCAGTCCTTAGGACATGACTTATTGAGGTTTGAGTAATCAATACAAGTTCACCATGTTCCATTAGGTTTTGGAACTAGTACCGGGTTAGCGACCCAATCAGGGTAGAAGGTGTCTTGTATAAATCGATTCGCCTTTAACCTGTCGACCTCTTCATTCAGGGCTTTCTTCCTGTCATTGTCCAGGAATCTTCATTTTTGTTGCTTCGGGGGAAAGCTCTTATCAATGTTAAGGGCGTGGCTTATCACATTCAGACTTATCCCTACCATGTCCGAATGCGACCATGTGAAAACATCCTGGTTCCTCCTCAAGAAGCAAATTAATTGCTCCTTTGTTTCTTCTGAAAGGTTTTTCCCTACCTTCACAGTTTTCGGGGGATCAATCTCTTTGAGCTTGACCTCTTCGAGCTCTTCTAGTGGCTCGAGATCAACTCTTTCTTCTATTCTTGGATCGATCTCTTCGTCTATTTTGAAGATTGTCCCATCCTTATTCTGAATTACAACAAGTGTTTGTGCACTTGTCTGCTTTTTTTCCTCTAGCGGAAATGCTATAGCATTGCCTTCCTGCAAGCTAGTCCCCTTTCAGAGTCCTAATGCCACCAGAAGTCGGGAACTTGATGGCTAGATGCCTTACAGACGAAACTGCCCCCAGCCCTACTAGGGCCGGTCTCCCGAGCAGTACATTGTAGGTCGATGGAAGATCCACCACTACGAACTCCATCATCTTGGTTTTCAAGACTGGGAAGTCTCCCTTCATTTTTCTTTCTTTTAGAAGGGTTGTCCCCGGGGGGTTTTGAGGTCGTAGGGTCTGCCGAGGTCGAGGCAGAGTTTATGTTTGTTGTTGTAGTTATGGGCTGAGAGGTCATGTTCAGTGCTAACCTCGCCTCCTCTACATTAACAAACCTCTGAGCTCGTTGATTGAACTCGGTTAAGGACCGTACGGGCTTCCTTTGCATATCCTCCCGGAGAGGACTTCTAGGCATTACATCAGCTCAGACAGCCATTAAATAGACATTATCGTCGACATCACGAGCTTGGGTGACTTTCAAGTTAAACCCTGTGAGATAGCTTTTCAGTGTCTCATTTGGGTGCTATCGGACATTGGTCAAGGCAGATGCCTTGGGCCTTATGCTGACCACAACCTTGAATTGCTTCTTGAAATCTCTTGATAATTGATCCCAAGAAGAAATTGAATGTCTCTTATATTTTTCAAACCAATTCGTTGTTGGTCCCGTGAGCGAGGCTGGGAACAACATGCACCTGAGCTCGTAGCCCACATTATTGGCTCGCATGATTGTGTTAAACGTGCTTAAATGACTGTATGGATCCGAATTCCCATCAAATGGTGGGACATGAGGAATTCTAAACCCTTGAGGAAACGGGGTGCTAGAAATATGCGGGCCGAAGGGCTCGAGTTCTTCATCGAAATCTTCGTCCCGTTCCTGGCCTCGTTCGTTTTGCAAGAGCCTGAATGCTCTTTCCAACTGTTCAACCCTTTCTTGGACTGGATCTATGGGGGGCATGACTTGGAGCAGTAGGAATTGGTTATCGTTGATTACAACTCCAGTTCCCCACCTCGGTGCGAGATGCTTGCACCCGTTGAGATGGTCTCTCAGGTTAGAATTCGGGGGATTATCGGGCCCCCGATTATGGTATAAATGCTCCCACAAATCTGGGTGATCACCTCGATTTCCAGTGTTTCTACGTTCTTGGTCATATACGCTTACAGACCTGGTGTCACCCGAGCCTTCACTGACATGGCTCGTTGCATGGTTATTTCAAGATGGGTTCCTTGCTGGTTGTCTCGTCTCAATAGTGTGAGATCGAGACATTTGGCTTATCGTGGGATGGGGACCCCTATGTTCCCTAGCAGTTTCCCCATTTCCATCCCTTCGCCAAGTTTGCCTTTCCTTATCACCGTGGGTCGGTTGTGCATTCCTCCGAGTTGGTGAGGGATGCCTTATTGGCGATGGTGGGTGTCTTATCGGCGATGGTGGCTGCCATCCATTACGCGGCCTAGAAGGCCCTGAGTTTGCTCGATCAGGTTCTGCAACATTCTGTGCGGTATCAGGATTTTGGGTCTGAGCCTCCGAGGGGGCTCGGTTATTCCCTACTCCGATTGGTGCCTCCGCAGTTGGGTTGGCAGGACCTCCAGCCCGGTTACTTCTCCGGGGTCTCAGTGGAGCAAGCTATTCTGCTGGTGGCGGAGGTTGCTCCGCTCTTCGGGTGGCAGAGCTTTTGCACAGACGCCCCCGAGTCCTACGCGGTGGGACGTGAACGTCCCACGGAGGTGGATCCTGGGCATCTTGCGGAGGTGGGGCCTGAGCCTCCTGCGCTTCAGCAGCTAGTCTGGCTAGCTCTTCGTTGCGTTTCTTAGCTTCTGCCAACTGCTTTCGCAGTTGATGATTTTCGAGTTCCACTATCGGGACGTATCGTTCAGGATTGTAGTAAACGTCCTCGTCGTCCCTGGGGGCAGGTGGTCCTCGAGAGTCGGAAGAACCACTCCTCTCATCAGGGTCAGAATTCACCATAGGCTGCTTTCCAGGGCGCTGGGGGTACTCAACTTCATCTAAAATTTCCTCCTCAGGAATATTGGGATCATTTGCAGCCATTGCTAATCCAAGAGGCTTCCTGACTAAACAGACTCACGCACGTACTGTTCAATAGCTCTCAATGAAAGCACCAAACTGTTGACGTCGTTTTTCGTCAACTTAAATAGGAGAGCAATTAAACAAGAAGATACTGGAGCAAATGAACACAAAAGAACACATGAGGGTTCTTACGTGGTTCAGCAATTAACTCTGCCTAGTCCACTAGTCTATATTATTAAGACTTGGAGGTTTTCTAGAAACTTTTCAGCGAATAGTTGCCCAGAGTTTTTCCTCGAGAATCAGTATATCGGTCTCTTACAAATGATGCTTCCTTCTCTATTTATAGAGAATGTTGCAAAATTCATTCCCACATATCTCGGGAAGATATTCTATAAATCAATTAATATAATGACATTTACTGCATTATTTCCTACATGCACGGAGATGGGTACTTACTACAGGATCATATTACCGCATTATTTCCTACATACTCGCTGATGCGACACTCTAAAATCTCTTCAAATCACTCTATCTATTTTTTTATTCTATTTTTTCTAAATGAATATATATTTTTATTCTAATTTATTTTTTCAAAAATATATATAATAATAGTAATTAAATCTATTTATTTTATTTAAGTTTTTAAATATCTATATATACATATAATAATAAATTAATGAACTAATTTAAATGAGAGATATTTAAGTGTCTTTTTAAACGAGAGATATTTTTTTTCAAAAATGTTATAATTAAAATTAAACGTGCATGCATATATAAATATATATATTTATATTTAAATGATTTAAAAACTACAACACAATTATATAATAAAAAATATATTTTTTATCCACTCTATTTTGGTCAAATATTATTTCCAAAAATTCAATACTAACTCTTTGTTTTACAATTTGTAATAATTTATTTTACTATTTTTTTACTATAATAAATATAATTGTAATTAATTTATTATGTTTTACAATATCTATATATATAATTAATATATATATATTATTTAACTATTTGACTAAACTACCACTAAGATAAAATTTATTTTTCCATATATATATATTTAATTAATATTTATATTATTTAAATATTTAACTAAACTACCACTAAAATAACATTCTATTTTTTCATATATTAAATACTATATATTTTGAATTTTCTCATTTTATTTAATTTACATCTTTAATTGATATTTATATTATTTAACTATTTAACTAAACTGCACTAAAATAATATCTATTTTTCCATATATTGAACTATATATTTTGAGTTCAAATTACAAATCTACAAAACTATAAGTTATATATAATAATTAATTAATATTTATTTTATTTAACTAAATTACAACTAAGATAACATTTTTTATATATTAAATACTATATATTTTAAATTTTCTCATTTAATTAATTCACATCTTTAATTAATATCTATATTATTTAACTATTTAACTAACCTAACACTAAATAACATATATGTTTCCATATATTAAATACTATATATTTTGAATTCGGATTATTTATAACAAAATCTACAAAACTAACCCGTTATATATAATAATATTTAGTTTATATGAATTTACTTATTTATATGATATTAATTATTTTAAATCTTTGTTGTGTTTTTTTTTATAATCGTATAACTTATATTTTGTAAGTATATATAACATAATAATATATTTAATTTATATTAATTTACTTATTGAATAAAATATTAATTTATAAACATAAATTAATCATAATATGTATAAATATTTCTTCATAATCCTATATATATATTCTAAACATTGTATATTAATCTCATAATTGCCACCATTCTAATTTCTCTTAATTTCTTTCTCTTCTTCTCTCTAAACCCTTTCAATTTTCATAATAAAATATTATTTTCTTTGCGACTTAAATAACAATAAAGATAGTTGGATGATAAGGATTAGACTTTGTAAGATGTGGAAGTCTCATAATACCAAGAAGAGTGGAGAATAAATTAGTGTGGATATGATTTTTATTGAAGAGAAGGTTGTATCAAAATTTATTTCTCCTGTTTTTCTTTTCTTTTATCAATTATTTAATTAATATGTTATATGTTTTTGCCACAAAAAAATCTAATGCATGTAACAATTAGGAAAAAAAATTAGTGCCTGGGTAGCTAACAAGTGAGGGTTCTTTGTACAGTGTAAATAATTTGAAGGTTGATGCAAGCACGGGTGAGTATAAACCACTTTCTAATGACCATAACATTATTTTTTTGGTTACAACTTCACTTAAGAGGCTAGAAGAAGGAATGGTTGACATTCTGTTCAATGGGTTCCAATTCGTATCTTCAAACTTGATTGATTTATGTGTTAATAATTTCACATTCTCTCAGGTATTTCTTCAATTATTAATGTTTGTTAATTTTTAAAGTTTTTATTTTAAATTATTGATCTTCATATTCTAACATCTTCATCTTATTTTTCTATCATACGTCAGATGTTTATGTGGTGTGTGTAACGTCCCAAATTACCCAATAAGGCTTAGGGCCTTGATTAGGGGGGCAGGATGGCAATCTATTGAATTATATGAGTTATATTCGTGTGTAATTATGTGATTATGTGAGTTATATGAAAATATGACCAGAAATGCATGTTTAGGGGTATTAAATACGCATATGGGTCCACCTCTTATTAGAAGGACACTTTTCGTAATTTGGCCCATTATGGGTATAATTGTATATATGAGCATATATGTGATATATGTGTGAGACCACATTATTATGTGGATTTATTTGGGTAACTTGGCACGAGACGGTCCTAAGGGGGGCTAGTTAGCGGGAAAGTCACAACGGGACCTAATACCCGACTCGGGGTGAGTCAAGTGGTATTTTGAGTATCTAGCACGTTATCGGGTAACAGGAATGAATAATTAATGATATTTTTGGAGTTAGTGAGATTAGGTGGGAATACCGGGGATTTTGACCATTTTTCCCTCGGGGACGTTTTTGGTACCCCGAGTCTCGAGATTAGCTTAAGTGACTTAAACCTTAAGGGAATAAACACAAAAACGCTCAACACTCAACAACACCAACCGAATCTCTCTCTCTCTCTCTGTTTTCTCTAAGGGAGTCAATTGAAGAAAGCTAAGGAATTATTGGCTGAAGCTTGAAAGATTGGAGGCTTAGCTCTAGAATTGGATTAGCTACAACTAGGGGGACTTATAGCACAACTGAGGTAAAGTTTTAACCTCTGTTCCAATTGAATTATGTTTAAGTTTTGATGTTCTTGGGCTTGTGGCTCAAGGTTTTGAATTTGATTTTTGGGGTGGAGGTTTGAGTGTGTTGAGCTGGGGTTTTATTGTTGGGAAGATGTTAAATTGGTTTGGGGATTTAATTGAGATTCTAGGTTTGATTCGGGATGATTTTAATTGAGTTTGGCTTAAGAGAAAACCAGAAATTCTGGGTTTGTAGTGTCAGGCCACGACCCTGTTCTTGGGGTGTCGCGACCCTCTTGAACCCAGGGGCCAAGGAAGAGTTCTGACGCGAGGGCGCGACGCGGCGCGTGTTCTGTGAAGAAGGAGGCTGGGGCCTCTGACTTGGGCGAGCCGCGACACAAGTGCCTGGGGCCGCGATGCTTAAGGAGTTTTGAGCTCCGAGAGGGTTTTTGAGTGCGGGAACTCAACCCTGAGGGCTCAAGGTCGATCCTACTACCCGATTTAGTAGAATTTGACGTCCCGGAGGCTAGGTCTCGGTCCAGAAGCCTTTATTTGCTCGTTATTGATGGGAATTTATATTATGATGGTGACTAGGTTATCGCTAGGAGCTCGAAATCAGGATCGTCTTATTTTTACGCTATACTCGGACCTGAGGTAAGAAAACTACACCCAGTATGTGATATACATGATTAGGGCTTGACCTGAATGCTGAACATAGTCTTGATTGGGGCGTTGGCCCTGTAAATGCGCATGATTATAATTATGCTTGTGTACACCTGTTTTAATGTATTGTAATGCATTATATCTGTATGTATGATAAATGTATTATATGATTGTTTGTTATGGCAAGGAAGCTCTGTTTATAAGCTAAGGATCTGTTGTTGTATATGATTAAAGACCGACTTGCTAGTCGAGGGCATACATGGTTTAAGGGGCTCGACTTCTAAGTAAAGGGTCCCCATGGCTCGACTTATAAGTCGAGGATCTTAAAGGCTCGACTTATAAGTCGAGGGTCATAAAAGCTCGACTTATAAGTCGAGGGTCTTAGAGGCTCGACTTATAAGTCGAGGATCTTAAAGGCTCGACTTATAAGTCGAGGGTCTTAGAGGCTCGACTTATAAGTCGAGGATCTTAAAGGCTCGACTTATAAGTCGAGGATCTTAAAGGCTCGACTTATAAGTCGAGGGTCTTAAAAGCTTGACTTATAAGTCGAGGGTCTTAAAGGCTCGACTTATAAGTCGATGGTCTTAAAGGCTCGACTTATAAGTCTAGGGTCTTATAGGCTCAACTTATAAGCCGAGGTTCTTAAAGGCTCGACTTATAAGTCGGGAGTCTATGAGGCTCGATTTATAAGTTGATGATCTAAAAGATTCGGCTTATGAGCCAAGAGAGGTGTTATGCGCGTTGAGCGCAGGCCACCATGGTAGGGCCACCCTGGGAGTGCACTAAGCACTTGACTGGCTCAGATGCCATATGAATACCTGTGTGACCCTATGGCTGTTAATCTGTATATCTGATTGGTGAAGTTCAGCTTATAAGTTGAAGATTTATCTATGTTATGTGATGAAGGGCTTGACTTAATAGTGAAGGGTATAGCAGATTCTAACGGACCTGACTTATCAATTGAAGGTTGAAAGACATGACTTATTAGTTGAAGGTTGAAAGGACTCGACTTATCAGTCATGGATTACAGACTCGACTTATTAGTCAAAGACTACAGACTCGACTTATCAGTCAAAGGTTAAAGGACTCGACTTACTAGTCGAAGATCACAAACTCGACTTACTAGTCGAAGGTAAATAACTCGACTTATCAATTGAGAGTTAAAAGACTCGACTTACCAGTCAAATTCTAAAGGACCCGAGTTATCAGTCAAAGGCTGTTGAACTCAGCCTATAAGTCGAGGGTTTAAAGGCTCGACTTAGGAGTCGAGGGCAGCAATAACGTGCCAAACACTGACCGATAGGGTTAAGCCAACCCAAAAGCCAGATATACGCATGAACGCTCCTAGGATTGTCTGAAATATTAAGCATTAGACCCTCTTGGCCAGTCCTAAGGCTGGTTGTATGAAAGATGGATTATAGGACCTAGTGTGACTCTATAGCTACTCATCTTGGTCAATTGCATGCATGAGTAGGATTATTATTACTAGGCATGTTAATTATGAATCTGTGATATGATAATGTATTGCTTATAATCATGATTATGTTTTCTTGCTGAGCCTTGTCTCACGTGTGCTTTTTAGTGCAAGTCAAGGAAAGGAAAGATTGGATCAGCCATGAGTTGGAGAGCTTCAGGGGCGGAGTATACATATACGACCTGCTCGTCCGCCACAACCAAGGTTATCAGTTGGAGCTAGGGTTGGACCCTAATTTTTCTGCCTAGGTCGACTTTTGTACTCGTTTTTGAGTTGTAGCCATTTTAAACTATGATGGAATTCCATGTATGGAAGTTAAACATTTTTAACAAAATGGTTGACTTTTGACCGAAATTTTTAGTACCTAAACCTGTGGTTAGTTTTAATTACACGATTTAAACCCAAATGACTCGTTTAGCGAGTTAAGCACTATTTAAACTACACAGTGTAACAGTCTGTGGACGCTCGATGTTCCGCGCCCATAAAAGATCCCGTGAAGGCCCATCATCCTTTGACGGCAACTTCGGATCAACTCGCGATGCGTGAGGTCCTAGCCGCGTCACCATGGCCTCGCTCGGCCATGCCCCAGGTACAAGGCCCACCTCGCGCGCGCACCCCCCAGGCGTCGCTCGGCCGTGCCCCAGGCACGAGGCCCTCCTCGCGCGCGCATCTCCTGGCGTCGCTCGGCCGTGCCTCAGGCGCGAGGCCCTCCTCGCGCGCGCATCCCCTGGCGTCGCTCAGCCACCTCGCGTGCGCGTCTCCCTGGCGTCGCTCGGTTGATCCTCGGCGCCCATGGCCACGAAGTGGCCTCGCCATCTAGGCCCCATGGTTGCCTCGCCCATGCCCACGGAGTGGTCTCGCCATCTAGGCCCCGTGGTGGCCTCGCCCATGCCCACAGAGTGGTCTCGCCATCTAGGCCCCGTGGTGGCCTCGCCCATGCCCACGAAGTGCCCTCGCCATCTAGGCCCCATGGTGGCCTCGCCATCTAGGCCCCGTGGTGGCCTCGCCCATGCCCCCGGAGTGGCCTTGCCATCTAGGCCCCATGGTGGCCTCGCCCATGCCCACGGAGTGGCCTCGCCATCTAGGCCCCGTGGTGGCCTCGCCCATGCCCACGGAGTGGCCTCGCCATCTAGGCCCCGTGGTGGCCTCGCCCATGCCCACGGAGTGGCCTCGCCATCTAGGCCTCGTGGTGGCCTCGCCCATGCCTACGAAGTAGCCTCGCCATCTAGGCCCCGTGGTGGCCTCGCCCATGGCCACGTAGTGGCCTCACCATCTAGGCCCCGTGGTGGCCTCGCCCATAGCCTCATGGGGGTCACATCCGCAGCACACTCGGCCTCGTGAACAGCCAAGAGAGCCGCGCCATCACTAAGCCCTCTAAGGGGGCCTCGCGAAGGAATGAGAGCTACGTCACCTAGTGGCCACATGAGTAGAGCCACACACCAAGGGTCCCATTCCTTACACCTTGAGACCCCTATGCTTAGAGGCTCCAGTACGAGTCGAATGGGACATACTTGTACGACCTAGTACTGAGCACGGGCACTAGTACCAGTGGGACTGCTGGGATAAGAGTTATGGCCCGTACGTCTACGGCCAAGGGTCAGAGCCGACACCACTACCACCTGCGCCACTATGCCTGCCACCACTCATCAGACACGGTTACAGACAAGTAGTGGAGACACCAACCTGACACCTGCTCCTGTACTGGATGTACGACCACAACCTTTGAAGCCATTCCCCTGACATAGTACTTATGTACCACTTGGTCTTCTGGACCACTATGTACCTAAGGCCATTAGAGCCTACTATAAAATGAACTCTAACATCACCTGAGAGGGGGTTGGAAATTTGACTGTAGCAAAGGCTTGAGTGTGAATGAAAGATTGGATTCTCCATTATTGTTCTATCATTGTTCTTGAGTTATTGTTTAAGTTTCTACAACTTTTCCATTAGTGATCCTGACTTGATAATTTTTCCAACTCAACTTAGTTGACGAGTTCTCACCATCAACACAATCCTTGATTAGGAGGGCGTTACAGTGTGGGTGGTATTGAGATTGTTGGAGGTGGTTAGAAAAAAAGAGAGATCAAAGTTTAATGAACAATATTAATGAACAATATTAGCTGGTAATAGTAATAAAAGTAGAAGATCGACACGGGGTTTTTACGTGGTTGGGGCGTTAACTAGCCTTAGTACACGAGTCTATATATTAGAGCTAGAAGAAGCTTTTACAATGGAGTTTTCTAGCAATATCTGAACAGAGTTTCTGCCTTCCTTTTTTCTCTGAAGCCCCCCTTACATTGTTCTACAGCTTATGTTTATAAGCTGAGGGGAATACCGGGTCTGGGCCGGATCCGACCCGGGCCCATAAGAGAAATGGGTACAAGGGGCCTTTCTAGTGGAGGCCCAATACAAAAAGGTATACAATACACGAAATTCAAACCAGCTAAGGCCCAATTGGTTGACCTGAGACACAAGCCTCGCCCGACAAAACAGCGCTTTGGCTCTGACCACTTCGAGTCACGAGGCTGATTCAGGAGACAAGACCGGTCAGGGTACTTGGCTGCGCAGTCCTGACACATCAGTGAGCAATCCCGAGGTGACCCTTTCTGCAGGCGAAAAGTGGGGGACAATGCCCACGCGAAATGAGGCGGCTTCAGGATCCTGGACGCTTGGCCCTTCAACCGGGGAGGAGGTGATCCAAGTCCGTTTACCATTGGCCCGCTCCATTTACCATAGGCTCGGACCATACCAGGGTCCGGGACAGGAACGCGTAGGCTGCGACGGTCCGGGCGCTCTGGACATCGCCGGGACCGTTCTTGCTGAGGACGAATCCAGAGGGACGTCCCGGACCCCTCCAATGGGCACAGTCTAGAGTCCCTGGTCCGTACCAGTCCCCTTGGGCAATATTCAAACCAAGGGACCTTGGGCCGGGCCCATATGCCGAGCTGGTCCTCTGACCGTGGGCCAGGGCGAAGGCCCAAAGCCCCTGCCGGAAATGGGGATAACAACAAAGTATAAGTTAATAAGTAATACTACAAATATATATATATGTTTATTATTGTACTTAATTTTTTTTAAAAGATGTCATATATTTTATTTTGTTTTTCTATTTATTGCATTATTAACTTTTGTTAATTTTTATGTATAGTTCAATCACATCAAATATTATTTTGTGAAGAAAGGTAGGGGAGATGTTTAATATAATTTTGTACAAGAAAGATGGTGGTCCCTTTATTGTGACAGTAACTTCTATAACAATTTAAAAAATTCGAGGTAATTATTTATTTAGACCCCACTATTTAATTTTATTTGAAAATTTAATATTTATATATATTTATTTGTAGGGAAAATACAAGTTTTGTTCCTATGTTTTTTCCGAATAAGCAATCGGTCCCTATGTTTTGTCAAATGGAAATTCAGACCCTGTGATTTATAAAATGGATCAAAATAGTAAATTAGACCCGATTTTGGTCAAATGTTTTCAAATATAATATTTCTTTCTCAATTCTTCGACCACCTTCTCCGGTTCTTTGAACCCATTGCATCGTCAATGATCCTAGAATTGATATTTTAATTGAAAATATTTTAACAAAAATCTAGTATAGGGTATTATTTTGATTCATTTTGTAAAACTCATGATATGAATTGTCATTTAACAAAACACACGGGTTGATCACGTATTCATGAAAAAACTTAGGGACCAAAATGGTATTTTCATACAAATAAAAAAGTTCTTGAATTTTCTAATTAAGATTATATTTGACATTTTTTTTAAGAATTAATATGTTTATAATATTTTGTAATTTTTTTTAAATTAATTAATAAAATCTAAAATTAAATAAAAAAATCCAATAATTAGAAAAATATATAGTTTATATTTTTATTTTAAATTAGGTAAATACTCATTTGATATCATGTGTTTTTATTGAAATACACACTCGGTACTCTATGTTTATAATAATGATCATTTGGTATCCTCTGCTTGCAATTCGTACCAATTTGGTACCCTCCGTTGGAATGTGGTCAACCAATATTTCAAATATGACCATATTAGCCATCTTTTTTAATAATTATTTGTTTTCTTTTGTTTTGTTATTTTAAAATGATTCAAAAATACTTTCTAAATTAATATAACATAAAAAATTTTTTTTTGCATAAAATTAATCAATTAAATGTAGATTTTTTATTAAAAAATAATATAAATTAATTTTAAAATAAAAATATTTAATAAAACTATTTTAATTAATTAAATAAACATAAATATGTTTAGTTCCAAATATAAATTAAAAAAAAACTAAAATCAATATTTTTAAATTAATTAAAGTAAACTAAAACTCTAATAATTTAAGTTTTGAAATTCCGTAATTTATGATTACTAACTTTTTATTTAATTGAGGAAATTAATTAAATGCAAAATAAACAAGTTGGTACAGCAAACCAATATTCTGTAGCTACAAATCAAGTTCCTGTCACTACAAAATATCAAACCAGTGTGATAAAATAGAATTAACTGAATATTAAAATGACACACAAAGTTTTTTTGCGTGGTGCCAATATCCTTTCGGATATTACTAGTCCATGGGGCCATACCCAGACATAAGATTCATTTTTCAAATTTCAAAAGTACAAAATAATTGACTTAAACAAAAATTAGACTCCCTCAAATGGTTTTGTCGCAAGCTTGATGTACTCTCTCTTTGCTGAATGAATCTCCTTAAGACACCAAGGTTTGAATTCCCTTCAAATTGCTTGATGAATGCTTGCTTCTTCCGGATGCAAGACTTTGATGAACCTTTTCTCGAAGGTTGTTGTTCACGTTCTTCTCTTTGAAATTTTACTTAACACTTAAGCAATTACAAAGACACACAAAATAACCAAGCAATAGTAGAACAACCTTTATACAATTCTAGACGCACAACACACATAAGGAAAGTTTCCAAAATAAACTTTCAATCACAATCAATGCACCCGAAATTGTAGGAACAGACAGAGATTCTATAGATGCAAAACTGTACGAATCTGGACTTGTTCATGGTCAAGTTCATCGTTTGACTAACTTTGAGTAGTTACCCATTCTTGGCTGTTTGAGAGCTGTCTATTAAGAAGTTACCCATTCTTGGCTGTCTAAAGATACAATCGGGTAACAAGAGAATTAGATAATTTTGGAAAGAAAATAAATTCTAAAAAGATATGAAAATAAGGAGACTTTATTCTTACCAAAAATACAAAACCTAATATAAAGAAGAAATATAAGAAATTAAAGGCAATAAAATCAATGATATTTTTTTTATATAATTGAAAATAAACACAATAAATTATAAATATTTGTCAAATTTCAAATTTCCAAATATGGATTTTACAATCCCCCTTAGACATTTTGAGGGACAAAAACAATGTTTTTGATTTTCCTATTTTAAAACACAAACAACCCTGCAAAAAGATTAAGTGTTAGCAAAAACATTAGAGTATTTAAATACTCCCCCTACAAGAAAGATCACTAACACATAAAATAAAATTAAACAACCATGTTAACTTTTAAAAAAGTTTAACAAAGTTTAACACACAAGTCCCCCTGAAAATAGGGTCCAGAGTTGTAACCATAAAAATAAAAACACCAACATTTCTCCCCCTTTTTGTCTATCACATTTCCAAATGAAACAAAAAACAAAAGAAAGGACCAAAATTAAAACCAAACATAAAGTTCAACATGACAAAAAAAATAGAAAGACTAATCATGCAGCAAGGAACTTCTGAATAGAACTGAGTTGCTGAAGAATAAAAGCTTGGCCCTCCTCCAATTTACTCAACCGAGTGGTAACCTTGAAAATTTCTGTCTGAACAAATTGAAAAACTGGAGCTACAGAAGGTGAGCCTGAATCTCCAGTTTTTGTATTTTGCATTGTATTTTTTTTTGTTTTAATTTTTCAAAATTTTTTATATAATTTTTTTATTTTAAAAAAAAACAAACAACAAATCACACAATATTGTCAACACTTAGAATAAAATTGGAGTTCAAGAATTGAAATTGAAACAAGAACAAAATACTAATATTTTACCTATCCTCTTAAAATTCGGTCTAATTTTTTTATTATTTATATATAGATATATAAACAAACCTTGTTATTTTGCCAAAAAACTTATCAATTGTATCAACCAATCTTCTTTCTTTTGTCCCTGATGAAAGAATCAAACTCGTAAGAAAAACATAAATTATAGTAACAAGTTAATCACCTATTGTATTTCTATCATAAATGTTATGTAGGAAAAAAATTAACTCAGTCACAACCAAATATTTTAAGAAGATCAATCAGTATGTAAAAGCTTTTAAAACCATCTTTTTACTAACATTTTTTTAAAAATGTTTCAACCATTTGTGTGTGAAAGTGAAAGCAGGGAACATTGCCCAATTTATCAAATAGATTTTTTCTGAGAGTTGTACCCAATGAAGACGTTGTCACACTATCTCAATAGTAGCCCTTTTCAATGGTAGTGTATCTTCTACATAAGTGATAATTACATAGTTCCAACTTACTCAGAGATGGCTTTCACACATTGAAGTAGGTAGCTCTATTCTTTCAAAGAAGTTTGGAACATTTATTTTTCATTTTTTTTAAATGGCTGCTTAAACATAACACATTGATGAACTCAAATATTTCTAGGAGGAATTAATTAATTTTTCTGAGACTAAACATTTATAACAGAGATACACTAGAGAGATTAACAAGAAACTATATTAATATGCTTTTATTTTTAGTTTGACAGTTTCTTCTAGGAGAACAACAAGAATGATTGATTTTAAACAAGACAAACTTGGCAAGAAAAACAAGATGCACAAATAACAGAATTTAAATATAACAAACTCCTAAGGACTTCCTTAGGGAATCAAAACGGACCGAATCAAGAGCTTTGGTAAAAAAATCAGCAATATTCAACATATTCTAGAACTAGGATTTTATTTTCAATAAACTTTCTAATGAAGTGATGATGAATGTCAATGTGTTTAGTGTACGAATGTTGAACAAGATTTTTAGAAATTTTAATTGCACTGGTGTTATCACAAGAAATAGTCAAAGTGTCAAGAGAAAACCCATAATCAGTGATCATCTATTTCATAAAAAACAATTGAGTGCAACAGCTTCCACCAACAATGTATTCAGCTTTAGCAGTAGACAAAGAGATTGAATTCTGCTTTTTTCTATGCCATGAAACAAAATTGTTGCCTAGGTAGAAGCATCCTCCTTTTGTGCTTTTTCTATCATCCTCATTACCTACCCAATCAGCATTACTAAAGCACACAAGGTTAGAATTAGTTTCATTAGAATACCAAAGACCATAATCAACAGTCCCATGTACATAATGAATAATTCTTTTAACAACCACTACATGAGATTCCATAGGATTCCCTTGATACCTAGCACAGACTCCAACACTATAACATATGTTAGGACGACTAACTGTAAGATATAGAAGACTACCAATCATACTTCTATATAGTGTAGGATCAACTTTGACTCCAATTTCATCCCTGTTTAATTTGGTTGTTGTAATGCCCCAAATTTCATAATAAGGTTTAAGACCTTGATTAGGAGGCTGGGAGGGCCATAATTGATGTATTATGTTATTGAATGATAATATGCATGTGAACCCATTTCTGATTAATTGGGTGATTTTCATATTTTGTCCATTTCGGGCATATTTGGCATATATGTGATATGTGTGTGGTGATTTATTATTATTTGGTTATGCCAGGGTTACTCAGAATGAGACGATCCTAGGAGGCAAGCTAGTGAAAAGTTACAACAGGATTTGTTATTGACTCGGAGTGAGTCAAGGGGGTATTTAGAGCATTACTTGGTTATTGGGTAATGGGAATCAATATTTGATGATAAATTGGGAGTTAGTAAGATCAGGGGGAAATTCTGGAGGTTTTGACTATTTTGTCCCTATTGACGCAGTTTTTCGCCAACAGATAATTATACAAATAAATAGGATGGATTAGTGCTGATTGAGAAACCGTAGTATGAAAAGAATTGTAATCTAGGATATGAGAATTAAGTTGCAAGGAAACAGTAGTCACTCCTTTTTTTAGGTGGGTCGGGGGTTAAAATCCCCTAAGTCCACCAGTCGATATTATTTATATCTCCTCACTATTTCATACAAAGTGCTTCTTTACAAAAATATCCCAACCCCTTGCACTACCCAGGGTCTTGGTATTTATAGGAAGATGATATCTGGGTTGGCAATGGGGTCATCCCGTGATCTCTTTATCCTTCACGTCACCACTGTGACACTGATGATTAATTCCTAAACCTTACAGTGAAGTGAGGTCTAATCAATAGGTAAGGATGGGTATGGGCCGCATGGCCCAAATCAGATGCGGGATGTCCGAACACGCACATTTATACTGCGCATTTGAGAAATTCAGGAATAGAACAGACATGTGATGTCTGATATATGTACGTTTATATTGCGTGGTTGACTTTACAAGGATTCGGGTGTTAGATCTCTGCCGCATCACAAGTTTAATGCGACACCAGCTCGTGACACTCATATTGCTGACACGATGGCTCCAAGTAGCAGCTAAATCTCTAACCAGCTCGGGCTGGCTAGATAGAGGCTTGTAATAAATAGCTCTGGGTGGACGGTTGACACGTGGCAGATCGAATTAGGCCCTTCTCTAGCTCGCCAAAGTGTGCGGGTATTTAGGGTGTACATTTGCCCCCCAAGCCCCTGCTCGTGACCCATGACGTCATCTGTGACTTTCACAGCGGGGGCTTTTAAGTTTCCCTTTTGACTCTTCGTGTCCTACCCACTGCG
Organism: Humulus lupulus; assembly: GCF_963169125.1. Taxonomy (NCBI): domain Eukaryota; kingdom Viridiplantae; phylum Streptophyta; class Magnoliopsida; order Rosales; family Cannabaceae; genus Humulus; species Humulus lupulus. The sequence goes on along the minus strand of NC_084794.1, from coordinate 186,890,916 downwards.
TGGGTACCAAACACGTGGAGCACCGTGGCTGGCGACTGTTCGGTTTCCAAGAATTGCATTAAATGGCCTAGCCAGCTTTTTGCCGTCGTTTCGCCTCTCGAGTTATGACCCTCGTATCTCACATTAATCTGATCGGACGGTCCTCGTTTCTTTATGCCTCTTACGTATATATAAGGTTGGAAAGCTTTCGTATCAGCCACCCTTCATTTGAAACTTTTTCCTCATTTTCTCTCATCTTAGTTTCAGAAGCTCTTATTCTTTCGGTCATCCTCCCAGAAATCTTCACATTCTCGCCACAAGAGTTTCTTCATTAGTACAGCTTTAAGGATTCCACCAGGACTCCGATTCCTACGCTTTCTGTGACTTTCACTCGGAAAATACACTGTAAGTTCTCTGCCTGTTGCATGTTTTGATTTTTCCGTTTCTCTGTTAGGCAAACCTTTTTCTTAGTCGCGCACTATAGGTTGTTTTTGGCTGGTTTTTGGTGCATAGGTTTTTTTCCTAGGCATATGGATTATTTAAAAACATGTCTAGGAATGCGATGTTCATGACTAGGTAATTTCTGGGTAATTTTCTGGGTAACTTTAGGAAATGCTTGTTTGGAATATGGAAGGTGAGAGGTTTTTGGGGTGCAAAACTGGGTAGCTTAGGGGTCACGCTTCCTAGGCGGTTTTTCTTTCAAAACTTTCCCTCCAAGGCAAGCACTAACTTGACCCTCCTGACACAAAGATCTCGAGAAATCTGGGATCCGTTGGAAACGTGGGTGCGTGACCATGGCAACGCGTGGCTTTACACATTGCGGGCTGAGACTACCTCAGCCCGTGTATAAATCATTTCTTCTCGTGCTGTTTTCCCTTTTCTATTTTTAGGTCGCCTATTTAAGCTTTTCCTCGTTCTTGTTCGTTAGGCGACCAGATGGGACCCAGGAAGAACGTGTCCAAGAAAAGCACGGCTGGCTCATCATCCCAGCAGTCCAGCAAGGGGAAAGAGATTGAAGTGGAGTCTCCCATCCCCCAATTTGGTCCCACGGTGGAGAAGGAGGTCGAGGTGGGACTGGACGCTTTCTTCGAGGCGAAGAGGATAGTCTCGAAGATTACGACCTAAGGGAGGGTCAACAAGATTCTGCTGTCCCATAACATCGAAGTTGGGACAGGTGCTCTTGTAGCCCGACCTCCCCTCGAGGGTGAGAGGAGATGGGTGCCTCTTAATGAGGAGTTCGCGGCCTGGAGCGATGAACACCTCAAGGCCGGGGCCTTCCTACCTCTGGACCAGTACTTCGCGGATTTCCTGAATTATGTGAAGCTGGCCCCCTTTCAACTGCCCCCTAACTCCTACAGTCTGCTGGCGGGGCTGAGGTACCTTTTCCTGAAGCACGAGTGGGAGGTCCCTACTCCAGCGGACATCCTTTACTTCTTCTGCCTCAAAGCTAGCCCGGATCAACGGGGACAAGGCGATGGGTTCTACTACTTGACCCGTTTCCCCAACTCTCCTGCAGTCATCGAGCTGCCCAGCCACCCCACCGACTTCAAGGACCAGTTCTTCATGTTGACCACTACTTCAATTATCCTCGTAAGCTTTCCATTCTTAGCCCGTTGTTAAAAAAAAAAAATTTCTTTCCTTTTTCTTTTTTCGCGTGTATAATGACTGGAACAACGTTGTGTAGCCATCTTTGCGAGGACGTCCAAATTAGTGACCCTCGGGGGTCAATATGACACCTTGGCGGGGCTTCCGTCGAGTGAGAAGGACTACCGCCAACTCGTGTCTGATGAGACAATGCTGGCGTGTAAGCTGATTTCTGCAGGCCAAACTCTGGCCTTGAGGAGGACGCGGGCCAATCAACCAGTAGCCCACGTGATGGGGACCATTCCTGAGGTCCAGGTCACGGCTGGCGATGGCGACGAGCAGAAGATGAACCTAAGGTGCCCCTTGTGCGGAAGAGGAGAGCTCCGGAGGCTGCCCGAGATCCAGATTTGGAACGAGCTCAATCAGGGGCAGCCGCCTGCCCCTCTGGCCAAGGTAACCCCTATCTCTTTCGGGATCTAGATAGGGCAGCCGCGGACCTTAGATTAGTTAGGTTTAACCCACACCAGCTCGTGCACCGCCACCGAAGCGACCCAGACCTCAATTTAACCCTGCTCTAATGCATAGACCAGTTAGTACTGCGTAATGACGCGGGCCATCCTAGGGGTACCGTAGTAGTAGACAATACGTTGTCCTTTAGGTCGGCCTTCTTTGAGGAGTACGGGACCAACCTTAGGTCGTGGCCCTTCCTCCTAGAGGGTACAATTGCCCCTGGACTTAGGCAATACGTGGAGGAATCTAGCCCCGAGATAGAGCCTGAGCTGGCACCTCCCCCAATCCAAGAAGTGGTTGTTTTAGATTCTCCTTCCCTTGTAACAGCTCTGAGGTCGGAGGTTGTGGAAGTAGACTTTTCCTCTAGCTCGGAGGGTAGGAAATTTTTTTTACTGTGCTATTGTTAATAATTTTCTTTTGAGGAATGTGCATGTATCCTTAACATATTTTTCATTCTTCTTTTCAGGCAAGGAGATGGCAGAGAGGGGAGGACCTGACATCCGATTGATGTTCCCAAGAGGGAAGCCAATCGAGGGTCCCCTCGTCAAGAGGCTTCGACCTTCTTCTAAGAAAACGCCGCCCTCGACTACAACCACCTCTCAAACCCCAGCTAAGGGGAAAAGCTTAGGCGCAGGAGCTGCATCTGCTACCGGACCTACCGCGACGTTTCCTCGCCCTCCTCCTTCTGCTCGGGAGCCGGTAGCACCAGTTGGTCCCCCAGCTCCGGTGGTGCCTGCTGCCATAGTCTGTATCCCCGTCAACCCTCAGGATCTGGAGCTGATTCCAGACACTTTTCGGGGGACCGTCTACGAGACGACGAACTACTCGGTGGAGCATTTCTACAAGGCCAAGCCCACCGATCTGAGGGAAATCGAGGAGAGGATCTCTGAGAACGTGATGGAATATTCTCTCGGGATGAACCTCACAGTAAGTACTTATTCCGACCATTTTTTACATCTTACTTTTCGGGGATCCGTTTAACTGTTTCTTTGGTTTTTGCAGGCGGTCTTGGCCCTCCATTACAACATCTCTCGGGCTAGGTCCAGGAATGAGGAGATTAAGGCCGAGCTGACCACGGCCCAAGCTGTTATCGCTGCATTAGAGCAGAATGAGTAGACTGCCAAGGCTGCCTTGGCGGTGGCCCAAGCGAGTGAGCGGGAAGCGAAGTCTGCCCTCACTATTTCCCAAACAGCCGAGCAGGAAGCGAAAGCTGCCCTCATTGCAACTCAGGCAGGCGAGAAGGAAGCGAAAGCTACCCTCACCGCTGCCCAGGCAGGCGAGCAGGAGGCGAGAGCTACTTCGGCAGCTCTCTAGGTTGAGATTGAGGGGGCCAAGGCGGCCGTCCGGGAGGAGAAGGAAGCGTCGGCATTCTCCATGGAGAGTATGCTGTACCATTGTTGGGCCTTCAACCAGGATGGAAACTTCTCATTCATGGCCCCCGATGCATGGGGACACTACCTGGAGAAGTTCAAGGCTCGGCTACAGTCGGAGCTGCCAGCGGCGACTGAGATTGGAGAGACCTCTACTGCTGGCGAGCAGGATGTTGAGGAGGTGACGTCCTCAGAGCGACCTAGGGGGCTTAGGATTTTTCTATTTCATTTTTATCTTTTGTAATTATTTATTACGAGATTTTTCTCCTCGAGACAATTTTATGATTTTAGTTATTTCATCATTTTTTTTCTTTTTAATATGATGTGTTTGGTAAAACTTAGTTCGTGTTAGTTTATTGGCTATTTTTCTTTGAGACTGCAAAGCACTGCCAGTCAATTTTAACCAACTTCTAAGTTTTAGGACTTGGTCGTGTCCACAATATTTAATTTAAAAACTTAGTCCGCGTTAGTTTTATTGATACCTCGTCCCTTTTAGGAAAAACACTGATTAATCAATTAAACCAACTTCTAAGGTTTAGGACCTGGTCGTGTCCAAGATATTTAATTTAAAAACTTAGTTCACATTAGTTTTATTTATAGCTCGTGCCTTTTAGGAAAAACACTTGATTAATCAATTTAACCAACTTCTAAGTTTTAGGACCTGGTTGTGTCCAGGATATATAATTTAAAAACTTAGTTCGCGTTAGTTTTATTGATACCTCGTGCCTTTTAGGAAAAACATTGATTAATCAATTTAACCAACTTGTAAGTTTTAGGACCTGGTTGTGTCCAGGATATATAATTTAAAAACTTAGTTCGCGTTAGTTTTATTGATACCTCGTGCCTTTTAGGAAAAGCACTGATTAATCAATTTAACCAACTTCTAAGTTTTAGGACCTGGTTGTGTCCATGATATTTAATTTAAAAAATTAGTTCGCGTTAGTTTTATTGATACCTCGTGCCTTTTAGGAAAAACACTTGATTAATCAGTTTAACCAACTTCTAAGTTTTAGGACCTGGTCGTGTCCAGGATATTTAATTTAAAAACTTAGTTCGCGTTAGTTTTATTGATACCTCGTGCCTTTTAGGAAAAACACTTGATTAATCAATTTAACCAACTTCTAAGTTTTAGGACCTGGTTGTGTCCAGGATATATGCCCCTCAAGTAAACAGAAAGAGATCTTTCTTGGTTACATTGAGCACGCCCTTTTAAGCCTATACGCACACGGAAACATACAACGATATAAAGAACATACTTCTCATTTTTTAGTAAAACAAGGTGGCTTTTATAATTAAGCCTTACAAAAGCACGACTATTGATAATATTTCTTTAGGTGCATATCGTTCCATGTCCATGGGACTGTTTTCCCATTAAGCCGAGCGAGCTTAAAGGTTCCTTCCTTCATAACCTCTATTATTTGATAGGGTCCTTCCCAGTTTGGTCCCAAAACTCCGTTCTTGGGATCCTTACCAGCTAAGAAGAGTCTTCAGAGCACCATGTCGCCTAATTTAAAGATGTGTCTCTTGACCCTTGAGTTGAAATAACGAGTGATCTTTTGTTGATAATGTGAGAGTTGGAGCTGCGAAGCTTCTCGTTTTTCGTCAATTAGGTCGAGGGATGCACTGAGCAATTTGTCGTTCTGGTCTTGGTCAAACGCCCGGACTCTATGTGAGGCTATCTTTTTTTCGACATGAAGGAAGACCTCGCTTCCGAAAGTCAGGGAGAAAGGAGTGTGCCCTGTCGAAGTTCGGTGCAAGGTCCGGTACGCCCATAGCACTCGGAGGAGCTGTTCAGGCCAAAATCCCTTAGCCTCGTCCAACCTATTCTTAAGGCTTGCCTTGAGCGTCTTATTCACAGCCTCGACCTGCCCATTAGCCTGGGGTTAGGCCACGGAGGAGAAGCTTTTAATTATGTCGTGCTTCTCACAGAATTCAGTGAAGAGGTCGCTATCGAACTGGGTTCTGTTATCTGACACGATCATCTTCGACAGCCCGAATCAGAAGACAATATTCTTAACCACAAAATTGATGATTCTTTTTTATGTTATTGTCGCCAGGTGCTCCGCTTCTGCCCATTTCGTGAAGTAGTCAATAGCCACCACCGCATAGCGAACTCCTCCTTTTCCCGTGGGTAGGGCACCAACTAAGTCAATTCCCCAGACCGCAAATGGCCACGGGGACGAGATCATCTTCAACTCGACTTGCTGAGCTCGGGCAATCGTGGCAAACCACTCGCACTTGTCACAATTTTGGACGTAAGAAATCGAGTCATTTGATAGAGTGGGCCAATAATATCCTTTCCTTAATATCTTCAAGGCCAGGCTTTGCCCCCAGCATGGTCCCCACAAAAGCCTTCATGCACCTCCTGTAGAATAGCCTTGGCCTTTTCTGGCAGAACACATTGCAGAAGAGGCAAAGAAAGGTCACGCCGGTACAACGTCCTGTCTACGATTGTATACCTCAGGGCCTGATAAAGTATTCTCCTCGCGTCGCTTCGCTCTTTAGGTAATTTTCCTGTTGTAAGGTATTCGATTATGGGAGTGATCTAGGTTGGCCTGGCGTCGATCATCTCGAACTCTCTCGCAGTCTCATCTACGCTCGGCCTTTCCAAGAATTCCACCGATATTAAAACCAAGGTTTCGGATTCTCCCGAGGGATCTGTTCGACTTCGCTGTATTCAAATGCGGACAACTCCTTCTTTACCTTGGCCAGGTAGGCCACCATCTTGGTTCCCCATGCCTGGTATTCTCCTGATACCTGGTTAACCATGAGCTGAGAATCACTATAGCACTGGATGGCCCTGGCCTTTAACTCTCGGGCCACCCTTAGCCCAGCCAACAAAGCTTCGTATTCGGCCTTGTTGTTGGACGCTTCAAATCCGAATCGTAACGCGGAGTGGAAACGGTGTCCCTCTAGGGATATCAAAATGATACCAGCCCCAGACCCGTTCTCATTAGATGAGCCATCCACAAAGAATTTCCATAAGGCCTGTACCGATTCTTCCATCGGTTCCTCTTGGAATCCAGTGCACTCTACCACAAAATAAGCCAGAGCTTGGCTTTTCATTGTAGTTCACGATATGTATAGTATCTCAAATTGGCTGAGCTCGATGGCCCACTTCAAAAGACGTCCCGATGCCTCAGGTTTTCGTAATACCTGCCTTAAAGGTTGATCGGTTATGACATTGATTGAATGTGATTGGAAATACGACCTGAGCTTTCTGGAGGCCGTGATGAGGCAGATGCCATTTTTTCCATCAACAGATATATAGATTCGGCTCCAAGGAGCCTTTTGCTAATATAATAGACTGGCTTCTAAGACCGGTCCTCTTCCCGGACCAGCACGGCGCTAGCCTCATCTTCCATGACAGCTAGGTAAAGAAAAAGAGGCTCTCCTATTGTTGGTTTAGACAACACGGGAGGCTCAGCTAAATGTGATTTTAGGTCGAGGAAAGCACGCTCACACTCATCAGTCCACTGGAACTTTATATTTCCCCGGTGTAGGTTATAGAATGGCAAACAATTGCCGGTTGATTTGGAAATGAACCAATTAAGGGCTGCCACCCTTCCCATCAGACTTTGGATGTCCTTTCGCGACCGGGGTGATAGAATTTCAAGTAGCGATCTGATTTTATCGGGGTTCGCCTCTATTCCTCGGGTGTTGACTATGAAACCCAAAAACTTTCCTGTCGCAACCCCGAAGGTACATTTTTGGAGATTCAATCTCATACCATATTTCCTTAAGATCTCAAAACATTCCTTCAGGTCGGGAACATGGTTATCGGTTTTTTTTTACTTGACCAATATGTCGTCAACATATGCTTCCATGTTTTCCTCATCTGATTAGCAAACATTCTGTTGACCAATCTCTGATATGTAGCTCTCACATTCTTCAGCCCGAAGGGCATGACCTTGTAACAATAAACGTTGGTTGGGGACATGAAGCTAGTGTGTTCCTGGTCTGCAGGGTTCATGGCGATCTGGTTATAGCCCGAGTATGCATCCATGAAGGACATGAGCTCGTGTCCCCGCAGTGGCATCCACCAATTGGTCAATTCTCGGCAAGGGGAAGCAATTTTTGGGGCATGCTTTATTCAGATCAGAAAAGTCGATGCAGGTTCACCACTTCCCGTTGGGATTCAGGACCAAAATAGGATTAGCGATTTAGATCGGGTATTTATCTTCACGAATAAAGACGCATTTTAAAAGTCGAGCTACTTCTTCTTCTAGGGCCTCAGCTCGGATTGTGCCTAGTCGCCTCTGTTTTTGGGACTTCGCAGGCATGTTTTTGTCCAAGTTAAGGGTATGCATGATGACGCTTGGACTAATCCCTATCATGTCTTCATGAGACCAGGCAAACACGTCTAGATTTACTTGTAGAAATTTCAGCAGCTTCACCTTTCTCTCATTACAAAGGTTTTTCCCGAGCCTAACCACCCTCGAAGGGTCTCTAGGATCGATGTTCACCTCTTCGAGCTCTTCGATGGCCTGGAGCTCGGATCTATCTTTGCCTATCCTTGGGTCGATATCATCATTCAAGGTGATACCTGTGCCATCGGCTTTCTGATGTTTTTCTATCCCAGGAATAGATCTTACTTCCCAAGATTCACCACTTCCGCCCTGGATGGTCATCGTCTGCTTCCCAGGTTGTGATTTTCCATTCATGGAAATGCTATAACATTGCTTGGCGGCGAGCTAATCACCTTGGACCGTACATATCCCTGTAGAGGAGGGGAATTTGACTGGGAGGTGGCGAATAGAAGTTATGGCTACAAATGCCATCAACGTAGGCCAGCCCAGAATTGCGTTGTATATGGTGGGACAGTCGATAATCACGAACTCGAGGAGCTTTGAGATAGTTCGGGGTCCCTCTCCCAAGGTTAATACTAACTTGATCATTCCTATCGCTGCCGACCCTTCTCCGGAAAACCCATACAACATCATGGAGGTGGCCTTTAGTTCCGCTACAGACAACCCCATTTTTTCTAGTGTGGACTGGAACAGCAAGTTCACCGAACTCCCATTATCAACTAGCATTCTCCTAACTCTCCAATTGGTGAGCTGTGCAGTTATCACCAGAGGATCGTTATGTGGAAACTGGACATGACTAGCGTCCTCTTCGGTAAAACTGATTGGTTGCCTCTCCAATCATTGCTGTTTGGGTAGATGCTACTCCGGAATAAATTCAACTCCGTTATGAGACTTCAGCTCATTGACGTACCTCTTCTGGGCACCTCTGCTCATGCCTGCCAGATGAGTGATGGACCCAAAACGGGTATGTTTTAAATATTTATACTCGCAAGCGCACGAATCGTATTTATAAAATAGTGTTCGTGTAAGCACGAGGTCGAACCCAAAGGAGTTGTCTAAAATCGAAAAGGAAACTATTTTAAACCAAAATTAATAAATTCTAACCTAGTTCCAAAGATTGATGATAATTTATAACAATAAAAATAAAATAAAAGATAATAATAAAGAAATTAAAGACAATATATATAACATAAATTAATAATAGAAATGAAGATGGTAAAATAAGATTATTAAGGATTAGAATCCACAAAATATAAGTTCAATAATATTTATAAGTACATCAATTCCCAAGTTTTAGTGATAGTTAAAATAAATCAAACTATCATTTTCTAAATAGATTTATAACTTTAAGCACAAATTATTTCTAAAAAGATAGGATTTTTCTTCACTTTTCAAAATTATAATTTCAAAGCATTTAGTGTAAATCAATCTAATGAAATAACAAATAAATCAATGAACATTATTTATAAGGCAAAACATAATATTTTTGTTCTAAGCATGGATGTGTACAATTTAATGACACATCTTACACAAAGAATATCATGTTTTAGCACTAATGAAGAACAAAGTGTAAATATGTGCTAACAATCCAAAATACATGATATTTAAGATGAAAGAAGATATTTGAAGAAGAAAATGCCATAAACTTTGTTGCACAAAATGGGAAATCAACATACAAAATAAATACTATCTAGTTACAAAATGTTTCATCATCACCTTAATAATCTTAAAAAGATTAGAAACACATAACTAGAATAACAAATACACACTAAAAATTACAAACATAAATAGGAAAATTTGGAGGAGAAACCCCCAAAATTTCCTCTAAAAATACATAGAAAATAACCAAAAAGAAGAAGAAGAAGAAGAGAATAGAGAGGTTTTGAAATGTGTAGAATTTGGTATATTAACCTCCCTCCAAAATATGACACCCTAAATGGTCTTCAAAACTCCCTATTTATAGCAAAAAAGATGTATTAAAATAATCAATTCAAATTAATTAAATTGATTAAATTAATTTAATTAATTATAATATGGTAAATAGGGGTAAATTATAGGGTGTAATAATTATGTTTTGAGGTAAAATGTGTATAAAGTGGGGTAAAAAGTGGTATTTTTAAATAAAGAGAAGAGTACAAAAGCAAGCTTTTGTTGGGCTCAAGACAAATAAAGGGGCTGGTGGTGCACTGGCGTGGGCTGGCATTTGGGATTGTGGCTGATGGCTTTGGGTGCTTTGGTGGTGTGATGCATGATGTGCTGAGTGCTTTGATGGAGTGTTGATGGCCCAGGCATTGATTGGAGCTTCAGCCATGTGATGAAGAGATGCTCAACGTGGTGGTGGTGGAGAAGCTATTGGGCTTGGGCCCAAATGAGCTTTTAATTTCATAAATGCCAATTTCCTTAGCTTTCTCCCAAAAATACTACTTTTCTCTTATTTTTCTTGCTTTTTTCAAGAGCAAAAAATGCAACAAATCCTCTACAAAAATCAACATAAATTAAATTAAAACTAAATATTTTCAATAATAAAATACACAACAAAAGTTCCATGAAAATATTAATTAAAATTTAATTTACTTAAACATTTAAGCTCAAAATTGCATCTTTTTACTCATAACTTAACAATATTAATTTTAAATAATTAAACTATAACATTTTACAACAAAATAACTATAAAAACACACAAAAATCTATAAAATTAAAATAAGACTAATAAATTCAAAATTAATTAAAAACTTAATAAATCAATTAAAAACTCAAGAATTAAGCAACAATTAGCACATAAAAAGTGGTAAAATAACTCTATTTTGTAGAGTTATCAATGAGGGCCTCCAGAGATGGTGGTTATCTCTCCTCCTATTATAGGAGGAGGGGTATCCTGATTTACCCGAGCCCCGGTTTGATTTATCGGGGCTTTCGGGGCTGGCTGACTAGTAGGAACTCGATTCCGTGCATACTGAGCCAAAGGTCCAGCTCTAATAAGTGTCTCGATCTCATCCTTCAAGTGCCTACAATCGTCAGTGTTGTGGCCAATGTCGTTGTGGAATCGACAGAACTTGGAAGGGTCCCTCTTGGCCTTCTGATGTTTCCAAGGCTCTAGTTTTTTCCAGGGGAGGCGGGCAGAATTTGCTAGGAAAATGTGTTCCCTAGTGTTCGTGAGCTCAGTATAAGCCGTATAGATTGGCTTAAAAATTTTCACGGGTTTGTTCTTCTTGGGACCGTGCTGACCACCCTCGACGCTTCCATTTCTCTTGCCTCCACCTCGTTGGTTATTCTAGGCAACGGTTTGAGTCATTTTCACGACATCCGTTTCCGCTCCAATGGACTGATTAGGGGTTTGGCTGGTTTCCGCGACCGATGCTCGCGCCTCTTCCAGTTTTATCCATTCCTGTGCCTTATTCAAGAATTCATCCACGGTGCTGACACCTCTTCTCTGGATTTCTTTCCACAGCCCGCCTCCAACGAGGATTCTAGTCCTCAAAGCCATAAGCTTGGAACTATCGTCCGCGTCCCTAGCTCGAGTCGCGACGTTCGTGAACCTGCTCAGGTAAGCTTTTAAAGGTTCCCCAAGCTGTTGCTTCACGTTCGCCAGGGTGTCAGCTTTGACGCGGGTAGCTTGAGAAGCTCGGAATGCCCTCTTGAAATCGGTAGAAAAATTCTTCCACGAGCTAATGGACAGCTTTTTACCTTGCTTGAGCCACTGTCTAGCTGGCCCAATTAAGGTGGAAGGTAAAATCAAGCATCTCAGCTCGGGGCCGATATTATGGGCCATCATCAGGGTATTGAACATACCCAGGTGATCCGACGGGTCCCCGTCCCCATCGAATTTGGATAGATGGGGCATCCGAAAACTCGGCGGGTACGTTGTGGCTGCTATGCTGGGGGAAAAGAGCTCGAGCTCGTCCCCCGAGTCATACTCGTCCTTGTCCTTTTCTGACAAGGGTTTCTTCATTAGCTCCGCCATCTGAGCTAACCGTTCTAGAGTCTGGTCCGTAGTCCCTTGGTTGTTCTGGGGCTATTCAACAGCTCCAATTCCATTGTACCTGTTAGGCAGGCTATTGTCTCTCCAAGCTTGAGCTTGTTTTGGCGGGACATTCCCACTGCCATGTACTTCGGAAAGACCATCCTCTCGGCGAGCATGACTGTCATTTCTGGCTGGATCCCCTCTCTATGAGTCGAGGCGATCTCGAAGGTCAGCCTTCGAGGCAATTCGGGGGCTTTGCACCGAACTTAAGCGGTTACGCAGGTCTCCACCGGATCTGCCACTTCGGTGGCCCTCGGTCCAGTAGCTCCCTGTAACGACCCAAATTTGCTAATAAGGCTTAAGGGCCTTGATTAGTGTGCCTGGAGGGCATAATGGGAATTAAGTGTGATTTTAATGAGTAAAATGCATGAATGAGATTTAAAGCATGTTATATGACTATTTGAATATTTGAGATGCATGACTATGTGTATTAGTATGCATGAAGGCCCTGATTAGGTTAGAAGGGCATAATTGTAATTTTGGCCATTATGGGCATAACTGTATTGATATATGTGATAATTGTTGAGACCACATTATTATGTGGATATATCTGTGATCTGTGACTCGAGACGATCCTAGTAAGTAAAGTAGCGAAAAAGTCATGGCAGGGATTTATACCCAGCTCGGGGTGAGCCTAGGGGTACAAATGGGAATTTAGTGAGTATGTTGGGGTTTATTTTGACATCGAGGAATATTATTGGTGATTAATTAGGTATCGGGAATTAAGCGGGAAATATTAGAGACATTCGAGGAGTTAGCGGGAATTGGGTAAAATGACTAGAATGCCCTTAAGTGGATTAAAGAGTTAGAATTAAAAGGGAGGGCATAATAGTCATTTGGCTTACAGGAGTTAAGTGTTACTAAGGCTTTATGGTAGTGGAAGTTGTAGAAAAATATAGAAGTCTGAGGAAAGGGAAAGAAAGAAAAAGGAAAGGGAGAAAACAGAGCTGGTTTTCTCTAAGGTCGGTTTATGCTTCCTTCACCAGTTTCTTGAGAATTTTTGGAGCAAAGCTTAGGGAGGAGCTAAGTTAGGTTGAGCATCAAGAATCCTAAGCTAGGCTTGGAGAATTGGCAGAGGTTTAGCAAGAACACCCTAACACTTGAGGTAAGGCTTTGTAGTTTCTTCAGTTTCTGGTTTGGTTTTTGAACTATGGTGTATAAGCTGGACTTGATGGGGAATTTTAGGGAATTCAGGCCAAAGGGTGAGGAAGAGCAAGCTAAGGTGGTGTAGAGGTTGTATTGAAATCGAAATCCTATTAAAGGTATGAATTCTAAGCTTCTAACTATGATGTTTTGACTGGTTTTGCTGAGTTTCTGAACTTAGGGTCAGCTATGGTGAATTTTGGGATTAGGGATGCATGTGTTTAGGTTTTGAGTATTTAGGGTGCTTGGGATGAGTGGAGTATGTTCATAAGGTTGTTTTTGAGTTTGGTGAAGGTTTGGAGAAGTTTTGGTTGAGTTTGGCTCGAGGAAATCGCAGGAGGGAAAACTGAGGTGGTGCCTGTCTGTGACTAGCGCTACAGCGCTAGCCTTTGGGCGCTATAGTGCTAGGCCATGCATGCTGCGGGGATTTTGCTTCTGTTTGTAGCGCTGTAGCGCCCTCCCATGAGCGTTGTAGCGCTACTCTGTCTTCTGAAAGGGATTTTAGGGTTGTTTGCAAGGGTTTTTGACCAAGGGTTTGGGGTTTGTTTCCACCACCTTGTTTGGTGGAACTAGAACTTCCTGGGGGCTTGGGATTGGTCCCAAGGCTAGGTTTTAGACTTGAGGTTTGATGATGACTTTGGCCTATGGTTGTGTTTAGGTGAGCGCTAGGGCTCAAGAGGGATCGTGCTCCAGGAGTCGAGTAATCAAAGCTAGCGAATCGAAAGGTAAGAAAACTGCACCCGGTTATATGTTTGTGATGCGACAAAGTGCTACCGATATTTGTATTGTGTCAATGATGGTATTACGCCATGGGACATGTGATAGCGGCCTAAGAGTGCCATACTCAATATTTGCGCACAGGGCGCGGCTTGGCCACTGGTAGCCGAGGACAGCTTAATATTCACTGAGCTCGGTTTAAGCGGGCCGGAGTCAGTGGGAGAACGGAGGGAGCGGCCTGAGGGCGCTAGCCCTAGTTATCATTTGTGAACTGATATGTGATATGAGTTGATATGTCTAGTATGTTGAATAGTTGATTATACTGAATGGTTATATGGCTGAGAACATGTGATATTGACTTGTCTGTTGATTGCTTATGCTCTGTTGTTGTGTTTTCTTGCTGGGCCTTGGCTCACGGGTGCTACGTGGTGCAGGTAAAGACAAGGGCAAGCTAGACCAATCCTGAGATGGAGAGCTGCGGGGTTGAATTTACATAGCTAGCTGTTCGATCGCCATGGTCAAGGAGTGAATCAGGACAGGGAATGCCTAACTGTCTGGTTTGCCTTAATATGGCTTGATATTGTATTTAAACTTTATGTTTCTTGTAAATGATTTTTAAACTTTATATTTTTGGGATCCCGTGCAAACAGGAAATGTTTCTTAATGAAAATGTGGCTTTTGAGACCAAAACATTTTAACCCTAGCTCCTTTATAGTTTCAATAGCACGTTTTAAATTAGATGACTTGATTAGCAAGTCTAGCACTTTATAAACACACAGTGTAACGGTCTTGGCTCTCCAGGGCGTTACACTCCCATTGGAAAAGCTTGGAGCCTGCTGCCGGGGGTGAGGATCTGGAACATTCCCACGTTCTCGTGGAGGATGGGCAGGAACGGTGGGAGGAGGATTCCTTCTGCTGCCCCCGTGCGCCGGAATATCTCGAGCAGGATCAGGGGGAGATGGGTATCTTATTGGGGAAGGGGGATGCCTAATTGGTGAAGCGATCCTCATCCCGTCCGGCCGGATTAAACTAGCTCACGGTCGTTCTACTCTGCCGTCTCCCGCTTCCTATGTCCGGCGGTCTGACCGCGACATGGGAGGACTGGCCGGAGCAGGTTTTCTGCGCGACCTTTCCCCGGACCTCCTTCGCGAGCTGCCACGAGCTCTTCTGGGCGCGTTCGATGGTGGTGCCGAACTAGGAGTTGAGGTTTTGACTGATCGGATGAATTGCTGATTGGCCCTGGGAAACTCCTCAAACATAGCTCCTTGGTTATGGTGTGACATGGGTGCATAACTCGGGGTTAAGGTTCTGATTGATCGACTGGGTCTGGGCCGACTATCCCTGCGGGACTTGTGTGTCCCGCTTTGTCTCTTTCTGGCGTTAACGTCGGTTACAAGAGGGGGTAGTCGGGCCAAGACTTCCTCAATTTGCTTACTTGCTCTGGATAGTTGACTCCTCAACTGTATGTTCTCCATTTCTGTCGCCGTCAGGTAACTTGAGTTCGGATTTTGCGGTCAGGGCGCCGAACTCCCGGTTTTGTCCTGGCCCATCGGCTGCTTTCCCGATCGCTGCTGGACCTCGAGGTTTGGTTCATTGGATATGGCGGCATGGTGGGCCTCCTACCCATCATGTTGATCCGCCTCGTTACCATTCCTTGACTGAGTAACCACCATGATCAAGTTTTTGTGATAGCACTAATCTAGATCCTCTCAATGAAAGCACCAAACTGTTGACGCGATTTTTCGCCAACAGATAATTATACGAATAAATAGGATGGAGTAGTGCTTATTGATAAACCGTAATATGAAAAGAATTGTAATCTAGGATGTGAGAATTAATTTCAAGGAAACATCAGTCACTCCTTTTTTTTAGGTGGTTCGGGGGTTAAAATCCCCTTAGTCCACCAGTCGATATTATTTATATCTCCTCACTATTTCATACAAAGTGCTTCTTTACAAAAATATCCCAACCCCTTGCACTACCCAGGGTCTAGGTATTTATAAGAAGATGATATCTGGGTTGGCAATGGAGTCATCTCGTGATCTCTTTATCCTTCACGTCACCTCAGTGACACTGATGATTAATTCCTAAACCTTACAGTGAAGTGAGGTCTAATCAATAGGTAAGGATGGGTAATGGGTCGCATGGCCCAAATCAGATGCGGGATGTCCGAACATGCACGTTTATACTGCGCATCTGAGAAATCAGGAATAGAACAGACACGTGATGTCTGATATACGCATGTTTATATTGCGTGGTTGACTTTACAAGGATTCGGGTGTCAGATCTCTGCCGCATCACAAGCTTAATGCGGTGCCAGCTCGTGACACTCATATTGCTGACACGATGGCTCCAAGTAGCAGCTATGAATCTAGGGCTCAACTTGCCCTTTGTCCCAAACCTCCTCACCCATCGCATCGGTGAGACTCGCAGAAACTCGTGGTCCCCTACCTGGAACTCCACGACCCTACGCTTAGGATCAGCGTAGCTTTTCTGTTTGCTCTGTGAAGCGAGCATTCGAGCTCAGTTCTTCTAGATAGCCTCATTAGTTCTCTGAACAATCTCCAATCCCAAATACTTCCTCTCACCCATCTCGTTCCAATGAATGGGAGATCTACACCTCCTTCCATTTAACATCTCGTATGGAGCTACTCCAATCGTTGATTGATAAATATTGTTGTATGAAAACTCAATCAATGAGAGATACTTACTCCAAGACCCCTCAAAGGCTATCACACATGTACTGAGCATGTCCTCCAATACCTGAATCGTCCTCTCAGACTGTCGATCAGTTTGAGGATGAAAGGCCGTATTGAACTTCAGTTGAGTCCTCATAGCCTTCTACAAACTACCCCAAAACTTGCAGGTAAATATAGGATCCCGATCTGATACTATAGACTTGGGAACCCCATGGAGATGTACAGTCTCCCTCACGTATAGCTCCACAGTATAGGTCATCTTCGCTGGCAGAAAGTGAGCTGACTTGGTGTATTTGTCTACTATCACCCACATCGAGTCATGTAATCCCACTGTCCTGGGTAATCTTCCCACAGAATCAATGGTAATGTCCTCCCATTTCCACTCGGGAATAGCCAACGGCTGTAACAACCTCGCTGGTCACCGATGCTCAGCCTTCACCTGCTAACAAGTCAAACACTTGGCCACGTACTCCACTACTTCCTTCTTCATCCCAGGCCACCAATATAATGTCTGTAGATCCCGATACATCTTTGTGGTGCCTGGATGGAGTGAGTACGGTGTAGTATGGGATTCATCTAATATCTTTCGTCTAATACCCTTATCTGTCAGGACATAAATCCGACCCTTATATCGTAGTAACCCTGTCTCTGAAATAGAATAATCCTTACCTATCCCAGCACGGACATTCCCTCTAGCCTCTTGCAACTGCACATCATCCATCTGACCTTCTCTTATCCTCTCCAGGAGGGTAGACTGCAAGGTAATATTGGCCAACTGGCCCATAACCAACTCTGTCCTCACTCTAGTCATCTCCTCTGCCAACTCTCTCGATATATGTGCTAAGCTAAACAACTGTCCTAGGCCCCTTCGGCTCAACGCATCCGCCACTACATTGGCTTTCCCTGGCTGGTAAAGGATATCACAATCATAGTCCTTTACCAACTCTAGCCAATGCTTGTGCCTCATATTCAAGTCCTTCTGGGTGAAGAAGTACTTCAAACTCTTATGATTGGTGTATATCTCGCACTTTTCCCCATACAGGTAGTGTTGCCAAACTTTTAGTGCGAATACCATTGCTGCCAACTCCAGGTCATGGGTAGGGTACCGCTGCTCATACTACTTCAGCTGTCGTGATGCATAAGCAATAACCTTCTCATTTTACATCAACACATATCCCAATCCCAACCTTGATGCATCACAGAATACCACAAAATTTCCTCCCTCCGAAGGAAGACTCAATACCGGAGTAGTAATCAGCCGTCGCTTCAATTCCTCGAAGCTATTCTCACACTTGTCTGACACGGTGAACTTTAAATTCTTCCGTGTCAATTCTGTCATCGGTGCAGCAATCTTCGAGAACCCTTCCACGAACCGTCTATAATATCCCACTAATCCAAGGAAGTTCCTAACCTCTGAGATGTTCCTTGGCCTCGGCCAATCTCTCACTGCCTCTATCTTAGCTATATCTACCTTAATCCCATCTTCACCAACAATATGTCCAAGGCATGTCACTTCTGGTAGCCAAAACTCACACTTCTTAAACTTGGCATACAACCGATGCTCTCTCAATCTCTGCAAGACTTGTCGGAGATACTGTTCATGCTCTGCCTCTGAACTGGAGTAAACTAAGATGTCGTCGATGAAGACAATTACAAACTGATCCAAGAAGTCCTTCAACACCCTGTTCATCAAATCCATGAATGCTGCTGGGGCATTGGTCAAACCAAATGACATGACCAAGAACTCATAATGCCCATACCTTGTTCGGATGGCCGTCTTTGGTATATCCTCATCCTTGATCCTCAGATGGTGATAACCAGATCGAAGATCAATCTTCGAGAATACCGTTTTTCCCTATAGCTGATCGAACATGTCATCGATCCTTGGTAAGGGGTATTTATTCTTGATGGTCAACTTGTTCAACTCCCTGTAGTCTATACACATCCTTAGAGTCTCGTCATTCTTCTTCACAAACAAAACCGGAGCACCCCATGGCAAGAAGCTAGGCTTGATAAATCACGAATAAGGAAGCTCTTGTAACTATATCTTCAAATCTTTAAGTTCCGTCAGAGCCATCCTATATGGTTCCCTCGACACTGGTTCTATTCTCGGCACTAACTCAATGACAAACTAAATCTCCCTGTGCGGCAGCAACCCTGGTAAATCCTCAGGAAACACATCCAAGAACTCATGTACTAATCTGGTCTTCCCTGGCCCTACTGACAAAATTCTGGTGATATCCACCACACGAGCTAGAAAACCTATACAACCTCTCTGCAATAGGTCCCTAGCCCTCAATGTTGATATCATGGGTATGCAAGGTCCATGCACAACACTCACAAAAACAAAGGGATCCTCTCCCTCAAGTTCAAAAGTCACCATCTTCTTCCTGCAGTCTATAGTAGCCACATATCTGACCAGCCAATCCATCCCCAAGATCATATCGAAATCATCCATACCCAACTCGATCAAATATACTAATAGTTCCCTACTGTCTACCATCACTGGCAGTGCCCTAATCCATCTCCTATAAACTACTAGTTCCCCTGTAGGCAGTATAGCCCCAAACCCCACAGTATAATACTCACTAGGTCTACACAATCTATTAAATACCTTACTAGAAACAAATGAATGTGTAGCACCAGAGTCAATCAATACAGTATAAGATAAGCCAGGGCTAGAAAGCTAACCTGTCACTACAAAGGGATTAGCCTCGGCCTCCACCTACGTCAAGGTGAACACTCGAGCTGGAGTCAAGTTGTCCACCTTCCCTGGTTCCCCCTTCATTGATGTTGGCCAGTCTTTCTTAAGGTGTCCCACCACCCCGTCCAGCTAGGAAGCATTTGCTCGACATTCACCCAGATGGTGCTTCCTGCACCTTGTGCATTTTGGGTAACTCCTCCATGTCTCACCACCTCCCTGGCGGCCACCCTGACCCCTCCTATTAGGACCAACAATGGTCGAAGTGTCAGGGGTATTCCTCTTTAGATCACTGGGGCCTCCACCCCTACTAAATCCTGTGGATGGAGGCACTGCCCTGCGAACATCCTATCTCGCAGCATTCTCCCACCAGATATTGTTTTCTGTCTCTTCAGCTGTAAGAGCCTTCTCAACAGCCTGGACATAAGTCGTCTGCCCAGGTACTGAGGTAATCCTCATATCCCAGGCTATCATAGCATTGAGCCCTCGAACAAACCTGTCCTGTCTGGCCGCATCTGTAGGCACCAAGTCTGATGCAAACTTCGCCAGCCTATCAAACTTCAGGGCATACTCTGTAACTGTCATGTTGCCTTGTACCAGCCTATGAATTCATTTTCCTTCATTGCCCAGATGGCAACATTGTAATACTTCTGATTGAACAGATCTCTGAACCCATCCCAACTCAAAGTAGAAATATCTCTGGTTTGTGATGCCACCTCCCACCAAATACAGGCATCCTCTCTAAGCATATAGGTGGCACATGCCACCCTGTCATTACCTTCCACCCTCATGAAATCCATGATAGAAGTGATCAAACTCATCCACTGTTCAGCCTTCAGTGGATCTGGTCCTCCCTCAAAGGTTGGAGGATGCTATCTCCTGAACTGCTCATATAGTGGCTCCCATCTATTCCCAACCTCAGGTGTCTGTATAGCTGGTGCCACAGAAGGTGGCACAATAGGTGCAACACTCTCTAATGGAGCCTACTGTCTCAGAAGACAGATCTGTTCTTCCTGACTCTGTAACCGGGCTTGCATGTCTGCAAGTATCTGCTGCCTGTTCTCAAGGACTGGCAGAGGATTCTGGCCCTGATCATCATCTCTATCCTCGGACCCTGTGCCGGCTAGTCGTATAGATTGCCTTGGATGCATAGCTATCCAAGTTTATCTGCAATCAACGACTTGACGGTCAGGAAATAATGATAGGCTAACAATCTTTCCATTGTCTACCATTGAAACTCAACCAACATCATGCAATCAAGGTATAAGCAAGCATTCAAATATTCACTCACATGCAGCAACCACGCTAATAAGCACGCCTTATTATAATCACACAGCAGCCAAGGGCCAAACCCTATCAGCATCTCATGCTCCCTATTACTCAAACAGATTAAAATATTTATATTTCATTCAAGCATTTAAACATGTAATCACATATATATAGTTACCAAACCCTGAGTAGAGCTTGTCTTTAGCAGCGAGTGCACATGCCCAGCCAGTCTTCAAGAACCCTTAAACCTAGACGACTCTGATACCAAATTGTAACGCCCTGGATAACCAAGACCGTTACAATGTGTAGTTGAAATTGTGCAAGATTTGCTAATAAAGACATTTGAATAAAAACGTGATCCTAAGGTCAACCATCATATTAGGGTTAAAAGATTTTGAACATAAACGGTTAATTTTCATTAAAATTGATGTTTAAGACATGGGATCCCAAAAACAGGGCACAAGTGATAGTTACAATTCTCAACAGTTTTAATACAAACATCAGCCACTCTAATGGCAAAATACAAGTTTTAGGCCTCTATCCCTGTACTTTCCCTCGACCATGGCGGTCGAGCAGCTGACTATGTACACTCCGCCCCCAGAGCTCTCCAACTCATGGTTGGTCCATCTTCCCTTTGCCTTTACCTGCACCACATAGCACCCGTGAGCAAGGGCCCAACAAGAAAACCAGAAAAAACAAACACATGTAACAATAAGAATATTCAATCAAGCTTATCTCATTCAAACATAAAACAGAGTACAAATATTCAACTAATCAATGATAAACACATAATCTCAAGTTCTCAAATAACTAGGGTTGACACACTTAGGCCGATCTCCCTATTGGTCTAGCTGGCCCCGGCTCGCTTAGGCTAGGCTGCGCTCAGTACGCTTACCATCAGCCCCGGCTCCCTTAGGCCGATCATTATTCTATATCGCATCAATCTTATAAGCACATAGTACAAGAAATCAATAATTGGGAATCTCAGTCCCGTTCACAACCACGCAGGGGTGCAGTTTTCTTAGCTAGAATTCCGAGCAGAGGATACAGAACGGTCCCGAGCACGACCCTCAGTCCTGAGCCTTGGCAATAAACCTAGTCACAGTGGCCAATGGGTAATCATCAATTTCCAATCTAAATAAATACTTTGGTAACATTAGCTAGCCTTCGAGACCTCGATTTCAACTAAATCAGGTAGTAGAAATCGTCCCGAGTGCCTAGGTTTGAACCCCCAAGCCTTACCAATCCTAGAGACTAACATACGACAAAAACCCTTTGGCGGGCCGCGATCTGACCCTAAGGGTCGACGCACGCCCCCAAGTTAGAGGCTAAATCCTCAAGCCTTAGGAGGAGGCGGTCTGCGACTTGCCCCCCCTTGGGTCGCAGGGCGCCCTCAAAACAGAGAGCACACCCAGGCGTTTTGGGCATGCGGGCCATGACGGCCATGAGCTAGGTCGCGGCGCTCCCCCTTGTGCCCAGAATTTCTAGATTTCCCCAACATCTTTCCTAGCCAAAACCACATAATTCAACTTTAATAAACACTCTAACCCAAAATCAAGCTTAGCTACGATCTTAGAACCTTTAATCACATATTTTAAACCCCAAATCTTATCAATCCTACTGAAACCTATATCCCAATTTAGTAAAAATCCATACTCTTTCTAACACCCAAAATCAATTATCAAGTTCACACTCATGCCAACCCAAAGTCTTAATGCAAACCCAGCAAAATTAGAGAATTAGACTAGAGTTCTTATCGCCAATTGTAGCCTAGTTTCTCCAGCCGTATCCTTGCATAAACTTAGCTAAATTCCTCAGTCTAACCCGGCCAAGTTCAACTTCAAATCCCAACTTGTGTCCTTAGCTTTTCTTTCAAAATTCAGAAATCCCCTTAGGCTTCTTGAGAGAGGAAAACGTGAGATGGAGAGATAGTAGGAATTGGGAGTTCTCAAGTGAATTTTGGCTTAGTCTAGAATCCTATAGAGTATAACCTTTAACCCCTAAAAAGACAATGTTGCCCCTTTAAGCTTATTAATCCTCTAATTATCTCTAAGGATAAAATGATCATTCCGCTCTCGGTTCCCGCTAATTCCTCAAGTGTTCCTAATATTTACCAATTAATCTCGTCATCCAATTAATTACCAAATACCTATCCCATATTTAATAAATCCCAAAATATTCTCTAAATTCCCAAAAATACCCCTAGGCTCCCCTCGAGCCGGGTATTAAACCCCACTGTGACTTTTTCTCTAATTTGCTCACTAGGACCGTCTTGAGCCATATATATCCACATAATAATGTGGTCTTAACCATTTATCCCATATAATTACATTTATTCCCTCAACGGACCAAAATTACAAATATGCACTTATAAGCTGTAAAGGGCCCACATGGATATCTAATACTCGTAAACATGGATATCTAATACTCATAAACATGCATATCACATATTCTTATAATCATATCAATCACGCATGCCACATAATCACACATTTAACCAATTAAACATACATATACCAATTATGCCCTCCTGGCACGCTAATCAAGGCCCTAAGCCCTATTAGAAATTTTCGGGTCGTTACAAACCTTGTGCAACTAGGCGAGCTTTATTTTTTATTATTGTTCCAAATTCATCACTTTTATTTTTGAAAATCCATTTTGTGCCACTTACATTAGTATGATTTGGTCTTTCCACAAGTGTCCAAACATCATTCCTAGAAAATTGTTCTAATTCCTTTTGCATAACATTTATTGATGATTCATCAGTCAAGGCCTCTTTCATATTTTTGGCTGAATATAAGAAGTAAAACAATTAAATTGCACAAGATTGACATAGCTTCTTCTTGTAACCATGCTTTCCTCAAGATCTCCAATAATCAAATCTGCTATGTGATTTTTCTTGACCCTGGTGGAGGGTTCCCTTTGAATGGAATCAATAATGATTTTTGCATGTTTTTCCTTTGACTGCTCATCTTCAACCTAATGAGAATCTGATTATATTTCTTTATTCTCTATTACTGTCTTTGTAGTTTCAGCTCCTGGTGTCACAAAATCAGCGTTTGTAGCAACAAAATGTTCCTCCAGGAGGCTCCTGATTTCTTCTTATGTTGAAAATTCTGAAAAATCTTTTGTATCATCAATTACAACATTAGCTGGCTCTAAAACAGTTTGAGTTCTCATGTTGTATACACAATATGCTCTACTATTAGTTGAGTAACCAAGAAACACTCCAACGTCACTCTTGGCATCGAATTTCCCAATGTTTTCACGATCCCTTAAGATGTAGCACATGCAACCAAAAGTGTGAAAATAAATTACATTTGGTTTCTTACCTTTCCAAATCTCATATGGAGTCTTAAACGTACCTGGCCTAGGAAAAACACGATTAGTGGTATCACAAGCAGTATTGATAGCTTCTGCCCACAAGCATTTTGTCAACTTCTTGCTATTCAACATGACTATAGCCATTTCCCGCAAGGTACAATTCTTCCTTTCCACCACCCCATTTTGTTATGGGGTTTTAAGAGCTAAAAACTCATGAGTGATACCATAAGATTTACAAAAATCACCATACACAGAATTTTCAAATTCTTTACCATGATCACTGCGAATTCGAACAATCTTACCTATATTGCAATCTTTTTCCACTCTCAATTTTAAACAAAGAGTTTTAAAAGAATCAAATGTATCAGATTTTTCTCTCAAAAAATCAACCCAAGTATAACGAGAAAAATCATCAACACAAACAAAAATGTACCTTTTTCCATTAATACTCTCTACTTGGATAAGACCCATAAGATCCATGTGTAGCAATTCAAGCACCCTAGTAGTGTTAATATCATAAATACTCTTATGTTTTGTTTTCAATTGCTTACCAAGTTGGAAAGACTCACACTTACCCACTGATTCTTTACCTAATCTAGGTAAACCATGAACAATACCTGCAGAATATTACTTTTTCAAGGTTTTGAAATTTAAGTGGCCCAACTTCTCTTCCCACATGTCAGTATTGTTACCTATATTTGTAAAACACATAAAAAATGCCCTAAGCATATAACAATTATCATTAGATCTAAAACCTTCAAGAATACAATCACCATCAGAATCCAAAACATAACAATTTTCTCTATCAAAGTTAATAATGTAACCTTGATCACAAATCTGACTTATGCTAAGCAAGTTTTCTTTAAGTCCTTCTACAAGCATAATGTTCTTAAGCTGTGGTAACTCTAGATAATTCAAGGTTCCCATACCAATCACATTACTAGGCACACCATTTCCAAATGTCACAGACCCACATTGCATCGATCTGTCGTTCATGAATATTATTTTATCACATTTTATGTGCCTGGAATAACCACTATCAAAGTACCACATATTAGACACAACAGATCTTTCTTCAAAACCAGCAAAACACACATTCTTTTTTACCCAAACTTGTTTAACATTAGATTGTCTCTTTTCAAGTCTTTTAAATTTATCAAAATATTTGAATTTAAACATGTTTTGCAAGGTAAAGCATTTGGGACGTATATGACCTTTAATACCACAAAAATGATAGATAGGTATAATTTTTTTTACCTTTTCATAGGCCTGGAAATTTTTACCTGAAGGTCTCATTTCTGTTTGTCCAAGAGACATTTTTGTAGCATCAGCCCCCTGCAAAACACCATAAGAACAACTAGTAGACAATTTCCCAGCTTTAACAAACTGAGTTTTCTCACTCGTTTGAGATCCAGTGTATCCCAAACCAGCATGACTCCTCTGACCAATGTTTTGAATATCCTCAAAAACTGAAGAACCTGGATTAAACATTTTTACATTTCTTTTTATGCTTTCAAGTTCTTTTTTCAATTTTTTATTTTCTTCTTTCTCAATCACAAGACTAGACTCAATATGTCCAAAACCCTCACATTCCCTACATTGAATACTATTTTTATTGCTAGAAACAAATGGTTTTGAAGAAGTATTCTCTCTAGGAAACTTTGAAAAATTATTTTTATTTTTATTGCTCACTTTTTTCATGAATTTTTGAAAATTCCTAGTTAACAAAGCCATTTCATCTTCTTTTTCATTGTCAGAACATTCTTTTTCAGAAATATTTAAAGCAATACCTTTATTTTTATCAGTTGGTGGTTTCGGCTTGTCCTTTTGTTTGATTTGTTGATTCAATTCAAGCGTTCTCAAAGAACCCATCAATTCTTCAACATTCAACTTACCAAAGTCTTTTGCTTCTTCCATCGCCAAAAGATTTGTATCAAACCTATCAGAAAGGACACACACAATTTTCTTAACCAACACAAATTCATCAAGTTTCTCACCCAATGCAAAAAATTCATTAGCAATGTTAGCCAATTTTTTATAAAATTTAGAGAGAGTTTTAGAATCTAACATCCTAAGTTCATCAAATTTAGTTTGACGCATTGTAAACCAAGTTTGCTTGACATCAGCAGATCCTTCAAACTGAGTTTGAAGAATTATCCAAGCTTCTTTTGCTGAATCACATGAAAAAATTAGTTTGATAAAACCTTCACCAACACCATTAAAAATATCATGTAAGGCCTTATTATTCTATCCAGACAACTTCTCATCCTCAGTGGACCATTCAAGTTCAGATTTTACCTTGGTATTACCTTCCTTATCTTTTTCGACTGGTGGAGACCAACCTGATAAAATAGATCTCCATGCTCTTTCATCTAGAGACTTGATGAAAGCCCTCATCCTCACTTTCCAATAAGGACAGCTAGAGTCATTAAGTAGGGGTGGTTAGGTTATGGAGCTTCATTCTGTGAAAAATGAAACATCACACGAAACAGATTAAATAGAAAGATAATCACAAGATCTCACTAAGAGTTTAGTGACCCGCTCTGATACCAATTGAAATTCCATAACTTATGATTAGCAACTTTTTATTTAATTAACCAAATTAATTAAATGCGAAACAAACAAGTTAGTACATCAAACCAGTATTCTGTAGCTACAGATCAAGTTCCTGTCACTACAAAATATCAAACCAGTGTGATAAAATAGAGTTAACTAAATATTACTAGTCCACGATGCCACGTACATAGATAAGATTCATTAGTCAAATTTCACTAGTACAGAGTAATTGACTTAAACAAAACTTAGACTCCCTCTAATGGTTTTGCTACAAGCTTGATGTACTCTCTCTTTGCTGAATGAATCTCCTTAAGACACCAAGGTTTGAACTCCCTTAAATTTCTTGATGAATGCTTGCTTCCTCTCGATGCAAGACTTTGATGAACCTTCTCCCGAAGGTTGTTCTTCATGTTCTTCTCTTTGAGATTTTACTTAACACATAAGCAATTACAAAGACACACAAAATAACCAAGGAATAGTAGAACAACTATCCTTTACAAAAGAAAGACACTATTCTAAAAGTATAAGAAATTAAGGCGAAGAAGAGGTTCTTAGGGCTGATGCTTTGGTTCATTTTTATACACAAAATACTTACCCAAAGTTAGCTTTACACAATTCTAGACGCACAACACACATATGGAAAGTTTCCAAAATAAACTTTCAATCATAATCAATGTAGCCGAAATCGTAGGAATAGACAAAGATTCTGTAGTTGCAAAACTTTACGAATCTGGACTTATTCATGGTCAAGTTCATCCTTTGACTAACTTTGAATAGTTACCCATTCTTGGTTGTTTGAGAGCTATCTATTGAGAAGTTACCCATTCTTGGCTGTCTAAAGACACAATCGGGTAACAAGAGAATTAGTTAATTTTGGAAAGAAAATGAAGTCTAAAAGATTTGAAAATAAGGAGACTTTATTCGTACCAAATATATAAAACCTAATATAAAGAAGAAATATAAGAAATTAAAGGCAATCAAATCAATGCTATTTTTCTTTATATAACCGAAAATAAGCACAATAAATAAAAAATATTTGTCAAATCTTAAATTTCCAAATATGGATTTTACAAGTTTTAATTAAACTATTTTATTTGAATTTAGATTAAATTCTGGCTTTTTAAGTTTAGGTTGTTGCTTTTAATTTTTTTAGTTTAAGTTTAGGGGTTAGATTAAATTTGTATTTTTTTTTGGTAAGTAATAAAACTTCCATTGAACAAAACAGATTTACAACCTACAGCTATCCTAAAAGGAAAGCCAAAAACACAAGAAACAAATCTATACATTTAACAACCCAATCCATCTCATATCTATACTAGTAATCTTTTTACTGCTTAAAAAAATATGACTTCTATTTGTAATTTCTCTTCTAATATGTCTAACTGTACATTGAAAATTCACAACTTTATACTCCCAAAGAGCAATATTCCTCACTTTCCATATCTGATAAACCACTGAAGCTAAAGCCATGGAAAAAACACATTTCCTAATCTGAGAAATTCCTTTAGCATTTGCCAACCATCTAATCAAACCATTAAAGTGTCTAGCTTTTGTATGCCACCCTAACCAATCTATAATTTGACTCAAACACTTACTGCTATAATAACAGTAAAAAAAGATGTGATTTATGTCTTCTTCCCCTTGCCCACAAATCAGACAGGAAGAGTCCTCAATAACACCATGCTGATAGAGCCTTTTCCTGGTCTTAAGCCGATTCAGATATGCAAGCCAAGTAATAAAAGAATGCTTAGGAATGTTTTGATTACTCCACACAACACCAATCCAGGATGACTTCACTGGGGAATCACACAATTTCAACTTCCAATAAACTTTGTTGATACTGTACTCAAAATCATAGAAAGACTGAAAAGTAAAGATATTCTTCTGCTTATTCTTCACTACCACAATTTTTCTCCACTGCCAACTTGTATTAACTGAAGCTTCATAATCCCACCAAGGTGTATCTTTAAGATAGACAGAATGGACCCATTTAACCCAAAGACTCTCTTTATTCTTAGCCACTGCCCAAGCATACTTGCCTATTGCAGCAATATTCCATAGCTCAACATTCCTAATACCCAAACCCCCATGAGCTTTACTCTTGCACACATCCTCCCAGGCCACATTACCAGCTCCATCATAGTCTGAAACGCCTTTCCATAAGAAAGCCCTACAAATAGCATTCACTCTATGAAAGACCTATTTAGGCAATATAATGATTTGAGCCCAATAAGAATGCAAAGAGACCAGCACATAATTAATCAGAACTAAACGAGCAGTAAAAGATAAATGCTTCCAATTCCAGTTTTTAATCCTGGTAACCATATTATCAATAAGAGTATCACAATCACCAGCTGTAATGCTCTTGGCATTAATAGGAATACCAAGATACTTAAAAGGCAATCTCCCTTCTTTAAAGTTAGAAATCTGAAGCACCCTTTGAACCTCTTCTTCCTCCATACCTTTACAAATAATCTCATTTTTGCTAGAATTAATTTGAAGCCCCGAAGTCCTAGAAAATAATTCAACACCTTGCAACATCAAATAAATGGAAATGAAATCTCCATGTGTGAAAAGAATAACATCATCAGCAAAACACATATGAGTGAGTTGAAGATCTTCACATCTTTCATGGAATCTAAATTTCTCATTCCGAGACACCTTCTTCAAAATCCTATTCAAATACTCCATACAAAGCACAAAAAGTAAAGGTGAGATCAGGTCACCTTGTCTCAATCCCCACTTAGAACTGAAGAAACCATGAAGATTACCATTAATCATAAGAGAGAATTTAGGAGTTTTCACACACACCATGATCAACTGCAAGAAGTTACTAGGACAACCAGAAGCCTTCATCATTTCTTCTAGAAAATCCCAATCCAAGGTATCATACGCCTTCCTAATATCCATCTTAATAAGACAACTTGGTTTGCAATTACTCCTCCCATAATGCTTCACTAAATCTTGACAAATCAACACATTCTGACCAATAGATCTACCTTTAATAAAACCACTCTGCGTTTCAGCAACTAAAGTATGCAAAACCTCCCTCAATCTACTGCAAAGGAGCTTAGAAATCACCTTATATAAGGTATTACAACAAGATATTGGCCTAAAATCACTAACATGCTCAGGGCAAACAACTTTAGGAATAAGAGTTATTACAGTTGCATTAATTTCCTTTAACAACTTACCACTTTCTAAAAAAGACAGAATAGTTCCACTAACCTCTTCACCAATAAGGTCCCAGTGCTTTTGGAAAAAAAGCACTATTAAAACCATCTGGACTCGGAGCTTTATCATGAGGAATACTAAAAATAGCTCCATAGATCTCATCCTTCCCAAAAGGCCGCAACAATTTTTGAGTATCACTAGAAGAAAGAGTCGGACCCTCCTCCATGATATTAACTTTGACCTTACTCCTATTGTGCACTTTATCACCCAACAATAGTGTATAATAATCAATGAAAGTTGTTTCGACTCCTTCAGCAGTATTCTGCCAGTTCCCAGATGCATCTCTAATAGCCAAAACAGTATTTTGCTTTCTCCTATTCTTACTGCTTCTATGAAACAGCTGAGTATTAGCATCACCCTGTTGAAGCCACTGTAATCTTGATTTCTGCCTAAAAAAATCCAGATAAATCCTTGTAATCCTTTCATGCTCCATCCTAACTCTCTTTTCCTCTTCAATTAATTGAGAATTATGAAGCTCTCTTTGAACAGCTTGCTGAATTCTATCCAACTCAGAAACAGAATGAGAATATAATGCATTAACATCTCCCACATGACAATTATTCATTTGTTTTAAAGCTAGCTTCACCCTTTTAAGTTTAGTGATCACATTGAACATTGGGACCCCTTGAACAGTACCCCTCCAGGCTTTAGAAACTACCTCATTATACATAGAAAATCGCAGCCACATATTGAAGTATTTAAAAGGCTTCCTTCCCAACACTACCAGATTACTAAGATATAACATTGAAGGAGAATGATCAAATAAGCCTTCAGGTAAGAAGCAAACCGAAGCCTTCTCAAAAACTTCCATCCAAGTACTATTCCCCAAAACTCTGTCTAATTTAGCAACTATCCTATCCGGATGTTCCTGTTTATTATTCCAAGTGAAATAACAGCCATTATAATGAACATCCTCTAATTCACAATCAATCAGACAATCACGGAAAGCCTCAGAATGAAGGGTCCTTACCCTTTCTCCAATCCTCTCCTCATTACTCACAGTAGCATTGAAATTACCAAGAAGGACCCAAGGACTCTTTGAAATTAAACTCCTTAAACCATCCCAAAGAACAACTCTTTTAACCTCTTCATTAAAAGCATAAACAAAAGTACAGTAAAAAGGTTTTAAACCATTCTTTGGCACAATCCAACAGTGAATACACTGACTTGTACATAATTGGATATCCACAGAAAAAACAGTAGGATCCTAAGCTACTATAATCCTACCATTATTATGCCAAGCACTATTAGATGTAAAACACCAATCCCGAAACATTCTTAGGAATAAAGCTCCCATATTCTGAGCTCTAACCCTTGTCTCTAAGAGGCCAACCAAACTAATCTTCTTATTGGTAATGAGTGTTTTAACCTCAATTTGCTTATTAGTTTGATTCAAACCCCTCACATTCCAAGAAAGAATTTTATCCATACTCCACAGGAGGTACTCCCCCTCCTCCTGTGTTGTCCTTTACCTTCTCTGTTCGATCAACCTCATCACCAATCTCTCCAAGCATCTCAAATGAATTCTTTGTTACTCCCACTGACTTCGATTTCAACCTATCTTTGGAAACCTTTTCATCTCGTTCCTTGCCTTTCCCAGTAACAAGCTGAAAACCATCTTTATCTACCTCCTTAATCTTCTTAGTAAAACTTGGTCGTGTAGATTTCGGAACCCAGGTCTGTTGGCCTTGCTGCTTCCTACACTGATTTGCATCATGGCCCAAACCTTTACAAACCAGACACAAACTTGGTTTCCATTCATACTGCACTATAACATCCATTTGCTTATCTTTCTCATTCAAAAAACTAATAACATGAGGGAAATCCTGATCAACAGCTACTTCTATCATGACCCTAGCAAAATTCAGTTTCTCCTTAGCCTTAGTAATTGGATCAATCTTTAATGGCTTTCCAATCTGTGCCACTATCTTGTACAAAGATTTCTCTCCCCAATATTTGAGCTCTAAATTCAATAACTGGACCCAAATGGGGACTTTCTGAAAATCCTCCTTCCTAAACTCCTCCTGAGCATTCCATGGTTTCACGACCAATGGCTTCTTATCAAAGACAAGAAAACCATTATGTAAAATTTGATTCCTCTGTTCCACTGTATCAAACCGAACTATGAAAATACCAGAGCCAAGTGTTGCCACCTTAGCTAATCCCAAATTCTTCCACATCCTTTTACAAAATCCTTCAAAGACAGGCAAAGGAGGATTTGCCCTCAAAACATAACAAACAACAGATGAAATCCAATAGTTCACTTCCTCTTCAATATCTTCCATATCAATCTTGATTATACCTGAATCAAGATTCCCACAATCTTGCAATTCTTCACCACCTGTAACCCTCAAACTATCCACACCTTGAAACCCATTACCATTCCGGGTAACAGAACACATACCAAGATTCGACTAATTCCAGATCTTACCTCCAATATTAGCAGAACTCTGACTTTGCGATTCCAGACCAGATAAGTTTGAAGAGTTAGCTATATTATCCTTCACCACATGAGATTCTGATTGCCAAATTTCGCCCATCTCCTCATCGTCTGAGAAGACAATTGGCTCAACCCCAATCAATTCCATCACCGATTTAGTTTTCCGCGAATCCGCCGAAGATGGAGGACCACGTTTAGGCCGTCCTCTCTTCTTCTTGACCTTAGAACCTCCTGCCATAGCACAGCTCGAACTGAGAAGAAAACCAGATCTAAATTTGTATTTTTGTTTATTAAAATTATTTTAAAGTTTTAACTATACATTTTTTTTGTTTCATTAATTCAAAAACTATTTAAAGCATTTTAAAATAAAAATATAAAGAAAAAGAAAATCAAATAAATCATTAAAAAGATAGGCAATAAGGTCATATTTGAAATATGAGTTGGCCAGATTGCAGCAAAAGGTACTAAATTGATACGAATTGCAAATAGAGGGTATTGAGTGATCATTCTTTTAAACATAGGATACCAAATGTTTATTTTGATAAATCAAAGGTACCAAATAAGTATTTTTATGTTCAATCAAGTTTATAGATATATATCAAAAAAAAATTAAGTGGGGATATTTTTTTCTTTTTTAAAAAAAAAAAAATATGTTAACTAAAAAAAGTCAATGTGCTATTTTTTAGGTTATTCTTTTTTAAATTTAAAGTTATATTTGATAATTAACTTAAAGTGAGGGACCAAAATCATAATTTTCCTTTTAAGAAAATATTAGTAAATACATAACAAAACCAAACACAATAATAATGTACAATGTTATGGACCAAACACAACAATACACTTTGACTAATAATTGTGCTAAATTAATAAGATACAAATACTAGTCATATGCCTAGGGTTATGTTAAAATATCACTAGAACCTGGACTTCATGAACGAAATCATTGTGGTTCCCTTGGACTACTACTAGTGTTCATATTATTCCAATCCAACTCAACTCAACTCGACTTTGGACATGTTTGACATGTGAGTCGTTTGAAGAATTGTATTTAGTGCTCTACATGAGCTTTCTGGAAAGGCCAGAGTAGCCATTGCCATTATCTAGGCAACTAGTCTTTGTGTTTTCTTTTTTTACGGTTCCACGTTCGCTAAAATTCTATTTTCTTTGTCAAACTGTTTTTTTAGAACATCACTATTATTACTTTCACCATGAGAAGCCAAACGGTAGAAGCTCCAGAACTCTCAGAATGGCTCGACGATGCTCTTCAGATATCCATGGAGGAAATGGAGATGGAGTTAGTTTCTTCTGAGGACTCGTATGTCCGTGGGAATCTCCTTCTAGCCAAGATCTTTTCAAAAGAACGAGTGTCTCATAACATAGTTAAAGCCGCTCTAAAAATGGCTTAGGCTTCCATTGATGGATGGTCCTTCAATGAGTTGTAAGATGGACTCCTTATGTTCCATTTCAAGAGCAGAAATGACGCGCACAAAGTTCTCAATTGCCTTCGTTAGTTGGTGAGTGGTGCACTTCTTGCGTTAGAACCTTGGCCTATTGAAGTTGGTTACAATGAGGTGGAATTTTTAACCACCCCATTCTAGGTATATGTTCACAGTATACCTATAGGTTTCTTGAATGATGCAAACCTCCAAATGGTGGCTACAAGAGCAAGCAAAACTGATACAATACTAGACCGTGTATTAGTCTACGGGACTGACACTCTTCAGTTCAGAGCTATTGTAGACCCTTGGTCATTGGGTTCCCGTTGAAAAGAGACAACATGACTCCTTTGTGGCTCCAATACAAGTACACGAGACTCCCAAAAATAAGCTTTAAGTGTGGGATTATGAGTGACGATATGAGACAGTGCTTCCGTCAATCTACTTTGCTGAAGAACTATGAAGGCCACAGCTTTCCGATGTATGGTGAATGGATCTGAGCTGAATGCTGGGAATGCTCACCCTTCCATTCGGTGAGACCAAAATGGTTTCTTGACTGGGCTTCATCCAAGTCAAACTCCAACGTGGAGAAACAAGCTCAATCGGTATCTGTAGAGAGCCCATCAGAGAGGGCAATTCTGAAATCGCCTCTGCCGAAGAAGAGAAACACAACTTCGGGAATCATTGCTAACCCTCCACGAGGAGATGTAACGGTAATTGAGCAGGGTCGGAGGGACTTGTCGTCCAAGGCTCAAAAGAACTAGAAATCATGAGAGGGTAAATCACATGAAGTGAAGTATCATTGAATACAAGACAATTTTACATAATTGATGTAATAATCTTGAAGATAACTTCAAAAATAGTTTCTTACAAAACTGTTACAAAGACTTTGTTAGACAAAATCGGTCAGGAGAATATAATTGACATATTGTAAGAGATGTCTCAATTTGCTTTAGGGCAAGTGAGAGATTGTTGGGAATAATGCCCTTAAAACAGTTGTAGTTGACAAATGTTTCAAATAAAATAAATAATTGAATTAAATTATTATATATATAGACTATGTTCGATATTATATGATAATATTAAGTGAATATCAGAAAATTCTAAAGTTTATCTATGTGGTCTTAATCTCATATTGGTATGGGAGGATCAAGATTATGATAATAAACTTAAATAGTTCGCAATAAAATAAAGTTATGGAATCTTTAGATTAATTACTGCTAGTAAGGTCTACTAGTATTATGAATACATGTGACTTAGATCCGGGTTACTAGTGTAGTACTATACTTTAGTGGAGGTACTTTGCATGCTGATAGTATGTAGAACTGGACCAAATGTGATTTGTTAATACTTTTTTAAACATTGTTTCATAGTATTAATCAAACACGTCAAACAATGATCATATACACGATAATCTTAATCCTGAGGTTACTATGAACTCCTATATATGTCATCTAATCCTTTGATTCATGCGCTAAGGTTTGTCAGAATGATCAGGCTAAGAACAATTGTTTTGGGAACTCAATGATGTATATGGATGGGGACGTAGTTTAACAGATATGGAATCTATACCTTCTTATATATTGGATAATGGTTCCCTATTAGGTTGACTTTTGGAACTGAAAAAGTTATGAGCGCTCACGTCGCAAACTTGTTGTGACACAACCTTCACTAGTAAATTCAATGGTACTCTAGGAACAAGATATATCTAAAAGGGTAAAACGGTAAGTTTAGTCCCTTTTAATTATGAACCATTAATAGAGGATTAACGATGTATGTAATGATTATATCAATGGACACTTTATTCTTAATAAAGTAATTAGTAAATATATGTCTATAATTATCAAGAGTTCAATCCATATTTTTAGCGGAGTAATCATAAGATTAATAAATATGATTATTTAATCAAAGAGCTTTGATTAATAATGTAATATTTATTGGAGCTTGATATTATAGGTCCACACGTCTCCAGGGTAGCTCTATCAACACCATATCAAAGTAAGAGTTGATACAAGGGTATATCTGTAGTTTGGGAATTTGGAAGAATTTTATTCTTTAGGTAAATTATGCAAGTATATGATAATTGAGGTTGAATAATTAATTTAGAATTAATTATTAATTTTGAAAATATATTTGTTAATTTAAATATATAAAATTTCGCATTTCATATATATAAATAAATAAAATTTTGAAATTAATTATTTTATTTGAGTGGGAGAAAATAAAATTGGTAAGTCAAAAATAGGTTTTGATTTATTGAATTTTAAAAGATGATGATAATGATGTTCATCACTTTGAATTTTGAATTTAAATTTTGAAATATGGTTGTCATCTTTTCCTTAAAAAGATAAATACCTTATTTTGTGGGATATTGAGTTAGTTAAATAATTAAATAAAATAAGAATAAAAAATCCCTTAAAAGGGAATAGCAGTACACGCCTGACACAGTCCAAGGACTGTGCCATGCGTGTACTACTTGTACTGATATTGTATCAGTATAGTTTTTATTTTATTTATTTAATTGTTTAATAATTTGAAAATAGTTTTTTCAAATTTTGTAAGTTAGATATTTACCGAAATCAAATCCTATCATCATTATTATATTATATTATATTACTATTATTATTATGAATAATAAGGTAATATAAATCTATATATATATATGTGATATAGAAGAAGAAGAGAAAGATACACAAGACACAACATACACACAATACACAAAACACAACTCATTTAGAGCTTTTTGTGAGACAAATTTTTTTTCCTTCTTCTTCTTCTTTATTCTAGCAATTCTCAGACCATAATCCAAGTTCTCATGTATTGAGAAATACTTGAGATTCCTAAAATACAAAACCATGTTCTCTATGTGCTCACACACATCTTGAGGTGTAGAGAACACTTCGGCGGATCGTGGTTTGAGTGCTCAATGCTTTGGATAGGAAGATCGTTAATACTACAAAAAGACTCAATGACACTTGATAAGCTTCAATAGGTAAAAATTTATGTTCTTGATTTTTTTGTTTATATATTCTATATAAATATATTGTATATTTATATATACATATTTTTTGCATGATTAATAATATTGTATGATAATGTTTCTTGATTGTTTTCTTGGTCATGTAAATTGTTTATATGATTAATGAATTTTTTTTATTGTTGTTGTTCTATTGTTCATAATAAACAAACAAATGGGCCCACCACGCAAAGTTTTCACTGCGTGTTCTGAATGGTTTTTCAACCAACGATGCATGCGGGAATAGTACATCAAGGCTCTTACTTCAAGCGTACCATGCAACCAGCTAATAGCCATCACGTGACCAGCACCCTGCAAGCCTATGCAACGTCTTCTATGGACGAGAATAACAATGTTGCAAATGAAGTGAAAGCCCAAAAGCTTCGGGATTTTTTTGGGCCTGAATCGGTCACTATCCCATGGCCAAGTTATGAGTGCTAGGCTCAGGCCTTTAAGTTCTATTTGGACCAAGAGACTATTAACAAATATTGTCCCACACATTCTCTCTTCAAACCCCACTTGTTTTTTAAGACTTAGTGGACCACTCACAGGAGCACATTCAAAAAAGAAAATTTGCTGGGCCAATCACCCCAATTCCTCCAAGCCAAGCATTCAATAATATGTCTAATGAAAGCCTATCTCCTCATAACTCCAATCTGAATATCAATCTCACCATAGACAATCCGACTGCCAGTCCTCTTCTTCCCCACCAGGCTCTCAGCTTGAATAACAATCCTCAAAGTTTTGTCATTGGCTCAAAGGAAGAATCAAAGTTCAAAATCACTGCAACTAAGGGAAGAAGTAGGAAATGTAAGCTGTCAAAGTCTTCGACGAAACTGCAGAGCACAAAGTCGCACTCAACAAGTGGAAAGCCTAGGGGTCGACCACAAAAACTTCAAAGAGAGACAATGGGCCTTCCGATTGAGGTAACTCTTGACACTGTCAACACTCTAAAAGAAAATTAATTTCAGAGATTCATCAGGGAACTACGCAATGATTAAAATAAAGTTGAGGGTTCCTCCTCACCGCCAATTCAAGATCAATCAATGGAGGAATCTCGGATACAAACACCTTCTATGCCGGAATCATCTCATGTCAAGCATATTTTATGTTTTGGGGCTTCAGAGGCTGGCCCGGAAGAGCCTCCACAGTCCTCATGAAGATCATTGCTTGGAGTTGTCGAGGTCTCGCCTACAGGCAGGCAATTCGCGAACTAGCAAAGCTTAATAAATCCCACCATCCTGAGGTTCTTTTCCTCTTGGAAACCAGAGTGCAAGAGGATCGATTCGTTGCTGTTACAAGTAAGTTGCATTTCTTTGAGTATGTTTATGTTGAACCTGTGGGTCTCTCGGGAGGGCTTGGTATTTGTTGGAAGAAAGGAGTTCAATTTTAACTGCTTCAGTTCTCAAAAAATTATATCAAAGGTCTGATTAAATCAGACCCCCACACATTCACTGGCATATTTTTGCAATATATGGACCTCCCTCTCTTTCAGGCCTGGAAGAGTTTTGGAAAAGCATTGGTCAGGATTTAATCAATTCTCCTATCCTGACTATGCTAATGGGCGATCTCAATGGAACTCTCAAGGACTCAGATTGTTTAAATTATACTAAACCAGGTAACACTTCATACTAATCCTTTGATTTAAGAATAATTGTTTCTTCAACGAGATTGATAGACTTGGGTGAGTCGGGCACTAATTTTACTTGGAGAAAGAAACTTAGTAGTCTAGGAGGCCTTAGTTCTCTTAAGAGGGCTAGGCTATACAAATGTCTAGTGAATTCTGAATGGAGAATGTTATTTCCAAAAGCAGTAGTGACTAATATTCCGACTACATCCTCAGACCACAATCCCATTTCTTGGATTCCTCGGGGGACAAAGAACAAGTGTTCAGAATGTTCAGATATGAAAACATGTGGTTTCGCGACGGTAGAAGTATATGGGTAGTTCGTAAGGCTTGGATGTCTATTAACCATCCAAACCCCATGATCAATTTTGAGATGAAAATTCAACAAGTGAGGAAAGATTTAACTTTGTGGAATCGTACTCAATTCAAGAGGGTGACAAACCAAATAGCGGAGTCAAAAGCAAGACTGCTCAAAGCTGAATGTGCTAACAATCGTAATCAAATCGAAGAAGCATAAGCTAGAACTACCCTTGATGAGTCTCTACGGAGATAATAGATTCTGTGGAAACAAAAGTCAAGAATTACATGGTTAAAGGATGGGGACAAAAGCACTAAAATTTTCCAAGCCTCCACTATTATCAGAAGACGCTGAAACTACATAAACACAATTAAAGATGCTCAGAGAAATTGGCTATCTTCTAGAAAACTCATAGGCAATTGCTTTATGGAGAGATTCCGAGACACTTTTATCGCTCCTCGTACCCAGTTCCCAGTAGATTTGGATGAGTTGGTTTCACCTCATATCTCCCAGGCACAAAATTTGTTACTTTTGGAGATTCCAACTGAAATGGAAATTATTGAAGCTTTTCGTTGAATTAACCCAGACAAGGCACCAGGTCCTGATGGAATGACTGACTCGTTTTATAGGCACCACTAGGAAACCATAGGTGCGGATGTCATTTGCATGGTAAAACATTTCTTCATCCACAGTGAGCTTCCTGCCTCCTTGAATAGAGCCAACTTGGTGCTTCCGCCCAAGAAGGAGCAGCCGATATCCTTTAATGATTATAGGCCAATTGCTTTATGTAATGTGTCCTACAAAATCATCTCAAAGCTGCTAGCCAAAAGACTTAGGCCTATTCTGTCTGACATTATCTTCCCCATGTAATTGACATTTGTTAAAGGAAGAGTTATTCAAGATAATTCAATGGTCATCAAAGAAATTCTCCATTCAATGCAATCTAAGAGATCTAAAGATGGCTTCTTCCTTATCAAGTTGGATTTGGGGAAGGCCTACGTTAGATTGGATTGGCATTTCCTACAAGCTGTGCTTTTAAAGTGAGGATTCCACAGTACTTTTGTTAAGTGAATTATGAAATGTGTCTCTTCATCAACGTTCTCACTCATTCTCAATGGCAGGAAAGTTGGTACTATAGTCCCATCCAGAGGCCTAAAGCAAGGTGATCCATTGTCCCCAGCACTATTCATTATTACTACTGACTTATTATCTCGTCTACTTCTGAAAGCAGAAATGCAATAAAAAATCAATGGAATCAAAGTGACCAGAAGAGCTCAACCCATCACTCACCTCTTGTTTGTTGATGAGACAATTTTATTTAGCAAAGCAACTGAAAAAAAAAAAGCAAATGCCTTCATGGATTGCATTGATACTTTTGCACGTGGTCGGGAGAGAAAGTTAGTAAACCAAAATCGGCGGTTCACTTCTCCAAAGGAGTCCCCAATGCGAGGAGAATGGAGTTAGTAGATTCTCTTCCAATGCCTAGAGTAAGGAGTGACAATGTTCACCTAGGATTCCCACTCCTTATATATCGGCACAGATCCAAAGACTTGGGCTTTATTCTTAACGAAGTCAACTCTAGATTGCAAGGTTGGAAAGCAAGGTTGCTATCCAAAGAAGGAAGATCAACTCTTGTCAAAGATGTGGGTTCATCGCTTGTTTCTTTTGTTGCTGCCTCAGGCCCTTTGCCTACTTCAACACAAGAATCAATGGATAAATCATTATGTTAGTTCTGGTGGGGAGACAACTTACATAATAAGAAGATTCATAAACTTTGTCCTG
Organism: Humulus lupulus; assembly: GCF_963169125.1. Lineage (NCBI taxonomy): Eukaryota > Viridiplantae > Streptophyta > Magnoliopsida > Rosales > Cannabaceae > Humulus > Humulus lupulus. Next base: position 186,850,900 of record NC_084794.1, on the reverse strand, counting down.
GGGGAAACTGTGTGTTCCTAAATCTTCAGGTGGTTTGGGGTTTCGCTCTACAAAATCAATTAATGAAGCTTTCTTGGAAAAAAAAAAGCTTGTGAAATTATTGTGGGAAAAAAAGGAATTTGGCACGACTTAGCCCGTGCTAAATACTTGAGATATGTCAACATTCTAGATTACATGAGTAACCAAATGACTCGCGGTTATGGAAGGGTATTATCAATTCGGTGAACCTGCCCCAAAAAGGGATTTGTAGAAGGATCGGTAATGGAAGAACCACTTCCATTTGGTTTGACAACTGGCTGCCAACTTCCCCACCTAGACCAACACCTCTCTTGGATGCATCTTAAGGAATTAGCTAGGTCAACCAGTTCATTGAGAATCATGCTTGGAACTTACCAAGACTGTGACAGACAGAATACCGTGATCTACAGGGGAAAGACCAGGTAAAAAGCTGTGCAATCCCACACCGCCTGGGGAAGGTCAAGTGTGATGATTCTAGGACTGTGTAGGTATGGGACTACATAGTTGAAGAGGGCTTAAATGGATTGATGAGTACTACCTGTTGACCGCGTTTTTGGCCAATGACGTGAGAACGTCAAAAATGACAAACCTTCAAGAGAATTCAAACGACACAGACGGTTTAATAAAGAAAGTAAATAACACACACGATTTTATAGTGGTTCAACCCCAATATGTTGGTAATAGCCTAATCCACTTAGAGATTTGATTAATTTATCTACACTCAAGATCAGATGAACCTGCGTTAACTGAGTTTCTTCAGTGTAAATTCTCATAATACAAAAGAGTTCTCTCTCAAGAAAACGCACTTTCTCTCTCTAGAAAACTCAGACCAAAACTTCAAATTGCCCAAAAAAAGTCCCTTTCTGATCCCATCAGCCATGTATTTATAGGCTTAGGATCATACATTGATATCCCCTAGGATCGGGATATTTTATTATTCGTATTATATTTAAATTACAAAAGATATTCAAAATGCAACAGAACCCCCAATTTGTGTGAAGAATGAGGGATTCTCGCGTATGCCCAGACCGATTCTTGTTGAAGTCATTTCTGGGAATCTTGACGTAGTCTGCTCTACCTGGTTGATGAATATCATCTTCTGGTCGGCCATACCCCTACTGACCATTCATGCAAGTGCTGGTTGGACACATGCATGCTGGACATATGCAAGTGCTGGTCGGACACATGCATGCTGGACATACATACGGACCAGGCCTTTGTCTCTCCTCGGACATGCGTCCGACCAGGCACACCCCTATCCCAAGTACACGCCTTCTTGGATGCATGCGGCTTGCTATCATCTCCTCGGACATGCGTCCGACCAGGCACACCCCTGGCCCAAGTACACGCCTTCTTGGATGCATGCAGCTGGCCATCATCTCCTCGGGCCTAAGGTGTTTGACCGGACACGCTCAACCTGTACCATGCCAAACATGGTCCGCTCGGACCATGCCATGCCTCTTCGCGGACACAAGGCACGCACCCTCCTCCTTCTCCTCGGATGCCTCTCCTCGAGCATAGAGTGTCCGACCGGACACTTGGATTGCTTCTCGGACGCATGTCCGTCCGGACACGCAACGGGCTCCTCGGGTGCACTTGGCTCGAACATGCAAGTGCTGGACAACAAAGTCACTCCTGGTCGGATGTAACTTACCCAGTCGATCATGACACCTCTCAAGCAGTCAAAACTCTTCATTGATGTACTGGGCTACTTCTAAGCCAGATTACCCAACCATTCCTTGCCACTTGTCATTTTCAAATTTTGGGAATAACATTTGCCCCCAAGTTTATTATATGATACTTCACATAATAAACTTTTTTCTCCACAGTTGACGACATTATAAAAAATAACTGTTCATCTTCCCGCCATGCAGCAGACCACAACTTACAGACCATGGTCACTGCAAATAATTGTCCATGATCGTGGGGAGAAAAAATAGCCCAGGAATTCCAAGGGTTCAAAAATAAGTGATAACTCCCACTTTTTTCCTTTAAATAACCCCTACACTTACACATTCTCCCTTACACAAGAAAATCAAAATTTAAAAACCCTTCTTCTTCTCTCTTGGCCGAAATTTCTTGTCTTCTCCTTCCTTTGGCCGAATCTTCAAGGGACTTCAAGGGGAAGCTCTTCATTTCTTCAAGAAATTTCCAAGAAAATCAAGGGTTCTCCAAATTTGGGTAAGTCTTCCTCTCCATGCTTTCATATTGTTGTTATTTTTTCAAAAATCTCATGAAATTACATGCTATGGCCGAAACCCCATTGAGTGTTTTTCCTTGAACTTGTTCATGAATCTTATAGATATAATGTGTTGGGTGGCTATTTTGATTATTTTTGTGCTATGGGTAACCCAACATTATCTTCAATTTCATAAGAATTTCAAGAAAAATAGGTCAATTTAGTATAAACCATGATTATGGGTTTTGGGGCTTTTGAGGGTATAGATGGTTTCAAGAGCATGGAAAAACTTTTCAACTTCTCTATTTTGATCTTGTGTTTGTGTGTTTGGATGAGATATAATGTTTATGTTAGGGAGTTTAAGACCTCATTTTCGGCTCAAGGAAAATAAGGGTATTTTGGTGAGATTTTGGGGGTAAGGCCGATCGGCAATGGTCACTTTTTTTTTAAAAAAACATGTGGTCCGATCGAACCACATATATGCTCTTCGAACCAAATCGCATTCGACCGGACTTTCTTTGGGCTCCTCGGAGGTGCATGGCTCGGACACAGGCCAGGCACGGTTACTCGACACTCCTCGGACAAGAGCATGGCAGCACAGCTGCTTGGATGGACAGACCCCAGATGCGTGGCTACTCGGACGTCTCGGCCCTTCGCATGCCTGGACTGCTGCTGGTCGGATGCTTCACCATCAGCACTCAGACACTCATGCGCACCCACTCGGGCTCACACGCCCAAAGCACTAGACGCACCACTCGGATGTTAGGCACCCCTTGGCTCCTCGGAAGCATCTCCTAGAGTGTCTAGGCACCTGACCGGACCAAGCATGGCATTCTTCATGCCATATTTTTTTAAACATTTCTTAGGCACCTTTAAGCACTAAAAATCTTTTTTCCATGCATGCTATATTTTTACCACTTAGACAAATTTTTCTAAGTATAAAAATCAATTTTGTTCTTGTTGAATTTTATCTGTATGGTTACTCACCTCCCCATTTTTTATTTACTTTTGTAGATGAATCGCTTTGACTATAGGGGAACTGACAACCATACGGACTCTAATACATCTATCCCGCAGTCAATCGAGACTCCTCAAAACAGCGATTCCTCATCAAAATCTTCCACCAGTCGTACCCCCGAGGATCGCCTTCGTCGCTTCAAGCAGATCCTTCCTCGCTCAGCCCTGTACTTCCTCCACGAGGAACAGTTTCTTCAGTAAACTGCACAGTCGATGATGAGGGTGAAGAAATCTAATAGACTTCCCCAGGACCAAGATCGACAAGTTGCCCGTAGAGCGGTGCAAAAGGTGGTGGAACGCAATGACGCCCGCACTGCAACTTCTTCAGGATCACCCGCTCAGGAGTTTGCCACCGAGGTTCAGAACTTGGCTATTCAAAAGCCACGGAAGGGGAGAGAAGAAGCACCTTTCTGGTTCACTGCCCAGCCTTCAAAACTCAATCTCAGGACGTTCCACAAACACATCCAAGCTTTGGGTTTGAGTGGGGTGAACGTGACATGCCCGAGCCCTCATCAGAGAGCCAATAGGCCCGGCGGAGCATACTGCGCCTGGTCCAGGCACCATATCCACGCAGGAGCGACACTCCCACTACACCCCTATTTCCGGTCTATAGTGGATTACTTCAACGTCTCCCCATTCCAGATCGCATCGAATGGGGTCCAGGCACTGTCCGCGCTATATATTCTCTACTTTCTGCAAGGTTGGGATACACCCACTCCTCATGAGGTACACTATTTTTTCGACTTCAGGACTAACCCCAGCCATAAGAACACAGGCTTCTTTCACCTCTATCACAGGAAAAAGGGGATTAAATACCTTAGTGGTATCGCACACAAGTCGAACCCCGGAAAATATGACAGAGAATATTTCCTCACATCAGACATCAAGGCCAACAACTTGGCTTTTACACATGCGGGTCCGTTCCAGCAACCCTTGCCTACTCAAGGGATGTTCAACCGAGAGGAAGCGTTGGCTAACATGAGTACCGAGGAGAAAGACGTGAAAATTTTGGTCACTGTAGATTACCTTCAGATGGTGGGCCTGATACCGTGCAACCAAAATATGACGGTGGAAAGTACCACTGGGGAGAACAACACGACTGATCAGTCCAATGCGGGCACGGAGGTAGTGACTGACCAGTTTTCTCCTAGGCTATCTCCGCTTTCTCATAGACCTGGCGACCTTGTCATTAGGGAACCTCAGTTTGAGCCTCAGCACATATCTGCTATTCCCGCTCGGTCCGGGAAAGGAAAGACCATCCAGATTGCGAGAGAACTCAGCTCATCTTCGGACGACGAGGATGACTTCATCGATCAGATTCTCAACTCAGGTCTAGTAGTCATAGGAATATGTTTAATAACTTGCTGATTCGAGACTAATAAAATTGTAGTAGTAATATACTTATCTACATTTTATTATATATATATATTTTCTAATGAATCTCATGTTTTCCCTTTTCGCAGACCCAGAGATGTTCAGGCACTGCATCGTTCCTCCTGCTCCAAAGAGGAAATCTGGCGAAGGAAGTGGTCTCACTCCCCCGAGGAAGGTCCCGAGGGCAGTGCCACCGAGCCAGGGGAGACAACCTGAGGGGTCAGTTATGATCCCGCAGTTGACCCCTTCGTCACTTCCTCCATCAGCGAGCCTAACTCCCCTAGGCCCGTCTGGCCCGAGCGAGGCACTCCGAGCTGCTGACACCAAACTTAGGGGGGTAGCTGATCAGACCCTCCATGATGCATCAACGATTCAAGGCTTTGAATCTTTTCCTTGACTCAGTGTTGATGTTGTCCTAGATAAAGGGATTGCTAAACTGACAAATGTAAGTGCTCTACCACAAGATAGATTGTTACTTACGTTAATGCTTTGTAGTAACTTTTTGTTTTTCATGCAGACGCTTATGACCTTCTGTCACGCCCAGCAGTGATCAGTCGACTACAAGGAGTTGATCAAGGTCCTAAATGATCAACTCGTGGAGGCTCAAGAGAAAACGGACGCTCTCCAATCCAAGCTGGAACAGGCGAAGAAGACTGTAACTGAGCAAAAGGAGTCTCTCAAGGGGTTGGCAGATGGGAATGATAAGCTAAACCAAGCCAACAAGTCCTTGACTGATCGGCTAGACAGACTGACTCATGAGAACGAGGGATTAGCTCACGAGAACGAGGGACTAATTAGCGAGAATGAAGAGCTGAAACAAGATAAGGAAGCTAATCTAACCCGCTACGAGGAGACTTGCTTCAACTGCTTCTACCAGGTGTGGAAGCTAAATAAACCCCTCAAGCTTGACTTTCTCACCGATGAGATCAAGGCAGAGGAGCTCGCCATATGTGAGGCCAGGGCTGCTGAGGAAGCTGCTAATCCTACCGGCCCTACACCCGCCTCCTCTACACTATCATTTCGAGCGAGAGGAGCAGTTGATGCCGAGGAGGGGGTTGATCAGCCTACCAGAGCAACCGACCGATGACTCCTCATCCTACCAGAGACCTCCTGCATGACCAGTTGTAGTCCTACCAGTCTTTTATCATAGTTTTTTTTATTTTTTATACTTTTGCTCGTATGATTGAGTTATTTGGCACTTGCACTTTACTTTTCTTTTTTGGCTAGCTTGAAACTTTTAAGTCTTTTTACACTTAAAAGACATTACAAGTTTATTGTGAGTAGTAAAGTTTCTATATGCCTTCAATTTCACATGAGTACTTAGTTTTCTAACTTAGAAATTCTAGACATTTCATAAGTCCATACTAAATATACTTCCTCATGCTCTTATTGCTCTAACTTTTTATGAGCATAATGTTTATTATCACACGAATATCTGCTTCTAACTTAATTTTTTTTTTAAAATTCCAAGTTACTTAAGCTTTGTCAAACAAGTTAGCTTAATGGATTTTTTCGACTTCCAAATTTACAAGTCAGCCTAAAAACAAATATCTTTGCTCGTGCTCTTATTGCCTGTGTTGAAGTGCATGCCAGTATTCCTTATGTGCACGCCAGTATAATCTATGTGCGCGCCAGTATACTGTTGGAGTGCACGCCAGTATGCCTTATGTGCATGCCAGTATACTCTATGTGCCCCCCCAAGTGATTGAGGGTTGAAAAATCCTTGATCACTTGCTACTTGACCGAATTTTTCTGAGCAGTGACTACTCGTGAAACACATAGAATATACAAACATATTTCAGCAGTTAATCACTACAAAAACATGCAATTATTTAAACGTTGGTCATTCATCTCATGGATATCGACCAGTTGAACACTATCTGGTATATATGCACATTCATTTTTAGAAGACCTGTTTTATTTAAATTGTAATGACAGTTGAACACTGCCAAGCAAGAATAATCAACACATATGCAAAATTTGTAGCAAGATTCGACCACGCTGCGCGTGATCTCTTTTATTACTCGTAATAATAAATGACAAAACGTGTCTAACAACGAGTTTCAAACAAAATAACATTGTTCAAAATAACATGACTGGTTAGCAAATAGCCAGTTCACAAACAAAAAACTTAAATAACAAGTTAAGAACTTGATACAAAGCTACTACTCTGTAAGCAGTATTTATTGATAATATTTCCTCAAGTGCTCGCCGTTCCAGTAATTCCTGATCAGCTCTCCATTTAACCGAGCAAGCTTGTAGGTGCCGGGTGGCATGACTTGCTCAATTTGATATGGTCCTTCCCAGTTTGGTCCTAGCACACCAGTTGATGGGTCTCTGACAAACACCTTTCTGAGGACCAAATCTCTTACCTGGAACTTTCGATCTTGGACTTTGGAATTGAAGTAGCGCGCCACTTTTTGCTGGTGAGCAGCAACTCTCAGGTTTGCCTCCTCTCTTCTCTCCTCGAGGAAGTCCAAGGATTCTACTAGCAATTGATGATTCTCCTCTTGGTTGTACATGGTCCTTCTATGAGATGGTGGGTCTATCTCCACAGGTAACATGGCTTCATACCCATATGCCAAAGAAAATGGGGTATGTCCAGTTGCTGTCCGAGCAGTAGTCCTGTATGACCAAAGGACTTCTGGTAATTCTTCCGTCCAAGCACCCTTAGCTCGCTCCAGGCTCTTTTTCAGAGTGTCCTTCAGTGTCTTATTTACGGCTTCAACCTGCCCATTGGCTTGTGGATGGGCTACTGAGGAGAAACTTTTAGTGATGCCATGCCGAGTGCAAAAATCGGTAAATATGTCGCTGTCAAATTGGGTGCCATTGTCAGACACTATCTTCTTAGGCAGACCATAGCGACATATTATGTTCTTAACTACAAAATCCAACACTTTCTTCGATGTGATCGTGGCTAATGGTTCGGCCTCAGTCCACTTAGTGAAATAATCTACTACAACAACTGCAAACTGCACTCCTCCTTTCCCTTTGGGCAATTTCCCGATCAGATCAATGCCCCACACTGTAAAAGGCCATGGACTTTGCATTTGCTTCAAGACATTTGGGGGCGCTCTGGGCACTTTAGAAAATCTTTGGCATTTGTCACACCTCTTCACATATTCCATAGAGTCCTCGTTCATGGTAGGCCAGAAAAATCCTTGTCGCAAGATCTTTTTAGATAGACTCTGCCCCCCAGCATGATCTCCACAGAACCCTTCATGCACTTCAGCTAATAAATTCTTTGACTGGTCGAGTGTTATGCACCTGAGTAGAGGTAGGGAATACCCTCTTCTATACAACACCCCATCCATCATGGTGTACCTAGCAGCTTGCCTCATAATCTTCCTTGCTTCATTACGATCATCTGGGAGGGTCCCTTGCTCAAGATAAGCAATAATGGGAGTCATCCAGGTGTCAGCTATCGTGATCGGCATGGCCTCTTGTTCATTAATGCTTGGCTCCGCCAAGTATTCTACCGGTACTATATTTAGAGTTTCGGCATCTTTTGCACTAGCTAGCTTTGCTAGAGCATCTGCATTAGAATTCTGCTCTCGTGGTACCAGCTTGATGGTATACTGCTCGAACTGTGCTAGCAGATCTTTGGTCTTATTTAAGTATGCCACCATGCGTAGGCCCCTTGCCTGGTATTCCCCCAAGACTTGGTAGACCACCAATTGGGAATCGCTATTTATTTCCACCGACCGGGCATGTACATCTCTAGCCATTCGCAAGCCTGCTAGGAGGGCTTCATACTCTGCCTCATTGTTAGAAGCATTGAATCCGAATCTCAGTGTACAATGAATTCGGTGCTTCTCTGGTGTGACCAATATAATTCCAGCTCCTGAATGATGCTCATTCGACGACCCATCGACAAAAAGTTGCCAAGTAGGAAGTTCATCTTTCTGCCTAGTGACACTCTCTTGCTGGTCAGGAACATCAGCGATCCCGATACATTCAGCGATGAAATCTGCCAAAGCTTGACCCTTAATAGCAGTCCTCAGCTGGTACTTGATTTTGAATTGGCCTAACTCAACTGCCCATTTAAGTAGCCGACCAGATGACTCCGGCTTCTGTAAGACTTGGCGTAGAGGCTGGTCAGTAAGGACCTTAATGGGGTGTGCTTGGAAGTACGGCCGCAATTATCGTGATGCGAGTACCAAGCAGTAAGCCAACTTCTCGATCACAGGATACCGGGACTCTGCTCCTATCAATCGCTTGCTAACATAGTACACTAGGTGCTGCACTCTATCCTCCTCTCGTACTAAGGCAGCACTAACAGCATACTCCGTGACTGCTAGGTACAAAAAGAGGTATGCTCCATCAACTGGCTTAGAAAGAACAGGAGGTTGGGCCAAATGCTCCTTTATGGCCTGGAAAGCTTGCTCACATTCTGCCATCCACTCAAACTTCTTGCCTCCTCTAAGCAGGTTAAAAAATGGGACACACTTGTCTGTTGATTTCGAAACGAACCTGCTTAGAGCTGCAATCCGCCCAGTCAAGCTTTGTACATCTTTAATTCTAGCTGGAGACTTCATTTCTATGAGAGCCTTTATCTTTTCTGGGTTTTCCTATATTCCTCGGGAGTTCACAATAAACCCGATAAATTTTCCAGAACCCACTCCAAATGAGCACTTGAGGGGATTTAACTTCATGCTGTACTTTCTCAGTATTGCGAAGCACTCCTCTAAGTCTCGCACGTGCCCTTCAGCTTCCTTTGACTTCACCAGCATATCGTCTACGTACACCTCCATGCTCTTGCCGATTAAGTTGCGAAACATACCATTCACCAAACGCTGATAAGTAGCTCTTGCATTCTTAAGTCCGAAGGGCATGACCCTATAGCAGTATAGCCCTATATCTGTTCGGAAGCTGGTATGCTCTTCATCAGGAGGATGCATGCTGATCTGGTTGTACCCCGAATATGCATCCATGAAGGAAAATGTCTCATGACCAGAGGTTGCATCTACTAACTGGTCTATTCTTGGTAAAGGAAAGCAATCCTTTGGGCATGCTTTGTTCAGATCAGTAAAATCTACACAAGTCCTCCATTTTCCATTGGGTTTGGGCACCAACACTGGGTTTGAAACCCAGGCAGGGTAGTATGCTTCCCTGATAAACCCATTCTCCTTTAACCGCTCTACCTCCTCCTTAAGAGCTTTTGCTCGATCCTTGTCAAGCAATCTCCTCTTCTGCTGCATTGCTGGATAGCTTTCATCCACATTGAGCACGTGGCTGATCACAGTTGGTGAGATACCCACCAAATCTTTGTGAGACCAGGCGAAGACATCTTGATTCCTACGCAAGAATTCTATCAGCTGTGCTCTCACCTCTGCTTTCAACTTTTTTCCAATTTTGACCCCTCTCGTCGGGTCATTCTCATCTATAAGGACCTCCTCTAACTCCTCGGACAGTCCCACTTCACTTTCATAATCCCCAAAGCGAGGATCAAAGTCCCTTCCCTCGCTTTGGGCAACGCCCTATTTGGTGACTTCATCACCGGATGGGGTATTCTGCTCTTTTAAACCAAGACTGCTCTCTTGGCCAAAATCCTCTAACATCTCTTCTTGGTTGGTTACAACTGCAAAACTTCGGTCGACATCCATCTCGTCCACCTCCTCTCTCTCAACACATACAATCATGTTGCTCTCCTTGGCCCCCTTCCTTGCCTTAGCTACCGAGGCATTATAGCACTCCCTAGCCTCCCTCTGGTCTCCTTGGACACAGCCTATGTCAGCACTAGTCTGGAACTTCATGGAAAGGTGCCAGATTGAAACTACCGCATGTACGTTTGTGAGCAGTGGTCAACCAATAACCACATTGTAGGCGGACGGGCAATCAACAATCAAGAACTCGGTCATTACGGTTTCATGTTTGGGAGCTTCCCCCGTCGTGACTGGCAACTTGATTGTCCCAACTGGTGACAATCCTTCTCCAGTAAACCCATAAATGACTTAAGAGCACAGCTTCAAGTCATTGATAGATAGCTTCATCCTCTCGAAGGATGTCTTATAAATAATGTTTACAGAGCTCCCTGTATCGACCAGACATCTCTTCACTTTCATATTAGCTATTTGGACTGTCACAACAAGAGGGTCATTGTGAGGATACCTCACGTGTCGAGCATCTTCTTCAGTGAAAGTGAAGGACTCACTTTCATATCTTGGGTTCTTTGGTGGTCGCTCCTCCGCTGTCATAATTTCAGAGGTGGATGCCGCACCCAATTCATGACGAAGGGTGCGAGCATACCTCTCCCTCGCCTTGTTGCTTTCTCCGGCAAGATGTGGTCCTCCACATATAGTATCTAGTGTGAAGTCTACAGGTTCAGGTTGCAAAGGTGGGGATCGTTGCCGCTTAAACCCAGGATTGTTGTTGCTCCCCTCTCCTTGGGCTTTCTCTGCTCGATACTTTTTTAGCTTCCCCATCCGGAGGAGAAACTCTATCTTATCTTTGAGATGATTACACTCATTCATGTCATGACCATAGTCTCCATGGAAGCGACAGAACTTGTTCATATCTCTCTTACTCATCTCCTTCTTGATTGGTGGGGGTTTCCGGTAAGGAACCTCTTGATGACTGGCCAAATAGATCTCTGCTCGGCTCACCGAAAGAGTTGTGTAGTTGGTGAATCGAGGTTCATACTTTGTTGGCTTGTCGTTTGGTCCCGACTTAGCCTTCTTCTCATTGTGGCGGTCAGACCCGTTATTCCCACGTTTCTTACCACCACCTTGATCATGTCCGCCATTTTTGGGGGAATCAGTCGATCCACTCAGTTTGTTCAACCCATTCTCTCCCTTCTCAATTGCATCATCCAACTTCATGTATTTTTCCGCCCGGTCTAAAAACTGTTGTAATGTTGAAATTGGATGGCGATAAATGTTGTCCCACAAAGGACTTTGGTAGATAATGCCAGAAGAAATTGCCACCATCTTCCCCTCATCTCCAACCGCATTAGCTCGGTTAGCTTCTCTCATGAACCTTTGTATGTAGTTCTTGAGAGACTCATCTTTCCCTTGCTTTATATCTGCCAAGTGATTGGCACAGACAGGAGGGGTTCGAGCAGCACTAAACTGCATGCAAAACTCCTTTCTAAAACTTTCCCAAGAAGTGATGGAGTTAGGCTTGAACTTCCAATACCACTCTTGGGCAGTGTCGGACAATGTGGTGGGGAAGACTCTGCAACGATAGTCATCACTCACCCCGAGCAACTCCATCTGATCTTCGAACTTCCCAACATGCCTAATCGAGTCTGCCTTTTCTGTATAAACTGGCAGCACCGGTGCTTTGTATTTTGCTGGTGGTTGAGCTGCTCGAATTCGAGCACAAAAGGGCTGCCACTCCTGTGGTCCACTGGATCAATCGCTGGTCATTTTGACAGACTCTGGACTGCTGCAGTCAAAACATCAAGCTTGGCTTGGATGCCTGGGGCCACTGCTAGCGACTCATTTTCGGGACCGCCTGGTCGGGTGTTCCTATCCGGCAAACCATCATCGAGTATTTCTACTCGACTGGTAGGACAGATTGGCTCTTGCCCTTCGACCGGGACGGTCCTTCTTCTATCAGCAATGACGTCCCTCAGGTCCTTCTGAGCTGTGTGCTTTCCCAACCGATCAAACACCGTACTCCGAGTCCTCTCAGAAGGTCTGCTAGGTGGAACGTGCTCCTTGCCACTGCGCTGGTTGGGATGCAGTGGTGGCCTTCCTGTCTGAGCTGGTCGATCCTCCCCTCCTCGATGGTTATTATTATTCTTCTCCTTCGAATGGTTACTGTGATGACTGTCAGCTTCATCACGCCTGTGCCCATCTTTGAAGTGGGAAGTCTCATTGCCACGAGGAGCTCTATTGTGCTCCTGCTCAGGAGGTGTTTTGTTGCTGCCTGACTTGTGACTCCCTGATCTGGAAGTCTCTGATCGGTGGCTCCATGAGGGGGTTTTGGAGTTCCCCCTTTGAGTTGAGGCAGTGCGCAATCGGACTCCATCTTCCTCACGACCATGTGGGTTACTACCACCTCTGCCTGGTTTATCAATTTTCTTACGACCATCTTCTGTGGTCCTTGCCTCTGGGGTGGCTGCCACTCCAGGAGCAGCTTCGCGATGTCGCCTGTCGGCCTCCTCCTGCTGTCGATGGATCTTCTCACTCCTGGCGTCCATTTCCCATTTCTGCTGCTCGAATACGGCATTCTGCCTAGCCATTTCCTCAGCGAACGCCTCCTGCCTGGCATTAAACTGAGCCATCTCCTCCTGGAAGGCGCTCATGGCTTCCTGGAGCTCTTCAACTTCTGGAGCTACGACCTCAAGCACGACTATAGGCTTAGTTTCACAATCTTGAACGCTAGGACCCTCTGATCTAGCATGCTCTTTAAAGGAGCCCATCTTCTTGGAGGCTGCATTGGTGTTCTTAGGCGCCATATTGCTTCAGGGACCATCTATTCTTCTCTTCAGGCTCTCAATGAAAGCACCAAAATGTTGATCGCGTTTTTGGCCAACGACGTGAGAACGTCGAAAACGACAAACCTTCAAGAAAATTCAAACGACACAGACGGTTTAATAAAGAAAGTAAATAACACACACGATTTTATAGTGGTTCAGCCCCAATATGTTGGTAATAGCCTAATCCACTTAGAGATTTGATTATTTTATCTACACTCAAGATCAGATGAACCTGCGTTAACTGAGTTTCTTCAGTGTAAATTCTCATAATACAAAAGAGTTCTCTCTCAAGAAAACGCACTTTCTCTCTCTAGAAAACTCAGACCAAAACTTCAAATTGCCCAAAAAAAAAAGTCCTTTTCTGATCCCATCAGCCATGTATTTATAGGCTTAGGATCATACATTGATATCCCCTAGGATTGGGATATTTTATTATTCGTATTATATTTAAATTACAAAAGATATTCAAAATGCAACAAAACCCCCAATTTGTGTGAAGAATGAGAGATTCCCGCGTATGCCCAGACTGATTCTTGTTGAAGTCGTTTATGGGAATCTTGACGTAGTCTGCTCTACCTGGTTGATGAATATCATCTTCTGGTCGGCCATACCCCTATTGACTATTCATGCAAGTGCTGGTCGGACACATGCATGCTGGACATATGCAAGTGCTGTTTGGACACATGCATGCTGGACATATGCAAGTGCTGGTCGGACACATGCATGCTGGACATATGCAAGTGCTGGTCGGACACATACATGCTGGACATACATACGGACTAGGCCTTTGTCTCTCCTTGAACATGCGTCCGACCAGGCACACCCCTATCCCAAGTACACACCTTCTTGGATGCATGCGGCTGGCTATCATCTCCTCGGACATGCGTCCTACCAGGCACACCCCTGGCCCAAGTACACGCCTTCTTGGATGCATGCGGCTGGCCATCATCTCCTCGGGCCTAAGGTGTCTGACCGGACACGCTCAACCTATACCGTGCCAAACATGGTTCGCTCAGACCATGCCATGCCTCTTCACGGACACAAGGCACGCACCCTCCTCCTTCTCCTCAGATGCCTCTCCTCGAGCATAGAGTGTTCGACTGGACACTTGGATTGCTTCTCGGACGCATGTCCATCCGGACACGCATCGAGCTCCTCGGGTGCACTTGGCTCGGACATGCCAGTGCTGGACAGCAAAGTCACTCCTGGTCGGATGTAACTTGCCCGGTCGGTCATGACACCTCTCAAGTAGTCAAAACTCTTCATTGATGTACTGGGCTACTTCTAAGCCAGATCACCCAACCATTCCTTGCCACTTGTCATTTTCAAATTTTGGGGATAACACTACCTATATCAACAAGATGCATCTTCTTTTCGGTAGTCCATCACTAGAGAACTTCAAAGTTAAGCGTGCTTGACCTGAATTAATCTCAAGATGGGTGACCTCCTAGGAAGTTTTCCCATGAAGCGTGCGAGTGAGGACAAAGCACGCTGGAAAGACTCGTGTTAGTTTGTAGGGCCAGTCTTCATTCCAGGAAGTAGCCATAGTGACGTGGGGCGTTACAAATGGTATCAGAGCCTTGATCCAGCCAGAAGTGTAGCCGACAGGGACATCAGACTCCTAAGAGGGGTGATTGTGACAATCAGAATACCGTGATCTGCAGGGGGAAAGACTAGGTAAAAAATTGTGCAATCCCACACTACCTGGGGAAGGTCAAGTGTGATGATTCTAAGACTGTGTAGGTATGGGACTACACAGTTGAATATGGCATAAATGGATTGATGGGTACTACCTATATCAACAAGATGCATCTTCTTTTCGGTAGCCCATCACTTGAGAACTCCAAAGTTAAGCGTGCTTGACCTGGAGTAATCTCAAGATGGGTGACCTCCTGGGAAGTTTTCCCAGGAAGCGTGCGAGTGAGGACAAGCACGCTGGAAAAACTCGTGTTGGTTTGTAGGGCCAGTCGTCATTCCAGAAAGCAGCCATAGTGACGTGGGGCGTTACAAAGACTCACCCAATGGTTCTCCAAAGATGATGTTAAGAGAATTACGAGCATCAACATTCGAATGGAGGATAAGGAAGATGAATGGATGTGGATCCTTGATTCTACTGGAACTTTCTCTATTAGATCCACTTTCACTATCCCCTTCTTAGACCAGCCGAAGGAAATGGAATGGGAATGTATCTGGAAGAGAAAAATTCATTCTAGGCTAAAACACATGTGGTGGAAAATTGTTGCCGATGCCCTACCAACTTCAGGGAAATTGGCAAGTGTCATGGATATAGGTTCATCAAGATGCCTATTTTGCGGGGACTATGAGGAATCTTCATTTCACCTATTCTGGAAATGCAAATGGACAACAAGATTATGGTTTGTCAATCTCCATGGCCTTAGAACTAAGTTCACATGCATAAAAAATTAGAAGGAGTGGTTCAATTACTTCAGATTTCAGCATAATATCCCAAACAAATCTAACGTTTGAGGAATTTTTTGTTCAAGCCTCTTTTTTTGGTGGATATCGTTTGGAAGGAAAGAAATGAAATAGCTCATGGTGCAACACCTACTTCTTTTGAGACATTATGTTGGTGCAACACCTACTTCTTTTGAGACATTATGTTCTAGGTTTGGAAGTCGTCTAGGAAAATGGAACTTAACTATTCAATCATAGAATAACTCTAAAGTTCCTTGGATGCCGCCTCCACCAGGCTGGCCCAGTTTCACAACAGATGTAGTAATCTCAGAGAAAGGAACTACGTTAGCAACAGTGTGAAGAGATGCGGAATTCGTTATTATTTCTATTATTACTGAAATAGCCAATGAAATTGATCCTGCTCACGTTGAAGCGATGGCCCTGATGCTAGCTGCCCAAGAAGAACCAATGAACCCATCTGAATCCTACATTTTCCAAAATGACAGCTTCATAGCTGTCAAAGCTTTCAGAAAGATGAACTCATCTGAAACTCCAAATCTAGAGGACATTAAAGGCAAGTTCTCTAACATATGTACGGTTGAGATAGTTGTTGCAGAAATAAAAAAACAGGAACGAAATTACCGATTAATAATCTCGGTTGAGTCATGGACTAGGTCGCTCTCTTTAAGACATTCGCGGCACTGCCCAGAAATGTGCAAGTAGACTATCAACCCCGTCATCCCCAGGATAAAACTGCCCACTCAATACACTATATCGGACCTCCACTGCACCGTAGAGAACCGTCGAATACCACACCCTTAAAATGCTACTGCTCGGAATCGAAAAAAAAATCAGTGTAATTTTCTGATCGAAAAAAATGAGATTTGTTGTTTTAAAGAAGAAGTGGATCTCAATTAACGGGGAAAACAACTTTTTAATAAATTGTGGGAGAGGAAGTTGGATCCCTGAAAAAGCTGAAGAGAAAAAGTCTTCTGTTTACCAAAAAATCAATTACATTTTTATTAAATAAAATAATACTTAATAAATAATATTTTTAAAAAATAATAAGGTGCACACTACACCACACCAACCAGCCAGCTCAACTTAGTCGGATGGACGGCGGCGGCGGTGCGCGCATGTGTGTGGTGTTCAGATGAGCCTTTGTTTGACTCCACCCTCTTCCACAAAAGTGGGTACCCCTTGGGGCACAGCCCCAATGCTCAAGTCCACTATATATATACCCTTACAAATAAGTATTCCAAAGCAATGTGGGACTCTTCCTCTAGGGAGACAATAAAGCACCTTTTCTATTTTTCAACAATTCACACATATATCTATAAGTTCCAACAATCCCCCACTTGAATTATTAAAAATATTTTTCCATCGAGCAGCAACCTAAAACAATAAGATTGAGCATAAACAAATGTATCTTTCGACTTGAACCTTTGCATAGTGAATGCAATATACTAGAGTGAGACGTAGTCTTGAACTCTATCTCTAACATTGCACCACGCACAATCTTTCTAGGGTGTAGTCCAAAAGCTTGTGCTTTAATGGCCATGCACGTCTATCCCAGTATAGGGAACACTCTAGAAATTTTTCCAAAATTTCATAGGAAGCGGCCCCACTTCCACATTCACGTAGGTGAGTCTATCAAGAGTACTCCTGTAGCTCGGTACTCCACTCCACATAGAGTATAGATCTCATTAAGAGTTTTTATTAACTCATCCTTATGTCGCTTCAGGAATTCATGCTTTAAGTTAATTTTAAGTAATAGCATGATCTAACTCATATCACATCATAACTTGTTATTACCCATTGAACCTATTTCTTGGGATCTCTAGTCTATAGGTCGGGTTACCATTATGTGTGACTCATTATTCTAAGGGCAATAGTCCCATTCCTTTTGATGTTTTTAGGACTTTCTCTCTAGCTAATCCTTTCATCAAAGGATCATATAAATTTTCATCAGTGCGTATATGATCCACTCTTATAGCTCCTGTAGAGAGGAACTCTCTAACAGTACTATACTTGCATCGTATCTGACGTCTTTTACTGTTGTAATAACAGTTCTGAATTTTTGCAATAGCTGCGGTACTATCACAATGGATCAACACAGCTGGTATCGATTTTTCCCATAAAGGGATCTCAGCTAGTAGGCCTCTCAACCATCCTGCTTCTTCACTAGCAGTAGCTAGTGCTATCATTTCTGACTCCATTGTAGATTGAGCCAGAATAGTCTGTTTCTTAGACTTCTATGAAACAGCTCCACTAGCTATGCTAAAAATATAGCCGCTGGTTGCCTTGGAGTCATTTGACAAGGTGTTCCAGTCAGCATCACTATATCCTTCAAGGACAGCGCAAAACTTATGATAATGTAATCCAAGGTTCATAGTTCTCTTAAGGTACCTCATGACCCTTTCTATAGCATGCCAATGCTCAACACTAGGTCTACTAGTAAACCTGCACAGTAGTCCCACAACATAGGCAATGTCGGGTCTAGTACAATCAGTGGCATACCTAAGGCTGCCAATGATGCTCGCATACTCTGTTTGTCTTACACCATCACCAGTGTTCTTGAAAAGCTTAACACTGGGATCATAGGGTGTAGACGCAGGTTTACAGTTAAAGTAATTGTATTTCTTTAAAATATACTCAATGTAATGAGATTGATCCAAAGAAATTCCCTTTTCAGACCTAGTGATCTTTATACCAAGGATCACATTCGCTTCTCCTAGATCTTTCATGTCAAAGTTTTCACATAGCACAGATTTCACATCATTCATGACATGCAAGTTTGAACCAAAAATAAGAAAATCATCCACATATAAACATATGATGGTGCTAATGTCATTCTCAGATTTATAATAAATGCATTTGTCACTTTTATTCACTTTAAAACCATGAGAGATAACTAGATTGTCAAACTTTTCATGCCATTGCTTAGGTGCCTGTTTCAAACCATACAGAGATTTATCTAATTTGCACACTTTATGTTCTTGACCAGGGATCACAAATCCCTCAGGTTGGCCCATGTAAATCTCTTCTTCTAATTCACCATTTAAAAAAGCAGTTTTAACATCCATTTGGTGCACAACAAGATCATGTAAAGAAGCTAAAGCAATAAGCACACAAATAGAAGTTATTCCGGTGACAGGTGAATATGTGTCAAAGAAATCTACATTTTCTCTCTGTCTAAAACCTTTGGCAACAAGACATGCCTTGTACTTATCAACAGTACCATCAGGTTTTAATTTCTTTTTCAAAATCCATTTACATCCTATTGTCTTACATCCCAGTGGCAAATCAACTAAATGCCAGGTTTTGTTAGACTCAAGAGAGTCCATTTCATCATTGATGGCTTCTTGCCACAGGTCAACATCTAATGAGGTCAAATCTTCTTGGAGATTCGAAGGATCCTCCTCTAAAGTATATGCATAGAAATCAGAACCAAAGTCTTTAGAGACTCTAGCTCACTCTAGCTCTTTTACTTCTTCTAGATTCAGTTTCATTATCCCCATGATGGTTAATGTCCCTAATCACAGGCATGTTACTAGATGATGCACCCCCACTATTTCTCAATTTAAATGGAAATCTATGTTCATAAAAATCAGCATCATTTGATTCCAAAATAACATGGTCTTTCAAATCAAAAAATTGATATGCTTTACTATTAACAACATAGCCAATAAACACACATTCATATGCTCTACTAGCCAATTTTATCCTTTTAGGATAAGGAATTCTAACATATGCCAAACAACCCCAAGTTTTAAAATAAGAGATACTTGGTTGTTTATTTTTCAAGATTTCATAAGGAGAAATTTTGCTTTTAGATTTTGGAACTCTATTAAGCACATAGCATACAGTCAATAATATTTCTCCCCACCAATAAGATGCAGCACCAGAATTAAGCAAAATAGCAACAATTGATTCAATAAATGTTCTATTCTTCCTTTCGGCTTTGCCATTCATTTCAGGTGAGTATGGTGCAGTTTTTTCATGTATAATCCCATGTGAGTTATAAAAATCAACAAACATGCTAGAATCATATTCAGTGCCACTATCCCTACTAAATCTCTTTATCTTTCTATTAAATTGATTTTCAATTTCAGTCACAAAAGATTTAAACATATCAAGAGCATCACTTTTATTTTTCATTAAGTACATATGTAGAATTAGAACAGTCATCAATAAAAGTGATAAAATAACTTTTTCCATTTCTGGTCAACGTTCCATCAAGTTCACAGATATCAGAATGAATTAAGTCTAGAGGTTCAGATTCTCTAGTCACAGATTTATGCGGTGTTTTTGTGATCTTAGCTTGGCTACAAAAGTCACATTTTTCAAAGTCATTTAAAGATAATTTAGGAATTAAGCCTAAACTACTCATTCTTAATTACGCGCTTGTTAACGTGACAGAGTCTAGCATGCCAAGTATTAAAATTACACAACATATAAGCAGAAGCATTCACTTTATTAACATCAACATTCAATTTAAACTTTCCCTTAGTTGCATACCCTTTCCCTACAAATATCTCATTCTTAGTTAAAGTAAACAAATCAGCCCCTATAGTCTGTGTAAACCCCGCCTTGTTGAGAAGGTAGCCCGAGACCAGATTCTTTCTCATCTCTGGAGTGTGCATGACTTCCTTAAGAATCACAGTTCTTCCAGAGGTAAACTTTAATTCCACATCTCCAATACTAGCAACAATTGTAGTGTGTGAATCTCCCAGCAACACTTTCTTATCCTCAGTAGCAGTAGTATATGTCTTAAACATAGTTCGATCATAGCAAACATGGCGAGAAGCGCCAGTGTCTACCCACAACCCTTCTGATCCACCAACAAGGTTGATCTCAGATATCATAGCCGTGAAAGGCTCTTCAGTTGTCAGGTTAGCCTACGGTGCAAAGCTTGGCCTGTTCCTGCACTTGTGTGCCATATGACCTGGTCTGTTGCAAACAAAGCACAAAAATGGTGCAGGTTCATTCTTATTAATATTATTATTATTAGGGGGTGTTGCTGCTATCTATTTTGGTTCCTTTGATGGTTCTAATTCTGATTATTGTTTCGAGGTTGATTGCTGCGGTTTGAGTTCTGCTTTCGATTCTGAGTCTTAAAGTTTTTCCCATTGGGTTTCAGAACAGCAGTGGACTTTTTGTTAGAGTTGTTGTTGCTGAATACAACAAGCACTTCTTCTTTTTGGTCTTGTTTGCGAGCTTCCTCAATATGAAGGCGAGTGATCAGACTTTCCAGTGAAAATTCTTTTGTTTTGTGCCTGAGAAATTTTTTAAAATCTTTCCACGCAGGGCGCAGTTTGTCAATAATCACAGCAACTTGAAATTGTTAATCTAAAGACATACCTTCAAAAATGATTTCATGCGCGATTTTCTGAAGTTCATGAGATTGGGCTTCCACTGATTTGTCATCGGTCATCTGAAATTTGAGGTAGCGATTGACAGCGTACTTCTTGGTTCCAGCCTCCTCACTGTCATACATCTTTTGCAGTGCATCCCAGATTTCCTTAGCATTTTTGTTATAATTATAATAATCATACAATTCATCAGATAAACCATTGAGAATGAAATTTTTGCATATAAATCATTTTCGACCCAAGCCACTAATGCCTTAGTTTGTTTGTCTTTTTCATCATTCTCATCTTTCTTAGAGACAATGGGCATATCAGTAGTCAGAGCAGTGTTAACATTTTTCATTGTGAGAAAAAATAACATATTTTGTTTCCATCTTTTAAAATGGTTACCCTCAAAATGAAATGGTTTATTAATGTCAACAACACCAGAGTTATCATCGGTAGTCATGGCAAAAACTTAACGTCTTAAAATTATTGAGATAGTTGTTGCAAAAATAAAAAAAATAGGAACAAAATTACCGATTAATAATCTGGGTTGAGTCACAGACTAGGTCGCTCTCTTTAAGACATTCGGGGCACTGCTTAGAAATGTGCAAGCAGACTATCAGCCCCGTCGTCCCCAGGATAAAACAGCCCAGTAAATATACTGTATCGTACCTCCACTGCACTGTAGAGAACCGTCGAATACCACACCCTTAAAATGCTACTACTCGGAATCGAAAAAAAAAACTCAGTGTAATTTTCTGATCGAAAAAAATGAGATCTGTTTTTTTTAAAGAAGAAGTGGATCTCAATTAATGGGAGAAAAACGTTTTAATAAATCGTGGGAGAGGAAGTTGGATCCCTGAAAAAGCTGAAGAGAAAAAGTCTTCTGTTTACCAAAAAATCAATCACGTATTTATTAAATAAAATAATACTTAATATAAATAATTTTTTTCAAAAATAATAAGGTGCACACCACACCAACCAGCTCAGCTCGAGCAGCAGCGCGCGCGCATGTGTGGTGTTCAGGTGAGCCTTTGTGTGACTCCTCTCTCTTCCACAAAAGTGGGTACCCCTTGGGGCACAACCCTAATTCTCAAGTCCACTATATATATACCTTTACAAATAAGTATTCCAAAGCAATGTAGACTCCTCTTCTAGGGAGACAATAAATCACTTTTTCTATTTTTTAACAATTCACACATATATCTTTAAGTTCCAACATGTACATATTTAAGTCACTGGGAGGTATCGAAGATTGACAGGGACATCAATTACATGGCTCATAACATTGCAAAAATTTGGTCTTCATTTCGGTTTGAGAGGTCAGCTTGATTGGAACAATTGTGGTGATTCCATCCTTAATAACTATAAGGCATGGTTCCCACCTTAACGTAAGCATGGCTGGTTTAGTTCAGAAGTTAATCCTTACTCTGCTATCTATGGATGATACTACCGTTGTTTACTCTACTTTATTTCTAGTTCCAGTATTTAGTTTTAATCAAGTTTGTTTGGTTGTTTCTTGTGTGTGGGTCAGGCTTGGTTAGTCTGGGAATTAACCTTCCCGTGTCTTTGTTTACTCAGTACGTGTGGATTTCCCTGGGCTGTATGTTAGCTTTCTTTGTATCTTGTTTATGGTTTCTGCTTCTTAGTTGGGTAGCTTGTATGGAAGTTCCCCCCGCTTGTATTGGAGCTTTTTGTTAGTAATGACACTTCAGCAAAAAAAAAAAAATAATAATAATAATACCAAAACACTTGCTGATAGGTCTATTACTCTGAACTTCTGCGTGATGATGCCACCTCCACTTGAATAGATTAAATGTAACGGTGCGTTTTGCTTTATTTCTTAAATGTGAATTTAGGCTCTTACTGACACATTTTAATTATGCATTCTGCCTAGATTTTGGTTGGTGAGGAAATATTAATAAGTTTTAAAACTGAGTAACTGTGTGGGGGCATAGTAGGTTATCTCTTTGACTAAATAAAGGCTATAAAGTCAAAAAAGTTTCAACGTCATATCAAACTTTCATCTGGTAATGGAACATCGTATGAGATTAAAGAGTTGTAACTAATTTCATATCATCATACCATAATCTCACCAACTATATTACTATGCATATTTTCTTTTGCCGTCCAACCACTACGTTTGTAAGTTATAACAAATAAGTTAATAACCTCTATTGGCCATTTATACTCAAGAAACTTACAAATTACCTCTTTCTTTACACAAAAATGTCAGGCAGATTTTTGTACAAATAAATTAATAACACCATTTTCACACACTTGCAAACATTAAATTAATAAAATATAACATAGCCAATTAGAATAATACGTACACTATATAAATGTATATCAGCCATCTTGAATCCTTTACAGAAAACACAAAAAATTCAGTCCATATGCATCGAAAGAACCGCAGTGGACCACTCCAAGTCCAAGTAACAATCAGAGATGAAAATGAAAAGCAAATAAATAATTGTGATGATTCATCACATGGAATCATGCAGCTTATTAATAACCGTAATGGTCACGATATTTGGAGTTCGAGAAGGGCATTCTTAAGAAGTTACCACTTCTCGGATCAGCAAAGGGCGGGAGATGATGGAGGTTTCATGGAGAAGCTGAGGAGATCAGTGAAGGAGCTGAATGGGGCGGCAGTGGCTACGATCTCCGATATCCGGCTGCAAGTTTGTAGAAGAAGGTTTGGAGTTAGGGTTTTCAAGTTAACAATGGCTTTGCCATCCTTTTTTCATGTTAGTGTTAGATGTTTTACTCCCTGGTTGGACAAGAAACACTGACTTCATGATCATTTATATATATATAGATATATATATATATATATAATTGTTGTGTATGTACGTATATATGAGATGTGACTTGTTTAAGGGATGCATTGTATATATGCATTCATAATTCTTAAATTTATATCTATTCTCTTCTATACACTACAAGAAAAAAAAACTCTACAGCAACGACTCCAAAATCATCGTTGTAAGTAGGCAAAATCTACAAAAAATTAATTTTTTCTTAATTTACTAAAAAAATAAGCAACAACGACGTTGTAGGGTCGTCGACAACAAACGACTAGGCCCTCCAAATTCCTGATACCCTACAGCGACGACACGTCATCGCTATAGGGTACCAGGAATTTGGAGGGAACACGAGACAGTAACTGACTCTACAGTGACGGGTCTTCGTTGAAAAAAGAGAGGGAAATATGTTTGTTTATAGCGACGACCTATTGTCGCTATAGGATGCTCAGGGAACTCAACTGCCTAGAGTTGGTTATCTATTTGCACCCCCTATAAACGTGTCGTCGTTGTAGAGTCATCTTAGAAAAAAAAAAGAGGGAAATATGTTATTCTAGCAATGACATGTCGTCGCTGTAGGATAGAGAGAGAACTTAACCGTCAAGAGTTGGTTGCCTATTTTTCACTCCCTATAGCGACGACATGTCGTTATTTTGTACTCACAAGTTATTTTGTACTCTATAGCGACAACATGTCGTCGCAATAGAACAAAAAAACGTGGGAAAGTGAACCGCCAAAAAATTTAAGTCAAATTTTCACTGCCTATAGCGACGTCATGTCGTCGTGTAGGGGATTCGTGTATTATTCGTGAACTGTTCCCTTAACTATAGCGACGACATGTCGTCGCGATAAGTTAAGTTAAACGATGTGTTTGGCTTCAGCGACGACATTCATATACTCTATAATGACAACATGTAGCTATAGAGTCTGTCGATATAACCTCCAACCCGAGCCTTGTTCTTCATTTTCTGCAAACAAAATTTCAGAGGAGATGACAGAGAATCGTCCCCCACCGGTGTTCTCACAATTTCAAGGTTGTTTTGTGGTCATTTAATCCTTATTTTGGTAATCTATACCTATTTTATTTGTATTTTATGGTTTAATTTGTGTTTTTTGGTTAATATATGTGTGCATTTTGTATTTGTTATAAAAGAGTTTATGAATTTTTTATGGGATTTTTTTTGTGTGTGCAAATTACTTGGATTACTGGTGTTAGATAACACATTAGCCACTTTTGGGTATTGTTTTTAAGTTTTTGATTGTGTAAGTGGTTATTTTATACAGTGTTGAATTTTGTATATTTTAGGTTTTATTTGTTTATTTGTTAAAATAATTATATTTGTATTTTTTAGGGATAGATTGTAAATATATTTATTAATTTGATTTAATTAAATATTATGTTATAAAAAATGCATATTATAGATTTAGATTGATGATATAATTTTATTCATTTATATATATGTTTATTTTTTATGTGTATATGAATGTATGTATATAAAATGTGAATATGTTTATATGATTTAATGTGGATGTGAATATTAGAATTTAAATAATAATTAGATTATTATGTTAGATAAATATAATTAAATGTTTGTAATATGATTTATGTGTTGATATGAGATATAAATCTTTGAATTCAATTATATGTATGTTCTGGATCTGGTTTTATGGTTTTTATGCATGTTTTAAATTTTGGGATATATTAGATTATAGTCGTTATGCTGCCGAAATTTTAGTAGTTTTAGAAATATTAAACATTACAATATAATTTTTAATTAATTTTAAAACAATTATTTATAAAAATAATAAAGTGTAAATTATAATAAAAATTTTACAAATAGGTTGCATGTTCGTATGAATTCACTGTTATGTCCGGTTTGTAAGAGTTGTCTTGAGAGTCATTCTCATCTGTTTTTTTATTGTAGTCTCTCTACTCGGTTGGTTAATAGCATCTTTAATTGGTTGGGGTTTGCTGCTTGGCCACTGGATTTTAATTGCTGGTTGGTGTGGCTGACTAGAGCTCGAAGTGGAGTTAAATCTGACATTGTTAATATGGTTTTTGCTGCTGTCATTTACAGTATATGGAGAAACAGGAATAGATGCTTTCATGATGGTTATTCCTTAACTGTAATGAATCTAGTTCAGGAAGTTAAATATACAACTAAATATAGACTTTACTTAGTGTCCAATAGACAGAATTCGGCTTAAGACCAAATGTATATTCAGCAACTTCATTGTAATTAGCTGCAGCTGGTCTATTTTGTTTTTGGCAGGTGCCCCTACTTGTGTTTGAGTCCTTGACTGTTATTTGTAATGTTCATTTGTTCAATGAAGTCCTATTTTCTTCTTGATCAATTTTTTTTTTTTTACAAATATAAAAACTTTATTAATATTTTTTTATAAAATAAGTAGAAATTAAAATAGTAATTTTTAATGGTAAGTTAATAAATATAATATATTCATAAAATATCATAATATATATATATAATAAGTAATTAAGTTAACTTTACTCTTAAAATTAAGTTAAAAGTAAAATAATAAATCTTTATTGGTAATTTAAGAAAAATGAAAATTATAAAAAGAATTTGATAATTATTAAATAATTTAATAATAAGTATAATTAAATATTATTTGTTTATGTAATGAAAGTTTATAATGCATTCATAACTAACAATAATATATGTTCATAAAATTTGATAATATATATTCATAAAAATTAATAATTTATTCATCATAAGATTCAATAAGATATCATAAATTACTTAAAAAAAAATTAGTGCTTTGGTGATACAAAATTTATTAGCAAATAAAGGTAGTTTTTATGATTATCACATTGTGATCATTTTTTTCCACTTGAATCAGTTATGATGATTGACAAGAGTTGGATAATCAATAGGTGTCGTAACTCTAATGAGTTTTGGAATGGTCTTCAAGCATTTATACAAAAAGACCAAGAATCGTGTGAATGCTTCAGGAGAAATCAAGTGTCCATGCGTTCAGTGTGTCAATATGTTGAATCAGAAACTGGATATGGTGGAGGCTCACATACACAGATATGGGATTTTGCAAAGATACGTGAAAGTGGACCTACCACGGTGAAGTTAATATGCCTCTAGTAGTGGACGACGGGGCTCCATTGACTGATGAGATGATTGACATCATTAATGATGTTATTGATGAATAAGACACTAATGAAGAAGGAGTAAATGAATGAATTTCATATGGTAGTGGCAATAGTGCGAATAATCAATTTGATGACCTGTTTCAAGAGGTCGAAGTTGAGTTGTACTTGGTTGTCTTCCTTGAACTTCTTGGCAAAGATGATGCACAAGAAGGTTATGAATAAATGGACAAATAGTTCATTTGATGAACTTTTGAAGTTTATGAAATTTGCATTCCTGAAGGAGAATAAGATTCCGACTTCATTCTATGTGTGTAAGAAAAAAATGAGGAAGTTAGGGTTAGGTTATCAATCAATTCAAGCTTTCAAGTACGACTGTTGTTTGTTCTGGAAGGAGAATTCCCAAAAACAGAGTTGTCCTGTATGTGGTGAGAGCCGATGGGTTGACAAAGACACAAAGGGGAAAAAAGTCGCCCACAAAGTGTTGTGGTACTTCCCTTTGACTCCTAGGTTGAAGCATCTTTATGGTTCAAGGCATACAACAAATGATATGACCTGACATAGTACAGGACGGTCGAAAGAAAATGGTGTGATGCACCATCATGTTGATGGGGGTGCTTGGAAATAATTTGATTCCAGATATCCTGATTTTTCCAAAGAACCCAGAAACGTTTGATTGGGTTTGGCCGCTGATGGTTTTAATCCATTTGGTAACATGAATCTATCTTATAGCATGTGGTCAGTAATATTCTGAACATACAATATGCCTCCTTGGTTTTGCATGAAAGAGTCATCATTCATGCTGACCTTATTGATTCTCGGTCCGAAATCACCTGGGAAGGACATGAATGTCTTTTTGAGGCCTATGGTAGACAAATTGAAGGAGTTGTGGGATGAAGGAATTCAAACCAGAGACGCTGCAACAAACAGTGTATTCAGAATGCGTGCAGCACTATTATGGACTATCAATGATTTTCCGGCCCATAGTATTTTGTCTGGTTGGAGTGGCCAAGGATATATGGCATGTCCTTCATGCAACAAAGACACTCCTTCATGTCGGGTAATTGGGAAGATGGCTTATGTTGGTCATAGAAGATTCTTATATTCTACGCATAAGTGGAGGAAGAGTCGCTTGTTTGATGGGAATTATGAAAAAGAACGTCCTCCAAGAAAATTCAGTAGTCAAGACATATTCGAACAATTAGCGCATGTTCTAGATCGTTTTTCGGGTAAACATGCCAGTTTTGGGGGTGTAAAAAGAAAGCGAGATCCAAAAGAGCTTAATTGGAGTACAAATAGTATTTTCTTTGAACTTGATTACTGGTTCGAACTTGAACTGAAGCACAATTTAGATGTGATGCATGTAGAGAAAAATGTTTGCAACAGTTTACTCGGTACTTTTCTTATGAATGATAAATCTAAAGACACCACCAACACACGAGTAGACTTGAAGAATTTGGGTATCCGAGAAGAGTTGCACCTCAAGGAAGACGGTAAGAAGTTGATCAAATCACATCCTATGTACTCTTTCATACCAGATGATAGACGGTTATTTTGTCAATTTGTAAAAGGAGTTAGACTTCCTGATGTCTTCGGTTGAAATTTCTCTAAGAAAGTAACTGACAATTATGGCAACATTGTTGGGTTGAAATCCCATGATTGTCACATTCTTATGCAACGTCTGTTACTGGTAGGAGTTCAAGGCTACTTAGATAAGTCTATTTTGAAGACAATCATTGAGCTTTGCAATTTCTTTAAGCAAATTTGTGCTCATACATTGGTTGTTAAGGACATGGAGAATGCAGAAGATCACGTGATACAAATTTTTTGCAAGTTGGAGATAATTTTTCCTCCAACCTTTTTTGACATAACGATTCATTTAATTCTTCATTTACCGCAAGTAGTTATCCTCGGAGGACTAGTTTATATGAGGTGGGTGTATCCGTTTGAGTGATAGATGAAGAAGTCGAAAAATTATGCCAGGAATAAGGCGCACCCTGAAGGTTTTGTAGCGAAGGGTTATGTTGCCGATGAAGCTTTGACTTTTTGTTCGCAATATCTTCAAGGTGTACAGACAAAATTAATCACCCGGAAAGAAATGCGGATATCATTATTCCTAAAAGACAGTTGTCAGTTTTTGAATCACAATGTCGTCCAAGTAGCAAAAAGAAAATCATATCCCTTGACTAGCTTCATCGAAAAGAAGCAGAGTGGTTTGTACTCAACAACTGCCCTGAAATCCAACCATATATGGAGTAAGTAGCTCAACACATATATGAATTCATTAAATTTAATTCATGGAAAACTGTTATCTTACCTTAATCCTTGTGCTATACAATGAATGTCTTCGAGAAAATTCAAACATAAATCTTCAAAAAGATTTCCCTAGCTGATTTTGTAATGCTCCGACTAATTCTAGACCTCGGACCATTAAAAACTACTAAACATAACTACTATTTTGGAGTACATACATACAAAAAATATTATAACTTTATTAAAAATCCAAAATACGGTACGAAATACAAAATAAGGTATGGGTACCCATTGTTTAGTACATAAAACATAAAAACATAAACTTTAATTAATCGTTTAAATACTAAGTGCGGAAATACATAAAACATAAAATAAAAAGACTTTAAACAACGTCATCCTTGATCTTCCCATAGTCCATTCAATCCATCCATCCCCAATACACGTGCCAAGCTGCCACGAATCTGTCCCGCCTTCCAAGTTCATTTTCCTGCACCATCTAAAATAAAATGAATGAACCTAATGCCCAGTAAGGAAAATCTACTAAAAACATATATCATAAATCATAAGACTATATCATAAAATATATACTATAAAACATATGATGTAAAAACGTATATCATATAGGACTACAATATTAATGGCCATTAACTCATTACTGTAGCATTTGATAAAACCATCTAGGTCCTCAGTCTACTAATCGAGGTAGGTTAGATCACAAAAATAGTATATGATAACCCATCTAGGTCCTCTGTCTACTAATCGAGGTAGGGTAAGTCATAACTCTAATCTACGATAATGATAAAAATCTTGGGGTTTGCTGTCTAAGCAACTATAAGCCCCAAGTGACTACAAAAAATATTTATGCATATATACATAGCACATATCAAGCATATAAACATATCATAACACATCATATAAACACATATAATCTAACATATTTTCCTTACCAAAAACCGGGATATTGGAGACAAGAACGAGATCAGAACACTCCTAAAACCAACAGTAAAATCCATGAGTCTCTAAAGAAAAGGAGATGAAAATGAGAACTAAACCATCAAAGTAGAAACTTACCGAAAACCTTATGTTTCAAGAAACTTAAACACCTAACCAAAAAGCCATAACAATAAGATAGGATCTGAAAGAAAATTGAAGGAAATAAAAGAACTATGATGGATTAAACCTAAGGATAAGAATACCTTGAATGGACTATGACTTTGATCTACACCTCGATACCGAAATAACACTCTATCTTACTTCCCAAGTGTTTAGAAAAGCTCAGATTGGAAAAACTTGTATCCCAAAACCCAAGTGTTTTCTCTTTAGAGTAATCTTAGCAGCTTGGATGCTCTTAAGAATGCTCGAATGATGAGTGAAATGGCTGAGTACTAGGTCCTATTTATAGAGTTCAAGGAGTGAAACTAACCCTTTTTAAAATGAATAAATAAATGAATAATAATTAAAAATATTTGAATTTCGTTTCAACATATGCCCAGAACTCGATCAAAAATGTTCAAGAGCAAGTCCAAGTGGTTGGGGGCTGTTTCAAATTTTAAATCCACAAAGATCTAAATATGGCTCTAGGAGCCGATATATCGCCTACCCTAGGCGATATATCGCCCCTACCTATCTCTCGTGCTTTAATTCGTGCAAAGTCGACGTGTTTTCCGTATCTCCCGTAGGCGATATATCGGCCCCTATAGCTGCGATATATCGGCATATGTATATATATCAAACACGTTTTTGCATTCTTTCAGCATATTTTGAATTTGTTTAAACATCTTTGACTGCGTAAAACATGATCCTAACAGCTGTTGGAAGGTTCTAGAGCTTCTAAATTTATCCTTTATCAAATTATTTATCCAAAATGCTTAAATCCTTAATAAACATGCTTGTGACAAGTGTCACGTTCTGATTAATTCTATCTAAACCTTAGGTTATAATAAATAATATTTCTAGGACCAACTATATTAATCAAACCTTATGTTATAATTAATATTTCTAAACTATAGGTTAAACTTATAAAATCTATAACTGTCTCTATGAGTTTCCAACTAAATCATGTCTTGGAAAACTAAAATGCTACAAGCTACTACTACTACTACTACTACTACTACTACTACTACTACTACTACTACTACTACTACTACTACTACTACTACTATTACTACTAAGTAAAATTCTGAGACACTACAGGTTTAAATTAAAGGTAAATTATCAAAACTGTAGAATTGTTACGAAATTCTTATCGATTAACACTCATTTCATTGTGTTTTCTTTTTGTGTCATACTCTATAGATGGGTCGTTTGCGACAATTACAGTCAACTGAGTGTACTGATGAATTATATGCTTTAGCAAATGGGTCCAATCAGAATGCATACTCCTACACGGCTTGCATTGTTAACAGTGTGAAGTGTTTGGTCCATAGTCATGACGAAAGACGTACCACTCAAAATAGTGGAGTTTCGATGCCAGAAACCGATGATTTCACTTTCTATGGCCAACTTGAGGAGATTGTAGAGTTATGTTATTCCCATGGTTACTCGGTAGTATTGTTTCGATGCAAATGGCTCAACACCGATGCAAGCAAGGGTCAAAATGTGACTGAGAATAACATAACTAGTATCATGATTAATTCTGAATGGTACAAGAACGATCAGTTTATTCTCACCACTCAAGCAAAACAAGTTTTCTACTTGGAAGATCCTTCAAGAAACAGAAATTTGAAGGTAGTAGAAGAAGTCAATCATCGAAAGGTCTGGGATCATCCAAGTATTGATGATGATAACGAGGTTGATACCGTGCATGATAGCACTTCATCAAATTTTGTACTCACTGTGGAATTAGGAGAGTTGGAGATTATGCATTTGGATCGACCTGGTCACACCAACATAATTGGGGAAACGTCTCGATCTGTTTCAAATATGGATGAAGATTTCATCAATGACGACGATGATGATGAAATTAGTGAAGATGATTTAGAAAGTACATATGATGATGTAGGAATCGACATTGATGAGGAATAATATTTTCATATGCATATTCATATTTGTATGTTTAATGTGTATGTTTTAATTTCAACACTTTTCAATCAATATATGACTTTTCTCAACAATGTTTGTTTTTCAATAGTTTTAACTGCATTACCGAAACTATTTAAGTTATGTAATTAACCTCCAACTATAACTGAATTTAAGTTAATAATTATTTAAAATACAAAGATATGTCTCCTACTGTTGCTCGTTCTCATGGCGGTGATGGAGTGGATCCTCCTCCTCCAGATCTCACCCGAGTTCCTACTTCATGTGAGACAGGTAATATACTATAATTCGTCTATCTTTTATCAACAAGTTGTTATTATTTTATTAAATTTAATTGTATTGTTTAATTAACATATACAGCAGCTGCCACAAAAAGAAGAGGTCGGTCTCAATCCAAAAATTTGCAGCAACTCATTAACGACAATAAAGGTCCGTTGGCTCTACAATTTGATCTGAAGGAGGGAACCTACAAAGCAGTTGGTGATTTTGGGACATTGTTCACGAGACTTATTGGTAACCTCATTGGTCACCATGTCCCGTTATATTATGACTCGTGGCAGAGCGTTCCGGATGAGCACAAGATTGGATTGATGCAAAAGCTTGAGGTAAATTTTTTTATCTACTTATTCACATGTAATGTTTTTTTATAATTTAAAAAATCTCACCATTTTTTTGAAGGAATTTTTCATTCTTCCCTGAGCTCTCCTTGAGTGGTGAATGATAGAGACTGAGATTGAGCAAGAGTTTCAAGATCGCTACAAGGATAAAAAAGGTCGCAATAAAAGATACTTCGATGAACATGGAGGGTATGATGATATCGAGACAGACAGAAAGAATCCACCAGAGGACATGGAAAACTAGAGTTGGGAGAACTTGATTGACCTTTTACCCACTCCACGGTTCATGGCCCGCTCAAAGGCAAATGCTGCCAACAGAGCAAAATAGAAGTATCCAAGTCTCCATGGATCGACTTCTTATGCTTCTGCTCGATTTAAGAAGGCAAATAAAAATATATAGATAATTTAAAATATTTTAAGTTATCTTAATAATAATTTCAATATTTAACTGAGATTTTGTTAAATTTTGTTTCCTAAAGATGAATCTTCAAACAAAGGAACTACCCAACATTATCGATACGTTCCATGACATGCACAATCATCCGACACGTGGATGAGTGAACACGAATGCTAAGGATGCATATGTAAGTAACTTTCTATGTTTTGTATATATGTATATTATTCAATTATATTATGTATTAATTGTCTTGTTTTTAAACTGCAAGTTGCATTGCAGCAAGAAGTCCAGACACAATCCCAATCTCAATCTCAATCTAAATCTGAAGCAGGAAGTGCCACTGTCAATGAGACACAAGTCATCACAAAGGTACTTGGTCAACGTCGTGGCCACAACCGAGGTATTGGACGCAAGTTGAAGAGCACTAGTACCTTTTCCTCAAGCTCCATCGGATCCTCTTCACAATCAGAGGCATCACCATTTTCGTCCACCATAGTTGGCCCTCCAACGATACCACCTGGGGTTTTCCAGTCCATGATTCAACACTCTAGTCAAGCCATTATGATCCAGAACAACAACTTCCAGCAAATGCAACACTTTTTGCAAGCAACAAATCCGAACATCCAAGCTCCACAATTTCAGCCTATCAACTTGGACATGAATATGATACAGTCCATGATGGAAAGCTTTCAACCCACTACAAGAAATCTGATATTTACTTACCAATTTCTTACCTACTTATATTTATTTGTAGGTAAAGATGATTTTACCTACCAATATTTAATGGTACGAACTATTCGTAGGTAAATATTGCAAAATATATAAACTATATTAGATTTATTTTTCATTACCAATAAAATTGGTAGGTAAAGAGTTTTACCTACGTATATATTGGAGGGAAAATTTTCAGCTTTTGGAGCTTATTTTTCCCTCTAATTTTATTTTAATTTTTAAAATTTTATTAAAATTAATAATGATATGTACAACATTATCCTAGTGTGTGACCATATACTACTACAAAATTGTACTTAGACGACATGCATGAGATGACGTTTGTAGTAGAACTGTTGTGTCATGTTTAAAATATACATGACACAACAGTCACTCACAAACTGTTGTGCCGTGCAAATTAAAACTCACATAAAACGACAGTTCTAATGAGACTGTTGTAACATGCCTATTTTTAACATGAGACAACATTTCTACTTAAACTGTTGTCTAATACAATACAAATTTTCTAATCAATACCAATTTTGAGACTATAAAGAAATATTTCCCTCTTAATTTATATTATCATTTATTTGGATAAATAATAATATATATCTAATTGGATGAAAGGTTTATCCTAAAATTTGTGAGATTTAAAATAAATTATTATTTAATTATAATATTTGGGATTAAAAGAAAGAATTTTGATTAGTAAAGATTATTGGATTAAAATATTATTTAATTATAAATGGGGTTTTTAAAAAATAAAATGAATTTAGTAAAAGACTTAATAGAGATGATTTTTTAAATTTGGGGCCAAAAGGAAATTAAATAAATTGATTTTATAATAAGATTTTATTTAATAAAAGTAAAAAACTAAAGATATTATTTTATTTTTCCTCTGACCTTGTTTCTCTTTCCTGATTTCTTCTTCTTCTTTTTTCCCCAATTTCTTCTGTTGCTGCTCTGTCATACTCTTTCCATCTTCTTCCCTCCTCCATCTGCATCGCCGTCCCTGTCAATGAAGCGCCGAACGAGACAAACATTGTTGTCTCTGCATCCGAGCATCTCATTAATTTTCTGGGCACGGTAAAGGCTTACTTTTTGGGTAGATTTGGGGAAGCAAGAACTTCCGGTGTCTGGGAAAATCTGGGTAAGCATCTCTTTCAAATGACATTCTTTCAGATTTGGTGATTTTTCTGGCATTATCATATTTGGTTGTTCTTGGTTGTTCTTTGTGGTGAATTTATTATATGTGGGAAATAGTTAAGTTATGTTCTAGGTTTGATAATGGGTTTGGTTATTTGGGGCTTCTTCTCTGTAAATGTGAATTTGTAAGGGTATTGACTCATGTTGTACCATTGTATGTCTTTGTATTGTAAAGGAAGAAGAAGAAGAAATTACGGTAGAGCTATGGGCATAATCAATATCGTAATTTCTATTAAGTATCTTCCATTTGTATTTCTTTCGTTCTTTTCTCTTTTTTAGCTTCTTTGTATCTATCTTTGTGTTATTCTATAAAATTTCAAAGTACAGTACTGAGGTGCATACTCTCAAAATTCCCAGATTTTATTTTTGTTCATAGATAACTTGTTCTACTTTTGTCTACAATTTGACTGATTTTAAGATGAATTGTTTTTCGGGTATTTCTTTGTTTTGTTATTATTTGTAAGTAGCTTATTATGGGCTGGTGTGTTGAGTAAGGTTAATAAGACAAATATATGTTATAAAACAAGTATAAATATAGTTTGGTGAAGTTTTAATCTTACCCCTAGCGGAATTGAAGGTAGCCAATAATGGTTGTAAAACACTGCAAAAACAGGTCATGAGGACACAATATTACCAGTTCAATATATAAGCATATATATAGTACTTACGATGTAACAATGTTGACTAAAAAATTCGTCTTACCATGGGAACAAATAGCGGAATGCAGTGGTGATATACCTGGCACAGAAAGAAGGAAAGTGCAATGGACAGATACTTGTGGGAGTGAGTTTGCTGAAATCAAGGAATTTGAGCCCAGGTATGGCATTCTTATAATTCACTCAAGGTTTTGATTCTTTCCCTTTATAATTTATGCTTTACATATTTGCTAATGATAAAATTCTGTATTTTTCTTTTCTCTTTCTCTCCCTTTATTTATTTTTAATGTGTTTGTTTTCGTCCTTGTTTAGTTGATCGGACTTATAATTTATTTCTTCTGGATATGAAAGAAATTTCTATTAGATTATTTATGTATAATACTTGAATGTATGTGTGACTCGTTGTTGGTTCTTTAGAGTATCATTGGACTTTGTTTACCTTTACCAAACTGGTGATTGCTTATCTATAATTAAGCATGTTGTGTATGACTTGTAAATATAATGAACAAAATGATAAACGCAAGGAAATTAGAATTAGGACTAAAAGATAATTTCATCTTATACTTCATGGTGGTTATGTGTTTTCATATGTGAGACAGATATAGAATTTCATGAGTTTTACACAAAAAGGAAAATTGATTGGAGTTCTAATAGGTGTCTGTCCTTCTGTGTTAAGTTTGTCTTTAAATGTTATTGGTAGTTAAGATTTAAGAAAACAAGTTATTAAAACTTGTGAAAATCTAACAAAAGTAAGTTGGGCCAATCAATAATTGGTTTGTCTGTGTTAGAGATTAATGCACTAGTGGCTGTCCTGGAATTTCTCTCTTAGAATTTTGTTTGCCTTCATTGTGAAGAAAGTTTCGAAGGAATAAAAGCGTGGATGAGAAATGCATATGCCACCCCAATTAATTAAGTGTATTATTTATTGTGTGTCATATGTATATATATATAAGTTAAATATAGTTTTCGTGCATGCTAAACAAAGTATATATATTGTAGTTATCGGTCCCTTTAAGTTGAGTAATCTCTTAGACAACTCTCTAGGCCATTTTCATTGGATTATGACCAATGAGACAATTGAAACTTAATGCTCAGCTGCAACTATATGTTTTCATCTATACATGTCAGATTATTTCAGTGTTCGATTTTGATTTCATCGTTGGCAATTAAATTAATCCTACACACACACATATATACATATTATTTAGTTTCACATCCTTTTATTATTATTATTAATTGTATTTTTCTTAACCATGGATATATGTAACCCACGGTGTAAGCTTTTGTACCCTGTTATTCTAGCTAGCTAGTTATAACGTTATTTCTTGCTAATATACTGAATAATATAAGAGTGTGTGTCTATCAATATATAGGAATATATTTTGCATCCCGTCCACCCCATAACTGTTAGATCAATGGTTGAGTTAATCCAATGATTATTAATTATTGGAACTCCTCAAAGTTCATCAAATTAAATTTAGAGTACATGCAGTGCATTCTCTGTTTCTTTCCTTTCCTTTTTTGTTTTTGTTTAATTTTTGTTTTTTTTAGCTAAGATTCTTTTTTGATTTGATTACTATAAAGATATATCTCTAAAATGGTATGCATGATGATACAACTTTGATGTATTAATGCCTGGCAGTTTGTGCTTGCCCTGCTAGAAGAGTATAATATTAATATAGCATATTTAAGAGAGATAATTGGAATTTTGGTGAAGGTGGGGGAATTGATAATAATATATATGATATTGGTCAAGAAATATATCAATCCATATACAAAATAAAAGTATAGTTGAGACATAGTTTTCATATGGAGTGGCCGGATTAGGCCGCTACCCATTGTTCTCCAACTTAAAAACTTTACAAAGATTCTTAATTGGTGTAACACATCAACTTCCTCAATAATACTTTCAAATTCCACATCTTTTTCAATTAGGTTTTCCTAATGAGCTCCTCGTGTTTCACATTATCCATATGTGTGCCCTATATATTATAGTTTATAATAATATTTTTCTGTATATATATATATATATTGATTGATCAATTCAAATAACTTAAAAGCAATCAATAAGGCGAAAATCTTCCATTTGTTAACATTTTATTATTACATTTAAGATCATTCATCCCTATCAAATTATTTTACTTAGTAAAATATTTTGAATTATTGTATACAGATAGAAAAGCTTTTGTTTGACCCCTATACATTACATTCAAAAAATGACAAAATCATTAGTCCCATGGTAATAAGCAAATAAGTAACTAAGTCAATCTATCACTCATTTAGTACCCGCATCTACCTTTAGCTGTCATAATTGCATTTTTTTCTTTTTCAACTAGTAATAAAAAAATTGATTGGATATTAGACCTATTTTGTTATAAATTTCGATTAACATCGCAAGTATAGATAGCTAGGTTTATATAAATATGCATATCATCCTTAGATCTAATCCATTATATTGAATTTTTTTATTTAAAGCAATTATGCATCGCCTGGCAAGCGATGTGTCGTTATCATGCGAGCGATCAGGTTCATTTGCTGGCAGTAGTATTATTATTCTTTTTAATATTATACATGTGTATGTTAGAAGAGTTTGAATATCTTAAATATTCATCCATAGTGAAGTAGGTTGTAGGATTATAATTGTGTGTTGCGGTGATAACAGAATGTTGAAAACTTGCATGTATTAGTGAAGTAGGTTCTGAGAATTTTGTGTGATGCCGTGATATATGGATGAAAATATGTGTGTTGTTTGATTTGTTTGTGTTGATTGCGATAGATGGCTAGGCTAGTAAATTAGGGTATTTGCTGTCCGATTTTCTGATTGATTTACTTTTATACTTCAATGTTTTCTCTTCAAAATTTTAATGACAATACTCCTATAAATGATATCGCAATGAATATGTTGTCACACTTGGACTGATACATTGGTAGCAAGCAATGTTTAAAATACTGCTTTTACGCCTCAAGGTGTTTTGTTTTTGTGAGTGGCGTACGCCTCAAATATTTAATTAAAAAATATTTTTATAACATCTAAAGATATAAAGTAAGATCAATGTGTCTTATAAAACTCAAACATAGAGTAAGAAATGTCATAAAACTCAAACATACCATAAAATGTATATTTTGATCTTGTAATTTTTAGATTTGGAACATGCTGAGTTATATTGATTTTGTCTGCCTGTTGATTCTGTTTGAATTATGTTGTAATTACACAGGAAATTATGAATGAATATAGTGGTTGAAAATAAAGAAATGAAAAAATTCTCATATTCTACATGGGACGTCAGTCTCCAAAAAACTGTCGTCTTATGTATTGTGGGGGACGATGCTTGCACATAAATTGAAATCTCATGTATTGCCGGATGATGATGCTTGAGTAAGAGCTGTTGTCTGATTTACTGTAGTGGATGACGCTTGCACAGAAACTATCGTCTCATGTACCACAAGAGACAACATTTGTATAGGAACCATCGTCTCATTTACGACAACAGATGACACTTTTATTTAAACCGTCATGTCATGCTTTACATGGCATGACATTGCATGGAATGACGGTATTAGAACCGACGTACGAGAGTCCATACGGCAGTTTAAAACCATCATCCCATGTCAATTTTGAAGTAGTTACACATTTTATCAATACATATATAATATAATAAAAACATAAATAAATTTATTACTTAATATAATTACATACTTATAACCCTAAACCTAACATATCTCTCAACTATTCTCTTAACTCATCTCCATTCTTCCAAACACTTAGTCGCCTCGCTTCTCTCTTCTCTGAGCACTGCCTCTCTCTTCTCCCTTCTCTGAGCCCTACCTCGAGCCCTGCCTTTCTTTTCTCTATTCTCCAAGCCCTGCCTCTCTCTTCTTTGAGACCATGGCTGAGAATAGCCGAGACCTTTCATCTCCATGGATGAACCCAGATGCCTAGTTTCTGTTATTGAACCCGAATGTCTTCATTTATAGTCTTGAACCTAGGCGTCTCATCTCCGATCTTGAACCCAGATTGTCGTCGTTTGACCTAAGCCACTGCGTCCATGACTAAGCCTCTATCATGTGCTCTATACGCTTGTGACCCTTTGTTCTCTCAGTAAGCCATCTTTGTTCTTAAGGCCCTCTGTTCTCTGTAAGTAATTTTTTCTCTGTTTATTGTTTAGAACATGTGTAGTTAGTGATATCTGTTTTGGATTGCTTTGTTTGGATTGAGGATTTTGGATTGCTTGGGCGCATTGAGGGATTTGGATTGCTTGGAGGCTATGAATTTTTTGGATTGAGGTATTTTGTATGATCTCAATGACTAAATCCCTAATAGTTTGAAGGATTAGTGATGCTTCATTAATCTGAGGCATATTTTTCCATGTTTGTGTACTGCCATATGTTTTGGATTTTAGGTTTTTGAATTGCATAGTATATTGTTTATATTGATAGATTGCATAGTATATTGTTTGTATTTGTTTTTTATATGGTGTCTTAATTGCTCAAGTTATTTTTACTCAATTTTGTGTTGTTTTCTTTGTGCATTATTCTTGCATTATGAAGATGTAAAATTTTTGCTTGATTTTTGAAACCTAGATATTTTAATGTATAATCTCATTGAAGTTCTTGATGTCTTGTTGCTTGTTTCTTGTGCTATCATCAATAAACTGATGCTTTGTTGCTATATTCAGCTATGGAGTTTCTTATGTACTTTGTTCTCGATATTGATATTCAGATTTAGGATGTAGATTAATTTGATAAGTTTACTGCATTAGTGAATTTGATTCTTTGTTCCTGTACTCAGATTTAGATGTTTGGTTGGTTGGGTACTTCGTTTCTGATATTTGTTTTCATATTTAGAAATTTGGTTGTTTAAGGACTTTGTTTAAGATATTGGTATGTTTATTCAGATTGAAGATACATTTTTTAATTCATGTTTCAGATTCTATATTAATTATGAGGTAAAGAAGTTTTGGTTTATTATAGGTGATGAAATTACTAAGGATGATTTTTTTAAATAGTTAAGCATTGAATCTATTTATTTCTTTGTTTCTCTATTTCCAAAGTTTTGCATTAATCTCAAGTGTTTTTATGAAGCATAAATGATATTTAAAAAAAAGTTAACTTTGTTGTATGGTGGACTTTGTTTTTGGAGAGATAACTAGTTTTTGAATTTAAGAGTTTTATGTGTTTGAATCTGATTTTTGTTCTGTATACAAATATGTTTTGAATCTGTTTTTCTTTTTAAAAAGGGGAAGACGCATCTAATTTTTATTTTGAGTTTAACTTTGATGTTAAACTTTGAATCAAATTTTTATGTTGAGTTTTTGAGTTTAACATATGCTTGCTAGTTACTGATAATGTTTATACATTATATGGTTGCTATAATGTTTAATTTTAAGTTGAGATTAGTGACATTACAACTTTTGCTCTTCAGTTGCAATTTGATTTTTTTTTTAAGCATGCTCTGCTTTCTGGTTTGTATTATCTTCATCATTGTTTACATTTTGGCTTTGGATATTTCTTGTATTTTTGGTTTGGATTCTATTTTTGAATTTGTATCTATTTGAAATATAGAGGTCACTAAATCAATTTGAAACTGAGATTTTTGAGTCTTGCTTGTTTATCTTCAAAAATGTTCAAAGTGGTTGTCACACTCATTTAGTCTATCATAGTTTCTGAATACTTGATTTATAGGTGTGGATTTTTAAGCATGATTTCTAATTTTGGATGCTTGTAAATAGTTCATATATACTGCATATGAATTCCTTTGTTTTATCACAAGAATTCTAGTTTTCGACGCCTATTGCCTAATAAATGTAGTTTTGAATGTTGACTTATATATTTTTTTCTGATTTGGATCATTATGCTACTTTGATTTTTTTTTTTTTTTTGCCTGTGATGTTGAAGAATGATTATACTTATTTTATGTTGGTGATTATGGGACTTGATGTGCTCATATATTTTGTTTTTTAATATATGTTGGTATATCAAGTGTCATAAATGCCCATAATAATAAGTCATGTTTTCTGAAATCCTTGTGATGATTAAATTGGGGATAATTATTGTGTTGAAATTAATTATATAATCTTCCCATTGTCGCCAACCTGAACCCCACCTCCAGCCATCGTCGGTGTCCACCTCCCAAAGCCATCATCGACATTCACAAGTTCAGTTAGAGAAAAATGAGTCTCTCGTGCAATAATCCCAAAGTGAAGAATAAAAAGAATATCAAGAAAATGACATTATTGAGTTTGTAATGACTTGTAATAGATTTGCTGATATTTTTTATGAAATGTTATTAGTTTAACACTCATCGTTAATAAGCAATGAATATTTTATAATATATGTTTGTTTATTTTATTATTAATGTTAAATTATTTATTTGATAAACAATGTTAAATCTTTTTAAAATTAATTACTATCATTTATTATTTATACTAAATTAATTTAAATATATAATTAAAACTACCTATCTAAAAATCTTTACTTACCAATAAATAAGTGTAGGTAAAAATAGGTATACCACAACATGCCACGTGGACTAATCATTTAGTGCCGCATAACCAATGAAAAGGGGATAAGTAACCCAATCATTTAGTTCCAATTGATCCAACAAATATGTGCCACGTGTTCCACTAAAAAATTGCCACAAGGATTGCCACATCAGTAGCAACATAAGATGCCATGTCAAACAAGTCAAATTCATTTTTGTGGGGTTCACGTTAGTTTTACCTACTAATATGTCAATTGTAGACAATGGTACCTTTCTTGACTAACTATTACCTACCAATACAGTATTGGTCAAAATATGTAGGTAAAAGGATTTACCTACCAATATGATATCTTTACCTACAATTAATATTGGTAGGTAAATGTCGAATTCCTTGTAGTGACCACAACAACCACAACAGCCACAACCACCACAGCCACCACAACAGCAACCACCATAGCCACCACCACAGCCACCACAACAGTCCGACGATAATGACTTTGGAATTGATTTTGATGACATTTAGTTTTATTATATTACTACTTTAAACTTATAAATATTTTGTGTTTTTATTTTTATTTTGGAGACAATACTACTTATGTTTTGTTATCTTACATTTTGGAGACTATGAATATTGTTAAATTGGTTTTATTATTTAATTGAAGAAGTTGGTTTTATTTGTTTATTTAATTAATAATTAATATTTTATCAAATAAATATTAATCAATATAATTATTATTTTTTTAAATTGTATAACTACAGCGACAACATGTCGTCGTCGTAGGGTGCACAATGAACACGAAAATTTGAGTTTTCGTGACACTATAGTGATGACATGGCGTCGCTTAAGGCATATAAACTCACACACTCTTCAACAACGACATATCATCGATGTAGATGGGGCGGTCGACGGACCAACAGCGACCACATGTTGTCGTTGTATGAGTTTTTAAAATTCAAAATTTCAAATTTTGCAACCACCAACAGCGATGACATGTCATCGCAATATCCCATGCCAACTGAAAAAAAAGGATTCCCTACTACGACCAACATGTCATCGCTTTAGAAAACCACTACTGCGACGACTGTGTTTTGTCGTCGCTGTAGATTGCTGCACAGACAGACCTAAAACGACGCCGTTTTGGCAACGACATGTCGTCGCTGTATACCTATAGCGGCGACTTCTTGATCTACTGCGACGACAAAAGTCGTCGCTGTAGAGTCTTTTTATTTTAGCTATATATTAAAAGTGTGTAGATAACAAAAATTCTTCATTTTAATAGTTTTTTTTATTTTTTTTCGTTAACTTTAGCAGAATATTCTTATATTTAATAGAACAATTTTATATTTAACAGTATATTGTAAACATTACTTAAACTTAGATAAAATTAAATAAAAAAAATAATTAAAATAAGATATTTTTTAGATATTTTACAATGATAATTATTTAAAAATAATAAAATCATACGTTTTATAACTTAAATAAAATTTAATTAAACTTAAACTTCACGTATTAGAATAATATCATATTAAATATATAATATAATATAATCTACTATCAACTATCAACTAACGACAAACTTAAATTTAAAATCCACTTATAATATTAATATTATATTAAACATATAATATATAATGTCTTGTTGTCACTCAAAAATTAAAAAACTAGAACAAACATAAACTTAAATAATAATGAATTAAAATAGGATATTTATAAGATATTTTTTAATAATTTAAATAATTAAATCATATTTATTTCAAAATAATAAAGGCATACATATAATTTTTTTTATCTTATAATTTTGTGTGATAGTTTGTTTTTTATCAAGTGATTGAAGCTCTTTTTCTTCATCAAATTCACCAAAGGACATTGCGAGATACATTAGAAACTAAAAATAGTTGATGCATGTATACTACTGTCTAGACTATGACTTTTTTCTATTCTTATTTTATTTTTATTATTAATTTATTTTTAAATATTATTGTAATTTATATATATATGTCATGTAGCCATGTAAATAAATATATATGTCAATTTTGTGTTTAAATGTCATATATGTAGAGATTATTGATATAAATATTTATATATATACTATATATAGATCTACTAATTCATTTTCTTATAGATTTTCTTCAACTAAATTTTTACATGTGATCCCAATATTTTATAACTACATTGGTTATTTTCTAAATTACTAGGGTAGCCACCACGCTTTTGCAGCAACTCTGATTGAATGGGTATAATACTAGCCATTTTATAAATATTAACATAGTCTTTAGTAATATTAATACCTCAGTTTTGTTTTAATAGAAAGTCTAATCCTATAATAATATCTATATTATTCACTTTTAAGTCTCTGAGCCATACTTGGTCTGATTGATATTCGTTACTATAATCATTGCAATTAGTAAAGAATCTAAAGTTATATTTTTTATGATAATATTTATATTCAAAAGTATTTGTATCCATTTGTTGGGCTATTTTTGGTGTACTAGATGTTTTCCAATATTTTCTAGGTATTAGTGTACTATCTATTACTATGGAACTACATCCCATG
Source organism: Humulus lupulus (assembly GCF_963169125.1). Lineage (NCBI taxonomy): Eukaryota > Viridiplantae > Streptophyta > Magnoliopsida > Rosales > Cannabaceae > Humulus > Humulus lupulus. Next base: position 186,806,269 of record NC_084794.1, on the reverse strand, counting down.
TCAATAAAATAGTTTATTTCTATTTTTATATCTTTATGGATGAATAATCATTTTATTTTTAAACTATATAGATTACTAGAATTACAAACTAAATGTATAGCTTCTATTAGTTCGGTTTTCTCTTCTTGATTATTTATGGTATTATTAGTATGTTGATAATTTATTATTTCTTGTTCTAATAGTGCTACTATATTTTCAAGTGTTCTAATCCTTTCTTCTATTACTAAATTTCTATTAATTTTATTAACTTGTCTGGCTTCTCCTATATTAGTTTGATATAAATTATTAGTACATTTAATGCACATTTCTTCAAAATATTTTCTATATTTTGCTCTTTTACTATAGCTGGGGTAGAATTTACAATTAATACAGGCTCTTCCTAAGCTTCCCTTATTTGTTTCTTAGTTATGTATACATTCTTTAATATCCATAAATTCATTTAATATTTTATATTATGGATTTATATTAACAAGGTATTTTTCTTCGTCTGAACTATTATTTTGTTCTTCTATTATTTGATATAGATCTATTTCTTCTATACTATAAATACACTACAACAAAAAATGTCATTTACGTCAGTTTCTAACTGCCACAATTGAGTTTTTGCGTCATTTTTAAATGTGACGCAAAATCCTATGACACAAATCAGGCTTGCATTTGCGTCAGTGGGGAATTGTCATAAATTTGGCATTTGTGGCAGTTCTCCACTAGCACAAACGTTTAGCATTTACGTTAGTGCCTAACTGTCACAAATGTCATGTTTATGACAGTTGAACACTGGTACAAATGATATATTTAAAAAAAATAAAAATTTTAAAAAACCACTAGCAAACAAAACAGAGTCCCCCATCCACACAGCCATGATCACCACCACCACCTGCAATAGAAAAACAAGATTTCAAATAAAAAAATAAAATAAAGATTCAAATACCTCAAGCTCACAACCCTAAAACTGAGTCCCCCATCCTCACAGCCCCAACCCAGACCCTTCACAAACCCATAAGAAAAAAGAAAAATAAAAATAAAGAATGAGTGAGAGAGAGAGAGAAAGATTCACCTGTGAGTGAAGGAGAAACCCAAGCCCCGCCGTGCCCCGACGTCGTCCTCGCCCCTCCGCAGTGCCCTCGTCGACCCCAACGTCTTGTCCACCTGAACAAAAAAAATCAAAAGAAGAAAGAGAGAACAAGAGAGAGATCTGAACTGATGAGGGAAGGAGGAGAATGTGTGAGAGAGAGAGAGAGGCCGAGAAGATAAAGAGATTGAGCAAGGGAGAGAGGAGAACGTGAGAGAGAGGGAGTGAGAGAGAACGAGAGGAGAGAGAGATTGAGTGAGATGGTGAGGGTGAGGGTGGCGACTAGATAGAGAGAAAGAGAGTTATGAGGGTTTGCTGGGAGGATTTGGGGTTTGGACCGAGATATTGGGTTTTTTTTATATACACATATGCGTCAGTGGAGCACTGTCACAAATGGTAAAGTTTGTGATAGTACTGACACAAATGGTGGGGTTTGTGACAGTTTCCAACTAACACAAATTGTGCGAACAAATAGCATTAGTGTGTGTATTGATGCAAATGTTCTTGCATTTGTGGCAGTGCCCAACTGTCATAAATGTTAATTCTCGGTCAACGGCATCAGTCAACTGCGTTGACTGACGCGTTTGACTGACACAAAAGGGATATTTTGGTATAGTGATACTTTTTGTGTTAGACATATCGTCTTTAACATTAAAAAAATTCATATTAAATTGTTCTACTAACATTGCTTCTATACTAAAATTAATATTTTTATTTCTACAACTAGTATATATATATATAGGTTCGAAAATTCTCCATGTCCACTTTCAAGCTTCAAAATTAAAGAAGAATATATACTTTATATCCACATTCAATTTTCATGATGAAAGAAAAATACTATAAATTCATTTAAACGTAAAGCAATCATTAAAATCTAATTATTAATTTATAAGTAACCCGTTTTTCTACAATACTTGTCATGCATTTAAAGGCAAACAAAAAACAGACACAAATTCTCCCTGGTGTACTTTTTAGTGTTACAAAGTATATTTGCAATTAACATGATATATTAAAATGAACACTTGTTTTCGAGGAAATTATCACACTTCTTATTAAATTTATGCCAATTAAAACAAACGTGTGCAAATAAATGTAGAAGACACTCTTCTTATAGAAAAGACAACTATTTTCTTTCATGAATTGCAAAGATTATATAGAGTACAACTTAATCCATTCGACATATTTGTATCTTAACCCAACTAATAATGAGTTTATATTATATCGTGTGTGGTTAATTAGATATTGTATTAATTGTACAAAATTAACGATGTATCAATAATGTAATTAGATGATATTTTATATAGACATAGTTATGTATCTAATATAAAATTTATTCATTTTAATGATTGAGATTATTGCACACAACGTGTAGTAGTTTTTTTTTTTTTTTTTTTGAGATGAAAGATAATTATCATGAAAAGGCTCAAAGCCATAAACACAAACAACATGTCCAGAATAATTAAGGCCAAACCACCGAAGGTAAGCCCAAACCTTTGCTTGCTCTATCTGTAATTAAGGCCAAACCACCAAACCTTTGCTTGCTCTATCTGTAACGCCCTGGATAGCCAAAATCGCTACACTGTGTACTTATAAAGGTGCAGGACTTGCTAATCAAGTCATTTAGAGAAAAAAATGTGATACAGAAACCACTAATGAACTAGGGTTAAAAGGTTTTGGTCTCAAAAGGGTACATTTAATATAACTAAATATTTTTACACATGGGATCCCAAAAAGGAACAGTGTTCAAAAGTCAGTTTACAAAATTTACAGAGTTCAAACAACCATTAGCCACTCTAAGGGAAAAACAGACGTTTCTGGTTCTCTTGTTCCAGTCTTCCTCTCAACCGTGGCGGTTGAGCAGTTGATCGTGTACATTATGCTCTCAGAGCTCTCCAAATCAGGGCTGATCAAGCTTTCCCTTGCCTTTACCTGCACCACGAAGCACCCGTGAGCCAAGGCCCAGCAAGAAAACATATCATTTTATATAACAAGCAACAATAACATTTGGATAACCCCTTAAGCTTGTTTATACACTTAAGATACCACAATAATCACAAAGCATGAAGGTTCAACCAAAGATTCATCTAATCAACACCCAGCTATACAGCATAACAATTCACCAATCAATAATAACAATCAAATCACACGGTAATCAGGGTCGACACCTTAGGTCGCACCCTCTGTTTATCCCACTGACTCCGGCCCGCTTAAACTGAGCTCAGTGCATAATAAGCTGTCCTTAGCTACCAGTGGCCGAGCCGCGCCCTGTGTGCTAGTGTAAACTTCGATAGTCTTAGGTCGTTTGTTTACTATTTATATGTCTTAATACCATCCTTCACAAAGCATAAAAAATAGGAAACCCTTGGTCCCATTATAAATCCATAACCGAGTGCAATTTTCTTACCTTTAGTTTCCAAATGTACTGGTTACGCGAGATGCCTCTTGAGCACGATCCGTTTCCCGAGCCCCTAGCTTATACCTAGTCACAACCAAGATAAGGGATACCATTAATAATTGTAAAAGGGCTTATAAGTAAGGTTCTAGTCTCCGGAACATCGAATTCCACCAAACACGGTAGTAGATTCGATCTCGAGCACCCTAGTTTAAATTCCCATGCTTAAAATCCCAAATTCCCTTAAGGGTCGCAGCTCTAGCCTCCCATGCTGCGGCATGGCCCTCAAACAAAGCCCTCCCACGCTCAGAACCAGACATGGGCCGCGGCCCGCCCTCCTTCCTCAACATGCATCAGCTGCAGAGGGCCGCAGCTCACCAAGAACTATGTCGCGGCCCGACCCCTTCGAACCCAGAAAAACCTCCATTTTTAACTCTCAAACCTCACTCAAAACCATCCAAAACCATCCTAATTTCATAACTCAACTATCACAGAGCTTCTAACATGGTTCCAGCAACATAATCAAACGAAAACCTAGCCTAATAACTCATCAAAATCCCACTTCAATCTCTGAAACCCAAAAGCTCAAGAACACTAAAACTAGCCAAGAAAACATCAGAATTCAAATATTGAATCATAACTTCGAGCTTACCTTCATTGTAGAATCAATTCTTTAAGCAATTTCTGAGCTAACTTCCAAGAGTTCCTAGCTTCAATTCAGTCTTCAATTTCAAAACCCAAAAACCTCTTTGAATTAAATCAAAACCACAGAATTTAACAACAAAAAGTGTGATTCAATCCTTACCTCAGTCCTGGTTGAATCCCTTAGCTAAAACTGAGCTATTCCCTCAAAACTCTAGCTCAAATCATAGAGTTTTCAGCTGAATTTCCCTTAGATTCTAATGGTTTCCTTTGAGAGAGAAAGAGGAAAGGAGAGAACGTCGGTTCCTAATGTTCCACTGAATTCTATGTTTTACTTAGTCTATTCTTAGGCAATTAAGTTAATCCCGGGGCTCGGGGTGCCGGAAACGTCGCCGAGGGAAAAATGGTAAAATCCCCATTATTCCCACCTAGACTTCCTAACCTCAAATATATATCCAATTATTTATTTCCATAACCCGATAACCTAAATAACCATCCAATACCTGAAATACTCCTTGACTTGCCCAAAGTCAAGTATTAAGCCCCATTGTGACTTTCCTACTAACTAGCTCCCTAGGATCGCCTCAAATCGCATGCTGCAGTTTTACCCACATAATAATGTGGTTCTCACAAATATAGCATATAATCACATTTACATTCATATAAGCATACTAGCATGCTTATCATATAATCATGCATTAAGTTAATAAATTATCACATAAACCAATTATGCCCTCCCGGCACACTAATCAAGGCCTTTAAGCCATATTAGTGATTTTGGGTCGTTACACTATCACTACAAGAAAAATGTCTTTTAGGGGAAATGGGAGTCGCCGCTAAAGACCCCAAATGTTGCCGCTGATATGTATTAGGAGCAACATGTTGCTGCTAATATGTTGCCCCTACTACATTGATGCTAATAGTCATTATTAGGGGTGACCGACACCGTCGCCCTATAGTCAACTATTAGGAGCGACAATATCGCCCCTTATACTTAATGAATCACCACAAACTACCATTAATTTGGTGATATCTTGTTCTCTTTTGTGAAAACGAATTTAAAAGTTTTGCCCCGAATACTCTTACAATTGTAGAGTCCAAGAACTTTACTTAGCTAGTTAGATAGTAGTATTATAGTAATTATAGTATTATCTTTATGACTGTGGATTTTTGGTTCAGACCGGGACTTATTTGGACACTCATAGTAGCACTTGAAGATTTTCTAAGTATAACCTATAGTTTAAGAATATTAATTTTAACCTAAGGTCTGATTAATATGACTGATATTAAGGATAATATTTATTATACTATAAGGTTTAGATAAGAACCAATAGGATTTTAAGCACAAGTTATGTATGGGTGATTAAGGATTAAGTATTTTGAGGATTTAATTTAATAAGGGTAAAGTTTGAATGCTCTAAGGTCAGTCAGCAGCTTTGAATACGTTTGAGGGCTTAGTCAAGGTTGTTTACTCCATTCAAACTTAGCTAAAAATGTGTAATTTCGTGTTTAAATAATCAGCGTATGCCGATATATCGCAGCTATAGGGGGCGATATATCGCAGTACGTAGATACGGAAAACACGAAACGATGCACGACTGCCTCGGGCATACTGGCCTAGGCGATATATCGCCTACAGGGGGCGATATATCGCCTCCTTCAGCTTATTTTGAAAAGTTTTGAAATCGTTTTCCATTCAGCCCTTCAACCTCTTGATAAGTCCAGCACCTTTTTGAACGAGTCTTCAGCCTCTGCTGAACGATAATTCAAATTATTTTCACCTAAAAAGCCATTATTTTTATTCAAGTTAAATTAAGATCCTTTCATTCCTAAACTCTATAAATAGGACCTAGTACCCATCCATTATTCATCTTTTGCTCTAAGTTCAGAGACTGCAAGTTGCTAGGTGAGTGTGAGAGTGTAAACACTTGGGTGGGGAAATCATAAGCTTGATCATCATAAGCTTATCAAACACTTGGGAAAGTAAGGATTTATAGTATTTCGGTTCGAGATTTAGATTGGTCTTACAAGTCTTCAAGGTAACCCAAACTCTAGTTCGTTTCTGTACTTTTTCTTTAAAAGTTCTCATAGTCTTCTACTTATTCTAACCTTATTCTTATTTTGGTTAGGAAATCTAAGAACTCGCACATAAGTTTTGGTAAGTATTTTCTCAATGGTTTGGTCCTTCCATTTCTTTCAATTCTCTTCTTCTCTATACTCACTCTTTTTCAAATGGTTCTTAGGAGTGTTCCAAAGCCCCACCTCTATCCTCTTATCCTGGTATTTTGATAAGGAAAATATGATAGAATTTATATGTTATATGTCTGTATGTGTTATCTTATGATTCTTATGTTATGCAATATGTTATGATATGTATGTTTGTAGGCTTGGGCATATGACCCATATGACTAACAAGCCCCAAATAGATTATGGGCATATGACCTGCTTAGCTAGTAGGACCCCACTAATCTAATGGGCATATGACTTGTTTAGTCTATAGGACCCCAAGTAATAATGGCCATTATAGTATGTGTATGATATAAGTGTTATGTTATGTTTTTTATGTTTCTTATGGAATTTATGTATATGAACTATGTGTTAGATTTTCCTTGCTGGGCATTAGGCTCATTCCTTTTTGTTTATATGTGCAGGAAAATAGATATAGTGGCGGGAAAGATTCGTGGATGCTTGGGGAATGTGTATCGGTGCTGAATGGATTCAAGGAGTCGAGAGTTCGATTTCGAGGATGTAGTCTTTATTTATGGTTTATGTGTATTTTCCGCACCTATTTATGTAATCTCATTTCATTTCAATTAAGATATGTTTTCTTTTTAAAACAATGGGATCCCATATCCTGCTTTGAGTTATGTAAGTTTAAACATTGGTTTTTTTACAAGTTTTTAATAAAGTATGATCTTTTTCACTTGTAAGTTCTATTAAAGATTAGGGTCTATGTATAGTTTTCGTTAATGGTCCAAAGTCTAGAGTAGATGGGTCATTACAACAATCGTCACTAATGGTTGAATATTAGGGGTGTTGACCACATATTTGGTCAACGACACTGAGTTAGATAAATGATATAAAAGATAGAGAACTGAAAACAATAAATGATACAAGAATTTATAGTGGTTCCGCCCCAAGATGGGTCTTGTATTATTGTAGAAAGTCTCAAACCCACGATCAGATGAGCCAGAATCAATTGAGTTTCGTAAGCCTGGGAGGATACAAAATGTCAACTTAGAAAATAATGATGCCCTAAGCCCTCTAATTTAGGCTTAGAGATCTTACAAGATGGGTCGTGGGCCTTATATGACTTACATGATAAGTAATAATAAAATAATGAATAATAATACATTTCAAATGATAAATATCTCCTTGAGCTGGTCGTACTTTGTATTCTTGATGAAACATTCATCAGTCTAGTCGAGTATGCCATCGGGCCGACCAGCTTTGCCTTGAATGAAACTCTTGATAATGTTTTGATCAGTCATTGTGTGGTAAACTCTAGTTACTTCTAGTGACCTAGTCAAGGGTTGACTAGAGACTACACTATTGTCGTCTTCTTTTAGTTGCCACATGTCGATTGTCTGTGCCATGTCATCACGATAGTTTTTATGGAAAATAAGGGGCGACACCCCTGATGGTAATTTTAATTTTTTTTTCAATAATAAAAATTTAATTAAAAACAATAAATAATTGAAATTAAAATATTATATTGAATATTCTAATGAATTTTTTAAGATAACAAATATCCATATTTCTAATATAATGTAGAAATTAATTAACAATAACATAATCTTCCCTCCAATATCTGTAACATCCTCCATATCGTCTACCTGTTATTGTTCTAGGGGCATTGGTGGCATCGGCCACAGATATTGTGGAAGTAGTGTCGAAAATCCTGCTCCGTAGATGTAGGGATATGGCGGAGGTTGCAACGATAGTGCTCCAAACATATAAGGATAAGGTGACGGTAACTGTAACTGTAACGACCCAAATTCGCTAATAAGGCTTAAGGGCCTTGATTAGTGTGCCTGGAGGGCATAATGGGAATTATGTGTGATTTTAATGATTAAGATGCATGATTATGATTTAAAGCATGTTATATGACTATTTGAATATGTGAGATGCATGACTATGTGTATTAGTATGCATGTAGGCCCTGATTAGGTTAGAAGGGCATAACCGTAATTTTGGCCATTGTGGGCATAACTGTATAGATATATGTGATAATTGTTGAGACCACATTATTATGTGGATATATCTGCGATCTGCGACTCGAGACGATCCTAGTGAGCAAAGTAGCGAAAAAGTCATGGCGGGGATTTATACCCGACTCGGGGTGAGCTTAGGGGTATAGATGGGAATTTAGCGAATATACTGGAGTCTATTTTGACATTGAGGAACATTATTGGTGATTAATTAGGTATCGGGAATTAAGCTGGAAATGTTAGAGACACTCGAGGAATTAGCGGGAATTGGGTAAAATGACTAAAATGTCCTTAAGTGGATTAAAGGGTTTAGATTTAATAGGGAGGGCATAATAGTCATTTGGCTTACAGTAGTTAAGTATTACCAAGGCTTTATGTTAGTGGGAATTGTAGAAAGTTATAGAAGTCTGAAAGAGAGAAAAGAAGGAAAAGAAAGAAAAGAGAAAAGGGAAGGAAAAACATAGTAGTTTTCCCTAAGTCGGTTTGTGCTTTTATCACTACTATTCTTCATTCTTTTTGGAGTAAAATTCAGAGGAGAGCTAGTTCAATTAAGCCACAAGGTTACTGAGCTAAGATTGAGGATTTGACAAGGGTTTAGCAAGGTTAGGCCATCATTTGAGGTAAGGTTCTGTAATCTCTTCAGTTGCTGGTTTGGTTTCTGAATTATGGGGTATAAGTTGAGTTTGATGGGGAACTTTGGGGAAATTCAGGGCAAAGGTTAAGGAAAAGCAAGCCAAGGAGGCCTAGAGATAGCTTGTGGTCGAAATCCTATCAAAGGTATAAAGTCTAAACTCTAACTTTGTTGTTCAGCTGGTTTTTACTGAGTTTTAGTGTTTAGGAGTGGCTATGGTGAATTATGAGTTTGTGGATGCATGTGCTTGAGTTCTAGGTATTTGGGGTGCTTGGGATGAGTGGAGTATGATCATAAGGTTGTTTTTGAGGTTGGGAAAGAGTTGGAAGAGTTTTGGTTGAGGTTGGTTCGAGAAAATCGCAGGAAAGAAAAATTGGTGTTAGTCTGTCTGTGGCTAGCGCTACAGCGCTAGCCTTTGGGCGCTATAGCACTAGGCAAGCTTGCTGATGGAGTTTTTGCTTCTGTTTGTAGCGCTGTAGCGCCCTCTCATGAGCGTTGTAGCGCTACCCTGCCTTCTGAAGGGGATTTTAGGGTTATTTGCAAGGGCTTTTGACCTAGGGTTTGGGGTTTGATTCCACCACCTTGTTTGGTGGAACTAGGACTTCCCGGGGGCTTGGGATTAGCCCCGAGGCTAGGTTTTGAACTTGAGGATTGATGATGATTTTGGTCCATGACTGTGTTTAGGTGAGCGCTAAGGCTCAAGGGGGATCGTGCTCATGGAGTCGAGGGATCAAAGCTAGTAAATTGAAAGGTAAGAGAACTGCACTCAATTATATGTTTGTGATGGGACTAAGTGCTCCCGAGAATTGTACCGTGTCAATGATGGTATTATGACATGGGACATGTAAAAGCGGCCTAAGAGTGCCGTATATGGTATTTGCGCACAGGGCGCGGCTTGGCCACTGGTAGCCGAGAATGTTCACTGAGCTCGGCTTAAGCGGGCCGGAGTCAGTGGGATAACGAAGGGAGCAGCCTGAGAGCGCTAGCCCTAGTTATCATTTGTGCAGTGATATGTGATATGAATTGATATGCTTAGTATGTTGAATACTTGGTCATGCTGAATGAATATATGTTTGAGAACTTGTGATGCAGTGTGAGATATTGATTTGGCTGTTGATTGCTTATGCTCTGTTGTTGTGTTTTCTTGCTGGGCCTTGGCTCACGGGTGCTACGTGGTGCAGGTAAAGGCAAAGGCAAGCTGGACCAAGCCTAAGATGGAGAGCTCCGAGGTGGAATGTACATAGCCAGATGTTCGATCGCCATGATCGAGGAGTGGATCAGGACAGGGACTGCCTAACTGTCTGTTTTGCCTTAGTGTGGCTTGATATTGTGTATAAACCCCGTGTCTTTTGAAAACGGTCTTTAAACTTAATATTTTTGGGATCCCGTGTAAATGATAATGTTTCTTAATGAAAATGTGGCTTTTGAGACCAAACCATTCTTAACCCTAGAACCTTTATAGTTTCAGTAACACGATTTTAATTAAATGACTTGATTAACAAGTTTGGCACTTTATAAACACACAGTGTAACGGTCTTGGCTATCCTGGGCGTTACAGTAACGGTGCTGCTCCAAACATGTAAGGAGGTGCCATGGGTTGTGACGACATTTTATCCAAACATGTGGGGATGGACCGGAGGTTGAGAATATGAGGTTGCAGACATGTTAAGATGGGCTGGAGTTTGAGACGATGAATGGTGTGAAGGTTGAGATAATGTATCAGCATTCCTTCCGACAATGTTTTCATTCATACTCTGCATCTCAACGTTTGGTGGACAACGAGCTTCAGGTGGAAGATATTGAGATAAGTATTGGACTTGCTCAGTCAAATTCTTTACCATATTGACAAAATTATGGTACTCATAAGATGATTATCGAGAATGTTATTGTAATGTCCCAGATTTTTAAGACTCGATAATGCGGAAATATAAACGTTTTCATTAAATAAAATATCTCAAAAACTCGTATAAAAAAATTTCTAAAGTCGTATGGTCATACTTAATATTTAATACATACATAGTTTATGAAAAGTAAATTGAGCCTTGTTTATGAAAATAAAACATTATTTCCCAAAACAAAACAACTTCCCAAAAGGTCGGTCCACATGTACATCCACAAAGTAGACTCCAACGCTCATTGCTCTGTTTTTCCCTTATTCTTACCTACAACAGGGAACAACTAGGTAAGTAAAAATGCTTAGTAAGTTCAACTTTAAAACAAAAGTATGTAGAGAAGACAGGTGGTCACTAGCCAAGTCACTGACCACTGATAACAATAGCTCAACAAAATGAGGGTTCCGGATCCATCCAGATCCTAAGCAATCAATTTCAAGAATGCAAAAGTGTCCTGGAAAACTTAAGGATATGCATGTTAACCAATGGAAACTATTTCAGATAAACAAATAAATCCCTGCACTCGGAAAATCCCAGAGCAAACAGATATAATATATCACAATATATTTCGAGACCAACGCTCGACAATTTCTGAAAATTCAGACGTACCACGCCCTCCAACATATATGCTAATCAATAGGGGAGAACCGAGTCTCAACACTAAGATCTAGCAAATAAATATCCCCATCAAGGGTATCTATCAATTTACCTAGGGCATCACTACTTATCCAAAATTAAATCCCTCACAAGGATAACCATCAAGTCACCTAGGGAATTTCTACTATTTGAGAGTGTAATCAAAGTTACACGAGTTTACAGGGACTTCTATGTTAATCAGTGGTGTTGGTGAACAGTTTCCCCTAGGGTGTTCATCCTCACTAAAACATTGCAACCCCTAGTATCTCTAGGAACTCTCACTGAATGACCAATATTCACGGCTGTTATCAGGGAATAACTTATCAGAGCACTTGCTCGGGTTCTAACCGTTCAATGACTAAGTAAGCATGAGGGCCCCCAGGTCCCATTCATTTTGGCGCCCCTAGGTTTAGACCAGCAATCCTCACATCTTGGCCATTTGTCGTGGTATTGAACCAGACATAATAAAATCAAATAAGCAGTGTGATGGGGATCAGCCATCTAGGATATGACGGATATCTACCGATCATATTTTCTTAATCAGCGCCTACTAGACTAACGTCTCTATGTAAACTTTCTACGACAATGTATACATGTGCATGTGTCTCTATACTAACATACATTACACAAGTCGTTTCATGTTGTAGCCGCACAATAGTTGTTGACTTACTTGGAGTCCTTAGCTCTTAGCTCTTAGCAGGGTTTCACCTTTCAACATACAATCCAGTTATGCTTAGCCAATACTGTAATTATCCATACAATGTACTTGGATTAATTATGGCACTCATAAATCATTATTATTATTTTGGGCAGTTTGGACACTTTCAAAATCATTTGTAAGGATTAAAGATCCTAATTTGATTTTAAACCCATTCAAGAAATTCATACGCAAAAATTTGAGACTAAACTCTAAGTCTCGGTGAGACCTATCCTATGGTCTTGATACCTAGGCTCGGGTATCGCAATAGTATTTCCCATAATCCGCTAAAAATCTTATTCTTTAAAAGTTCAGCTATTAACCAGTACTTTCAACAAGTCGGTTAAATATATAAAATATTTTAGCCGGTATTATATCCAGAAAATACTAATTAAATTCCTTAATTATTTTTCAAGAAAATAATCTCTTAATTTTCCTTTTATTTTTATTAAGGTTTTAAGCGGGTCACATGTATAGGACCAACTAGAGCATTGGTCATGGCATAAAAGAAAATTTTGAGGTTGCTGAACTATGGCTCTAAAAATCGTTTTAAGAAGATAGCAAAATTTTAACTTGTTTAGGAAAACCGTTAATAATTGTTTATCTTGACTAGTTAATTCTCTGAAGTCAATTAATCAAGTTTACTTACTAAAAATAATTTACTTAATTATTTTATCAAAATATAGGATTTTAAACCCTCTTTTAATTTATTAAATTTAATAATAACTTAAATCTTTTATTTTTAGAAAGAATAAAAATAATTCTCACTAAGAGTGAAAACCTCATTTTTCGCATTTTTACCTACATATTTTGTTAGGTCAAAACTTGAAATTTACGTACCCAATTGTTACCAAAATTTCTCAATTCAATATTTGGTATGCCATTTAGGTCTCTATAAAGTCTTAGGTCAAAAGAAGCATTTTTGATTGGTTAAAATATTTTTCAAACATTGAGGTAAAAATGACCTTATTTTCAAGTCCTTATTTTTTCCAAACTTTGGCACTTAATAACTCTCAAACCATTCAGTATTTTGTTACCAAATTTTACAGAGGCATACTAGGGTATGGCAAACATTGTGTTCATTTGCCATATACAGTGGCTGTCCAAACTTGGTCCCGAAATTAAGAATACGAAAAAACAATTTTTTTTACCTAAACTTTGAAATAGCATAACTCACTTATTTTTTATATAGTGGATGCTTGACCGCTTAGAAGTCAAGGCTCAATTTTTTTTTTTTGGTTTTAGGGTTTTCAACAAAACCCTTAGGGATTTTGGGTCCCTATTTTCACAATCAACATTCAAGCATCATACAGATTATCAATCAACTACCATAGCCTTATTACATCACCAATAAGAAACTTTAAGCATTAAATACACAAAATAATGCTTAAAAATAAAACCATACAAAAACAACCACAAAAAGTAAATTTTTTACCTCTTGTTGTTCTTGCTTTAGGTTTTGATGTTTCTACTAGCTTTAGAACCTTCAAAACTCTTTCAAAACCTTAAACCAACTCCCCAACGATATATATAGTTAGTTATTGAAAGATCTATGGTGACAACTTTATAAAAGTCAAGTGTTTGAAACTTTTGCCTTAGGGAAACTCTTCCAAGATCAAGGATTAAGCTTCCAAGGTTTCTTATTGTTTTTGGTAGTTGAATATGGTGAGAAAACTTGAGAGATTTTTTTTAACAAGATGAGAGTGAGGGAAGAGGAGGGGGTTCGGTCTTTGGGGAGGGTGGAAGAGCCTAGACAACAAAAAAAATATCTAAAACACTTAAGTGTTTTTACTTTATGTCACTTTTTGTCATTAACATTAATTCGATGTGATTAAAGCTTAAATTAATTTTCTATAACCCTTTTCATTCTTATAAAGTTTTTTTTTTTATAAACACATAATAATTAAATTAAATGTCTCTCATATTTAATTTAATTAATCACAAAATATCATTTAACCAAAGGTCCATTTATGGAATAAAATTCCACAATTAGGCAAAAATTTAAGCATTTAACACAAAATGCTCTAAAATTTCCATTTTCCTCTTAGGCTTATTATTTTTTTACCAAAATTTATTTTTTATTAATGTATTTTAAGTTCAAAATATATTTCCATAGCTTATCATTTTATTTTCCAAGATTTTTACCCAATTAGGGTTTTTGTGTCGGTCCAAGACCGAAAGTCATATCTTGACTTTTAATCACACAATTCATAATTGGCTAGCAATAACTCATGGAAATAAATTCCAAACAAATATAATATTATTTAAAATAATATTCTTAACTCGGGGAAAAGAATCCCGACCCAAATCATTGTAAGGTACCCAAAACGCAGGGCGTTACAGTTATGATTGGTTAAATACATGATGAAATTGGTTAGGCACGAAGAGGTGCAAAAACCATAATGATTTCGCAAAAGTCAACATGTGAGTGTGTAGTGCACCAAATTTTTTTTTTTTAGATTATTAAAATTTTGTGATTTATTTTATTTAAATGTTAAGTGTGATGAATTGTTTTATTTAAATGTTGTTTATTTTATTTAGTTGTTGTTTGTTTTATTTAATTGTTAGAATTGTTTGCTATAATCTTTTTGAAGTTAAATTTGTTAATTGTTTGTTTGGTTATTTATTTTAATATGTGAATAATTGTGTAACATGTTTATTTTACTATTAGTGTTACATTTTAAATAAGTGTGACAATTGATGTGATTATGTGAGATTTGGTTGAATGCACTAAGGTGCATGGTAGATAGTGATGCACCCTAGTGATTTAGTGTGTGCTAGTGCATGGTAGCATGGTACACATGTGTAGATTTTCTACACACTTTTTCCTTTATTAGATTTATTTTAGTTAATTAACATGATGAAAAAAAAATAAAAGGGAAATGAAGATTGAGATTTCTATTGTATTTGGGTCAATTCTAGTTATCATCTTATTTCCATAATTTTTTTTAAATAGAATAAATTAAAAAAAAAAGATGATAATGTTATTTTGGGAAAGGAAGTGATCATCTTTTATTTTTCCACCTATTGTGATATAATTAAATAAATATGAATTAAGACAAATTTTGGAAGAGAATAGGAAAGTTACCTTTTTTCTTTTATTGAGTCATTATGGGAAAATTAGGATAAAGAGGGAATGGGAAAAATGGAAGAGCGTTATGATCTTGGGGCTGCCAAATTATAGAGAGAAGAGAGAGAGAGAGAGAGAGGGCGTGACCTAGAGAGAGAAGAAGAAGAAGAAGAAAAAGGGTTCAAGCTAGGGTAAGGTTTTTGGTTGTTTTCCTTATGATTAATCTAGTATTTTGATTGGGTTGTCTCTAACCTTGTTCATCTTCTTCTCCATCTTGATTATTCAAAATATACAACCCCTAGGGTTTGAGCAAGGAGGTTATTGGATTCTTGATTTGGATTGGATTCTTGATTTTCTATCAAGAAGAGGTATTGAAATCCCTCCCTAAATTTTGTGATTTTTGGTTTTGATGGATAGATTATTAGAGGGATTATGGTTAAAGGGGATTTATGTTTTGGGTAGGAAATGGGTACTTTGTGTTCTTGATATCTTGTTGATAATAAGTTGTTTGATTTGCATGAATGGTATTATGGTTTGATGTATAAAAGGGTTTTGATGTTGATTTTCTATGTATAATGATTAGTGGTAATTATGAATGCAAATATGGGGTTTCGGCCTAGGCATACCTAAGGATCATCTTGATATTTTGTTTGATGTTGTATGATTTTCAATATATTAGATCCATGTTTTAGGACCTATGTAATTTGGGTAAAATGATAATTGGAAATCTTTGCTATTTGGATCCATGAAATTTTGATAGGATGCATGTGATATTGTGAATGAATAAATTATAAGATGCATGAAAATAATGATAGAAACATGTTAGGTTAATATAAAGGCATATGTGAATATGGTGTTTATGAATTAATGTATGTTATTGTTAGTGTTAGTGTTTTGTTGGATTTCATGTGTAGACTCAATGGAATAGAAAAAAAATGGGATTTTATAAGATTGCATCTAAATATGTTAGTAATATTCTTAGAATTATGTATATAATAAGAGTATGATGAGATTTTGGACATGTATGATTTTATGTGAAATTTTTGGGATAAAAGATGAATTTCATGAGAAATTAAGCTTGCTGATTTTTGTAAGTAATTGGGTAAAAGTTTGATAAAAAAAAAATGATTTGCATGCATAAGTAATGTCCTTGATATTATGTTAATTTTATGGAATTAAAAAGGGTATTTTAAGTCCCAATAAAATGATATTTTACTCAAATAAATACATACATAATTTTTATTGAATTTTTAGAAAAATAGGAGTTTTTAAATTGAATAAGGTGATTTTTAAAGATAAAAAAATGGTTGCTGGAATTTTTGTAAAAAAAAAATGTGAAGTGTGTTTCACTAAAATGAATTTGATGAGTTTTTGAAACAAAATTATTATCTTAAGTTATTGTAATATTAAAAATGGTATTTTAATATGGTATGAATGCATATTTTGATAAGTTATGATTTTTCTTTATTTTGATTGAGAAAAATATTTATATTCAATTTATTTGTGATTTTTAAAGAAATTAAATAGTGGCTGAAAGTTTGGTTTAAAGGATTAAAAATGATTATTTAATTGTCACATATGGATTTATGTTATATAAAACTAAGTCTTAAATAATTTAAATAAAAATATATTTTTTTCCCACACTTAAAGATATATTTTTCTCACGTCATTTATGTAACACAATTAACCAATGTTCAAATTTATTTTTCTAAAGAAACATATTAATCATAGGTATTTTAATTAATTCCAAGCTTTTTGTTACTTCTTTGTAATTTGAGAATAATAAATGAAATTGTCACATTTTTTTTTAAGCTAAATCAAATTATTTTATAAAATAAAATAATGTTTTGAGAAATTTAATCAACCTAGAAATTTTAAGAAAAATAAAGCATGTTATATGTCTATTAATTTTAAAACGATAAAAGTAAGAAATGTAGAATTATCGTTTTTAAAATGTCTCAATTACGCAATGTTCCCACATATGCATGTTACATGCAAATCCACTTTTACGTCCAAAATTATGTTTATTATTCAACTATGTGGTTTCTATAGAAAGACCATGCATCTAAAATATGTAAAATGAGCATTATTCTTTTATGGCTTTATGTGTAGTTAAGAATAATTGCATGTTATGTGTGCATGGCCCATGCACACATGAGTTGTATGGAAGGGCAACATAGTAATTTTATGAACCTAAGAAATGTTGTTTTGGTTATGGTATAGGCTCGTTGAGAGGTTGTGAAATTTCTTAGCTCGGACCTGAGGTAAGGAAGTTAGATAGATTCTATGATTTTATGCTATGAATGGTAAGACTGTTGTGTGAATGAATTGTTATGAATTATGAATGCCATAATGTGATGATATGTTGGCTAGTATGAATATGATATGTTTTTGAATGGATGTTAGCATGATGAACGCGATACATCAAATGGGTTACTAAGGATATAAAGACGTAACCCGAGTTACTAAGGATATAAAGACGTAACTCCTAGGGCGGACTCGCCGAGGTTATTCAAGGACCAGAGACTCTTGTTTACCTCATAGGGTGACATGGACAACTAGCGGGCCTTGCTCATCATGTATGCTGTATGAATGTGATATGATGATATGTTACGATTACGTTATGATATGCTATGATGATATGTTACGATTACATTATGATATGCTATGATGATGTGTTACGATTACATTATGATATGCAATGATGATATGTTACGATTACGTTATGATATGCTATGATGACATGTTACGATTACGTTATGATATGCAACAACGATATGTTACAATAATGTTATGATATGCCATGACGTGTTAGATGAACGTTAGTGTTCGTATTTGTTGTATCCTTACTTGCTTATTGTTTGTACTTCCTTACTGGGCTTTTAGCTCACCCCCTTACTTTCCCTTCCAGGTAGCAAATAGGATTTCTCTGTGGCACGCGTGGTGACGTGAGGAGTTCTATCGTCGTAGGGTGTATGGCGTGGGGTATCCTATGGACGGAATAAACGATCACTTTAGGACGCCATTTTAATTATGTTATGTTTTAAGAGACTTTCTAAATTATCAGTGGGACTTAATTATTTAATATTGTTTCTTTTGAACTTTGCATAAAACCTCATATTTTCTTTTTAAACTAATGGGCCCAACTTGCATTGTTTTAAGCAAGTCCCCATTGAGACCTTTATAAAAAGTGGTTTTCTTTATGGACCAACGATATGTGAATGTTTTAATAAGTACTAGTCTAGGGCGTTCTTTACAAATGGTATCAGAGCCAGGTTGTCCATGTTTCCAAGGACCCCCCCCATACACGCTAAAGACGGGAAAATCTCACATCACCGCGTCGTAAGTACTTGCTCTAAATGTTATCTATATTTTTCCTACTTTTAAATTTTGTAGATTTGTAATTGCTGTGTAGAATGTATGTCTCTATAAATTAGGACTTCTAGAAGGAAACTTCTCCATGTGATCAGTGGGATTTCAAGGGTTCATATAGATGATGTAAACGACGGAGATGAGTCGATATCAACTTCCCAAAAGATGTTTGTTGTAAATGAACGTATTTAATGGATGAGATGCATCATAGGAAATCGCAAGTATGACACTATCACGTTTAAAGTAAAGTGAAGAATGGATTACGTCAATTATAATATAACTAGACACTATCAAGATCAAAGGACACATATGCTTTGCGACATGATTGTTAATAAAGACATAGGTTAGGGAGCTTACTCCACGACATTATCTTGTGAGGTGATGTTGTTAACTAGATAGATATGTGCAATAGCAGAGGAGTACACAAGGTGGACACGCCACAACATTTGGTAGCAAACATCAGCAAAAACCTCGATGGAGTAAATGGAGACTAAGGAGGCGGAGAGGCGAGCAAATCCACGATAACATAGTTCAACATAGAGGACAATGTCAAGCTACGAATTGACGCAACAATGAGGATAAGTAATGAGTTGCGACATGAAAAAAAAAAGACAAAGGCTACTAGCACAAACTAAGGATTTCCAGGGACAACAAGATAGTGAGCAATCCTAAAGATGGATTTGGTTGGACATGGTTAAGAAGACACAAACTTTAGACACCATGACCTAGGCCGACTTTGTACAAGTTTTCAGCAAAAAGTACTTCAATGCTATAGTACTAACAACTAGAGCTAATGAGTTTTTGACACTTACACAAGGTAGTCCTCCAGTCACAAAGTATGCCAAGAAGTTTGACAGACTGGCAAGGTTTACATCTGAAATAGTCTAAACAAAGGTCGTGAGAGTTCAAGGATTCTTAAGGAGACTGAAGCCTATGATTGTCAGGGACATCAAAATGACTAGTACAGAGCTAGTTAGCTATGCTGAGATTCTAGACAAAGCTTTAGACACTGAGTATATGAAGAGTTGTATATGAAAGTACGATGCTTCAAGGAAAGAGGCCAATAAGAGTAAGATCTTTTAGGAGAGTAACAAGAGGAGGCTTAGTAGGGACAAAGTAGTGGCATTGACAAAAGGCCCAAAGTCACTTCTCCCAATGGAAATCACAACAACCACAACAATCGCAATAATGATTAAAACTGTGGGAATCATCGAAGCAATAAAGTTGAGCACCCCAGCTGTCATAAATGCTTGAGACGTCATATGGGAAAATGTCAAGACGACACCAACAAATGTAAAAGATTGTCCGTGTCACCTAGGCTGTCAGTACGTGTCCGTATAGTGATGTGTTTTGGCTCCAAAATTCAAATTCAAATGCTCTAATCTCATTGGTTGATTCTAACGAGGTTCCTATACTATTTAAAGTGTTCATTTGAGTTAATTAGTGACTTGATCACTCACCTCTCTCTCTCTCTCTCTCTCTCTCTCTCTCTCTCTCTCTAAATGGACTCTCTCCAAGATTTTCATCAAGAAAGCTTGACTTTCATGAAGATTCAAGGCTTGTGAATCCCAATCTTATTCCATTATTGTAGCTTCAAGAAATTCCAAGGAGAAGGCTAGGAAATTTTTGGACAACAAATCTTCATTTGTGTCAAGCATTGTAACACTTGTGGTTCACATAAAATCATAGACTTATGATTTTATGTTAGAAGGTCTTTCTTCAAGAAATGTCTACTCTACACTCATTTATTTGTGTTTATGTACATTGAGATTATCTTCCATTAGAGTTAGATTACTTGTGATTATTTTTTTGCCTTGTAATACAAAACCAAGGTTATTAACCTGTCCCCAAACAATAAAAAATCTTTATCTCTAAACCTTTATTTTGTATCAAAGTTTGTCTATCTCTATGGTTTTTCTATTAACCAAAGATATGGAAGAAAGCTCCTCAATTCCAGCCCTTAACTTCATGTCTCAAGATCTAGTGAGAGTAGATGGATTCGATGGCTCAAATTTTGTAAGATGGCAAGACAAGATCAAGTTCCTCCTCACAACTTTGAAAGTTCACTACATTCTTGACAAATATTTGAAGATTTTGGAGCCCCCAAAGGATGATGATACTCAAGATGTGATCAAAGAAATGAAGAAAAGGGAAGAGGGTGAACTCATTTGTAGATGTCACATACTCAATGCTTTGTCGAATCGTCTCTATGATCTCTACACAAACACTACATCGGCAAAGGAGATATGGGAAACTTTTGAGAAGAAGTACAAATTCTGAAGAAGAAGAAGAAGTTACCAAGAAATTCATCATTACTCAATACATGGAATTTAAATTCTTTGATGGTAAATCCTTACTTCCCAAGTACATGAATTTCAAGTTATTGTGAATAAGTTGTTTACTCTTAAGATAACATTCCCAAAATCCTTCATTGTGAGAGGGATTATAGCTAAGTTACCTCCATCTTGGAGAAGTTATAGAAAGAAGGTCCTCCATAAGAATAAAGAGATATCTTTGGAAGAGATCTTGAAGCACCTAAGGATTGAAGAAGATTCTCATTCTAGAGACAGGTGCATGGACGAGTTAAATGTTGGGAAATCCAACGCTAATGCCATAGAGAAACCCTCTCAATCCAAAAGGAAGACTCACAATAAGACCCAACAAACAAGGATACTTACCTAGCCCCTAAGAAGAATGAAGGGAAATTCAAGGGTGTGAGAGGCACTTGCTTTGTTCGGGGCAAGAGTGGTCATATGGCTTAGGAATGTACAAATAGAGGGATATGACTAAAACTCCTTGAAAAATAGATTCTCTAATGATGACCACCCAACTTAAAGATTTTATACATCAAGTGTAGTGTTCAATGGGTAAGAACATGTTGATAAGGGAATAGTTTATAACATTAACAAATTAGAGCCCCATCTAGAAGAGGTTAATGTTGGTTGCTACCGGACATGAGGGTAGGGCATAGGATTTTAATGAAATTCAATTGAAGAGTAACAAGTAGTTATGATTGATTAAATACACAGTGAAATTGGTTAGGCACGAAGAGGTGCAAAAACCATAACGGTTTCACTAAAGTCAACATGTGAGAGGTATCTTTTGGTATAGGCATTTATAAATCATCTTCTTGGGTCCAAAGGGTTTCTTTAAAGTATATAAGAGTACCCAAAAGGTTTGGGAGCATTTGGGAATGTTTTGAGACAAGTTTTGGAGCGCCAAGTCAGAGGAATCAGCGCTGCGTCGCCTTTGGGAGGCAACACGTTGCTGGTCCTTTGAACGGACAACACATGCAATGCATCGCCTGGTTCTATGTGATACATCGCCTGGTGTAGGCGACGCGTCGCCTGGGCAGTCCATACGAGATCGTACAGTGACGAATTTTTTGCTCCAAAATTCAAATTCAAATGCTCTAATTGTAGGAAATACATATTGCATGATCTTTATTTATTTTCATGTAATTTTCATATTATCAAACAAACTTGTAAAATCCTAGAACATCCTCCTATGAAATTGATACAAAAAAGAGTAAAGTAAAGAAACTTACATTACACAGCGGAACTAGAACAACTCGATCCTTCAATCTCTCTAACTCTTGATTCCTTTCTGTAGCAGAGTATTATCAAGAGATTGAACTAGATCAGCAACACAGTCCTCCTTGCCAAGCCTTTGCTCAACCTAGAACTAGTATGGGCTGGTTCTCAACACAAGAGATAGAGATCTAGAATAGAAAAAGAGATTGAATGGCCTTAGCGTAAATTTATTTACAAATAATTTCACTACCTTATTAATTCCTCATGACTCCACTATAGACTCGAAATTGAACTTTTGAATTCATAGAATGTATTTTCCAAACCATAAATACGTTATCCATTGTTATAGCCTGAAATTCCGTATTTTATAAATACCAACTAATTACCAACTAATTATTTAATTAATCAATTAATTAGAAGCAGAATAATTAAGTTGGTACTGAAACATATATTCTGTAGCTGCAGACCAGGGTGATGTTACTACATACCAGAAAAGAACTAAAGTGCAGAAAATAAAAACACACAAGGTTTTTTTACATGGTATCAACAATCCTTGCAGATTGCTACTAGTCCACGGGGCCACACCCAGAGATAAGATTCATTAGAAAGATCTCAAAAATACAAAGTTTTGAGTTATGCATAAATAGACTCCCTCTTATTATATGTCGCAAGCTTGATGTATTCCACCTTAACAAACGAACCTTGCTGACCCTTCAAGAATTCGAACTCCCTTAGATTTGCTTGAAGTGTGCTTGCTTCCTCCTGAAGCAAGACTTGAACCACCTTCTCCCGAAGGCTTTGTAACGACCCAACTATTCTAGACCTTGGACCATTAAAAGCTACTATACTAATCTTAAGAAAACATACATATAAAATAACCATAACTTTATTATAAACTGTAACGCAAAGGTTAAATACATAAAAATACGGTTAGGGTGTGAGATCCCATTGTTTTGAAAATAAAACAAAACATAACTTAAATAATTGGTTACAAAATTAAGTGCGGAAAATATATAGAAATCATAACTAAAAAGACTTAAACAACTTCATCCTCCAATCGTCCACGCAGTCCACCGACTTCATTCTCCCTCAATACACATCCCCAAGCTGCCAAGAATCCTTCCCGCCGCCATAACTATTTTCCTGCACATATAAAACATAAAGGAATGAGCCTAATGCCCAGCAAGGAAAATCTACTACAAGCATGAAACATATACAAACACATAAACTATAAACTATAATCATATATGACTATATAAATACAACATCTATGACAATGGCCATCATACTTCTTGGGACTTGCTAGCAAAGCAATCATATGCCCATAAATTTACGGGCTAGTTATCTAAACAAGTCACATAAATTTATGGGGCTCGTTATCTAAACAATCATATGCCCAAGGAATCTACTATTGGGACTTGTTATCTAAACAAGTTATATATTTGTTATCTAAACCAATTATGTGATTGTTATCTAAACAATTCATATACTAAAATAACTAAAAACATATCATACTTACAACATAAACATATATCAACAACATAAAAGCATACAAATCTACCCTATTTTCCTTACCAAAAACCAGAATGTGAGAACAAGATCGAGACTTTGGAACACTCCTAAAAAAAAAGAATAGAGAGGTGGGTATACTAAAGAAAAGAGATGAAAACTACACCATCGAAAAGATACTTACCGACAAGAAATCTCAAGTTCGAAGAACTTAGATGCCTAACCAAGAATAAAGAATACTGAGTTAGGATTTGAGTAGAGAAAAACTATAAGAACAATATAGAAAGGAACTAGAATTAGGAATACCTTTAATGCTTCTATGACCGAACTACACCTCGAAACCGAAATATACTATGAACCTTACTTCCCAAGTGCTTGATAAGCTTATAATGATTAAGCTTATAACCCCAACCCAAGTGTTTAACACTCTAAAGTAATCCTAGCAGCTTGTAGACTCTGAACTCAGCTTGATGAATGAAGAAATGGCTGGGTACTAGGTCTTATTTATAGAGTTCAAGAATGAAAAGATCTTCATTTAGCTTGAATAAAACAATGGCTTTTTAATTGAAAAAAATTTGAATAATAGTTCCGTAGAGGCTGAAGACTCAGTCAGAAAGATTCTGGACTTATCAAGAAGTTAAGGATGAAAATGAGCTCGGTTTCAAAATTGTTTGAAAATACAGCCCTAGAGCTGATATATCGCCTGGGCTCATATGCCCGAGGCTTGTCGAGGTTGTCGTGCGAAGCTACGTGTTTTTCGTATCCTCGTATGGCGATATATCGCCCCCTAGAGCTGCGATATATCGGCATAGCTAAAATATTATACACGTAATTACACTTTTTCAGCCTAATTTGAATTGAGTAAACAACCTTTACTAAGTCCTTTAACGATTTCAAAGTTGCTGGCGGACCCTAGGATTTTCAAATATTGCTCTTAATAAACTTATTCCACAAAAATACTTAATTTCTCATTAAACATACACATGAAAAGTGTCATTACCTTAATGGGTCTATCTAAACCTTATAGTATAATAATTATCATCTTCATAATTAGTCATATTAATCAAACCTTAGGTTATAATCAATATTTTTAAACTATAGGTTAAACTTATAAAATCTACAAGTGTTACTACGAGTGTCCAACTAAGTCCCGGCTTGAACCAAAATCCACAGTCATAAATATACTACAACTACTACTAGCTATTACTATTACTACTACTATCTAACTAGCTAAGTAAAGTTCTTGGACTCTACAGGCTTGAAGAACCTTCTCCTGAAGGTTTGCACTTTGTTCATCTCCTTTGTAGAATTGTTTGAAGACTCAAAACAAGTACAAGGACACTGATAAACAGAGGTAGAGTCAAACTCACTCACCTCTACATAACAAAGACTCTCTTTTACAAATAAGAATGAAATACAAAAGAGGTAACTAAAACCTAGCAGCCAATATGAGTATTTATAGTCATTATACTCATATTGGGCAACTAATACACGATCAAAACCGACCTCAGCCCTCAAGGAAACTTTCCTAAAAGAATTCTCCAATTTGACAAGATTTCCTGATTCTGTAGCTACAGAATCGTGAGCTATATTTGGTAACAATCCATCCCTTGATGTAGGAATCTAGACTTCCCTTTAAAAACCTGATCATGCAATAAAACTCAATTATATGGTCAAATATAATGAGGTAATCGGCTGGAAAAAGACAGCTAATAAAGGTTTGTTTTTATAATAATAAAGCCACACTATTTTTGGCAAACTTTCCTAATATAGAAAATTTTGTCATTAATTATACCTTTATTATTTAAAACATATATCAATAATATATATTTAGGTACAACCGAATATAATAAGAAAATATAAAATATTTTTGTCAAATTAAATATGCCAAAAATGGAATTAACAATCTCCCCCTTTAGCACTTTGATTGACAAAATATTTTGGAGAAAACCAACAGGGATGAATTTGCAAAATAAAGTGTTAGAACAAAAAATGAGAGTATAAAAATACTCCCCCTGCATGAAAGCTTACTAACACATATAACAAAAAACATGATAACTTTTTAAACGGAAAAAGTTCAACGAAACTACAAACAAACAACTCCCTCTGAAAATAGGGTCCAGAGTTGTAATCCAAAAGATAATACTAAATACTACTCCCCCTTTTTGTCTATCAAATGAGCCAAAAACCACAAAAGACAACAAAAAATGACATTATAGTTCAACAAAAACAATAAAAACATAAACATTAATTCAACCAGCCATCCTAGCCACTTTGAATGTAATTCATGATGTTGTCCATCTTCCTGAGAAGCTGTCCTTGACTATTCTCCATCCTAGCCAAACGAGTATTGATTTTTGCCAGTTCTGCAGGTCCAGAAGTTGAAGTTGTGGCAGCAAGTGAAGCATTTGGTACTCCAGGAGAAGCAGAACGACCTGATTTCTTGGAAGATTTTCCTTATGAGGGTTTTTATGAGATTTTGAATGTCTGACCAATAGTGGGAGGCTCAATTGATTCATTCTCAAGAATCAATTCCCTTTGAGCAGATAAGATCTTATAAATCAAATTGGGAAACACAAGGTTAAGTTTGGGCTTTTTACCCTTTCTAAAAGACATAATTTGTTCCCAAATAAGATCAGCCAAATCAAATTAAGCACCAGTAGAGATTTTGTATAATAGAAAGGCAAGGTCATTAGAAACATTTACCAAATTGGAGCAAGGAAACCAATTGGACAAGGCAAACCTCATAAGCACTGCATGTTGATAAGTGAGTTGAGAGATGTGCATAGCATCGGTGAGCTCAACATCCTTGTCTCCAGTGAGTTCAGAAAATACTTCATGACAATCAAACATGACATCAGATGGCTCCATCATTCACTATAAAGGAATACCAGTAACAACACACATAAACTTTTCCAAACATGAAGGAGTTTTCATCTAGGCACTCATCGGTGATGTTGGCATAGAATTCCTGTACAACTCGATCCACATAGCCAGCAAAGCCAATCAAAGAGTCCATCCACTGCCTTTCTTTTAACAAACTAACAACTCCAAACGGCTTATGAGCAATCACATTATAATTCTTTTCAACAATAAAGTTTCTTGCCTCATAAAATTTCATATCTCTCTCATGATCATTATAGAAAAAATAATGTGAATGAGGTTTGAAGTTTTCAAGAGAGATACCAGATGGTCTTTTCCTTTTCAGAGGAGGAGCAGAATTTGGAGGAGCCAAGGGACATTTTCCTTTGCTTTTGTCTTGAGCAGCAGGTTTCGTAACAACAACAACAGGTTCTATAACAGCAGGTTCCTCTTCTGATGCATCACTTTCAGAACCAGAATCTCCCAACGATTTTTCTTTTTCTTGAAATTCTGCACTAGGATCAGATTCTGCCTCTGATTCTTGTTCCAAATTCTCAGTTTCTTCTTTTAAATCAGATTCTGTAGAAGATGCAGAAGGGGGGTGATTTTTGAAATTTTTCACCCGAGATGAAGAACCAACTTCCTTGACTTTGGGAACACCATGGGGACGAAGCACCTCAGTTTGCTTTTGAGTGGAGGTCCGAGAACGTGTTTGAGAACTCACCATTGGCACAGGAATAATGGCCCTTTCAGAGATTGTTCTAGAGGAACCTCCCTTTTGAGAAGAAGAGGACTTGGACAAAGATTTTTCAGATGAAAGAATTTCATCATGACCACTGAGACCAGGGGTGGTCGAGGCGATTGGAGAAGCTATCAAAGGTGGGGAATTCGGAGTGAATGACTTTTTTCTCGCCTGTGTTTTTTATTTCCTAGAATGTTTTGCAGGAGCAGAAGCCTGTCAGAGGAGAAGTTTGGACAGACGGGGAACCATAAACATGCCTCTTAGAACCACCTCGGGCATTCTTGGTTTTTTCCATTGAAAAGCTTGAAACTTTGAAAACCCTAGAAAGGAACTCTCACACGCAGAGAGAAAATTAACAGGGAAAAAAAACTGAAGAGAGTGTGAGAGGATTAGATCGTGGGTTAGGGTAAATATAAAGAGAAGGAATAGAAAGGGAAAGTGGGAAGTTACCTAAACCAGATTTTCAATTAATGCAATAACTCCCACAATATCATAAAATAAAAAATAACATTTCCTTACCTTTGACTTACCCGAAAAGAATAAAAGGGAAACAAACATTATAATTTTGCAATTAAATCAATAGTTTCAAAAAAAAAAAAACCATACACATGAAAATAGGACACCCCAAATCAAATAAAATGAAAAAAATAATTAAAAATAAATGACCAGCCGAAAAATAATGCCTCCCCATTTTTAATGATTTTTTCAATTTATGCATATATTTTTTTATGAGAAAAAAACGAAAAAGAAAAAAAATAAAGACAAAACACCAATAAACACAAGACAAACAACCAATACTTTAGAGCAAATTTTTTTGTCTTATAATAGAATAAAAACAAGACAAAGAAACAAATATTTTTATTTAAGCTCAACATGAAAATCGATCACAACTTTTTTTTTTTTTTTTTTTAAAATAAATCAAACCTTGATATTTTTGCCAACAATATGAAACACCATGTTTGCTTTGCCTTTGTTCTTGATGAAAAAATCAAACTCGAAAGAATGCACATATATTATTTTACCAAGCTAATTTCTTATTGCAATAAGACCATACAAGTTACACAGGAAAGGAATTTACTCAGTCACCAAAAAACATATTTTAAGAAATTCAATCAGTATGTAACAGCTTTTTAAAACCATTTTTTTAATTTTAATGCAATTGTTTTTTTTTCGAAAAAATGTGTCAAGCATTTGTGTGTGAAAGTGTAAGCAGGGAACATTGGCCAATTTGTCAAATAGACTTTTTCTGAGTGTTTATAACCAAAGGAGACACTGTCACACTACCTCAACGGCAGCCCTTTTCAACGGTAGCATATCCTCTACATAACTCCTAATTACATAGTACCAACTTACTCAGTACGACTTTCACACATTGAGATAGGTAACTATATTCTTCCAATGGAGCTTGAACACACATTTTTTATTTTTAT
Organism: Humulus lupulus; assembly: GCF_963169125.1. Taxonomy (NCBI): domain Eukaryota; kingdom Viridiplantae; phylum Streptophyta; class Magnoliopsida; order Rosales; family Cannabaceae; genus Humulus; species Humulus lupulus. Next base: position 186,777,578 of record NC_084794.1, on the reverse strand, counting down.
TTTTTTTGAAAATGGTAGCACAAACATAACACTGATTGAATGACCAAAATATTTCTAGGAGGAGTGATAATCTTTTCCTGAACTAAACCTGTATGAAAGCATTGCACCAAAAAAATAGTAATAAACATAATAATCAGCAATTCTCTTGAGTTTGAAACTTTCTTCTGGAACAAAAACAAAGACAACAACATTATGTCCATCAAGTCAAAGAAAAATATCAAGAACCATAAAGAACTCAAAATTAAATGGTACAAACCCCTAAGGATTTCCTTAGAGAAATAAAGCGAACCGAATAAAGAGCTTTAGTAAAAATATATGCTATTTGTTTGCTTGTTTCAACATATTCTAAGACAAGAATTTTATTTTCTACAAGGTCTCTAATAAAGTGATGACGAATGTCTATGTGCTTAGTGCGAGAGTGTTGAACATGATTTTTTGAAATATTTATAGCACTAGTGTTATCATAGAAAATGGTTAAAGTTTTCAAATCAAACCCATAATCTTCCATCATTTGTTTCATCCATAACAATTGGGTACAACAACTACCCCCAACAATGTATTCAGCCTCTGCAGTTGACAGAGAGATACAGTTTTGCTTCTTACTGTGCCATGAAACGAGATTGTTTCTAAGATAAAAACATCCACCCCTAGTAATTTTTCTATCATCTCCATTTCCTGCCCACTCAGCATCACTAAAGCACACCAAATTAGAGTTAGTGTCTTTTGAAAACTAAATCCCAAAATCAACAGTGCTATTTACATAGCGAATGATTCTTTTTACAGCAGAAATATGAGATTCCATGGGATTTCCCTGATAACGAGCACAAACACCAACACTATAACATATATCAGCACGACTAGTAGTAAGATAAAGTAAGCTACCAATCATGCTTCGGTACAAAGTAGGATCTACCTTCACTCCTTGTTCATCTTTGGATAATTTCAAAGTTGTGCTCATAGGAGTATTAGTATGTTTTGCGTTTTCAAGCCCAAACTTCTTCACCAAGTTTTTTGCATACTTACTTTGTGAAACAAATGTGCCATCATCAGATTGTTTCACCTGAAGACCCAAAAAATAGGTGAGTTCACCTACCATGCTCATTTCAAATTCCTGTTGCATTTGTTGGACAAATACCTGCACTTCAGAGTTAGAAGTAGATCCAAACACAATATCATCAACATATATTTGAGCAACAATAACATCAGATTTAATGTTTTTGATAAACAGTGTTTTATCTACATTTCATCTTCTATAACCATGAGAGATTGAAAATTCAGTTAGACGTTTATACCAAGCATGAGGGGATTGTCTCAAACCATATAACGCCTTGTCTAACCTATAAACATGATCAAGAAAATGTGGATCCTCAAATCCTTTGGGTTGCTCAACAAAAGCTTCTTCTTTCAAAAAACCATTCAAAAAAGCAGATTTAACATCCATTTGGTACAATTTAAAACCAATAATACAAGAAATAGAAAGAAGTAACCTGATGGACTCAAGTCTTGCTACTGGAGCAAAAGTTTCATCAAAATCAATACCCTCAACTTGAGTATAACCTTGAGCAACCAATCTTGCCTTATTTCGAATGATGGTACCAAATTCATCACTTTTTCTTTTGAAAATCCACTTTATTCCTATGACATTGGCACAAGTCGATCTAGGAACAAGTGTCCGTACTTTATTGCGAATGAATTGATCCAGCTCTTTTTGCATTGCCTGAATCCATGCTTCATCCATCAAGGCTTCCTTCACATTTTTAGGCTCTAAAGAAGAGACAAAACACACAAATTGAATCAAATTAGTCTTCTTCTAGTAACCATGCTCTCATCCATGTTCCTAAGTATGAGATCGGTAGGATGATTCTTTTTAACTCTGGAGGACGGTTCTCTTTGAATTAGATCAGTGATTATGTTTTGTGATTGCTCAGTTTCTTTCTCCGTTGAAGTTTCTGAAAAATCATCAGTTGTAGCTACAGAATCTTGAAGTGTAGCCTCAAATGAAGATTCTGTGATCGCAGCCAAATCGTCTGCCAGTTCAGGAGACTTTTCCAGCAAACCTTCAATCTGTTCTTCTGTGGATAACACAGAGAAATCTCTTAGATCATCAGTAACAACATTAGTAGATTCCATCATAGTTTGGGTTCTCATATTATAAAGACGATAAGCCCTACTGTTAATATAATATCCTATAAATACACCAACATCACTTTTTGCATCAAATTTACCAGTATGATCACGATCCTTTAAAATATAACAAGCACTGCCAAAAACATGAAAATGACTCATATTTGGTTTCTTACCTTTCCAGATCTCATAAGGAGTCTTATGAGTACCTGGTCATAAAAACACCCTGTTGATGGTGTAGCAAGCAGTGTTAATTGCTTCAGCCCATAGACGGTTGGTAAGTTTCTTGCTGTTTAACATTACCCTAGCCATCTCTGTCAGAGTTCGATTCTTTCTTTCAACGACTCCATTTTGTTGAGGAGTTTTAGGAGCATTCATGAGAAATACCTTTAGATTTACAAAACTCATCATAAACAGTATTTTCAAATTATTTTCCATGATCACTCCTAATCCAAACAATCTTTTCCAATATTACAATCTTTTTCCACACACAATTTCAAACAAAGAGATTTAAAAGCATCAAATGTATCAGATTTTTCTCTCAAAAAATCTACCCATGAAAACCGAGAGAAATCATCAACACACACAAAAATGTATCTTTTACCATTCAAACTTTCAACCTGAATTGGACCCATTAGATCCATAAGAAGAAGTTTAAGAACTTTGGAAGTATTCACATCAGGAATACTTTTGTGAGAAATTTTCAGTTGCTTACCAAGTTGACATGGTTCGCATTTTCCCACAGATTCTTTATCCAGTTTCGGTAATCCTCGAACAATTCCTACATTTGACAGTTTTTTCAAATTTTTGAAATGAATGTGTCCAAGCTTTTCATGCCATAAATCAGTAGAGTTATCTATGGCAGAGTGACAAGTAGCATAGGTAGTGAGAGTGTAACAATTATCATTAGATCTAAACCCTTGCAAAATAATTTCATCTTGGTTATTAACAACATAGAAACAGTTACTATCAAAATTAACAATGTAACCCTGATCACAAATTTGACTAACGCTAAGAAGATTAGCTTTTAGTCCTTCAACCAACATTACATTCTTAAGCCTGGGTAGACCTTCAAAATTAAAAGTTCTCATCCCTATGACATTTCCAGCCAGACCATTACCAAACGTAACTTCTCCACATTGCATTGGTCTAATGTTGACAAGAAAGTCTTTATCACCTGTCATGTGCCTAGAACAACCACTGTCAAAATAACACATTTGAGAAGCAACAGTTTTAAAACAAGAGATACCAGCAAGACATTTATTTTTGACAACCCATTTTTTTTTTTTTTTGAAAAACATGTTTATTTTGAAACACTTTAAATTTCCAAAAAAATTAGAACTAAACATGTTCTGCAAAGTAAGACATCTATGTCGAATGTGACCTTTTACTCCACAAAAATGACAAGAGGGAATAAAATGTTTCTTTTTCCCATGGGAATTTTCAGGTTTACCTGACTGCTTTATTTATGTAGAAACAGAACGTTCAGCTGTAAAAACAGAACCCTACAAAGTTGAATCAGAATATCCAGAAGATATATTTTCAGATTTAACAAATTTAGTATTCATTTTCAATTAAGTTTCAACAAAACCCAATCTAGCATGACTCAGTTGACCTGAATTCTGAACCTCCTCAAAAATGTTAGAACCTAGATTTAACATTTCTTTTCAATTTGTCAAGTTCTTTTGTCAAAAATACAATTTCAGATTTTTTTTAACATAACTCAATTTCACAACATTTATTCTTTTCTTCAAGATCTTTGATGTTGTGAGACAATTCTTTATTCATTTTAACCAAGGAACGATTTTCAGTATAAACCTGTAACCACTTACCATACATTACCTTGTACGATTCAGCCAATGATTCCTCATTGAGTTCTGACTCGTCTGAATCTGAGTCAATTTCCTTGTTATCGACATCAGTCAAGGTATTGTTTAAACAAAAAAAATTTCCTCTTTCCTGAAAAGCACTTGACAAAACATTGGTTAAAGCAACTTTCTCATTATCCTCTTCACTACTTTCAGAATCATCATCACTCTAAGTAACTTTAAAACATTTTTTATTCCTTTTCAATGTGTTGGCACATTCAGATTGAATATGACCATAACCTTCACATTCCCAACATTTAATACCCTTTTTATTGTTTGAAACAAAAGGTTTAGAAGAGGTGTTACCTCTTGGAGTTTTTGAAAAATTCTTTTTATTTCCAACCTTTTTCATGAATTTTTGAAAATTTCTTGTTAACAAGGCCATTTCATCATCTTTCTCATCATCAGAAACATCTTTTTCAGAAACTTTAAATGCAATACCTTTGCTTTTTTCAATTGAAGGATTCGACTTACCCTTTTCTTTATTTGTTGATTTAGTTCAAATGTTCTTAACGAACCCATAAGCTACTCAACCTTTATTTTGCCAAAATCCTTAGCTTCCTCCATTGCTAGCAATTTCATATCAAACCTATCTGGAAGCACGCGAATAATTTTTCAAACCAACATAGATTCATCTAGTTTTTCTCCCTAGGCAAAAAACTCATCAGCAATATCAGACAACTTTTCATAAAACTCAGATAACGTTTCAGTTTCCAACATTCTTAATTCATCAAATCTAGTTTATAACATGGTAAAACGTGATCTCTTTACATCAGCAGTACCTTCAAACTAAGTTTGAAGGATTTTCCACGCCTCCTTTGCAGATTCACAAGATGATATCAATTTTATAAAGCCTTCACCAACACCATTAAAAATTGCATGCAAAGCTTTATTATTATAACCAGATAATTTTTCATCTTCAATGGACCACTCCAGTTCAGATTTTACCTTTGAATTACCTTCATCATATTTTTCAATTGGTGGAGTCCAACCCAAGAGTATAGATCTCCAAGCCTTCTCATCTTGTGACTTGATGAATGCCCTCATCCTGACCTTCCAGTATGAATAATTAGTGTCATTTAATAGAGGTGGCCGAGTGATGGAGTTTCCTTCTGCAAAGAAAGACATCTCACACAAAAAAAATTAAACGGAATAATATAACCTCAAGATCTCACTAAGAGTTTACTGACTCGCTCTAATACCAATTGAAATTATGTATTTTATAATTACCAACAAATTATTTAATTAATCAAATAACTAAATGCGGAATAATTAAGTTGGTACTGAAACAGCTATTCTGTAGCAACAGACCAGGGTGCTGTAACTACATACCAGAAAACCAGAAAAGAACTAAAGTTCAGAAAATAAGAACACACAAGGTTTTTTTACGTGGTATCAGCAATCCTTGCATATTGCTACTAGTCCACAGGGCCACGCCCAGAGATAAGATTCATTAGAAAGATCTCAAAAATACAAATTTTTTGACTTATGCATAAATAGACTCCCTCTTATTATATGCCCCAAGCTTGATGTATTCCACCTTGACAAATGAACCTTGCTGACCCTTCAAGAATTCGAACTCCGTTCGACCTGCTTGAAGTGTGCTTGCTTCCTCCCGAAGCAAGACTTGAACCACCTTCTCCCGAAGGTTTGCACTTTGTTCACCTCCTTTGTAGAACTATTTGAAGACTAAAAATAAGTACAAGGACACTGATAAACAGAGGTAGAGTCGAACTCACTCAACTCTACATAACAAAGACTCTCTTTTACAAATAAGAATGATATACAAAAGAGGTAACTAAAACCTAGCAGCCAATATGAGTATGTATAGTCATTATACTCATATTGGGAAACTAATACACGGTCAAAACTGACATAAGCCCACAAGGAAACTTTCCTAAAAGAATTCCCCAATTTGACAAGATTTCTTGATTTTGTAGCTACAGAATCGTGAGCTATATTTGGTAACAATCCATCCTTTGATGTAGGAATCAAGACTTCCCTTTTAAAACTTGTTCATGCAATAAAACTCAATTAAATGGTTAGATATAATGAGGTAATCGGCTGGAAAAAGACAGCTCAAAAAGGTTTGTTTTTATAATAATAAAGTCACACTATTTTTGGCAAACTTTCCTAATATAGAAAAGTTTGTCATTAATTATACCTTTATTATTTAAAAAAAATAAAACATATATCAATAATATATATTTAGATACAACCGAATATAATAAGAAAATACAAAATATTTTTATCAAATTAAATATGCCAAAAATGGAATTAACATAACCATTATAGTCGGTCAATTCTCTATCGATGACTTACTAACGAGCTGGGTGCAAGTTCCTTATAAATGATATTTCTGTGAACTTAATAAAACAATTGAGATCTCAATCATTTAACCTTTTGAACAAAGCAATTAAGGAAATCATATTTTCACTTCTCATATAGAAGTTATAGATTTCATATCAATGAATAATACTCTCACTCAATTACACTACTAAATCTCTAAGATGTAAGTATGGGCTAGACCGTAGGGTAAGCGGGTAATGAACAAGTCAAAAGATTTAAATAATATAATTAGCAAAAAATTATCACTCATGTTGACGGTGAGAACTCGTCAACTAAGTTAAGTTGGAAAGAATTGCAGAATAAAGATTATCAATAGAAAAGCCTTAGAAATTTAAGTATCAACTCTAAGAACAATTGCAGAACAACAATGGTGAAATCGATTTTCATTCACTATGGTGTCTTTGCTACAGTAAATTTTCCAACCCCCTCTCAAATGGAAGTGGAGTCCATTTTATAGTGGGCTCTAATGGCCCCTGATACATTGTGGTCCAGGGGACCAATCTGTGCACAAGTACACTATCAGGAGAGTGGTATCAGGTGTAGTCGTGTCGGCTCTGGTACATAGTCAGAGTCCATGGGAGCACCTCACCTTTTGTACCCGGTCATGACTCCACCACTCGCTTTGTACGAGTGTCAGAGATGTGGCGGTGGTGTAGCCACTCTTCGTACTATTCCCAACTGCCACTACTTGTCGGGCACAGGTGTCAGGCCCGTCCCCTGATCCTAGCAGGCATGTACATACCCCTTTTGAGGTACCTTGTTCGTACTCTTTTTGTCTCTTGTGGGCCACCTTGACCACTGTCATTATGCACGCGGGGCCTTGGGACGAGATCCGTTGGGGCGAGGTTGTCTCACACGCATAGCCCTTTGGGAGAGGCCTTCACGAGATGCCGAGAGGGTGGCACAGCCTCGCGGCTGGGCTATGACTAGGGCCTCGCACGGCCGAGGCAGCACGGCCTCGCGTGGATGAGGCGGCAGGGACATGGCCTCACGGCTGGGCCTCGGGCGTGGCCTCGCGTGGACGAGGCGGCATGGACACGGCCTCGCGCTTGGATGCGGCCGAGTGAGACAGGGCGGTGCCTTGTGCCTGGGCATGACCGAGTGAGGCAAGGCCTCGCGCCTAGGCGTGGCCGAGCGAGGCAGGGCCTCGCGCCTGGGTGTGGCCGAGCGAGGCGGGGCGGTGCCTTTCGCCTGGGCATGGCTGAGTGAGGCAGGGCCTCGCACCTAGACGTGGCCGAGCGAGGTGGGGCCTCGCGCCTAGACGTGGCCGAGCGAGGCGGGGCCTCGCGCCTGGGTGTGGCCAAGCGAGGCGGTTGCCAGAGGACGGTGGCCCAAGCGTCCCGCGGCTCAGACACTCATTTAGGCCTTTATGGGACCTTAGCGCGCGTCTTGGATCTTTTATGGGCGTGGAATATTGAGCATCCACAACTCATAATAAAGATTGACTTAACCTATACTCAACGTTGTGAGATTGATTATACTCGATAATAACAATACTTACTAATCAATCAATAATCAATATCGGTCCTAGTTTGATGTAACCAAATACATCCAATCTTATTTACTTGGTCAATTCCTTGGACAAGACATCACACCCAAAATGTGTAAGTAGATCATATCGTAAATTGCCTAATTAGTGAAAATCCAATACATTGATTTAATCTTAGGACTCGTTCTTTTGAACATATAATTACAACTATAATCCATTGTGACCTAGTCACTATAATTGTAACTATCCATATGTTCAATATTTTATAAATGTTTGTATTATTTCAATAATCATGTAATAAAACAAGCAAGCAACATGGTTGTCAAACTAAATCATTTCTACTCCTTTTATTGGCAATATAAAATCGCATTACATGTCCAACATGGTTTTATAAGGGCATAAAACCCAACAAACTCTCAATTGCCCTTTTAAAACAAATGAAACATGTTTCTCAAAACCATTCATTCTACATGCTTCATAATTATGCTCTCTACTTATATCTTTGTAAAGGGATATGAAAGACTGCCTTCCAATGCTCTCTTCATCACTTTCACATCACCCCTTCACCACATATCCTTGATAATGTGATGATTTCTCTCTATATGTTTTGCTCTTTTGTAGCTTCGAGGTTCTTTCGAATTTGATATTGCCTCATTACTATCACTAGACAAAATGAGTGGTTTATCCATTTCTAGAATAACATCGAGATCCATATGGAACTTCCTCAGCCAGACTATTTCCTTAGCCACCATAGACACGGCTATGTACTCAGCTTCCAAGGTGGATTATGAAATGGCATATAGCCTAAAGCTTCTCCAAATCATAGCTACTAAGATGGCAGACAACCTATTGCTTCTCCAAATCATAGCTCCACCCTAAGAGTAAACACATTTTTCAGAATTAGACATCCTGTCATCAACATCAGTCTCAAATTTGAATCTGTGTAGCCATCAAAGATCCACCTGAAAAGACTAACATATAGTCTCTATTCCATCAAAGATATCGGCCTCCATCTATTGTTCATTTCCAAGGTTTTAATGGCACTTTCTCACCACTCCCACTGCATAGCAGATCTTCGATCACAACACACAACATAGCATGCATTAGAGTTCTAATTGCAAATGCATAAGGAATTCGTTACATATTTTGTTTCTCTTGAGGAGTCCGTGGAGACTGCTGCTTAGAAATATAAATTCCATGTCAAGACGCTAAACATCCTTTCTCAAAAATTTGTTACAGAGTAACGACCAAGCACCTCAGCTAAGTAGGTCGCTTGAGTTAGAGAAAAAATTTAGTTATTTCTATCCCTAATGATCTAGATACCAAGGACAGAACTTGATACAATGAAATCTGGAATTTCGTTTCCTACCAGTTCTTTATGTCTGATAATTTCTTAACATTGTTTCCAATGAGTAAGATATCATCTACATAAAGGACTGAGAACACCACAATGTCTTTTTTCCTAAGTTGTTGAACACAAGGGTCAACTACATTTTATTAAAAAAAATAGGTCTTAATGTTTCCATTTAACCTTATGTTCCAGGAACGTGAAGCTTGTTTAAGTTCATAGATTGACCTACTCAGCTTGTTAACTTTCTTGTTCAACTATTTTAAATCCAATTCATTGATCAATGTAAATGGCCTCATCAAGATAGCCATTAAAAATGTTTCTTTGATGTCCATTTACCTTATCTCTTAATCAAGAGTTATGGCAATGGATAAGAGTATACTAAATGAATTTTTACATGGCTATCGGAGAAAAAGTTTTCTCTAAGCCAAATTTCTCTCTCTGTCAGGAGTCGAGCCTTAAATGTCTCGACCTTTCCATCAGCTCCTCTCTTCTTTTTATAGATCCACTTGCACCCCATGGGCCTAAAGTCCAATGATACATCTACAAGATCTCAGAAAAATTTAGTGTACTTAGACTCTATGTCCTAGTACTTGACTTCAAGTCAAAGATCCCTTTCAGACTTACCCATTGCCTATTTAAGGGCCAACTGATCATTGTTACTTGTGTCCCCAACCAGCTTATAGTTTTCACTATCCATTTCTTAGGTACCGGGTTCTGAGAAACCCTCCCACTATGATGTGGCACCGTAACCTTCTAACTTGGATTAGTGGTTTCTAAATCTACGTTCTTTTCATCGACTTGCGTTGGTGAGGATGGAACAATAGTTTATCATTTTTCCATCTAATACTATTTTGCTACGAGGTTTGAAAATCATTATGTAGTCTTTATCAAGAAAAGTAGTGTTTGTAGAGCAAAAAACTTGTCTATTGGACTATAAAGCAAACCATCCTGAGTAGCTATGGGATAGCCAACAAAAAAGAAAACCTCAATTCGTTGTTCTAGCTTTCCTACCTTTTTCCTCAAGACATAAACATGACACCCCCAAATTCCATAATGACATAAACCAGGTTCACGAACATTCCATAATTCTAGCTGTGTCTTAGAGACAGTTTTGAGACGGCACAACATTTAAAAATGTCACATGTGGTCTAGGTAGTATGTCTCCTGAAAATATCTGGGTAAGAAATTGGTAGACTTGAATAGCTTATCATAGAACACAGTTTCATAAACACGCGATTCACGCCTCTCAGCAACACTGTTCTGTTGCGAAGTCCTTGGGACAACTTCTTTAGAGAATTCTCCAAGTTCAATTAAATGATCTTGGTTCTAATTATCCAAATATCCTCCACCCCAATCTGATTGCAAGATCTTTAACGTTTTACCCAATTTGGTTTTAAAGCCATAGCAATGAATTCTTTGAACTTCTTAACAAACTCTCAGAATTCCTATACTTTAGGTACTTACATGAGACTCTAGAGCAATCGTCAGTGAATGTGACGAAACACTCATAACCACCCCTCGCTTGAACATTCATTTGTCCCCAGACATTTGAATATACTAGCCCTAGTGGTTCTTTGGACGTTACTCCTATCACAGAGAATAGGCGCTTTGTCATTTTTCCCTCGACATTAGATTCACAAACAGGTAGGTCACCCTAGGTGAGTTCCCTCAAAGGTCTAGCCTTTGTTAGTCTTATAATCCTATCATAGAAAAAATGACCAAAGCGAAGATGCCAAAGGTATTTCATTTCTAACGTTATTGACCATTTTTTGTTTAACAACCCTAGATTTAGCTTTCTTAAACAACTCATTATTTAGTACATAGATTTTGTTTGGTTGCAATAGGTATAGCTTGTTTTCCATGCATCCACCCCACAATTGACATCCATTTAAAGAAACTGGATTTTATTACTTGTGAAAGTAACTACAAATTGTTGATGATGTAATAAAAAAAAACTGAAATTAAAATTTCCACCAAAAATTGGAATAAAGAAACATTGTCTTAAAACAATATATTTTATTTCCATAATTCATTCAATCTTATCCTTTTGCCCTGTCTGATGCAAACAACCCTTGTCAGATTCCAAGTTGTGGCTTTTTATCCTTCATGGTTTTCCCAGTGCTAAAAAGGTGTAAAAAAAATACATGCATATTTAGTAGATCCTGATTCAGCGATCCAAAACTGAAGTATCATCCTATAAAATCACATGCATCCAAGAAATATTTCATTATCTTAGGTTCCATATGCCTTGAGTGCCGGGAAATCTTGTTCCAATTCCCAGTCTCCTTGTAGTTGGAAACATTCCCCTTTAGTGTACTTATAATCAGGTCTTGCTCCAAGATGTTTTGCATCATTTGGTGCCTTGCCAGTGGACTTCTTATTCTTTTTGTTTGAATTTCTTTCTCATCTGTGCTTTGAAGAGGAAGCTTAAAGCAACTTCTCCTTGAGCTTGTTTAGTAGTATTTTCCTTCTTTCCTTTGCTCGAACCACCATTAACAATCCTCTTTGAAGGATTCAGTGATCGTTGGATAGGAAAAACAGGAATATCTTTGATTATCATGAACTCGATATTGTCCATAATCAACACCATGTTGATGTTGGACAAACATTTTGTGAGGTTCTCACCATAGAGTAACCTTTTAGAGATTAGAGAGAGTATGGGGTGGGAAGCCTAGATTTACGATTATCAACTAAGTAGAAATCAACACATTGCTTGACAAACATTTATTCATTAAATTTTTAGAAATAGTATAACATACAAAATGTTTGAGATAAGCAAAATATTAAATCTGTTATCTTCTATTTCTTAGGTACTTTAACTAGTCGTGAGCCCATATGTCCTGGTAGGCGAGAGTCACAAATATTCACTTAGTTAAATAGAGAAACATCTCAATTAATAAAATGTCATAGACTTTATTAACTACCTATTCATTTGATCAAAGTATTGAAAACTCATATGTCCCGGTAGACGAGAGTCACAAATATTTCATACTTTATGAGTTTAACCCACGATTTCGATTATTATAGACTTAATTCCTATAGTCACCGTAGGGATGAGTCTATAGAAGGTCCATCTATAACAATCTATCATAGGAAATTTAATCATGTTAAGAATTCCAATGAACATCTTCTGTAGGGAGACGAAATTAAAGCGCCATGAGGCCCCATTGAACTCTAACGTTGTTAAATCAACGGTGGAGATCAAATTCAAATTTTTAAAACTCATTATTAAATATTTTAGTATTGTATTCTTTTTTTAAAATATCAACTTAGGTTTTCCAAATTATTAAAATAATCCATAAACCAACTAAGGTTTGCCAAATTATTAAAATAATCAATAAACTATAGTTTATAATTTTCCCATTAATTCTAAGATTACCATTAAAAACTAATTCAAAAAATAGAATTAATTTGTCTCTAATCAATTATTAGTTCCAACTAAAAAAGTAACCTAATACAATTAAGTCCAACTTAGGTAAATGGGGCGTAACAATTCGAGCTTGCATGGAGGAGAGCTGAGTTCAATATGTCGGACCCACTACTAAGGCTCCCTAACTTCCACACAAAGCCCAAAAAGAAAGGAAATTGAACCTTCATTTTATTAATTGTTATTCAATTGATTAGGCACAATCTAGTAATGCAAAGAAAATGAGCATTCACAAGTTGAACCATCCACAAGATAGGAATTTAAACTTTACATGTTCAATTCGGCCCAAATAAAACCTAACATTTTATGAAAATTTTATTTGATTTTTCCCACATTTTTCAAACACAAAAATTGGGCCATGATTATACTTATATTTAAAGCCCAAATGTAAAAAATAACTTAATAATGATGCTTGATATGTTAATAATTGGATGGGTTTAACATGTTACTCTATAAGCATGTATTATTAAATTATGCAAATATAGCACAACAATATACTATTTTGTAAAATACCATAATTAATTAACATAGAATTCATCAGATAAAATTCAATACAATTAATTAAACAAGTTCCAAAATATTATACTAATTAAAATAGAATTTATCAAAAAAAATTATTTTCAAATAATTAATTTAAACTAGATTGCTAAGTTGTTAAGAATGACAAGATAAAATATTTTAACCAATTTTAAAATATCAAAATATCTTTTACCCAAATTTAAAATATCTAGAATTATCTATTAATCAATTTCAAATATTTTAAACAATAAAATTATCTTGAATAATCAGATAACTAATGTTATCCCCAAAATTTCAGTTCGATGACGTGGCAATCAGAAGTGACAAGTGGCAATGCATGTTCAGTAAATGGCACAATAAATGTGTTGGCTCTTCGAAGTTGTGATAAAGTGATCTGACCGACCTGATAGAATTTATGTCCGACCGGTAAAGATTTTTGATTGACCAGTTAGGAGTTTGGCCGACCAGTCAGTCATTTTGGCCGACCAGTCATTTATTTTGGCCGACCAGTCATTTGTTTTGCCCGACCAGTAAAGTGTTTTGCTAGACCAGAGATGTGTCATGCTAGACTAGAGGTGTGCTAGAGGAGTGCTTTTCTTATACCGACCAGAGGTGTGCTTTGCCGATGAGAGGTGCTTGCCTATGTCCTCAGTAACAGCTTCAACCTGAATCATTCTCAATAGCCGCGGGAATCTCTCAGATATCTTGTAATAATAGTTATATTATTGTAATTTAAATTCATTTATATTTTATTAATTAAAGTCTGTTGAAAGAATTAAGGACCCGGTAAAAGGGAGATATCTGATGTACGATCAATGAGCCTATAAATAAATGGCTCATGGCATCATTTGGGGGCATTTGATCTTTTTAGACTGAGAAAAACTCTCTAGTTTGGAGACTTTGGGACTGTTACTTGGGGTATTCTTGGGGCATTATCTGAGAGAGTTTAGAGAGAGAAACTATGTATTTTTCTACTTACACTTAAGAAACTCAGTTGGCTCAAGTTCATCTGATCTTAAGTGTAGGATATATATCACAACTCCAAGTGGATTAGGCTATTACCAATAAATTGGGGCTGAACCACTATAAAATTATCAGTGTCGTATTTTTCTCTTGAAGGTTTATTGTAGTTTTGACGTCTACTCTTCGTTGGCCAAAATCGTGGTTAACATTTTGGTGCTTTCATTGAGAGCCTGAAGAGAAGAAACACACGACTATCAAAGCAAGATGGCGCCCAAGAATACCAATGTGGCATCCAAAAAGTCAGGCACGTCAAAAGAGCCTGCTAGATCAGAAGGTCCTGAACCGCAGAACCCAGACACTGAGCCCAGGGTCTCTCTCGAGGAGACCACTCCAGAAGTTGAACAACTCCAGGAAGTAATAGGCGCTTTGCAAGAGGAGATGATGCAATTCAATGCTCAGCAGGAGTCTTTCATTGAAGAGATGACCAGGCAGAGAGCGACGTTAGAGCAGCAAAGGCGCGATATGGAGGCCAGAAGCGAAGAGCTCAGACAATGACAGGAGGAAGTTGACCAGAGACATCGTGAAGCAGCACTTGCTCTAGAAGTGACTACCCAATTGGCCCAAGACAATGCTTAAGTCGCGACACAAGCAGCCACCCAGGGAACAAGAAATAATAATGCTGGTCGGAGGACCACTGACAGAGCCAATTCTCGAGGACCGGACAGAAGCAGGAGTAACCCCCCTGGTCAGGAAGATGATGGGGTCTACTCTAGAACTGCATCAACACAAAGGGAGAACTCTATAAATCCCTCCAGGAGCCACCAATCAGAAACTTTGAGATCAGGAAATCACCGATCGGGCAGTAAGTAGACCCCACCCAGGACTCCTCGAGATAAGGGAACTTCACAGTTCAAAGATGGACATGGTCATGATGAGGCTGATGGTCATGATGAGGCTGATAGTCATCACACCGACCAGTCAAAGGATAAAGAAGACAACAACCCACAAGGAGGAGAAGATTGCCCGGGACGTACCGAAAAGCCTCCACTGCACTCCGGCCAGCAGCGTAGTAAGCCCTCTGAAAAATTGAAGAGTACAGTGTTCAATCGGGCAGGAGAGCATGCTTCCTAGAAGGATCTAAGGGACGTTATCACCAACAAAAGGAGGATCGTCCCAGTCGAAGGGAAAAATCTGAACTGCCCTGCCAGTCAAGTAGAAATACTTGACGACAATGCACCAAATGGTAATGCCCGACCAGGTGGTCAAGACCTTGGAACTTCGCCAGTTGCACCAGCCATCCAAGCCCAGCTTGACGTGCTAACAGCAACAGTTCAAGGTTTGTCAAAACGACCTTCCGGGATGGATGCGATAGACCACCGGAGTGGCAACCCATTTTGTGCCCGGATTAGAGCAGCCCAGCCACCGGTAAAATATAAAGCACCGGTTCGGCCAGTATATACAAAAAAGGCAGATCCCATCCAACATGTTGGGAAATTTAAGGACCAGATGGAATTTCTCGGAGTAAGTGACAATTATCGGTGTAGAGTTTTCCCGACTACATTGTCGGATACTATCCAGGAATGGTATTGTAAGTTTAAGCCGAATTCCATTACCTCTTGGGAAGCATTCAAGAAGGAGTTTTGTAGAAAATTCAACACTGTCAGGACTCCACCAGTTTATGCCAACCACTTGGAAGATATCAAACAAGGAAAAGATGAGTCTTTAAAGAATTATATACCGAGATTCATAAGAGAATCCAATAGAGCAACTGCTGTAGGAGACGAGGGGAAGATGGTTTCCATATCTGCTGGGATAACTTATCGGAGCCCTTTGTGGGATAGTATGCATAGAAATCCAATTTCAACACTTCAACAATTTCTTGACCAAGCAGACAAGTATATAAAATTGGATGATGCAATTGATAAAGAGGAGAATGGCATAAACAATCCGGGCAGATCAACTGACCCTCCTAAGAATGGTAGAAAGAAACGCGGAAATAACGGGTCTGAAAACCATGAGGAAAGGAAAGCAAAGCTGAGTTCAAACGAAAAGCCAACCACGTATGAGCCTCAGTTCACTAATTACACCACTCTCTCGGCCAGCCGAGCGGAAATATATCTTGCTAGTCATGAAGAGGTTCCCTACAAAAAACCTCCACCCATCAGGAAAGAGATGAGGAAGAGAGACATGAATAAGTTTTGTTGTTTCCATGGAGATTATGGTCACGACATGAATGAATGCAATCATTTAAAGGACAAGATAGAGTTTCTTCTTCGGTCGGGCAAGTTGAGAAAGTACCGAGCAGAGACAACCCAAGGAGAAGGAGGCAGCAGCAATCCTGGGTTCAAATGACAAAGATCTCCACCCTTGCAGCCTGGGCCTGTGGACTTTACCTTAGACACTATATGTGGAGGTCCACACTTGGCTGAGGATAGCAACAAAGCAAGGGAGAGGTATGCCGAGACACTTTGCATGAGCGGGAGTGCTAGGATCAAGAACCACTTGAACGGCGAGCGCCTGTGAATATATTATTTCTAAATACCGATTTCAAAGCGATAGCTTAATTTCAAGTTGTTTTATTTGTTATTTAAGTTTAGTTTATGAGCTAGTTATTTTCCAACCAGTCATTTAATTTTTGAACATTTTTTGTTGTTTCAAACTCGTTATTAGATACGTTTTGTCCTTTTTAATTTACGAGTAATAAAAGAGACTACGCGCAGCGTGGTTGAATCTTGCTACAAATGTGCATGTGTGTTAATTATCCGAACAGTGTTCAACTGGTCAGTAAAATCGAACAGTCTTCAACTGGTCGATACATTCAAGCAGTGTTCAACTGCTCGAATATTTTCAATATATTATATGTGTTTCACGAGCAATTAACTGCTCGAACAGATTCAGTCAAGTAACAAGTGACCCAGGATCTTCCAACCCTCGATCGATTGGGGGGCACATGGGGTATGCTGGTATATAATTTAACACAGGCAATAAGAGCATGATTAAACATATCTGTTTTTAGGCTGACTTGTAAAATTTTGAAGTCAAAAAAGGCCATTAAGCTAACTTGTTTGACAAAGTTAGAAGCAAATATTCGTGTGACAATAGACATTATGCTCATAAAATATTAGAGCAATAAGAGTGTGAGAAAGTATAGTTAGTATGGACTTATGAAATGTCTAGAATTTCTAAGTTAGAAAACTAAGTACTCATACGAAAATATAAGGCATACATCAGAGTGACTTTACCATTCATAAAAACTTATAAATTTTTAAGTCTAAAAAGACTTAGAATGTTTCAAGTTAACAAAGTAAAGTAAAGTATAATTTCCAACAGCTCGGCCTTACGAGAAAAATATAAAATCTGCTAAGCAACAGTTGTCTTCACAAAAGTATAAGAAAAAAGAGTACACTACTAGCCAGATACAAAGTTTAGCTGATCAGGTGCAAAGTTTTCCTGGTAGCTAGAGCAGATACAACTTCCCTGGTCGGCTGAGCATATATCATTTGTTGAGTAGGAAACTCTGTTGTTGAGCATGACTAACAACGATGAGTCCCTGGAGTGAATCAAACAAACACGAACAAATGAATGCAAAGTAAATACTACATAGTGAAAAAATGTCTTTGAGAAGAGAAGTCAATTTTCCTCAAGATTGATTGAGAGATTCGAACAAGGTGTTTTGATGGTGTTTGGAGGAATAAGTTTTAGGCATATGCTTAAGTAGCTATGACATACGCCCGATCAGTTGGGTGATGGCCGAGCGGATGCCGAGTATGCCCAAGCAGGCCCGCATGCGCTTCCGAAGGCTGGTGTCCGAGTAGCTAGGGATGCATCCGAGCGGATGTTGGCTGCGTGTCCGAGCAGCTGGGGTTGCATCCGAGCAGATGTTGGATGCATGTTCGAGCAGCTGGGGCTGTGTCC
The DNA here is from genome assembly GCF_963169125.1 of Humulus lupulus. Taxonomy (NCBI): domain Eukaryota; kingdom Viridiplantae; phylum Streptophyta; class Magnoliopsida; order Rosales; family Cannabaceae; genus Humulus; species Humulus lupulus. Next base: position 186,759,573 of record NC_084794.1, on the reverse strand, counting down.
GAGTGGATGGTGGCAAGTGTTCAAGCGGTTGGGGGCATCCGAGGAGCAGCCTGTCCGAAGGCTGGTGTCCGAGCAGCTGGGGCTACGTCCGAGCGAATGTTGGCTGCGTGTCTGAGCAGCTGGGGCTGTATTTGAGTGGATGGTGGCAAGTGTCTGAGCAGTTGGGGGCATCTAAGGAGCAGCCTGTCCGAAGGCATAGGCGTCCGAGTGGCTGGGGTAATGTTCGAGTGACTGGGGGCATTCGAGGAGTATGGGTGTCCAAGCGGCTGGGGTGGTGTCCGAACGACTCGGGTACGTCCGAGGAGCCGCATGTCCGAGGAGTTGCATTGCCAAGAAGCTGTTTGGATTCCGAAGACAAGGCTTCCGAGGGAAAAAAGAAATTTGATCAATTAGGAATGGTAAAAGAAACAAGTTTGATGGGCTAAAGGAAACGTTTGATCGTGGGTTTAATTCAAAAGTGAAAGTTACTAACCGAATGGAAGCTTTTGGATGACCTCAAAAACATTTTGCTAGAGAAAAAGTTTATCATACGAGTAAATCATATCATAAACTTGGGGGGCAAATGTTATCCCCAAAATTTCAGTTCGATGACGTGGCAATCAGAAGTGACAAGTGGCAATGCATGGTCAGTAAATGGCACAATAAATGTGTTGGCTCTTTGCAGTTGTGATAAAGTGATCTGACCGACCTAATAGAATTTCTGTCCGACCGATAAAGATTTTTGACTGACCAGTTAGGAGTTTGGCCGACCAGTCAGTCGTTTTGACCGACCAGTCATCTATTTTGGCCGACCAGTCAGTCGTTTTGGCCGACCAGTCATTTATTTTGGCCGACCAGTCATTTGTTTTGCCCGACCAGTAAAGTGTTTTGCTAGACCAGAGATGTGTCATGCTAGACTAGAGGTGTGCTAGAGGAGTGCTTTGCCTATACCGACCAGAGGTGTGCTAGAGGTGTGCTTTGCCGATGAGAGGTGCTTGCCTATGTCCTCAGTAACAGCTTCAACCCAAATCATTCTCAACTGCCACGAGAATCTCTCAGATATCCTGGAATAATAGCTATATTATTGTAATTTAAATTCATTTATATTTTATTAATTAAAGTCTGTTGAAAGAATTAAGGACCCGGTAAAAGGGAGATATCTGATGTACGATCCATGAGCCTATAAATAAATGGCTCATGGCATCATTTGGGGGGATCTGATCTTTGTAGACTGAGAAAAACTCTCTAGTTTGGAGACTTTGGGACTGTTACTTGGCGTATTCTTGGGGCATTATCTGAGAGAGTTTAGAGAGAGAAACTATGTATTTTTCTACTTACACTTAAGAAACTCAGTTGGCTCAAGTTCATCTGATCTTAAGTGTAGGATATATATCACAACTCCAAGTGGATTAGGCTATTACCAATAAATTGGGGCTAAACCACTATAAAATTATCAGTGTCGTATTTTTCTCTTGAAGGTTTATTGTAGTTTTGACGTCTACTCGTCGTTGGCCAAAATCGTGGTCAACAACTAATTTTAATATTTCATTTATAACAAAAAAATATATCATAAAATATCTTGATTATGAGATAACCAATTTAAAAAGCTAAAATATCTAAAATAATCAGATAATCAATTTTAAATATTTAAACTTAACCGCACAAAATATCAAATTTCAACAAAAAAATAATTTTTTTTTTGAGAAAAATTGTCGCCGTGAGGTCCGGCACTGACGTTGTACGGACGTCTGTACGACTGGGGTCTCGGTGGCTCTTTCATGCGTGCCTAGCACACACTGTCCAATCAGTCCACAAAAAAAATTAAAATTCTGTACAATCTTTCAATCCCAAAACAAGCCAAAAATAACCAATCTATTGCTAAATTTACATAACAAAACATAAACATGCACCTATAACATGTAAAATCCAATTAACACCCCAACATCAATCAATTTCATACATGTTCATTCATGAAAATAAACTAGCAACCTATGGTTCTGAGACCAATTGTTGGAAATACATATTGCAGGATATTTATTTATTTTCATGTAATTTACATATTATCAAACAAACATGTAAATTCCTAGAACTTTCTCCTATGAGATTGATACAAAACATGGTAAAGCAAAGAAACTTACATTACGCATCAGAACTAGAACAACTCCATCCTTCAATCTCTCTAACCCTTGATTCATTTCTACAGTAGAGTATTATCAAGAGAATGAACCAGATCAGCAACACAATCTTCTTCACCAAGCCTTTGATCAACCTACAATTAGTGTGGGCTGGTTCTCAACATATGAGATAGAGATCTAGAAGAGAGTGAATGGCCAAGGAAGTATTAGACCGTCTAGGTTTTCACTTACCCAGTGAATCAACTGAGATTAACTTATGAAAACCATTGATATCATATTCCTTATATAGGCTACTTAATGTGCTTTATTTAAATTTAAATTTAAATTTGAATTAGTTAAAATAATAAACAAAAAATAAAAGTTTTGGGCTCCCACAAATGGACTTGGGCTCAATCTCTTTGTTTTGAATTTAAATCACAATTGGACCTAAATTCAAAACCTTTTATATATTTAATTTTTAATTAATTAATTAAATCCTTATTCAAATTAACTAATTATAATTTGAAACTTGATTTAATATTATTTATTTATATTGACACCAATTTATCAATATTAATAAATTTACCCAAAGATTCTCTTTTATTCTCTAAATCTCATATCTCTGTAAATTTTCCAAAAATTGACCTAGTCAACTTTAAAAATCTTAATTGATAACTAAATCAATTAATTGAGAAATTCTAGATGATTTACTCAAAGGTGATGCGGGGACCATGGATCCATGAAATCAAGATCCAATAAGTTACTGTGAATTTATTTACGAATAATTTCACAACCTTATTAATTCCTCTTGACTCCACTATAGACTCGGAATTGAACTCTTGAATTCATAGAATGTATTTTCTAAACCATAAATACATTATCCATTTTTATAAGCATTACAGTTATTAAGTCCACTATCAATGACTTACTAATGAGCTGTGTGCAAATGACCATTTTATCCCTCATCAGTATTTTATCCTTAACTCCCACAAAGTTCCTTATAAATGATATTTATGTGAACTTAATAACAGAAATGAAATCTCAATCATTTAACCTTTTGAACAAATAAATGAAGAAAATCATATTTTTGCTTCTCATACAGAAGTTATAGATTTCATATCTATGAATAATACTCTCACTCAATTACACTACTAAATCTCGAAGATGTAAGTATGGGCTAGACCGTAGGGTAAGCTGGTAATGAACAAGTCAAAAGATTTAAATAATATAATTAGCAGAATATTATTACTCAAAATTAAGATGGACTTGACCTATGCACCAACGTTGTGACATTGATTAGATTCGATAACAACGATACTTATTTATCAATCAATAATCAATATCGGTCCTAGTCCGATGTAACCAAATGCAACAATACTTGTTTATTGATGTTGTGTTCTTTGTAGTTTTCTTCCATTAGAGTATAGATTATCATTGTTCATGGCTTTTAGTTGTAACATAAAAAACTTGGTTTATAGCCTCAAATCCCCAACAATCAAAATTCTCTTTCTCTAAACATATGTTTTGAATCAAAGTTTGTCTATCTCTAAGCTTTATCTACTAAACAAAGCTATGGAAGAAAGCTCCTCAATCTCAACCCTTAAGTTCATGTCTAAAGATCTACTGAGACTAGATCAATTTGATTGCTCAAATTTCGAAAGATGGCAAGGCATGATCAAGTTCCTCCTCACAACTTTGAAAGTGCACTACATCCTTGACAAAAATTTGAAGACTTTCGAGCCCCCAAAGGATGATGATAGTCAAGATATGATCAAAGAAAGGAAGAAAAAGGAAGAGGATGAACTCATTTATAGAGGCTACATACTCAATGCTTTGTCAGATCGTCTCTATGATATATACAAAAATACGACATCGGCAAAGGAGATATGGGAAACTCTTGAGAAGAAGTACAAAATCGAAGAAGTTACCAAGAAATTCATCATTACTCAATACTTGGAATTTAAATTCTTTGATGGTAAACCCGTACTCCCCAAGTACATGAACTTCAAGTTTTTGTGGATAAGTTGTCTACTCTTAAGATAACATTGTCAGAACCCTTCATTGTGAGAGGGATTATAGCTAAGTTACCTCTCCCTTGGAGAAGCTATAGAAAGAAGGCCCTCCATAATAATGAAGAGATATCTTTGGGAAAGATCCTGAAGCACCTAAGGATTGAAAATGAGTATCGTTCTAGAGACAAGTGTATGGAATAGTCTAATGTTGGGACATCCAAGGATAATTAGAGAATCCCTCTCAATCCAAAGGGAAGACTCACAAGAAGGCCCAATCAGAGAAGGGTACTTACCTAGCCCCTAAGAAGAATGAATGACAATTCAAGGGTGTGAGAGGCCCTTTCTTTGTTTGTGGAAAGAGTGGCCACATGGCTAGGGAGTGTAAGTATCGAAAGCCTCATAACCATGGTTCCAAGGTCAACTCAACCGAAAGGAGTTGGTTGCTCCCTTGAGTGAGGTGAATGACATCCAAGGGAATGTCAAAGGATGGTGGTATGACACATGTGCCACCATTGATGTGACTTATGATAGAGAGGCTTTCAAAACCTTTGAAGAATCAAGAGATTGTCATGAGATTTAATTGGGTAATGAGCATAGGTCCAAGGTGTTGGGCAAGGGGAATGTTGATCTTTACTTCACATCCAAAAAGAAATTTTTATTGACTAATGTATTGTATGTTTTGGATATGAGTAGGAATCTTGTGAGTGGGCATATGTTGAGCAAACCAGACATCAAAGCGGTGTTTGAGTCCGGCAAGCTAATTCTATACAAGGGCAACTATTTTGTGGGGAAAGGGTATGTGTGTGATGGGATGATAAAATTGTGTACCAAATACAATTGTTTTAATAATAATGCATGCTCATCTTTCTCTTATGTGCTTGTTTTTTATTCTATTACTTTGTGGCATAATAGACATGTTCATTTAGGATATAATACAATTAAAAGAGTTATCGAATGTGGTTTAATTGTTTGATATAATGTTGAGCATGATAAATGTGAATTATGTGTTAAATCTAAGATGGTAAATAAATATTTTCCAAGTGTTGAAAGGAAAACTAATTCGTTAGATTTGATACATAGTGATTTATGTGAATTGAATGGAATAATTACTAGAGTTGAACATATGTATTTTATTACCTTTACTGATGATTTTCCTAGATTCACATATGTATACTTGCTTAATAATAAGGATGAGGCCTTTAACATGTTTAAAATCTATAAAGCCAAAATTGAAAATCAAATGGAAAAGAAATTAAAGTTATTAGAAGTGATAAGGGAGGTGAATACATTTCGAAGGAATTCAATGTGTTTTGTGAGATGCATGGTATAATACATGAATGTACAACTCCTTATACACCCCCAACAAAATTGTATAGCAGAAAGAAAGAATAGATTACATGTTGAATTGATACATGTGATGCTATTACATGCAAATTTGAGTTTTGTGTTATGGGGAGAAGCCTTGCTTACTACTTGTCATATTCTAAATTGGATTCCTCTAAAGAAGAATCAAATTTCATCATATGAGATATGGAAAGGAAAGAGGCCCAACCTAGGGTATCTCAAAGTATAGTGGTGCCTTTTTTATTGCAAGAGTACGAAGCCTAAAAGGACTAAGTTGGGTCCAAGGGCCATGAAATGTGTATTTGTAGGCTATGCCTCAAATAGCAATGCATATAGGCTATTATACTTGAAGTCTAATGTGATAATTGAATTAAGAGAAGTTGAGTTCTTTGAGAGTTTGTTATATAGTGACAATAAACCTCATGTATCGATATCATTAGAAGGAACTCAAGAGGAGTTAACTTTAAGGGTTGTAGAGCAACCAATATTGCCTAGAAGAAGCCAAAGTCTTATAGAGAGTGGATCACAAAATGAAACCTCTCAAGTAGAGACTCTTTACCTAATAGATGAAAACCACAAGGGAGTCACTTGGAAGTATTCTATGGTATTTCAAGTGGAGGATGATTCTAAAGCTTTCCAAGGAGCTATGTCCTAAAGGGATTCTAACTTTTAGAAAGAGGCAATAAATGATGAGATGGATTCAATTATGTCTAACCACACTTGAGAGATTGTTGATCAAAAGGATCAAAGTCAATAGGCTGCAAGTGGGTATTTCGAAGAAAATACTACACTAATGGGACCATTCAAGCCTATAAAGAAAGATTGGTGGCCAAAGGGTTAGACAAAATGAGGGCATAGATTATTTTGATAGTTATGCATCGGTAGCAATGACAACATCTATAAGATTATTGTTTGCATTATCATCAATACACAACCTATATATTCATCAAATAGATGTCACAACGACATTCCTAAATTGTAACCTCGATGAGGAGGTGTCCATGGAACAACCGGAAGGGTTTGTTCTAAGGGGAAATAAATATAAGGTGTGTAAGCCTATTAAATCATTATATGGTTTAAGATAAGCACCAAAACAATGACATGAGAAGTTTAATGAGGCTATCATTTCGGATGGGTTTAGACACAATAGTACGTACAAGTGCTTATACTCTAAGACTTGTGATGATTATGTCATCTTAATGTGTCCCTATGTTGATGATATGTTGATATTAAGTAATTACATGAAATGCATAATATAAACGAAGAAGTTATCTTCCAACTTCAAAATAAAGGACCTTGGAGAGGTTGATACCATACTAGGTATCAAAGTTAGAAGAAATGTGGATGGTTATGCCTTAGGTCAAGCTCATTATGTTGAGAAAATGTTTGACAAGTTTGGTCATCTTAATATCAAAGAGGCAAATACACCCTTCAATTCAAGTCTAAAGCTTGAAAAGAATGAAGGGAGAGCAATGGCTCAACTAGAGTATGAAAGTGCAATTGAGAGTTTAATGTATGCCATTCATTGTACTAGAGCAGACATTGCATTTGTGGTTAGTAAACTAAAATGGTTTACTAGCAACCCAAGTATCTTGTTGGGAATATTTGACTTTACAATTTGCAAATCAACAATTAATAATTGGAGTAGTTTAATATTTGAAACCCTAAATGCTAAACAAGAACCTTATTCAAAGTATGAATGCAATTCTTGATAATCAAAGAAACATGTTCATAGTATAAATGAAACTTGATTATAAGAAAGTAAGTGATTAAATGATGATAAGATGAGCTTAGAAACATTTAATCATCAATACTAACACTAAAAACACAATAGTGTATCACAAAACAAAGTTAGGGATAGATAGATACAACCTTTAATTTAGAGCAACTTGAATCTTCAAACTTGGGGAACTTCTACGGCTTATACACAATAAGAATATTGTTGTCCAAAATCTCTATTCCAAGCCTTCCCTTATTGCTTGAAGCTTCAACTAAGTAGAATGAGATTTGAGATTTAAAAAGTCTTAAAACTCATGCAAGTCAAGCAAATCTTAAAGAGTTTCTTGGAGAAAACTTTGGTGTTTGAGCGCTAGAGAGAGAGAGAGTTGGAAAGTGTAATCAAGTCCTTACAACTCTAATAACCCATATTTATAGTGTTGGCATCGTCATTAGTCTATCCAATAGTATTAGAGCATTTAAAACACATTTTTCGGAGCATTTTACGTAACTGTAGGACCCTAAAAGATCGCCAAGGCGATGTATCACCTGCCAATCGATACATCGTCTGCTAGGGCTATTGAAGCCTCTTGCATTTTGGCGATTGTACGCTACTTAGGCAGCGACACATCGGCACTCCCTCTGACTTTGGACTCCTCAAATGGTCCTAAATTGCTCTGAATGCTACAAAACTTTTTGGAAATGATTGGATACCTCATTGTATCACTTTAAACCCATAAAGACCACTTTTAGATGCCTTTTACACAATCTCATGTTTTCAGTTCTCCTTAAGTGAAAACCGTTAAGTGTTTTTCACCTCAACGTTTAAACATCTTAACCATTATATTTAACCATTCTCAACATTTCCCCACTTGGTTAAATATAATCCTCTCTTCTTAGCTTTAAGTGTTTTGGTGCATAAAATAAAGTATCTTTCGATTTAAACTTTAAGGATATTTGGTAATGGAAATGATTATTTGATGATATATTGGGAGTTAGTGAGATCAGGGGGAAATTCTGGGAATTTTGACTATTTTACCCCCAGGGGCGTTTTTGGGACCCCGAGCATTAGGATTTTCTTGAGGTTACTTAAGCTTGAAGTAACTTGTCAGAAATAAAAAGAACGTTCTCTCTCTCTCTCTCCAGTTCCCTTTTCGACACCCGTTCACATTTTCGAAGGAAACTTGAGTTTTAGGAATGGGATTCAAGCAAGGATCGAGGCATAGCAATTCTAGGGAAGATTAGAAGCTTATTAGTCGGAATATTTATTGGGAAACAACTCAATCAGAGGTAATCCGAATTTTAAGTTTTTGAGTTTTAAGCTTTGATTGGATTTTATGTTTTGATGAGTTTTTGGATGGTTTGCGATTTGGATTTTGATGGTTTTGGATAATTGGGGTGTTTGGGAACTTTGATTTTGGGATTTGGATATGTTTGGATAGGTTTTTGGAGGATTTTAATTGGGAAAAAATGAAGAAAATGGCTGGGTTCGTGGTCAAGTCGCGACCTTGTTCTAGGAAGTCGCGACCTGAGTAAACCCAGAACCAAGAGGAGTCTGCCTGGGGGGCGCGCCGCGACTCGAGGGGGGGCAAGTCACGGCCTGCACCCTGAAGCCCAGGCAGAGGCCCTCTGTCAGGGAGGCAAGTCGCAACCTCAGGCCCAAGTCGTGACCCACCTGTGCATCTTTGACCAGATTTGGTTTTTATTCATGGGAACTTAACTCTAAGGGCTTGGGATAGATCCTACTACCCAGTTTGGTAGGATTCAACGTCCCTGAGGCTATGATTCAGTCTGGAAGTATTTATTAACTTGTTTTTTATGGAATTCTGTATTATGGTCGTGACTAGGTTGTCGCTAGGGCCTTGAAACAGGATCGTGCTTGAGGGTCGTTTATTGGTAACCTGTGCTTGGACCAAAGGTAAGAAAACTGCACCCAGTATGTGATGCATGTTATGAATATGATACATGTGGTTATGGCATGGCATGAATGTTGAATATGGAATTGATCTGAGCTTGAGTCTTTGTAATTATGCATGATTATGATTATGTTTGTGATTATTGGTTAAGCATGTTGAATGCCTTATATCTGGATGTTTGAATGTGCATGATTATAATTATGCTTGTGATTTTTGATGAGGCATGTTGAGTGCTCTATATATGGACATTGATTGCATTTCAAATGCCTGGCAGCATGGCTTACTTGTGAATGACACTGACTTATTAGTCAAAAATGACAATGGTGTTTAGTATTGGTCGTGAAGCCCTGACTTATCAGTCATGATCGGCAATAGTACTAAGCGCTGATCATATGGAATTGACTTATTCGTCAAGAGCAGCATTAGCATTCTGACCGCAGGCTGAAATGATTAGATCTAATCAACATGAGCATTAAATGCTTGACCGACCTATTGGTCGAAGAAAACTAAAGCGCTTGGCTATCCAAAGGCTAGTTACTCAAAGCCAAGGCTAAAAGGCTCAGGTGACTGACATGTCACATGGCTTAGGGCGCAGAACCCCAGAGAGACTTATTAGTCATCTATTCAGAGCGCAATTCCCCAGAGAAACTTATTAGTCATCTATTTAGGGCGCAGGACCCCAGAGAGACTTTTTAGTCATCTATTTAGGGCGCAGTTCCCCAGAGAGACTTATTAGTCATCTATTTAGGGTGCAGTTCCCCAGAGAGACTTATTAATCATATAATCAGGGTGTAGATCCCTAGAGAGACTTATTAGTCATCTATGGAGGGTGCAGGACTCCATAAACATTTATTGGTACTTGTCTGCATGCATGAAATGGTTATAACTGCTAGGCATACTTATTATGATTTGGTGACATGTTATTATCTGCTTATGAACATGTGTTTGAGTTTTCTTATTGAGCCTCGACTCACGGGTGCTATGTGGTGCTAGTAAAGGTAAAAGAAAGTTTGACCATCCTTGAGTTGGAGAGCTTAGGTGATGATGTGTACATATGCGGGTGCTCGACCATCACGTCCAAGGGTTTAAAGAGGAACTAGGGTTAAACCCTATTTTGTCGCTTAGGTCGACTGGTTGTAACTCTTTTATTGTAAATAACCTTTAAAATGCATTTTGGGATCCCAATGTATACAGTAAACGTTTTAGTGAAACATTGTATCTTTGACCAAATTTTTTAACCCTAAACCGTTAATCACATTTAGTTACATGATTATGGTCAAATGACTCATTTAGCGAGTTTAGCACTATTTAAAATACACAGTGTAACGGTCCCTAGGTAGTAGGGCATTACACACCAAGATAACATAGCCATCAAAAGTTTTAGAGTATAAGCACTTGTCCACATTATTGTGTCTACACCCATCTAAAAAAATAAACTTTATCATACTTCTCATGAGTAGCTAAAGGGTTTAAACAAATGGATGTCCAAATTGCATTTCTAAATGGAGATCTCAATGGGGATATTTATATGGAGCAACTGAAGGGTTTTGTTCTACACAATTTATGTTCATTTCTCCTTAGCACAAAACCCTTCAGTTGCTCCATATATCTTTGTTTAAACCCTTTAGCTACTCATTTATCTTTGAAGGTTTGTATGTGCCATCGATGTGATATTTTCTCCAAAATATCCACTTGCACCCAATTGGTTTTGAACCTTGTGAAAGATCTACCAATTCCCATGTGTGGTTTGAAATAATTTAATCCACCTCATCATTTATTGCCTCCTTCCAAAACCATATCTCTCGACGACATTGCTTCTTGGTAGGTTTTGGGATCATCCTCAACTTGAAGAATCATAGGAAATTTCCATGTGAATTCTTCAAGTATACCATAAAGTATTTCTACTTGAGAACATTTCTCAATTGACCGCAACTCTTTAAGTCTTTGGCTTCTCCGATGCAATATAGGTTGCTCATCAACCTTTGGATCTTTCTCTATGAGATTCTCCAACACCTGTGGGTTCTTGATAGTTTCTATCACAATATAACATATTCTCAAAGAACTCCACTTCTCTTGATTCAATTATCACATTAGACTTCAAATCTAATAGCCTATAGGCCTTGTTATTTGAGGCATAGCCTAAAAATGCACACTTTACGGCCCTTGGACCCAACTTGGTCCTTTTAGGCTTCATGCTCTTGCAATAAGTAAGACGCCCCCACACTGTAAGATAGCCTAGTCTAGGCTTCTTTCATCTCCATAACTCATATAGAAATACAATGTTCTTTTTCATAGGAATTTGATTCAATATATGACATGCATCAAGTAAAGTTTCACCCCACAAATTATAACACAATTTAGCATGTAAAAGCATAGAGTTAATCATCTCAAGATAAGTCTTATTCTTTCTTTCAGTTATTCTATTTTTGTAACGTCCCAAATTTGCTAATAAGGCTTAGTGCCTTGATTATCATGCCGGGAGGGAAATAATTTATTTAATTATGTTGTTATGTGGATGAAATGATTATGTGATTAGAAATGCATGTTTAGGTGAATTAAATATGCATGTGGGCCCATGTTGGTTAATAGGGGCATATTTGTAATTTTGGCCCATTGAGGGCATAAATGTAAATTATATGTGTATTGTGCTTAAGACCACGAGATTGTAGAGATTTATTTGTAATGTGTGATCCAAGACGGTTCTAGGGAGCGGAATAGGGAAATAGTCACAATGGGGTCGAATACCCAAGTTGGGGTGAGCCTAGGGATATTATGGGGACATATCACGTGTTTGGGATTACCGGGAAATGGGTAGTGATATAGTGATTCTTTAAGTATATCGGGGGTTAAATGGGGAATTATAGGAACACTTGAGGAATTAGCAGGATGTGGCAAATGACGGGATTGCCCTTGGTGGCATTAAAGGACTGAGGATATACTTAGGGGAATCTTTGACATTTTGCAGCTGAGATAGGCTTAAGTTAATCAGGGTTCTAGAACTAAGGAGAAATAAAAATAGATCCCCAACTCAGTTCTCCTACTTTCTCTCTCTCGTGTATCTCTCTCCCTCTCTTTGGTGTGCTTGAAGCTTTGGTGAATTCCTGAGGATTTGGCTAAGAATTGAAGCTGGGGACTGGGGAAAACAAGTTAAAGGTGTTGGGGAATTGGCTCAATGTCGAAATCATCATAGAGGTAAGGTCTAGAGATTTCTTTATAAATTCCTCTGAAGTTTTAGTGTTTTGAGGCTTAATTGAACTCAAGTCATTAAGTTGAGTGGTAATGAGGTTGTGGTATAGTTTTTCGGGTTCATGTACTGTACTGGGCATAGTGGAAGTGTTTTGGGTCTTAATTATGGCTTTAGAGTATGTTTAGATTGAATTTCAGGGGTTTGGGATTCTGAAAATGCATGGATTTATGGGTTTTAGGGCTCGAGCCGCAGCCCGTATGAACAAAGAGGCTTGGGAGCCTTTGATATTGTCCAGGCGTCGTGGTGCAGGCTGAGGCGCGCCACGACCCATGTCCCTAGAAAAGAGCCTAAGGCTCTCTGACTTGTAGCGCACTGTGACCTTAATGGGCTGGGCCGCGTCTTAAATAGGGGATTTTGGCCAAAACAGGGTTTTAAGCTCGGGAACCCAAATTTAAGGGCTTGGGAAGGCTTCTACTACCCGGTTTAGTAGAATTCGAGGTTCCGAAGGCTAGAATATTAATATGAGGTTCTTAATTAGTTAGGGCTTTATGGATGTCTATATTTATTCATGCGTTGTAACTAGGTTTTACGCCAAGGCTCAAGTTTAGGGGATCGTGCTCGGGATCGCATTAACCAATAAGTTCGAGACACAGGTAAGAAATTTTTTTGTTCCCATAGAGCAGGGCATGGCCCGATTATCTGTGTTGATTGTTTTATGTGAATGTTTATGACTTGTTGTGCAATGTTTGTATGATTGTGAATGAACGACGAAGGCCAGGAACGGCGAAGGCCGAGAATGGAAAAGGCTAGGAACAACGATGGCATGCTGAATGTAGGCCACTAGGGTGAGACCCTTCAAGGTGATGTATCCACCCGCTCGGTGAAGACCGTGAACCTAATGCCTGGTAAAGCACCTGGGTCGGCATAGGCCGCTATTTGTCTAATATGCTATATGTTTAACGTGTATATTATTGGATTGGATTGTGATATGATGTGTGTTGAGTTTTCTTGTTGGGCCTTGGCTCATGGGTGCTCTATGCTACAGGTAAGGGCAAGGGAAAGGTCGACCAACCATGAGTTGGAGAGAGTGGAGCGGAGTGTACATGTTCGGCCTACCTGGCTGCCACGGTCGGGGTTGTTTTGAGGAATTCACTGTAAATGGTTGGTTTTGTTGCTTAGGTCGACTGTATTGTAACTTTTAAATTGTAATACATTTTTTAAACAATATTTTGGGATTCAAATGTATAACATTTATGAATTTTAATGAATTTCCAAATCTTTTATAATTAATGTTGTCAAGTGAGTCATTATTTCAATTTAATCACACTTTTCAACCTAAAACCTCGATTAGCGAGCTAATGGCACATTTATAAATCACATAGTAATGGTTGTAAGGTAGTGGGGAATTACAACTTGGTATCAGAGCGTACCAAGGTTTATGGTTCCTGGAGATCGACCGAACATGTACGCTCACTGCCAGAGACAAGCTCGACTAAGGGTTGGTCAGTATTAAATGAACTATGTGTTTAATTGCTTGTTTGAGTTGCCTTCTTTTCCTAAATATTATAGATAGAGCATAATGAATATGTTTGTATATATGTACGATGCCAGGGCACGACCCCTTGATTGTTATATGCTTATGCAATGTATGCAACATGTTGAATTGGTGTTTGTATTGGATTGTTGGGATTGGGAGGTGGTTTTTGGATGTCGTTATCATTCCTGATGTGTGGCATCATTGATTGCAAGCATATTGAAGTTATGCCTTGGTGATCGATTAGACTCTGCGGCATAGGGCCGAAGATGACAACCAGGGTCAGGACCCTCCACCTGCCCCACAGAACTGGCAACAGATGTTTGCTGAAATGGAAGCCAAACTTTAGCGAACGGAAGAGGAGCTCCGAGAACTGAGGCAATATACCCCTTCTCGGGGTGTTGGGTTACAGATTCCACAGGCTGTAGCACCAATGCTAGCCCAGCCTGTGATGGAGAATAGGTGGGAGCCTTTGTATGAGAGGTTCGGGAAGAAACACCCTCCCACTTTTGAGGGTGGTCCAGACCCACTGTGGGCAGAGCAGTGGATGAATATGTCTTCTTCCATCCTAGATTTTATGAGGGTGGAGGGAAGCAAGAGGGTAGCCTGCGCAAGTTACATGTTGAGAGAAGATGCCCGCATCTAGTGGGAAGTTGTGTCCCAGAGGAGGGATGTGACAGTTATGACATGGGATTAATTCAGAGATGTTTTCAACGTGAAATATTACAGTGTTGCAGTCCAAGGTGCAAGGGTGGATGAGTTTACCAATCTAACTTAGAACTGAATGACCGTTATAGAATATGCACTGGAGTTCGACCGGTTGGCGAAGTTTGCACCAGACTTGGTGCCTACTGATATAGCACGAAGGGATCGATTTGTACGGGAGTTAAACGTCATGATAGCCCGTCACATTAAGATAACATTAGATCCAAAGTCTACCATCTATGCTCAGGTAATGGAGAAGGCTCTTACAGCTGAGGGGGCTGAAGACCAAATATGGAGAGAGTGTGTCGCAAGGCACGATGATCGGATGATGGTGCCTCCTTTCACTAGTTCTAGCCTGGGTAGTGGCCCCAGCAAGCAGAATAGAAAGCCCACATATTCCTTTGTTCCTACGGGTTCAGATAAGAGGGCACGAGGCGCTTTCAGTGGCGGTCAGGGCGGGAGAGTGAACTGGAGGAGCTTGGTGTAGGTGATGACATCAGGCGGAATGCAGAGTCAGAGCATGCTTCACATGTGGAAGTGTCAGTCACCTGAGGAAGGACTGCCCACAAGCCAAAAAAGAAGAACCGAAGAAGAGTGATAGCCTAACTTCCAGCCAAAGTGTTCACCTTGACCCAGACCGAGGCTGAGGCTAATCATTCGGTCATGACATGTCAGATTTCTAGTGCCAGCTCTTCATTTAATGCATTGATTGATTCAGGAGCTACTCATTCGTTTGTATCTGCTAGAGTGATAGATCGTTTGTGTTGACCTTGGGATATGTACGCTAGAGGATTCAGAACTTTGTTGAGAACTGGGGAACTAGTAGTCTTTAGGAGATGTGTTAGAGCATTACCAGTAGAGATAGACAGTAGGGAGTTTTCTGTGGATCTGATTGAGCTAGCGATTGATGACTTTGATATAATTTTGGGGATGGATTGGTTATCAAAGTACGTGGCAACGATAGAATTCAAGTTAAATATGGTGACCTTTGAACTAGAAGGGGAGGTATCCTTTGTATTTGTGGGGACAGTGAATGGGCCACGAGTACCTATGATCTCTGCATTGAAGGCTGGAGACCTAATGCAAGAAGGTTGCGTAGGATTCCTAGCAAACATAGTGGATACCTCTAGGATTGTTTTGGTCGGACCAGATGAGACCAGACTAGTGTGTGAGTTTCCTCATGTATTCCCAGCAGACCTGTCAGGGTTGCCACTACACCGAGAGATCGAGTTCGTCGTAGAGTTGGCACCAGGGGCAGAGCCAGTATCTAGGACACCTTATAGAATGGCTCCAGAAGAGTCGAAGGAACTGAAGATTCAGTTGCAGGAGTTACTAGATCTAGGATTGATTAGACCCAGTTTTTCTCCATGGGGGGCTCCAGTGTTGTTCGTCAAGAAAAAGGATGAATCCTTAAGGATGTGTATCGACTATAGATAGTTGAATAAGTTAACCATTAAGAATAAGTATCCACTTCCCAGGATCGATGATTTATTTGACCAGCTACAGGGGAAGACAGTGTTCTATAAGATTGATCTTCGTTCCGGCTACCACCAATTAAAGAGGAGGACATACCAGAGATTGCATTCCGTACGAGGTATGGACATTATGAATTCCTGGCCATGTCCTTTGGATTAACCAATGCCCCAGCAGCCTTTATGGACTTGATGAATAGGGTCTTCAAGGCCTATTTGGTTAAGTTTGTGATCATATTCATCGATGATATACTGGTGTACTCCCAGTCAGAGACAGAGCATGAGCAGCATCTTCGTTTGATAATACAACAATTGAGAGAGCATAGGCTATATGCTAAGTTTGGCAAATATGAGTTTTGGTTACCCCAAGTAACATTTTTGGGCCACATTATGTGTAAGGAGGGGATTCTGGTGGACCTAACCAAGATTGAAGCAGTGAAAGATTGGCCCAGATCGAGTAGTGTACCAGAGGTCAGGAGTTTCTTGGGATTAGCAGGGTACTATCGACAGTTCATTGAGGGATTCTCTAGAATAGCTACACCGTTCACATAAATCCCTATGTATTAAATCTAGCAAGTTTGAACATCTATCAACACTTGAAAAATGTTTCTTTATCATTTTAGATTTAACAAATAATTCACATTTATCATATGCTCATTCACATCACAATTAATTAATCCACATTTAACAACTCTTTTAATTGTGCTATAACCTATATGGGCAAGTCTATTATGCCACAAAGTAATAGAATTATAATTAATAACATTGCAAGATTTAGATGCCATATCATTATTGTCACTATCAAGGGCACAAAGTTTGATCATTCCATCACATGCATAACCCTTTCCCACAAAAGTTCCTAATTTAGTCAAAGTGAGTTTACCGAATTCAAACTCCATTTTGATACCGGATTTACCAATAGACTTCCACTCACAATGTTTCTAGTCATATCGGGAACATAGAAAGCATTAGTTAGGGCCACTTTCTTTCCATTAGTGAAGAACACATCAATGCAGCCCCTTCCAAGTACTTTGGATCTCTTTTTTATTTCCCATTTGGACTTCAAGTCCCACCTTAGCACTTTCAAAGGTTTTGCAATGATCTCAACATCAAATACATTGACCATAGTATCTTCACTTTCTTTTGCAATGATCTTATCATCAATTGCATTGACAAGTTTACCTTCTCTTAAGGTTGCATTAGTCTCATCACTACATGCATGAACTATGTCAATTATTTTTAGGGTTATCATACATTCCTCATCAAATGCATTATTCTCAATTAGAGTTACAATGCTGTTATCCCCAAAATTGGCATATCTGACGTGGCA
This sequence comes from Humulus lupulus, assembly GCF_963169125.1. Lineage (NCBI taxonomy): Eukaryota > Viridiplantae > Streptophyta > Magnoliopsida > Rosales > Cannabaceae > Humulus > Humulus lupulus. Next base: position 186,742,264 of record NC_084794.1, on the reverse strand, counting down.
CTAAACTTGGACACATGGAGCAGATTGGGCGGACCCCCCGACAGGTTGGCGGTGTATACCTGCAGGGTATACAACAAGTTACTGCTCGACATACTATCTCTAGAGGCTCAGCTACTCGGTAGGACCACCAGAAAGCTTGCTGGTCAGTGCGACAAGCAGACTAGTCGGAATGCATTTGCCAAATGAATAACAATTACTACGTGGTATGCTCACTAGGAAAGTAGCTGCGCCGTATGGTTACCAGAAAAGAGGTTGCTTGGTATGATCTCCAGGAAACCCGGTATACCTGCTCGGATGAAAGCAGTTACACTCTCCATTAGCACTCCCTAAGAATCGCCCAACCACCCGCAAAGAGCGCCTAACAGTCCTGAAGACTCAGTCAAACCTCCTAACAAATAGGACAGCAAGCACCTATGAGCAGAAAGGGATATTTCCCCATTAGATATGCTCAGGTGCAACCCTGGGGCGAGGTACACTATATAAATACAAACTTTCCACCACACTGGAAGGGGATCTGGAGCCTACCGACCAGCACCGGGAATATGCCGACCAATCTGTCAGGGGGGAGAGACACACAAAGAAGAGCCTACCAGCCAGCACCGAAAATATACCGAGCAGCCTGGCTTGGTACTTACAAGCAAATTCTTCCATTTTGTATTGTCTTTTACACATAGAAATCCACTTGTAATCCCTTGTGATCTTGTGTAAACCTTTAAGATTAATAATAATCTAAGGGGAAGTAGGTCATTACCAATCCTTGGGGCTGAACCTCTATAAATTATGGTGTCCTTTATTATTTATTGCTCATAGTTATTAGGTTCTTGGCTTATTTATGGTTCATTGATTGTCTGAGTGAAAGATCTCTAATTAATTATTTTAACTCCGCGTTAGTTGACCAAAAAACCAGTCAACATTTTGGTGCTTTCATTGAGAACTGAAGACAATCACATTCAGATTTTATTGTTGTAAGGATGGTAGTCTCAACTAGAAGATAAAACCAAGAGCCTCTAGAGCCGGAGGCTGAAGTCTCTCACCACGTCCCATCGATAAGCAATTTCAATGGGCAGCGAAGCGATTTCCTGCCTAGGAATCCCTCTGAAGTCTCTCACCAAGTCTGCAACAGGACAAGGGGCTGCTGCTTCAGCTGGAATCACTCAGGTAGGAACGTCAGGTGGAACTGCTGCGCGGGGTGCCGAACAGCAGGGACCTAGGGCTGGAGGTTCTGGGCGATATGAACCCCATGTAGATATTGAAGGACTCAACCCTGAGATTGATCAGATAAGGGAAGGCGTTCGAAAAATGCAAGATCAACTAGCCTCCATGAATCAGGGGCGGGCCACTGCACAGGAGGCCCTTAATGAAGCCTTCGAAAAACAAAGGAGAGACTTTCAAGAGTGGATGGATCGGCATGCACGAGAGATACAAGCCCGACAAGAGGATATGCAACGCCGGACCAGGGAAACTGCTGAGAGTATTTGCAATTACATGCAACAACATCAAACCCAAGGTATGGGAACCGCGGCTGGAACTACTACCCAAAATCAACAACGCCTTCCCATTTTTTGTTTCAGTGAAGGTACCATGCATGGGCCATAGGCTAAACCTCATAATGGAAACCAAGGTCCAACCAGGAGTCACAGATCTGGTCGGGGCGTCCAAGCCAACAATAATAGGTGACCTTTATCGGCAGATGAGTAGGTCTTGCCAACGTGTGGCATGGGACAAGACCAAGCCGGAGATGTTCGACCAAGACCTTAGGGTAGCAACCATGATAGGAATCCTAGCGCTGCAGGACGAGATGGCAACCCCCGAGCTCCAGCACCGAATAAGGGTGGTCAACCTCAAAACTACCAACAGCAACCTGGTCGGTACAGACAGCAATAAGAATACCTACCAAGGTCCTGAAGAGATGAGCCAGATGTTAGTAGCGCCTACAGGCCCCATTATGCTAATGTGTATGACCATGATGAGGCAGCTAGCCAAGTTCGCCAGCCTAATAACCAAGGTCAGGGGTAACCAGCCCGAAGGATAGTTTTTCCCACAAAGGTGGGAAATCCCAAGGTGGAGGGTTCCAGGGAGTACCTCCAGTACTAGGAAGAGCAAACAATCAGAACGACGGGGGCAGGCCTCGGCCAAATTCTGTTTTCAATCGGATGGATCCCATGGGAGGTGAAGACCTTTGAGACGCTCTTAATCGCAGTAGGGAAAATTAGGATTCAAACCACATAGCTCTGCCTGAGCCTGTTTGGGACCCATGAATGGATGAGTTCTGTAATGCAGCACAGCCCCAGGCAGCTGCAGACCCTAACATCCAAGCCCGGCTAGATCTGTTAACTCGACTAGTAAGGGACTTGATAGTCCCCAAGTTAACGGATATTGAAATGGAAAGACAGAGGGGTTCCCCATTTTCAGACAGCATAAATCAGCTGCCAATACCTGTCAAATTCAAAATACCGACAGTGAAAATGTATACTGGGTTGAAGGACCCAGTATGCCACGTTCCTCATTTTGAACTACAAACTGACCTCCAGGGGGTTCGGGATGATGCTAGGTGCAGGATCTTCCCAGCCACCCTGTCAGAAACTACCCAGCGATGGTTTTTCAAGCTACAGCCAGGATCAATCACATCATGGGACGATTTCTTCTGCATATTCTATTCTCAGTCCTCCTCAGCAAGGCCCCTTCCAGCCGAGCCAAACGATTTGGTGGACATCCAACAAAGGGTCAATGAGCCTTTAAAAGATTACATTCAGCGTTTCATGTAAGAGGTCACCAAGGTAAAGTCCCTCAGTGATGATGGTAAGTTGATAGCCATCAATTCAGGAGTCAAAGTAAAAAGTTTGTTCTGGAGTAGCTTGAAGAGGAAGTCAGCACGCACCACTCAAGAATTCCTTGATAGGGCAAATGAATTTATCAAGTTAGAGGAAACTGAACGGAAGGTGGATAATCCTACCCAGGCAACTGCTAAGCAAGAGAAAACAAGTGTTGGGAACACCACCAACTATGTAGAAGGAAGTAAAAATGGAGGTAAGAACGACAAGCATGGTAAAAGAGCTGGGGATAACACTAACCAGAATGACAATAAGAAGCCTAAGACCACCGAGCAGCCAAAACCGCGAGAATATGTGCCCAAATTTACTACTTACACTATCTTAATGGAGCCCCGAGTAGATGTTTTCAATGCCACCTAGGCAATAGTACCTTAGAGGAGACCACCACCATAAAGGAAAGATTCTAGTAGATGGAATATGAATAAATTTTTTCGGTTTCACAATGACTACGGTCATGAAACCAATGAGTGCAATCACCTAAAAGAGGAAATATAATTCCTCATTCGGTAGAATAATGCTCATCTAAAGAGGTATGTACCACCGACCACCGACCCACAGCTTCAATAACCTCCTCAGCAACAGCCTCCCCAACAGTATCAAAGCAATCAACCACTCCTACCACCACCAGTTGTTGGTCAGCTGGATAAGATCTGTGGAGGACCACATTTTGTCGGTAACAGTGGCAAACCCCAAAAAGATAAAAGCACTATTGGACATGCCCTCACAAGCCAGGATCAAAGACGTGTAGAGCCTAACTGGATGCATAGCAGCACTCAGCAAATTTGTTTCTAAATCAACTGATAGGTGTATTCCATTTTTTAATATCCTCAGAGGAACAAAGAAATTTGAATGGACTGAAAAGTACGGACAAGCCTTACAAGCTCTAAAGCAGCAATTGGCACAACCCCTGATCCTTTCAAAACCTCTAGAGGGTGAAGAACTATTCATATACCTGGCAGTAACTCAACACGCTGTCAGTGCAGTCCTGGTCAGAGAAGAAAACAAGATTCAACATCCAGTCTATTATGTCAGTAAAAGGCTGGTCGAAGCCAAGAGCAGGTATCCTCTAATTGAAAAATCAACTTACTGCCTGCTCCTATCGTCCAGAAAACTTCGCCCATACTTCCAAGCGCATCACATCAAGGTTCTTACTGAGCAACCATTGCACCAAGTCCTGCTAAAACTAGACACTTCTGGTCGGCTACTCAAATGGTCCATAGAGCTTGGGCAGTATGAAATCACCTACCAGCCCCGAATAGCAATTAAAAAACCAAGCTCTTGCAGATTTTGTAGCTGAATATACAGGGCTGCCAGGAACAGATGAAGAAATGGTTGAGCAGTCATCAGAGTCTACACCATCGCCCAATACGGATGCTAGGCAGAGCACTAAGCACCCAGCGACCAATACTGTTCATTCCGAGGAAGAACCCCGAGCCTGAAAACTACACGTAGATGGCTCGTCTACCGACCAGTTGTCTGTGGCCGGTCTCACTCTAATCACATCCATTGTGCACTTCATTTTGGATTTGTGGCATCTAATAACGAAGTAGAATATGAAGCACTTATTGGGGGCCTAAGATTAGCTAAAAAAGTGAAAGTTGAATCTTTAGAGATAAATAGCGACTCGCAGCTAGTTGTCAACCATGTCCTAGGAGAATACGTTGCTCGGGGAGAGAAAATGATGGCCTATCTTAGTAAAATAAAAAAATTTCTTGCTCAGATTAAGAGATACACCATTCAACAAGTACCTAGAGAACAAAATGCCACAACAGACGCTCTAGCTAGACTAGCCAGTAGTGTCATAGTGGACAAAGCCAATTTGGTCCCCATTGAGTATCTAGACCAACCCAGTATCAACCTGCCAGAACTTGTCCTTCTAATAGACAACACTCCATCCTGGATGACCCCGATTGCAGCTTATCTAGAGCACGGAATCTTGCCCAACAGTCATAACGAATCTAAAAAATTGATAAGGAAAGTTGCTCGGTACCTCATCCTGGACGGGGTCATGTACAGAAGAGGATTCTACATGCCACTGCTCAGGTGCGTCAACCAAACCGAATCAGGAAGGCTTCTTGAAGAGGTACATGAAGGTTTCTGTGGGAATCATGGTTGGGGGCAGAGTCTATCTAAGAAAATTCTAAGGCAAGGCTAATTCTGGCCAACTATGAATGAGGACTCCATATCGCATGTTCGAAAATGTGACAAGTGTCAGAGATTTGCAAAAATCCCCTGGGCAGCCCTAAATGAACTAACACAAATGCAAAGTCCATGGCCCTTTTCCATTTGGGGGATCGACCTTATTGTTCGGTTGCCAAAAGGAAATAGGGGAGTACAGTACACGGCAGTAGCAGTGGATTACTTTACAAAATGGACGGAGGCTGAGCCGCTGGCAACAATCACTTCCAAGAAAGTATTGGACTTTGTGGTAAAGAATATAATTTGTAGGTTTGGTCTACCCCACAAAATAGTGTCTGACAATGGCACACAGTTTGACAGCCAATTATTTACTGATTTCTGCGCTAGACATGGCATCACAAAAAGCTTCTTAGCAGTCTCACACCCACAAGCAAATGGACAGGTAGAAGCAGTTAACAAGACTCTCAAAGACACTCTAAAAAAGTGTTTAGAAGAGGCTAAGCGAAAATGGCCTGAGAAACGACCTGAAGTATTATGGTCCTATAGGACTACCGAGAGAACAGCTACTGGAGATACCCCCTTTACACTCACCTACGGGTATGAAGCAATGCTGCCTGTAGAAGTGACTCCACCGTCTCACAAGCGCACAGCGTATGACCAGGATGGTAATCACCAGCTATTAGCTGAATTCTTGGACCTAATTGAAAAAAGACGCGAAAAGTCCAACATACGCCTGGCCGCCCATCAGAAAAAATTTGCCCGGTACTTCAATTCTAGAGTTAAGGAACGAAAATTTTACGTAGGAGACCTAGTTTTACGAAGAATATTCCCAGAAACTCGAGATGCTTCAGCAGGAGTAATAGGACTTAGCTGGGAAGGCCTTAACCAGGTTACGAAGATAGTACCACCCGGCAGATACAAGCTAGCGTGGTATAACCAAGATCTCCAACTAGTACTTGTCCCCCTTTATTGGAATGGGGAACACCTAAGGAAGTACTACCAATAAAGATCACTTTTAAGTGATTGTTGACTGGTCGGTACAGGCACGAACTGCCCATACCACCGACCAGCTCAATTTAGCTATATTAATTATGCACATGCACGATTTTCCCATGTATTGTAATAATTAATATTTATGAATGTAAGCTACAATAGTAGTGATGCAGCTTGTATGGTTAATTTTTAACCAATAAGACACAATTTTTGTCCATTTTTACAAGCCTTGCCTTTACAATGATTATCTTGCTAACTAGTGATTTATTTCACGGATTGTCGGCAGTGTATGAAACCTTTATAGGTTTTGGCAAACCCAAGTGGTCTTGAATAAGTTATTACGAGCAACTCTGGTCAATTAGCAAGTGACCAAGAGGATAACCCAAGAGTTACGAATCCTGCTCGGTCATTTGGGGGGCACCATAGTCATACATGGACAAACAAAGGAAAAAGGGCATAATTAAAAGGACTTAGAAACATTAATTTTTATTAATGTTAAAGTGCTTGCGCATTGCTCGATATGTACCAAGCAACAAAAAGAGCCATTAAACAATTTTTGTAGATAGGGTTGAACAGATTTTGTTTACAACTCATTCGAAAAAATTGAACAGCTCCGATGTATAGAGCGACATAGCTCCAAATAGAGCCGTATAGCTCCAAACAGAGCCGCATAGCTCCAAACAGAGACTCACAGCTCCAAACAAAGCTGCATAGCTCCAAACAAGAGCTGCACAACTCTAAACAGAGCCACATATCTCGAAAGCTGCTCCGATTTATAGACAAGGAAGATACCCACTCTCCTACCAAGCATTAATGGAACTGCCCATTATGCAGTCCCCTTAACTGCTGCAGGCATGTCCCTCCAGTTATGACTCCTCAACCGCCGCACACATCAACCCACTCTTTGATGACTGCACAATCATCGGAACAGTTATTAAAAAAGAAGCCATCATGACACTTTATGGTATCAACAAGAGGAGGGAAAGAGTGAAAAGTCATTTCTTGGAAACTTGAAGAAATACAAAGGCTATTAACTATACCAGATGCTAGGCCACGTAGCAAGGATCATATACCCCTGACCAGGTTGGATGGGATGGTCCCCAGAAGAAAGTTTCCATGCTACTTAGCACCATTGCAAACTTGAGGGGCAAATGTTATCCCAAAAATTGGCATATCTGACGTGGCACTAAACTTGGACATGTGGAGTAAACTGGGCGGACCCCCCGGTAGGTTGCCGGTGTATACCTGTAGGGTATACGACAAGTTACTACTGGACATACTATCTCTAAAGGCTCAACTGCTCGGCAGGACCACCAGAAAAATTGTTGATAAGTATGACAGGCAGACTAGTCGGAATACACTTTCCAAATGAATAACAATTATTGCGCGATATACTCACCAGGAAAGCAGCTACGCAGTATGGTTACCAGAAAAGAGGCTGCTCGGTTATGATCTCCAGGAAACCCAGTATACCTGCTCAGATGAAAGCAGTTACATTCTCTGTTAGCACTCCGCAAGAATCGCCCAACCACCCACAAAAAGCGCCTAACAGCCCTGAAGACTCGGTCAAACCTCCTAACAAATAGGACAACAACCACCTGCGAGAAGAAAGGGATTTTTCCCCATCAGATATGGTCAGGTGCAACCCTGGGGCGAGAGGAACAATATAAATACAAACTTTCCACCATAGTGGAAAGGGGATCTGGAGCCTACCGACTAGCACCGAGAATATACTGACCAGCTTATCAGGGGGGAAGACACACAAAGAAGAGCCTACCAGCCAGCACCAAAAAAGATACCGAGCGGCCTGGCTTGGTACTTACAAGCGAATTCTTCCATTTTGTATTGTCTTTTACACATAGAAATCAACTTGTAATCCCTTGTGATCTTGTTTAAACTTCAAGATTAATACAAATCTAAGAGGAAGTAGGTCATTACCAATTCTTGGGGCTGAACCTCTATAAATTATGGTGTCCTTTATTATTTATTGCTCATAGTTATTAGGTTCTTGACTTATTTATGGTTCATTGATTGTCTGAGTGAAAGCTCTCTAATTAATTATTTAAACTTTGCGTTAGTTGACCAAAAAACCAGTCAACAAATGCATTACTCATTAAATGAATTAAATTTATTCAAAGTCACAAAGATCTCATCATCAATTAGAGTGACCAAATTCAATTCATTTAAAAGTCCAATGATTTCAACATCAATTGCCTTAATCTTAAACTCAATATGATTAATTTTACAATTACCATATCTCACATGATGATCAATAAATTTACAAACAAAACAAGTATAACAATCACCATTGAATTATTCATTAACATTCGCCATCGTACTCTTAATATTAGCAATATTCTCAAACTCACAAAAATATTTCATTCAAATTCTAGAAATCTACACATTTATAAATAAGGAATTTGATGATGCCAATATCCTTAAGCATGTAATCCCATTGAGTTTTCTCATCCTATGTGGATGAAGACTTTAAATCCATATCCACATTCATGTAGAACATTTCCAAATAGAACTTTCTTTGATCTTTCATGGTTATGTGTTCAACACAAACCAAATCTTGAAGCAAGGATTTGGAGGTTGTAGAAGATGAACAAATTTCCCTCATTTTCGATTATGCAAAAACACAAAAATAAAGTAATTAGAATTAGAGATTTTTATTGTTGGGAATATATGGCTTTACACTGTGAAAATCAACAATAAATAATGGGAATAGTTTAATATTTGAAACCCTAAATGCTAAACAAGAACCTTATTCAAAATATGAATACAAATCTTGATAATCAAATAAACATGTTTATAGTATAAAGGACTATCTTAATTATAAGAAACTAATTGATTAAATGATGATAAGATGAACTTAGAAACATTTAATCATCAAAAATAACAATGAAAACACAATAGAGTAACACAAAACAAAGTTAGGGTTAGATAGATACAACCTTTGATTTAGAGAAACTTGAATCTTAAAACTTGGGGAACTTCTAAGGCTTATACACAATAAGAATATTGTTGTCCAAAATATCTATTCCAAGCCTTCCCTTATTGCTTGAAGCTTTAACTAAGTAGAATGAGATTTGGAAAAAGCCTTAAAACTCATGTAAGCAAGCAAAGATTGATGAGTTTCTTGGTGAAAACTTTGGTCTTTGAGAGCTAGAGAGATAGCTGGAAAGTGTGATCAAGTCTTTCCAACTCTAATAACTCATATTTATAGTGTCGGCATTGTCATTAGTCTAACCAATAGTATTAGACCATTCAAAACACATCAATTGGAGCATTTTACGTAACTTTATGGCCCTAAAAGACCGCCAAGGCGATGTATCGCCTGCTGGGGCTTTTTAAGCCCTTTGCATTTTGGCGATGCTACGCCACTTAGGGGACGACGCATCGCCACCCCCTCTGACTTTGGACACTTCCAATGGTCCTAAAATTGCTCCAAATGCTACCAATTTTGGGGGGAATGTTTGGATACCTCATTGTATCACTTTAGACCCATACAAGTCACTTTTAGATGCCTTCTACACAATCTCATGCTTTCACATCTCCTTAAGTGAAAATCATTAATTGTTTTGCAACCATTATATTTAACCCATCTCAACAGTATCTTACATTGGAAGGTTGTGGAAATAGTACTTGGATAACTTAAAAGGACCAAAGAGTTATGCCTTTAATATTCTATGTTTCCTAAGATACTTCAGGGATATTCTAACGCAAGTTGGATATCCAGTGTAGGAGATAATCTCTCCACAACTGGTTGGGTGTTCACCCATGGTGGGGGTGCCATTTCTCGGGGATATAAGAAACAAACATCTATATCTCACTCAACCATGGAGTCCGAGTTTGTAGCTCTAGCAGCAACCGACAAAGAGGCAGAATCGCTAAGAGATCTCATGTTGGACATACCGAAAATCATGGTTGATGTATCAATGATTTTGATACATTGTGATAATCAAGACACTTTGATTAGAGCTTACAACAAGATATATAATGGGAAGTCTAGACATATAAGCCTATGACATGACTATGTGAGGGAATTGATTGATAAGAGTATCATATGTGAAATCTTGTGAGAACTTAGCGAATTCATTTACTAAACCTCTTGGGAGAGATTTGGTGAGTTCCACAAATAGAGGGATGGGACTAAAATTCCTTCACAAATAGATTCCCCGATGATGGAAATCTAACTCAAAACTTGTATACATCATATGTAGAGTTTAATGGGTAAGAACAATTCATTGATAAGGGAATAATTTCAACATTAACAACTTAAAGGTCCAATAAAGAATGAGTTAATGTTGATTGCTACCGAGCATGAAGGTTAAGCCATAGGCTTTTAATGAAATCCAATTTAAGAGCAACAAGCATCTCTAAAGGTAGCAAAGAATGTGTAAGAATTTCACCTATGTGAGCCTCGAGTTGGTGTCACCTCTCAAGAGAGTAGGAGTTTTCTCTTCGGATGGTTCATTAATGGATCAAGCACAAGGTCATTAAAAGTGATAAGCGTGAAAAGTGGGAAATACATGAGTAATCAGATATAGGTGTGTGAGACATTACTGGATTTTATCACTAGGAATGTTGGGTTCATTCTTTTAAGAATACCTTAGCATTTCGGTAGAAGCTTTTTAGTGTTTTCACTAAGATAAAGTTCAAACCCAAACCAAGGTTATTAGCCTTATCCCTTACAGAGAAAGCACCTGAGACTAGGTGTATTGCGAGTGTTGGGTAGATAATGACCCCAACCCCTTTGATTTGTAGCCAAATCCTCGCTCGTGACCGGGCTTTTGGCCTAGTAATTTTTGTAGAAGTTGTACCTGATCAACTATTGTCGAACCATCATCATTTGAACCAGAAATAGATATTTGCTGAATTTGTCTTACAAAATCACCCTTTAGTTTTGCTTGTTGTAAGGAAATGTTGGAGACAACAAAAACAAAACATAATTATATGAATGTTAGAATACAATTAAATAAACATCACGTTGACAAAATTATCTATACCTTTCTATTGACTCATTTTTTCGTTAACTCATCTAACACCCAAAGAATAATATTGAGAAGATTTTTGAGAGCTAAATAAAATATAAGAAATGTGTCTAGTGTCCAAAAATAATGGATAGAGAAAGTTTTATACTGGTTCAGCCCCAAAAAGATGGCCTACATCCACTTAGTCACTATCATTGATCTTGCAAGCCATGGATTACATTTGTATTTAGCTTTTAGCTATTTGACTCTATTGAACATGGAGAGAACTCTCTCTGAGAAAAGTTGTCGCCCCTCTCCCTTCCCCCTTCTTTTGGACCCTACTCCTCTTATTTTTATTGAGGAGTTAGGGTTACAATTGAGTGGGCTTAAGTTATTGGGCTTGACCCATTAATTACACAAAATAACAAGACACTGGGCCTTAGTCATGATCTGGGTCGATGGGTAGTGACATTCCAAAAATGGGTATAACAATAGCCCCCCAAGTTAGTCTTCATATTTGCATAAGGCTGACTTATTGTGTCAACTCTCTCTTTCACAAGGACCAGATCTTTAGGCCTCAAACATGCCATTACTTGACTTCGCCAATCCTTTAATAGTAACAATAAGAAGATCTAAGATGCTTGTAGGCTAATTGGGTGAGTGGTTCCAATATCTGAGATAGACAAGATAAATGCTCAAGGTTCCGAGAACTAGTAGAAACCAAGAAAAATGAATGCTCAAGCTTCCGAGGACCACCTTAGGAACCGAGCAAGAGGAATGCTCAAGGTTCCGAGGACCTTTCTAGGAATCAAGAAAAATGAATGCTTAAGGTTCCTAGGACCACTCTAGGAACCAAGAAAAATGAATGCTCAAGGTTCCGAGGACCACTCTAGGAACCAATCAAAATGAATGCTCAAGGTTCCGAGGACCACTCTGGGAACCAAGCAAGAGGAATGCTCAAGGTTCCGAGGACCTCTCTAGGAACCAAGCAAAGTGAATGCTCAAGGTTCCGAGGACCACTCTAGGAACTGAGCAAGATGAATACTAAAGGTTCCGAGGACCTCTCTAGGAACCAAGCAAAATGAATGCTCAACGTTCTTAGGACCTCTCTAGGAACCAAGCAAAGTGAATGCTTAAGGTTCCGAGGACCTCTCTAGGAACCAAGCAAAATGAATGCTCAAAGTTCCGAGGACCACTCTAGCTATCGAGCAGGAGGAATGATCAAAGCTTATTGAGGTTATTCACCAATGTGGGGGGCTGGCGAGCCTATGTGCTAGCTACTGTAGCGATATGTCTTAAATATGTCTGAAGTTTCATAGACTCCAATGTTTTTTTTGTTGCGTTCAGCTCTGAATGAAAGCACCAAAATGTTGACTCATTGTCTCGTTAACTCATCTAACACCCAAAGAATAATATTGAGAAGATTTTTAAGAGCTAAATAAAGTATAAGAAATGTGTCTAGCGCCCAGAAATAATGGATAGAGAGAGTTTTATAGTGGTTCAGCCCCAAAAAGATGGCCTACATCCACTTAGTCATTGTCATTGATCTTGCAAGCCATGGATTACATTTGTATTTAGCTTTTAACTATTTGACTCTATTGAAGATGGAGAGAACTCTCTCTGAGAAAAGCTGTCGCCCCTCTCCCTTCCCCCTTCTTTTGGTCCCTACTCTTTTTATTTATATTTTGGAGTTAGGGTTACATTTGATTGGGCTTAAGTTATTGGGCTTGACCCATTAATTACACAAAATAACAAGTGACTAAGGCTTAGGCATGATCTAGGACGATGGGTAGTGACATTCCAAAAATGGGTATAACACTTTCCTTTAGTAATATTCCTTCCATGTCTCAATAAGGTTCGGGTTTGCCTAAAACATATAAACTAAATGTCAAACAACTTTTAATAGAAAATAATTGTGTTGATATTTTCACTTACTCTTTCGTGAAAAATGGCCGCCAACGTTTTTGTACCCTGCGTTGTAAGATACTTCATTTTCTTTTTGTTTTCCTTTTCTTTGTAGCACACAATAAAACTCAGAGTTATAAATACCTCACAAATCTACTTATGCTGGTCCTTGTGGACATCCTTGGTTGGGTGGTTTAGGAGCTCCTCCCAATCCTCTGGTCCTTTGTATTAACTTTCAAAGTGTGTGTGTCTTTATTTTCCTACCATAGTATCGATCTTTCATCTCTCGATCGATACCCTCTGGACACTTCGCATAATCCTCGCAGCCATCAATTTGAAAATAACACTACATTGAAAATAAAACATATTAATAATTTAGTAATTATTATACACATTTTAAAAAATGAATAAATTATTTACCTTGTTATAGGCTTGGTCCTTGTATTGTTGTGGTACTAATTCTCAGGCATCGTAATGTCCAGGAATCTTTGAAGTGACATGGCTGCCCATGAGGCAAATAAAAGCAGCATGCTCATACCCCATAACCTTGTACGAGCTATGGTCGAACACTAAGGGTAGTGATGCTTCATTTTTTTGTCGTCTTCCATCTATATCCTTTCCAGTACCACTACCACGATCCTTTTTCTTTTTCAGGGCTGTTGTATTTATTTTGATTATAAGAAATGGCTTAAAAATTATTACACATCTTAATAATATCTTCTAAAACCATGACATACTCTTAATAAATAACAATCATTGTTCAGATCGCTACACATGCGAAGACTATCTGAAGCAACACTAATTGTTGGAAGCCCAATCTTGAATGCAAGAGCAATTCTAGAAGCACACCTATTGCTTTTGCCACGTGAAGCTCCATAGGCTTACATAAAGGGACTACCAACAAACCAAGACAGGCACTGTTATGGTCATGAATGACAATTCCAATACAGTTAACCTTGGTAAAACTCATAGAAAGAATGGTGTTTGGGAAAATCTTTATGCCCTAACTAATGAGCATAAGAAATTGAGTATTATATAAATAGAGTCTCATTACAAGAGCAATACAATTCTAACAATATGCCAACTGGCTAACAACCATATAATAACCAACGCCTATTACTCTACCTGTCATAACAATAGTACAACTACCTGAACTAGCACTACCAAACCCTTTATACTCAATATCCCCCCTCAAGCAGCACAGAGGTGAATCCAGTGTAAGCTTGTGACACAGAAAAATGAACCTGGGAAAAGCAAGGGCCTTAGTAAAAATGTCAGCAGGCTACTCTTTAGTGGGAATATAGCAAACCTCAAGAACTTTGTCAGTGACAAGGCTGCGAACATAATGAACATCAAGTTCAATATGCTTGGCTTTAGAGTAAAAGATACGATTGGAGGAGAGCATTTGAGCACACCACAACACAGGTTGATGAGCAAGCAACACCTTCAGCTCCTGAAGCAATGAGAGAACCCACCAAAGCACAATAGCAGTAGTACCTAATGCTTGGTACTCAGACTCAGTACTGGACCGAGAAACACACTTCTATTTATGAGAGCCCCAAGCAATCAAGTTATCACCCATATTGAGAAAAAAAAACCAATCGTAGAGCGCCTGTCGTCAAGGCTACAAGTCCAATCTGCATCTGAAAAACCCTCCAAAGTGAGACAGGTAGCAGGCTTGAAAAGAATACCAAGATAAGTAGTAGCATGAATATAACAAAGCACACATTTACAAGCATTCTAGTGAGCAACAGTGGGAGCTTTAAGAAATTGACTCAACTTGTTAACAACAAAGGATAAGTCAGGACGAGTAAGAGTCAAATATTGCAAAACACCAATTGTACTCTGGTACAACTTAGGATCACCAAAAGGAGCACTATCATCCAGGTAGAGATGATATCCAGGACACAAAAGAGTAGGACTTGATTTGCAATCACCCATGTTGGTCTTTTGTAAAATATCCAAGGCATGCTTGGTATGAGTCAAATAAAGACCAGTAGCAGTTCGACCAGCGTGAAACCCCAAAAAATAATGAACAGGCTCAAGAGTTTTATGAGAAAAACTCTTATTCAAATAAAAAATAAGAAGGTGAATATCACTAGAATTAGCACGCGTATTCAAGATATCATCCACATACATCAAAACCAATACCAATGAGCCATGCTTCCAACAAAAGAAGAGAAAAGAATCGGCAATAGAGTTCTGAAAGTCCCGAGTGATTAACGCACTTTTAAGCTTCTCAAACCAAGCTCTCGGAGCTTGTTTAAGACCATACAATGCCTTATGTAGTCGATATACATGAGTAGGACAAGTAGAATCTTCAAACCCAGCAAGTTGAGCCATATAAATAACTTCATTAAGCTCAACATGTAGAAACACATTGTTAACATCAAGTTGTTGAATATCCAAACCATGTGTAATAGCAAGAGTAAACATGATATGAATGGTAGAAGCTTTGACAACAACACTAAACATGTCAAAGAAATCAACCCCAGCAGTTTGTTGAAACCTCTTAGCCACCAAACGGGCTTTGAACTTGTCTAAACTTCCATTAGCTTTCAACTTAGTTTTAAAAATCCATTTGTTCTGAACAATAGGCAAGCCCTCAATATATGGCACCAGGGCCCATGTACCATTGCGTTAAGGAGCTTGAAACTCTTGCTCCATAGCTTGTCGCTACCAAGGGTCCAAAAGAGCCTGCTTAATTATAACGACCCAAAATTGCTAATAGGGTTTAGGGTCTTGATTAGCGTGCTGGGGGGCATAATTGGTTTATATGTTTGTTTAATTGGTTAAATTCGGGACTATGTGGCATGCATGATTAATATGATTATGTGAATATATTATATGCATGTGGGCCCTTTGATGTTTATAAAGGCATGTTTGTAATTTTGGCTCGTTAAGGATATAAATGTGATTATATGTGATAAATTTTTGAGACCACATTATTATGTGGATATATATATATATATTATATGGCTCGAGACGGTCCTAGTGAGCATATTAGTGAAATAGTCACAGCGGAGTTTGATACCCGGCTCGGGGGAGCCTGGGGGTATTTTGGGAGTTTAGAGAATATTTTGGGATTTATTGGATAATGAATAAGTATTTGGTAATTCATTGGACACCGTGAGGTTAATTGGTTAATAGTAGGAACACTTGAGGAATTAGCGGGAATTGGGGGAAATGATTGTTTTACCCTTAAGGGCAAGGAGGGGTTGAATTAGTCTAAGGGGCAATTTAGTCTTTTAGGGGTTAAAGGATATATTCTATAAGACTCTAGACAAAAGATAGAACCTACCTGAACATACTCTCCCTTTCCCTCTCACTCATGATCACTCTCCCTCTCTCTTCCTCTCCTTGTGCCTTGAAGCTGAAGGAAAAATAGAAGGAAACTTAGAGACTTGAGCTGGGAACCTTGGAGGGAATTAAGTTGGGACTAGTCAAAAAATCTCTAAGGATTAAAGCTTCAACTAAGGTAAGGATCTTGTCTTGTTTTCTGCTGGGAATCTAGGTTAATAGGTTGAATTTGGCTGGGTTATAAGGGTGAGCTTGTCTAGGTTCCTGGTGATGGTTGATTGTGGGTTTGGAATGGTAAATTCATTTGGATTTTGAGTTTTTGTGAGCCTAAACTTATAATTGAGAGTCCTAGACTTGTTCCTGAAGTTGGTATGAATTGGGAGTATGGTTAGATGAATTTTTGA
This sequence comes from Humulus lupulus, assembly GCF_963169125.1. Taxonomy (NCBI): domain Eukaryota; kingdom Viridiplantae; phylum Streptophyta; class Magnoliopsida; order Rosales; family Cannabaceae; genus Humulus; species Humulus lupulus. Next base: position 186,725,716 of record NC_084794.1, on the reverse strand, counting down.
GGTTGTGGCTGGGTAGAGTGCTGAAGAAACCCAGGGAATTCTGGGTTCGCGGGGGCGCGCCGCGACCCAGCTCATGGGCGTCGCGGCCTGTGTGCCCAGATGCCCTAGGAGGGCTTGTTGACTTGAGGGCACGCCGCGACCCTAGGGGGCAAGTCACGGCCCACCTCCCCCAGATGCATGAGGCTATGCCTTTCACTTCAGGCACGTCGCGACCCTCTGGGCCAGGTCGCGTCCCGCCTAGTTAACTTTGGCCTAGGATAGTTTTTAGGCTCGGGGGTTCGAACCTAAGCGCTCGGGATGAATTCTACTACCCAGTTTAGTAGAATTCGAGGTCCCGGAGGCTAGTTTTTGTTACCTAAACATTTATTTGGATTAGAAATTGAAGGTTACCCAATGTCCTTGTGACTAGGATTATCGCTAGGGCTCATGGCTGAGGATCGTGCTCGGGACCGTTCTTTATTCTTCGCTCGGAATTCAAGGTAAAAATAATACACCCTTGTGGTTATGAACGGAACTGAGGTTCCCAATATTTGAGTATGTGTACTATGTGATTGTATGATTTTTATGTATATTAGAATGAATGACCTAAGAGTGTCGGGGCTAATGATAAGCGTACTGAATGCAACTTGGCCTAAGCGAGTCGGGGTGAACTAGATAAACAAGGGGCTCGGCCTAAGTTTTCCAACCCTGAACATTTGTGAAACTAGTTAATATATGAACATGAGATTATATGTGTACCATTGGTTAGTTTAATGCTTGTATTCTGTTATATAATTGAACTGGTTGTGTTAAGATTGATTGAATACTACTGTTGCTATATGTATTTGATGTTTATGGTTTTCTTGTTGGGTTTTGGCTCACGGGTGCTGAGTGGTGCAGGTAAAGGAAAAGGGAAAATGGATAAACCATGAGTTGGAGAGCTCTGGGGGTGAAGTATACATAGTCAGTTGCTCGTCCACCACGGCCGAGGGAAAGTACAGGGACAGAGCCCTAAAAACTTGTATTTTGACATTAGATTGGCCTTTGTTGTATTAACTTTTGGGGATTGTAATTACCACATATACCCTGTTTTTGGGATCCCGTGTATCAAACATATGTTTTAATGAAAATTAACCGTTTATGATAAAAAATATTTTAACCCTAACCTGATAGTTGACCTCAAGATCACATTATTGTTTAAACGACTTGACTAGCAAGTCTTGCACTATTTTAAAATACACAGTGTAACGGTCTTGGTTATCCAGGGCGTTACAACTTGGTATCAGAAGGGTTCCTGAAGACTGGCTGGGCATGTACACTTGCCGCTAAAGACAAGCTCGACTGAAGGTATTGTAACAGTATATATATATATATGTGATTGTATGCTTAAATGAAATGTAAATGTTTTAATCTGTATGATTAATAGGGAGCATGAGATACTAATAGGGCATGGCCCTTGACTGCTGTGGGATTATGAGCTAATATCCAAGTCCGATTACAAAGTCAGGTAGAGCAGATTTGCCTTCTGAGACAGCAGGCTCCATCAGGGAGTGTTGCACCTATTATGCCACCTGTTGTGGCACCAGCTGTACAGCCACCTGAGGTTGGGAATAGGTGGGAGCCACTTTATGAACGGTTCAGGAGACAACATCCTCCAACCTTTGATGGAGGACTAGATCCACTGAAGGTTGAACAGTGGATGAGTATGATCACCTCCATCCTGGACTTTATGAGGGTGGAAGGTAATGACAGGGTGGCATGTGCCACCTACATGCTTAGAGAGGATGCCCGTACTTGGTGGGAGGTGGCATCACAAACTCGAGATGTTTCTACTTTGAGTTGGGATGGGTTTAGAGATCTGTTCAACCAAAAGTATTACAACACCATCAGGGCAGAGAAGGTGAATGAGTTTGTAGGATTGGTACAGGGCAGCATGACAGTTACAGAGTATGCCCAGAAGTTTGATAGGCTAGCAAAGTTTGCATCAGATTTATTGCCTACAGTTGAAGGCTAGACAGGACAGGTTTTTCCGAGGGCTTAACGCTATGATAGCCCGGGATGTGAGGATTACATCAGTACCTTAGCAGAAGACTTATGCCCAGGCTGTTGAGAAGGCGCTTACCGCTGAGGGGGCAGAGAATAAGATTTGGAGGGAGAACGTTGTGAGACGGGATGTTCGCAGGGCAGTGCCTCCATACACAGGGTCTGGTAGAGGTGGAGGCCCCAGTGATCTAAAAAGGAAGACCCCTGACACTTCGACCACTGTTGGTTCTGATAGGAGGGGTCGGGGTGTTCAGAGTTGGCGCCAGGGAGGCGGTGGGACATGGAGGAGTTATCTAGAGTGCACAAGATGTAGGAAGCGCTATCCGAGAAAATGTCGGGCAAAAGCCTGTTGTTTGTGCGGGGTGGTAGGACACCTCAAGAAGGATTTCCCAACAGGGAAGAAAGAAGAACCAGGGAAGTTGGACAGCTTGACTCCAGCTCAAGTGTTCACCTTGACATAGGCAGAGGCCGAGGCTAGTCCCTCGGTAGTGACAGGTCAGCTTTCTAGCGCTAGCTCTTCATATACTATATTGATTGACTCTGGTGCTACACATTTGTTTGTTTTTAGTAAGATAATTGATAAATTGTGTAGACCTAGTGAGTATTATACTGTGGGGTTTGGGACTATACTACCTACAGGGGAACTGGTAGTTTCTAGGAGATGGATTAAAGCATTGTCAGTGATGGTAGATAGTAGGGAACTATCAGTATATTTGATAGAGTTGAGCATGGATGATTTTGATATGATTTTGGGGATGGATTGGCTGGTCAGATATGGGGCCACTATAGATTGCAGGAAGAAGATGGTGACATTTGAGCCTGAGGATGAGGATCCCTGTAAGGACCCAAATTCGCTAATAAGGCTTAAGGGCTTTGATTAGTGTGTCGAGAGGGCATAAATGGGATTTGAGTGAATAGTGTTTATTTGAATGAGATATTATGTGATTAATAGTGCTTAAATGATATTATATGATAATTGATGATATTATGTGATAATATGAAATAGACATGTTGTATATGTGAGAACCACATTATTATGTGGATAACTTTGTAGCCGGCGACTCGAGGCGATCCTAGGGCTAGATAGCGGGAAAAGTCACAACGGGGCATTATAGTTGACTTTGGACAAGTCAGGGGTGTTTTAGGTATCGGGTAGTGATTTGGACTATCGGGTGATGGAAATAAATATATGGAGATATATTTGAGGTTAGGATGTCTAGGTGGGATTATTGGGGGATTTTACCGTTTTGCCCTCGGGGATGTTTCTGGCACCCCGAGCTTTAAGATTAGCCCAATAACCTAACGATATACTTGGAAGACTTTAGAAAATATTAGACACAGAAATTAAATCGACCCTCTCAGCCTTCTCTCTCTTCTCTCTCTTAGGAAGAAGAACAACTCTGAATTTTCAAGAGAATCAAGCTGAATATTTGGGAATTGAAGGGAATAATCTGGAGGATTAGCTCAGGAACTTATCAAGGATTGAAATAGAGCCAAGGTAAGCTTTGAATTTTCGTTTCTATGGTTGGGAATTTTCAGAAAACGGCTGAGTTTTTAATGGTTGTGATTTTGGTATTCAAGGTTGGATTTGAGACTAAGATCTTTGAAGTTAGGTCAGGGAACTCTTGGAGAAGTGTTTCTGTAGCTGAGGTAAGCTTTAATTCAAAGTTTGATGGTTGAATTTTAGAGTTTCCATGGCTGGGTTTTGTGTTTTTAAGATAGGAAGTTTCAGTAATTGAAATGGGTCTTTGATGGGTTTCTAGCCTAGGATTCAACGGGGTTGAGTTGTTGGGATCTTGTGGGAAGTCTTTGGATAATTGAGTAGTGGATTTGGGGTGGTTTTGAGTGAGTTTGCATGAGGTTTGGGAGTAAAAAATGGTGGTTTTTCTGGGTTTGAAGGGGTCGGGCCGTGGCATAGTTCTTGGTGAGTTGCAGCCCTTGGAAGTTGAGTTGTGCTGAGGAATGAGGGCGGGTCGCGGCATGGCCTAAGGAATGCCGTGGCCCTTACCTGTTTTTGGGCCCATTAAGGGTTCTGTCTGGGGCCATGCTGCGACATGGATGGCCCATGCCGGGGCCCTTAAGGGATTTTGGGATTTTGAGATTTTAGGCTTGGGAATTTAACCTAGGGTGCTCGGGGTTGAGTCTTTTACCATATTTGGTGAAGTTCAATGTTCTGAGGACTAGAACTTGGTTTAGAAACTCATTTAAGGTTGTTAATGGTATCCTTCATCATGATTGTGACTAGGTACTAAGCTAGGGCTCGGGGATCGGATCGCGCTCAAGGAGTATTGCCTGTAACTAATTCATCTAAAAGCTAAAGGTAAGAAAACTACACCCGGATGAATATTTGAACAGGACTAAGGGCTCCTTGATATATATGACTTAAAGAATGGTATTATGCCATGTAAATTGTAAACCAACGGCCTAAGGGTGCCACGGTTAACTTGTGCAATTGGCACGGCTCGGACACTGGTATCCGAGGACAGCTTATTATGCACTGAGCTCGGTTTAAGCGGGCCGGAGTCAGTGGGATAAACAGAGGGTGCGACCTAAGGTGTCAGCCCTAGTATTTGTGATTGTTGATTATTATATTTGGCTATGAATGTGATTAATGAGAGTGTTGAATAATCTAAGTGTAGATGAAGTTATTGTACCTTGAAATATGCTTATATGTTATGGGTTGAATATCTGCACATGCTTACTAGAAAATCCGTTTGAAAATATTGTATATGCTGTGTATGTTGTTTTTTTGCTGGGCCTTGGCTCACGGGTGCTGTGTGGTGCAGGTAAAGGCAAGGGCAAGATTGATCAACCCTGAGTGGAGAGCTCTGCAGGGTGATTGTACATGTTAGGCCGCTCAACCGCCACGGTTGAGAAGATTACAGGGACAAGAGGACTAGAACCTTGTATTTTGCCTTAGTATGGCTAATGTTTACTCTTAACTGCTGAATTTTGTAAACCAACTTTTAAACATTGTACTTTTGGGGATCCCTTCTGTAAATTGTTTATAACTTATAAAATGTATCTTTTGAGGCCAAAATGTCTTTTAGCCCTAGAACACTTTAGCTAATGACACGTTTTGATTAAACGACTTGATTAGCAAGTCTCACACCTTTATAAATACACAGTGTAGCGGTCTTGGCTATCCAGGGTGTTACAATCCCTTTGTTTTCGTGGGTGTTGTACATGGACCCTGCATACCCATGATATCAACATTAAGGGCTAGGGACCTATTACATGGAGGTTTTATAGGTTTTCTAGCTAGTGTGGTGGATACCACCAGATTTATGCTAGCAGGTTCAGAAGAGACCAGATTAGTATGTGAGTTCTTAGATGTGTTTCCTAAAGATTTATCAGGACAGCCGCTGCACAGGGAGATTTAGTTTATTATCAAGTTAGCGCCGGGTACAGAGCCAGTGTCGAGGGAACCATATAGAATGGCTCCGGCAGAGTTAAAGGATTTGAAGACACAGTTGCAGGAGCTTCTAGACTTGGGGTTTATCAGGCCTAGCTTCTCATTGTGGGGTGCTTCGGTTCTTTTTGTGAAGAAGAAGGATGGGGCTCTGAGAATGTGTATATACTACAGGGAGTTAAACAAGTTGACCATCAAGAACAGATATCCTTTAACAAGGATTGATGACCTGTTTGATCAGCTGCAGGGAAAGACGGTATTCTCGAAGATTGATCTTCGATCTAGTTACCACCAGCTGAGGATCAAGAACAGGGATATTCAGAAGACGGCCTTCCAAACGAGGTATAGGCATTATGAGTTCTTGGTCATGTCGTTTGGTATGACCAATGCCCCAGCAGCATTCATGGATCTGATGAACAAGGTGTTTAAGGACTTCTTAGATCAGTTCATGATTGTCTTCATCGACGGCATCTTGGTTTACTCCAGTTCGGAGGCAGATCATGAACAGCATCTCCGACAGGTATTGCAGAGGTTGAGAGAGCATCGGTTGTATGCTAAGTTTAAGAAGTGCGAGTTCTAGCTACCAGAAGTGACATCCCTTGGACACATTGTTGGTGGAGATGGGATTAAGGTGGATCCAGCTAAGGTAGGGGAAGTGAGAGATTGGTCGAGGCCAAGGAATGCCTCGGAGGTTAGAAGCTTCCTTGGATTAGCGGGGTATTACAGACGGTTCGTGGAAGGGTTTTCAAAGATTGCTACACCAATGACAGAATTGACACAGAAGAATGTAAAGTTTATCAAGTCAGACAAGTGTGAGAATAGCTTCCTAGAACTGAAGCAACGGCTGATTACTGCTCCTTGTTGATTCTTCCATCGAAGGGAGGGAAATTTGTAGTATACTGTGACGCATCGAGATTGGGATTGGGATGCGTGTTGATGCAGAATGAGAAGGCCATTGCTTATGTGTCATGGAAACTGAAGGAGTATGAGTAGTGGTACCCTACCCATGATCTGGAGTTGGCAGCGGTGGTATTCGCACTAAAAGTTTGGCGACACTACTTGTATGGAGAAAAGTGCAAGATATACACCGATCATAAGAGCTTGAAGTATTTCTTCACCCAGAAGGACTTGAACATGAGACAGAGACGTTGGCTGGAGTTGGTGAAGGACTACGATGTGATATCCTTTACCACCCAGGGAAAGCCAATGTAGTAGTAGATGCGTTGAGCCAAAGGAGCCCGGGATAGTTATTTAGCTCTAAACAGATATCAAAGGAATCGGTAGAAGAGATATCCAGAACGAGGATAGAATCGGTTGTGGGCCAGGTGTCCAATATTACTTTACGGTCGACCCTCCTGGGGAGGATTAGAGAGAGTCAGTTGGATGATGCACTGTTGTAGGAGGATAGAGGGAATGTCCTAGCTGGAGTGGCTAAGGATTATTATATTTCGGAGACAAGTTTACTACGGTATAAGGGTCGGATTTGTATCCCGACAGATGTGGGTATTAGATGGGAGATACTGGATGAATCTCATACTACACCGTACTCACTCCATCCAAGCACCACAAAGATGTATCAGGATCCATGGACCTTATATTGGTAGCCCAAGATGAAGAAGGGCATAGTGGAGTACGTGGCCAAGTGTTTAACCTATCAGCAGGTGAAGGCTGAGCATCAGTAACCAGCGGGGTTGCTACATCCATTGGGTATTCCTGAGTTGAAGTGGGAAGACATTACTATGGATTTTGTGGGAGGTTTACCTAGGACAATGGGGTTACATGACTCGGTGTGGGTGATAGCAGACAGATACACCAAATCAGCTCACTTTCTTCCAGTGAGGACGACCTATATTGTGGATCACTATGTAGAATTGTACATAAAGGAGACTGTACGTCTCCATGGGGTTCCCAAATCTATAGTATCAGATCGAGATCCCATATTTACCTCCAAGTTTTGGGGTGGGTTGCAAAAGGCTATGGGGACTCAGTTGAAGTTCAGTACAACCTTTCATCCTCAAATAGATGGACAGCCTGAGAGGACAATTCAAGTATTGGAAGACATGCTTAAGGCGTGTGTATTCGACTTTGAGGGGTCTTGGAGTAAGTATCTTCCATTGATTGAGTTTTCATATAACAATAGTTATCAATCAACGATTGGAATAGCTCCATATGAGATGATGTATGGAAGAAGATGTAGATCACCCATTCATTGGGATGAGATGGGTGAGAGGAAGTATTTGGGACTGGAGTTGGTTCAAAAGACTAATGAAGCTATTGAGAAGATTCGAGCTCGAATGCTCGCTTCGCAGAGCAGACAAAAAAGCTACGTTGATCCTAAGCGTAGGGATGTGGGGTTCCAGGTAAGGAACCACGTGTTTCTGCGAGTGTCACCACTGCGAGGGGTGAGGAGGTTTGGGAAAAAGGGCAAGTTGAGCCCTAGATTCTTAGGACCTTTTGAGATCCTGGAGAGGATCGGGCAGGTAGCCTATAGATTGGCTCTACCACCATTGTTATCAGGGGTTCACGACGTATTCCACATCTCTATGCTACAGAAGTACATCTCAGATACGAGTCATGTGTTGGGATATGAGGATTTTGAGTTACAGACAGATATATCATATTGCAGCGACCGGTTCAAGTCCTAGACAGGAAAGATAAAGTTCTGAGGAACAAGATGATTCCTTTAGTCAAGGTATTGTGGAGGAATAGCAAGGTTGAGGAAGCGACCTGGGATCTTGAGTCAGCTATGCGGGATCAATATCCCGAGTTATTTAGGTAAATTTTGAGGATGAAATTCTTAGTAGGAGGGGATAGTTGTAATGACCCAAAATCGCTAATAGGGTTTAGCGCCTTTATTAGCATGTCGGGAGGGCATAATTGGTTTATATGTGTGTTTAATTGGTTAAATGTGTGACTATGTGGCATGTATGATTGATATGATTATGTGAATATATTATATGCATGTTTATGAGTATTAGATATGCATGTGGGCCCTTTGCTATTTATAAGGGCATGTGTTGTAACTTTGGCTTGTTAAGGGCATAAATGTGATTATATATGATAAATGTTTGAGACCACATTATTATGTAGATATATATATGCAGTATATGGCTCAAGACGGTCCTAGTTTGCGAATTAGCAAAATAGTCACAGCGGGGTTTAATACCCGGCTCGGGGGAGCTTAGGGGTACTTTGGGAATTTAGAGAATATTTTGGGATTTATTGGATAATGAATAAGTATTTGGTAATTAATTGGACACGATGGGATTAATTGGTTAATAGTAGGAACACTTGAGGAATTAGCATGAACTGGGAAAATGATTGTTTTACCCTTAAGGGCAAGGAGGAGTTGAATTAGTCTAAGGGGCAATTTAGTCTTTTAGGGGTTAAAGGAAATATTCTGTAAGACTCTAAACAAAAGATAGGACCTACCTGAACATACTCTCCCTTTCCCTCTCACTCACAATCTCTCTCTCTCTCTCTCTCTCTCTCTCTCTCTCTCTCTCTCTCTCTCTCTCTCCTTGTGCCTTGAAGCTGAGGAAAAACAGAAGGAAACTTAGAGACTTAAGCTGGGAACCTTGGAGGGAATTAATATGGGATTAGTTAGAAAGTCTCTGAGGATTAAAGCTTCCATTGAGGTAAGGATCTTGTTTTGTTTTCTACTTGGAATCTAAGTTAATAGGTTGAATTTGGATGGGTTGTAAGGGTTAGCTTGTCTATGTTCTTGGTGATGGCTGGTTGTTGGTTTGGAATGGTAAATTTATTTGGGTTTTGTGTTTTTGTGAGCCTAAACTTATAATTGAGAGTCCTAGACTTGTTCCTGAAGTTGGTATGTATTTGGGAGTATGGTTAGATGGATTTTTGAGGTTGTGGCTGGGTAGAGTGTTGAAGAAACCCAAGGAATTATGGGTTCGCGAGGGCGCACCGCGACCCAGCTCATGGGCGTCGTGGCCCGTGTGCCCAGAATGCCCTAGGAGGGCTTGCTAACTAGAGGGCTCGCGTACCCAGACCCCTCCGCCAGCTCCTGAGAACTTGCAGCAAGTGCTTGCTAATTTGCAAGCCAGATTACAGAGGCAGAAAGAATAGATTCGCCTCCTGAGACAGCAACAAGTTCCAACAAGGAACGTTCAGCTAGAGGTGCCACCTGTGTTGGTGCGGACAGTAGTAAAACGAGCAGATGTTAGGAATAGATGGGATCCTCTCTATGAAAGGATCAGGAAGCAGCACCCTCCAGTCAATTAGGGCAATGCAGATCCGGCTAAGGACAAACAGTGGATGAGTATGATTACCGCTATCCTGGATTTCATGAGGGTAGTTGGTAATGAGAGGGTGGCATGTGCAACATACAAATTTTGGGAGAATGTCCGAATTTGGTGGGAAGTTATATCCCAGACCCGGAACTTCCATACCCTGGATTGGGAAGAGTTTAGAACTCTGTTCAATGAGAAGTATTATAATAATGCAGTTAGGGCTTCAAAGGCAGAAGAGTTCAGTAAGTTGTTACATGGGAACATGTCAATGTCAGAGTATGCACTGAGATTTGATAGATTATCCAAGTTCACTACAGACTTGGTACCCACTGATGGGACAAGGAAGAAAAGGTTCCTTCATGGGCTACGGCCTATGATAGCCCGGGATGTTTGCATTACCACCGTGCTTGGGGTGACGACTTATGCACAGGTGGTGGAGAAATCCCCTATTACAGAGGGCGCAGAGAAAAAAATTTGGCATGAGAACGCGACTAGGAGAGACACCAAAATGATGGGACCTCCATTTATGGGTTCAGGTAGGGGCGGAGGCCCCAGTGACCAGAAAAGGAAGGCGCCAAGTTTAGGAGGCGCCATGTGGGAGAGTGTCGGGCAAAGACCTGATTTTTGTGTGGGATAGTAAGACACTTCAAGAAAGATTTCTTGAGAGCAAGAAAGGAAGAACAAAGGAATGCAGACAGCTCGATTCCAGCTCGAGTGTTCGCATTGACGCAAGAAAAGGCTAAGGCTAGTCCCTCAGTAGTGATAGGTCAACTTTTTAGTGATGGAACCTTTTATACTATTTTGATTGATTCTGGTGCTAGACATTCTTTTATTTCTAGTAGGATAATTGATAGAATGTGTAGGCCATGTGATTATTATGTTGTGAGGTTCGGAACCTTACTGCCCACTAGGGAGTTAGTAATTTCAAGGAGATTGGTCAAATCATTATCAGTGACAATGGATGGCAGAGAGTTTTCAGTTGATCTGATTGAGTTGGTTATGAACGACTTTGACATAATTTTGGGCATGGACAGTTTCGTAAGATATAGGGCAACCATAGACTGCAAGAAGAAGATGGTAACCTTTGAGCCTAAGGGTGAGGATCCCTTTGTGTTTTTTGGCACTATGCATGGACCCCGTGTACCTATGATACGAACATTGAGGGCAAGAGACGTACTGAGAGGTGGTTGCATAGGATTCTGATGGTGTTGTATGCCATATTAAATTTAAATATATTAATTCTTTATTACTCACTAAATTATTAGTAAAGTGGTAGTAAGGGTCGAAACCACAAGGACTATTATTCAATTTATCATTCAAAATAAAAACAATAATTAAATAGGGAATTTTGTTTCAATATTTAATAACACAAAATAAAGTAATAAATGAAGAACAATGGATAATAAGATTTTAATGAAACAGTTAAGAATTATTCTCCACCTTTGACAATCAATCTATCAACAATGATGAATAATATTCCCTACTCCCAATAAAACTACTAACCCCGCAGATAACACTTAAGCAGTCAATTATCCTAGTTTCCCTAATATAATTAATTAAAGCTAAGTTGTAACGCCCTGGATAGCCAGGACCGCTACACTGTGTACTTATAAAGGTACAGGACTTGCTAATCAAGTCATTTAGTCAAAACGTGTCACTAAACCTTAAATGTGCTAAGGATTAAATTGTTTTGGTCTCAAAAGATACATTTCATATACTTAAACAAATTTACATATGGGATCCCAAAAAGGAACAGTGTTTAAAGGTTAGTTTACAAAATTTCCAACTGGTCATGTACATTCTGCTCACAGAGCTCTCCAAGTCAGGGCTGATCAAGTTTTCCCTTGCCTTTACCTGCACCATGTAGCACCCGTGAGCCAAGGCCCAGCAAGAAAACATACTACACATCTCAAAAATCATATCAAGAGAATAATTCATCAAGCATGATCAACCATTTAACATTCCACATTAATCACATAGTATGTAACCAGAATCAAAGATGCAACCAATCATTAATAACAGTCAAATCACATAATAACTAAGGCCGACAACTTAGGCCGCACCCTCTGTTTACCCCACTGACTCTGGCCCGCTTAAACCGAGCTCAGTGCATAATAAGCTGTCCTCGGCTACCAGTGGCCAAGCCACCCTGTGGGCAAGTGTAACCTTTGGCACTCTTAGGCCGTTGGTTTACTATTTACATGGCATAATACCATCCTTTTCAATGTATACATATTAGGGAACCCTTAGTCCCATTACAAATACACAACCAAGTGCAGTTTTCTTACCTTTGGCTTCCAAGTGAACTAGTTACGAGCGATGCTCCTTGACCGCGATCCGATCCCCGAGCCCTAGCTTAGCACCTAGTCACAACCAAGATAAAGGATACCATCAACAATCGTAAATGAGCTTCTAGACAAAGTTCTAGTCTCCAGAACATTGAACTTCACCAAACATGGCAAAAGATTCAATCCCGAGCACCCTAGGTTAAATTCCCAAGCCTAGAATCTCAAAATCCCAAAATTCCTTAAGGGTCATGGCATTAGCCACCCATGCCGCGGCATGGCCCCAACCAGAGGCCTCTTAATGCCCAAGAACAGCTAAGGGTCGCAGCCCTACTCAAACCATGCCATGGCCCGCCCTCCTTCCTCAGCACACTTCAGCTTCGAAGGGCCGCAGCTCACCAAGAACTATGTCGCAGGCCGACCCCTTCAAACCCAGAAAAACCTCCATTTTTTACTCTCAAACCTCATGCAAACTCACTCAAAACTACCCCAATTCCACAACTCAATTATCCAAAAACTTCCCACAAGATTCCAGCAACACAACCCAGTTATAAACTAGACTAGAAACCCATCAAAAACCCACTTCAATCACTGAAACTTTCTAACTCAAGAACTCAAAACCCATCCATGGAAACACTATAACTCAGCCATCAAACCTTAAATTCAAGCTTACCTCAGCTGCAGAACCAATCCTCCAAGAGCTTTCTGAGCTAACTTCCAAGGTTCTAGCCTCAATTTAATCTTCAAATCCAAAACCCAAAAACCACTTAGAGCACAACCAAAATCACAGAATTTCATCAACAGAAAATGAGAATCAATCTTTACCTTAGTCCTGGCTGAATTCCTTTGCTAAAATTGAGCTAATCCCTCAAGACCCAAGCCTAAATCACAGAGCTTTCAGCTGAGTTCCTTTAGATTCCAAGAGTTTCCTTTGAGAGAGAAAGGGAGAAAGAGGAAAGAGTCGGTTTATTATGTTCTACTATTTTCTAAAATCTTCTTAAGTCTATCCTTAAGCAATTAAGTTAATCTCAAGGCTCAGGGTACCGGAAACGTCCCCGAGGGCAAAATAGTAAAATTCCCTAATATTCCCACCTAGACTTACTAACCTCAAATATATATCCAATTATTTATTTTCATAACCCGGTAATCTAAATAACCACCCAATACCTGAAATACCCCTTGACTTGTCCAAAGTCAAATATTAAGCCCCGTTGTGACTTTCCCGCTATCTAGCTCCCTAAGATCACCTCAAGTCACCTGCTGCAGACTTACCCACATAATAATGTGGTTCTCACAAGTATAACATTTAATCACATTTATATTCATAGAAGCATGCTTATCATGTAATCATGCATTAAATCAATAAATTCACACATAAACCAATTATGCCCTCCCTGCATGCTAATCAAGGCCCTTAAGCCATATTAGTGAATTTGGGTCGTTACAACTATTCCCTCTTACTGAGAATTTCGTCCTCGAAATTTACCTGAATAGCTTGGGATACTGATCCTGCATCACTATCTCTAACTCCCAGGTCGCTTCCTCGACCTTGCTATTTCCCCACAACACTTTCACTAACGGAATTGTCGTATTCCGTAAGACTTTTTCCCTCCGATCCAAAATCTGAACTGGTCGCTCTTCGTAGGACAAGTCTGTCTATAACTCTAAGTCCTCATACTTCAGCACATGTGTCGTATCTGAAACATACTTCCACAACATGGAGACATGGAACACATCATGAACTCGTGACAGCGATGGTGGCAAGGCCAACCTATAAGCCACCTATCCAATCCTTTCTAGAATCTCGAAAGGTCCAAAAAACCAAGGGCTCAGCTTGCCCTTTACCCCAAATCTCCTCACCCCTCTCAGTGGTGAAACTCGCAGAAACACGTGGTCCCCAACCTAGAACTCAACGTCCCTACGCTTAGGATCTGCGTAGCTTTTCTGTCTACTTTGCGAAGCAAGCATTCTAGCTTGAATCTTCTCAATAGCCTCATTGGTCTTCTGAACCATGTCTGGCCCCAAATACCTTCTTTCACCCATCTCATCCCAATGAATGGGTGATCTGCACTTCCTTCCATACAACATCTCGTAAGGAGCCACTCCAATCGTGGACTGATAACTGTTGTTATATGAAAATTCGATCAACGAAAGATACTTACTCCAAGATCCCTCGAAGTCAATCACACACGCCCTAAGCATGTCCTCCAATACCTGAATCGTCCTCTAAGACTGTCCATCAGTCTGAGGATGAAAAGCTGTGCTAAACTTCAACTGAGTTCCCATGGCTCTCTGCAAAGCTCCCCAAAACTTGGAGGTAAAGATAGGGTCTCGATCAGATACAATAGACTTTGGAACCCCATGGAGACGAACTATCTCCCTCACATATAACTCTGCATACTGTTCCACTGAGTACGTCGACTTCACTGGCAGAAAATGAGCTGACTTGTTGTATCTGTCCACTATCACCCACACTGAGTCACAAAGTCCCACTGTCCTGGGTAGTCCTCCCACAAAATCCATCGTGATGTCCTCCCACTTCCACTCTTAGATACCCAAAGGCTGAAGCAATCCCGCTGGTTGTTGATGCTTAGCCTTTACCTGCTGACATGTCAAACATCTAGCCACATACTCTACCACATCCTTCTTCATCCCGGGTCACCAATATAATGACCGTAGATCTTGATACATCTTTGTGGTACCCGGATGAAGCGAGTATGGCGTAGTGTGGGACTCATCCAGTATCTCTCGTCTGATTCCCTCATCTACCGAAATACAAATCTGTCCCTGATATCGAAGCAAACCTGTCTCAAAAACAGAATAATCCTTAGCTGTCCCCGCTAAGACATGCTGTCTAACCTCCTGCAACTGCGCGTCCACCAACTGACCCTCCTTGACCCGCTCTAACAGGGTCGACTGCAAGGTAATATTAGCTAACTGGCCTACCACCAGTTCTATCCTTGCCCTGGCCATCTCATCAGCTAATTCTCTCGAGATCTGGGTGGAACTATACAACTGTCCTGGACCCTCCGGCTCAACGCATCTGCCACCACATTGGCCTTCCCAGGGTGGTAAAGGATATCACAATCATAATTCTTAACCAGCTCCAACCAACGTCTCTGCCTCATGCTCAGATCCTTCTTAGTAAAGAAATACTTCAAACTCTTATGGTCAGTGTATATCTCGCACTTCTCCCCATACAAGTAATGACGCCACACCTTCAGTGCGAATACCACTGCTGCTAGTTCCAAATCATGATTCGGATACCGCTGCTCATACTCCTTCAGTTGTCGCGATGCATAAGCTATAACTTTCTTATTCTGCATCAACACACAGCCTAAACCCATCCTTGATGCATCACAATAGACTACAAACTTTCCTTCCTCCGAAGGAAGACTCAGCACAGGTGCAAAAATAAGTCGTCGCTTCAACTCTTGAAAACTGTTCTCACACTTCTCTGACCAAACAAACTTCTGATTCTTCCTCGTCAACTCTGTCATTGGTGAAGAAATATTTGAGAACACCTCTACGAATCGTCTGTAATAACCTGCCAACCCAAGGAAACTCCACACCTCCGAGGCGTTCCTTGGCCTCGGCCAATCTCTTACTGCTTCTACCTTGGACAGATCCACCTTAACCCCTTCTGCTCCAACTATATGCCCAAGAAAAGTCACCTCTGGCAACCAAAATTCACACTTCTTAAACTTGGCGTATAGCTGATGCTCCCTTAACCTCTGTAAAACCTGTCTAAGATGTTGCTCATGCTCTGCCTCTAAACTGGAGTAAACCAAGATGTTGTCGATGAAGACAATGACAAACTGATCCAAGAAGTCCCTGAACACCCTGTTCATCAGATCCATAAAAGCTGCCGGGGCATTGGTCAAACCAAAAGACATGACGAAGAACTCATAATGCCCATACCGTGTTTGAAGGTCGTCTTCGATATATCCTCATCTTTGATCCTTAGCTAGTGATAACCAGATCGAAGATCAATCTTTGAGAACACCGTCCTTCCCTGCAGCTGATCGAACAAGTCATCAATCCTTGGTAGAGGGTACTTATTCTTGATAGTCAACTTGTTCAATTCTCTATAGTCTATACACATCCTCAAAGTCCTGTCCTTCTTCTTAACAAACAACACTGGAGCGCCCCATGGAGAATAACTAGGCCTGATGAATCCCAAATCCAGAAGTTTTTGCAACTGTATCTTCAATTCCTTCAACTCTGCTGGTGCCATCCTATATGGTGCCTGTGATACTGGTTCTGTCCCCGGTGCTAACTCAATCTCAAACTGAATCTCCCTGCGCGGCGGCAACCCTGGTAGATCCTCAGGAAATATGTCTAAGAACTCACACACCAATCTAGTCTCTCCCGGACCTACCGGCATAACCTTGGTAGTATCCACCACACTAGCCAGAAAACCTATACATCCACCCTGTAACAAGTCTCTGGCTCTCAATGTTGAAATCATGGGTACACGGGGTCCAGACACCGCACCCACAAAGACAAAAGGATCCTCGCCCTCAGGCTCAAAAGTCACCATTTTCTTCCTGCAGTCAATAGTAGCTCCATACCTGACCAACCAATCCATCCCTAAGATCATATCAAAATCCACCATATCTAACTCAATCAGATCCACCAAAAGTTCTCTACTATCAACCATCACTGGCAGTTCCCTAATCCATCTCCTACAAACTACCAGTTCACGTGTAGGCAATAAAGTCCCAAACCCTGCAGTCCAATATTCACTAGGTCTACACAATCTATCAATCACTTTACTAGAAATAAAGGAGTGTGTAGCACCAGAATCAATCAATACAGTAAAAGGAGTGCCAGCGCTAGAAAGCTGACCTGTCACTATCGAGGGACTAGCCTCGGCCTCTGCCTGAGTTAAGGTGAATACTCGAGCTGGAGTCAAGCTATCCACCTTTCCCGCTTCACCTTTCTTCATTGTTGGGCAGTCTTTCCTGAGATGCCCCACTGTTCCGCACACAAAGCATGCCTTGGCCCGACACTCGCCCAGATGGCGTCTTCTACACCTCAGGCACTCCGGATAGGTCCGCCATGCCTCGTCGCCACCCTGACGGCCACCCTGTCCACCCGGACCCCTCCTATCAGGACCAGCAACGGTCGAAGTGTCAGGAGTCTTTCTCTTGAAGTCACTGGGGCCTCCGCCGTACCTGCCCCTGAATAAGGAGGCACCACTCTGCGGCCCTCGCGTCTAACCGCATTTTATTTCCAAATCTTGTTCTCCACTTCCTCAGCGGTAAGAGCCTTCTCAACGGCCTGGGCATAAGTTGTTCCTCCAGGTACCGTTGTAATCCTAACATCCCGGGCTATCATAGCATTAAGCCCCTGATAAATCTATCTTCCCTAGCAGCATCGGTAGGCACAAGATCCGGTGCAAATTTTACAAGTCTATCAAATTTTAGGGCATATTTAGTAATAGTCATATTGCCCTGCACCAAACCCAGGAACTCATTAACTTTCGCTGCCCTGACGGCAACATTGTAGTATTTCTGACTAAACAAGTCTCTGAAACCTTCCCAACTCAAAGCAGTAACATCCCTGGTCTGAGATGCCACTTCCCACCAGATGTGGGCATCCTCTCTCAACATATAAGTGGCACAAGCCACTCTATCATGCCCCTCTACTCTCATGAAATCCAAAATTGTAGTAATCTTGGTTAGCCATTGCTCAGCTTTCAATGGATCTGATCCACCCTCAAAGATTGGAGGTTGCTACTTCCTGAACCGCTCATACAACGGCTCCCACCTGTTTCCAACCTCTCCTGACGGCACAACCGGTACCACTGCGGGGGGTACAGTAGGGGCAGCACACCCTGATGGAGCCTACTATCGCAGAATACGGATCTGCTCATCTTGGCTCTGCAACCGAGCCTGCATATCAGCCGTAAGTTGCTGCCAGTTCTCAGGGACTGACGGAGGAATCTGGCCCTGGTCATCACCCCCGGTCCCAGACCTAGTGCCGGCTAGTTGCGTAGATTTTCTTGGACGCATAGCTATCCAAGTCAATCTGCAATCAACGACTCGGCAATCAGACCATGATGACAGGGTAAAAGCTTCTCTAAAATCCACCAATGGAACATAACCACACACAAACAGTCAACATATAGGCATTTATCCACATTCACCGGCTGCTAATAAGCATGCCCCAATCTCATCACACAATAGCTATGAAACAAGCATTGATCCATACACAATATGCAGTTAATCATCCAAATATTCATGTACATGCACGGCTAGCTAATAAACATGCCTCAATATTCTCACACAACAGTCAAGGGCCAGGCCCTATCAGTATCTCATGCTCCCTATTAATCCAACATATAACAACAATCATAGTTCATTACAGGCATATAAGCATATAAGCACATATACACATTACCAAACCCTGAATCGAGCTTGTCTCTAGCAGCGAATGTACATGTCCAGCCGGTCTTCAGGAACCCTTAAACCTAGGATGCTCTGATACCAAGTTGTAGCGGTCCTGCCTATCCAGGGCGTTACATAAGTGCTCTTAATTAATCCTTTTTACCAAGCAATAAACTCATTAAGCATGCGATCTATTTAACTCAAGAAAAGCATTACATTCAATTGAAACAAGTTAATCTAGGCAACAAATTTTTTAAGCATGCAATTCATTTAACCTAGGTTTTATTCTTCATCACAATTAAAATACATGTCACAATAATCTAATTGCAATTTATCACTCTACTTAGATTCCTAAACTATTAGGCGAATAGAAATCCTAAGATGATGGTAGAACAATGCAAAACCCTAATTAGTGGCCATCTAAACAAGATTTTACAAGATTCATAACATTCAAATAGAAAAATAGAAGCAATTTAATATAAGGGAATAGAAGAAATAAAATTCATCAATCCATTCAAGATCTCATGTCTAGGGTTTTGAAATAACCCTCAACTATAAAGAAAACAACTCCATAATCATATTCATATTCATAAACATAAACATAAATATTTAATGAAAATAAAAGAGTTTTGAGAAGAAAGAAAAACTAGATTGAAGAATGTAGATGATGATATGTTTTTATCCTCCTCTCCTGCTCTAGCCTCTAAAATTCACAATCAAAAGTTGTATTCAAAGTTAACCCTAATCACTTCTATAGCCCACCAAAAATTACATTTAAAAATTGAAATTTAAGGAAAATTCGATTGCCAGCCGCGGCCAGGGTTTCTTAGTGACCGCGGCCACTAAAAAATGTATTTTTCATAAAACCGGGCTCCGGCCGAGGCCTAGGACATTGGTCGTCGTGACCACTACGTTTTGTTCCCCAAGCTGCAGCCTGAAATAAGGCTGGCCGCCGCCATAGAAATTTTTTCGTTTTTTGGTTTTCTTTGGATGCAGTGATTAAAAGTATTTTAACCATAACTTCCTCGATATAACTTGGAATTCGACGATTCAAATAGCTATGGAAAGCTAAGAATAAAACATATATTTCTAGGTATATTTCCAAAGGAGTATTATAAAATTATCAAAATCAAGTGTGAAGTTTCAGACTTGTAATTTCGAGCTTAACCATTACTTGTAAAACATCTCAAATTCATTCGTTTTCATCCAACTTTCTTGAAAATCCTAAAAATACAAAATAAACTAATTCAACATAAATAAATAAATAATCAAGTGCATAACTATAAAAGAATAATAAATTAAAATTAGACAAATTCGGTACTTATCGAATTCCCCCACACTTGACATTTTCTCGTCCTTGAGCAAACAAAATAAAAAATAAACACATAAGCAAATAAAAACACAAACAATGGTTTTGTCAAAAGCATTAGTTGTCTCAAATATTGATCAACCAAATACGTTATAAGAAAAATTTGAATTCCACATTCCTCAGAATTTCAACTCAATATCTAGTCACCATTTAAACTCGATCTATTTATGATTATTCACAATTAAACCTATCAAAACACAATCATTTGAATCAATTTATACATGCCATAATATGTTTTAAAGTCTCTTCTATAATAATATTTTGATGAAAAACATCCACCCCATAGATATTAACTAATTGTTCTCCACTAATGTAAACACACATAATCAGGAATCAAAAGGTCTTTAAAAGCTTGTAATGTGAGGCTAAGGTTAGAGGTAGATGAAAAATGAATATTTAAGCTTAAATCACACCATAGCATATAATTTTTTTTCTATTCTCGAGATCTTCCCACAAATTTCTCATACAATTCAAGAAAATACAAAATGTAACCATTTTTTCTTTCCACATTGATCTTATGATTTCCCCCACACTTATACTTTTGCAATACTTTTTTTTTTCATATTTCTCGATGTAGATTTTTTTCCTTTTTTTTTTCTTTTCAATTCAACTCATTGGAAAAAATCGTACATCATATACTTTCACATTAGAATCCAACAAACCAATACAACTTCCCATTCTTACAATCCACAACCCAACCCACCAAATCAAACAATCATATAAAACTATGGTGTAATGTGTCACAAAAAGGATAAAAAATTTAAGCTACAAAGGTTTAGATATTGGCTTATAAAAGAAAAAGATTAGTCATTATGGCTCAAAAATGGGGAACTAGGATATTCAATTTTGTAGGTAAGCTTGAAAGGCTCAAACGATCCAAAGAACATGCCTTAATTATCTTCCTAATCATGTGTACTTAGGATTTTGCCTCAAACAATTAATCAATGGTTTCTAGAGTGGTCGAGACTATATATAAGTAATAGCATGCATAAATATTTCCAATTACTAATGAAAAAGTAAATCTAATTGTACACATATTATGTTTAAAAATCTAAGATCAAGCTTAAGTAACAAGCACACAATTCATGCAAAATTCATCAATTTCCTAGACATATCTTTATCTCAATCTGAAGTTTTATCATTGACAGACAACTTTCAACATAAGCATGCTTATAACAACCTAAAAACAAAAATAAAAAAAATGACACCATAAACAAGTAAACAACACAAACACAAATACAAACTAATGAAATGACAAATTAAAATTAAACAGGCGGTTTTCCCTTCGCCCACACTTCACTTCCCCCACACTTAATTTATGCATTGTCCTAAAGGCATATACTAAGTAAATAATAAAAAAAATCAATGAAAAATAAAAAGATAAGGGGAAGAAAAACTCCCGCAACTTTGCTTTGTTTAATGTCATTAGCTCGACTGAATGTCATTAGCATATGGTCATAATTGCTATGATTGGTCATTTAACAAAACATTCTTCCTCTTGTACTTATCAATAGAATTCAACATATCAAATTGAATAACTTCACCATCAAATTTCATTGTAAGTACACATTCTTTGACATCCAACTTTCTACGTGTAATCAGTATGAATGGGCTCCCAAATTGAACCTACACCAAAACATCTTCAACTACCCTTAGGGGATAAGCATTAGTGCGATCAGCTAATCGAATAATAACACTAGTTTCTTTTAATAACCCTAGATTTAAAGAAGCAAAAATAGAATAAGACATAACACCAATAGGTGCTCCTAAATCTATCATACAATGATCAGACCTGGTTTTACTAATAGTGTATGGATTTATAAACATCCCAAGGTCTTGACAATTGGGTAGCAACTTCCTTTGGAGAATAGCAGAAACATTCTCCCCCACACTTATTTTTTTATCACCCTTCAACTTCCTCTTATTTGTAGACAACTCCTTAGGAAGCTTAGCTTATGGTGGTAGTTGCTTAATGGTTGTAAGGAGCAAAATATTGATTTTAAGGATCACCTTATTTTCCTCCTCATTCTTAAATTTTGTCAATCTACTCAGAAAAGGAGGAATAGGGACATACGATCTGACAGTTGGTTTGTGTAGCATGTTCTGTGATGATGGAGGAACTGACGTGAAAGTTTCAATCTCTAGTGGGGAAGATGCTTCTGGGGTTGAATTGTTGACTTCTTGTGTTGGAATTAGATCAAATGTTATGTCTAGATGAGGTGACATGTCAAGTTGTGTACCACTTTGAAGAGTTAGGGTACCAGCATTTTCTATTGGATTACTCTCTAATTCTGTGGGTAATTCTCCAATATTCTCAATCTCAAGATTATTCAATGATGAAGCAATTTGTCCCATAGTACTCTCCAAATTCTTGAGGGGCGCTTCTGTACTCTAAAGAATAACTTGGATCTGTATAGTTGAATCCTGTAGGAGGTTGTTGAGGAAAAGGCCCATAAGCCTGCTCTGATATCTGTTCAAGTAGGAGATTGTTGACATTCATCACATTGATGAGATCTCCAATTGATGAATCTAATTATTGTGGCATGAACTCATTATATTCTGATTGAGAGTAGTAATTTGGCTCAACATATTGATTTCCGCCATAGAACGTATTAGAATACTCATACCATTGTGAATTGTAATTGCTAGAATAGGAGTCATATCTATTCATTTGAGGATCATAACAGTGTTGGTAGTACTTGGCCAAGTCTCAAACCAAGTTCAATGCAAGCCGTAAAAACACAACCAAGACTAATATACCAAGTTAATAAAAAGAAAAAAAAATCAATAACAAATTAAATAAAATAGTCCTCGGAAACGTCGCCGAAAAATTGATGGGTGTCGGATGCCGTATCAAATTTAAATATATTTATTCCTTATTACTCACTAAATTATTAGCAAAGTGGTAGTAAGGGTCGAACGCACAAGGATTATTATTCAATTTATCATTCAAAATAAAAACAAGAATTAAATAGGGGATTTTGTTTCAAGATTTAATAACAAAAAATAAAGTAATAAACAAAGAACAATGGATAATACGATTTTAAAGAAATAGTTAAGAATTATTCTCCACCTTCGACAATCAATCTATCAACAATGACAAATAATATTAGGTGAATATAAATCCTAAGATGATAGTAGAACAATGCGAAACCCTAATTAGTGTCCATCTAAACAAGATTTTACAAGATTCATAACATTCAAAAAGAAAAAAAGAAACCATTTAATATAAGGGAATAGAAGAAATAAAATTCATCAATGCCTTCAAGATCTCATGTCTAGGTTTTTGAAATAACCCTCAATTATAAAGAAAACTACTCCATAATCATATTCATATTTATAAACATAAATATTCAATGAAAATAAAAGAGTTTTGAGAAGAAAGAAAAATTGGATTGAAGAATGTAGATGAAGATATCTTTTCTCCTCCTCTGCTGCTCTAGCCTCTAAAATTCGCATTCCAAAGTTGTATTCAAAGTTAACCCTAATCTCTTTTATAGCTCACCAAAAATTACATTTAAATTTTGAAATTTAAGGAAAAATCAATCGCTGGTCACGACCAGTGTTTCTTGGCAGCCGTGGCCACTAGAAAATGTATTTTTCAGAAAATTAGGCTCCGGACGCAGCCTGGGACATTGCTGGCCATGGCCACTACGTTCTGTTCCCCAGGCCGCGGCCTAAAATAAGGATGGCCGCAGCCGTATCAATTTTTCCCGTTTTTTCGGTTTTCTTCTGCTACAGCGACTGAAAGTTTTTTAACCATAACTTCCTCGATATAACTTAGAATTGGATGATCAAAAACCTATGGAAAGCTAAGAATAAAACTTATATTTCTAGGTATATTTCCAAAACAGTATTAGAAAATTATCAAAATCAAGTGTGAAGTTTCAGACTTGTAATTCCGAGCTTAACCATTGCTTGTAAAACATCTCAAATTCATTCGTTTTCATTCAAATGTCTTGAAAATCCTAAAAACACAAAATAAACTAATTCAACATATATAAATAAATAATCAAGTGCATAATTATAGAAGAATAATAAATTAAAAATAGAAAAATTCGGTACTTATCAAATTCCCCCACACTTGATATTATATTTTATATAATGTTTGATTTATTAAAGAAGTGTTACAATAGATAAAATATTTAATCTGGTGGGGGAATGTTATATTATTTTATAATATAATATTTTAGATTAAATAAATGTGACAAAGAGTGTCACATATTGTAACATATAATAGAGAGTTACATTATTTAGATATATGTGAAATATCGAAATATGTAATTGGTGTTACAAATTCAATCACAAATTTGTAATTTCCAAATATTACCCAAAAATTTATAGATTTGATATTACATATTTTGATTTGAATTTCTCAAAACCATAAATGATATGGCTGTTAGAGATGTGATTTTAACTCCCATAATGTGTATGGAAGTTACAAAATCAAGTGGGAATGAATTTGGAACGTTTTGGCAAATTTGGAAAATTGGTTGCTGAAAAAACGTCTTGGGCCGCGGCCTGAGTTTTTCAGGCCCCGGCCCAAGAGGCAGAAAACATCGTGGGTCGCGGCCCATGTTTTTCAGGCCGCAGCCTGAGCGGCTGACAGCATTTTCCAAACTTCGGTTTTATCCAATTTTGAACGTTTCCAACAGCCAAGTAACTCCCAAATCTCTATTTTAATTCCATAAACATCCAATTAATCATTGGTAATAGCCATGGGGGTTGGTGGAATTTGAAATTCAAAGGGTGTCTCAAAACTCTATAAATAGGAGCCTAATGCTCACTTGTAAGACACACAATTTTTCATCCACAAAGCACTTGACTGGAAAATACACCATAGAGGCTTGATAATTCTAGAGAGCTATTTCCTTGAGAGATCCCTTAGTGCTTAAAGAATAGGGGAAATAAGATTTTGGACAAATGTTTTGAACTTTGTTCAAGTTGGTGATCCCCACTACTCTACACTTTGGTTGTGTGAGAGTTTGTTCTTTTTATTGGTTTTATTTTCATTCTTTTGATCTTGTTGATCTTATTTACTTGTATTACTATTGTTTTGAGTTTGTAATCTTCTTCTTCTACATCTTTCTATTTACTTGTATTTTGAGCAATTGAGTTGTAATATTTCTTTAATCAATATTATCTTGTCTATTGTATTTTTTCATAGAGTTTTGTATTTTGGTTTTTCCATATTTCCATTGAGTATAAAAATATATTCTCTAACACTTGATAGTTGTTCATCCTCGAGCAAACAAAATAAAAACTAAACACATAAGTAAATAAAAACATAAACAATGGTATTGTCAAAAGCTTTAGTTGTCTCAAAGATTGATCAACCAAATACGATATAAGAAAAATTCAAATTCCACATTCCTCAAAATTTCAACTCAAAGTCTAGTCACCACTTAAACTCGATCTATTTATGATTATTCACAATTAAACCTACCAAAACACAGTCATTTGAATCAATTTATACATACCATATATTGTTTTAAAGTCTCTTCTATAATAATATTTGGATGAAAAACATCCACTCCATAGATATTAACCAATTTTTCTCCACTAATGTAAACACACATAATCAATAATCAAAAGATCTTTAAAAGCTTCTAATGTGAGGCTAAGGTTAGAGGTAGATGAAAAATCAATATCTAAGCTCAAATCACACCATGCCTTATAAATTTTTTTCTATTCTCTAGATCTTCCCACAACTTTCCCATACAATTCAAGAAAATACATAATCTTTCCATTTTTTCTTTCCACATTGATCTTACTATTTCCCCCACACTTATACTTTTGCAATACTTTTTTTCTCATATTTCTCGATGCAGATTTTTTTTCTGTTTTTTTTTCTTTTCAATTCAACTCATTGGAAGAAATAGTAGATCATATACTTTCACATTATAATCCAACAAACCAATACAACTTCTCATTCTTACAATCCACAACCCAACCCACCAAATCAAACAATCATATAAAACTATGGTGTAATGGGTCACAAAAAGGATAAAAAATTTAAGCAACAAAGATTTAGGTATTGGCTTATAAAAGAAAAAGATTAGTCATTATGGCTCAAAAATGGGGAACTAGGATATTCAATTTCGTAGGTAATCTTGAAAGGCTCCAACGATCCAAAGAACATGCCTTAATCATCTTCCTAATCATGTGTATTATGATTTTTCCTCAAACAATTAATCAATTGTTTCTAGAGTGGTCAAGACTATATATAAGTAATAGCATGCATAAATATTTCCAAATACTAATGAAAAAGTAAATCTAATTGTACACATATTATGTTTCAAAATCTAAGATCAAGCTTAAGTAACAACTACTCAAGAGTTAAGCACACAATTCATGCAGAATTCATCAATTTCCTAGACATATTCTTATCTGAATCAGAAGTTTTATCATTGACAGACAACTTTCAACATAATCATGCTTATAACAACCTAAAAACAAAAAATTTTAAAAAATGACACCATAAACAACTAAACAACAAAAAACCACTAAACAACACAAACACAAATAACAACTAAAGAAATGACAAATAAAAATTAAACAGGCAGTTTTCCCTTCCCCCACACTTAATTTATGCATTGTCCTCAAGGCATATACTAAATAAATAATAAAAAAAATCAATGAAAAATAAAAAGATAATGGGAAAAAACACTCCCGCAAGTTTTCTTTGTTTAACGTCGTT
Source organism: Humulus lupulus (assembly GCF_963169125.1). Classification (NCBI taxonomy): domain Eukaryota; kingdom Viridiplantae; phylum Streptophyta; class Magnoliopsida; order Rosales; family Cannabaceae; genus Humulus; species Humulus lupulus. The sequence goes on along the minus strand of NC_084794.1, from coordinate 186,699,283 downwards.
AACTCGACTGAATGATGTGGTCATAATTATTATGGTGGGTCATTTAACAGAACATTCTTCCTCTTGCACTTATCAATAGAATTCAACATATCAAATTGTATAACTTCGCCATCAAATTTCATTGTAAGTACACATTCTTTGACATCCAACTTTCTACTTGTAATAAGTAGGAATGGCCTCCCAAATTGAACGTGCACCGAAACATCTTCAACTACCCTTAGGGGATAAGCATTAGTGCGATCAGCTAATCGAATAATAACACTAGTTTCTTTTAATAACCCTAGATTTAAAGAAGCAAAAATAGAATAAGACATAACACCAATAGGTGCTCCTAAATCTATCATACAATGATCAGACTTGGTTTTAGGATTTATAAACATCCCAAGGTCTTAACACTTGGGTAGCAACTTCCTTTGGAGAATAGCAGAAACATTCTCCCCCATACTTATCTTTTTATCACCCTTCAGCTTCCTTTTATTTGTGGACAACTCCTTCGGAAGTTTAGCATATGGTGGTACTTTCTTAATGGTTGTAAGGAGCAAAATATTGATTTTAAGGATCACCATATTTTTCTCCTCATTCTTAAATTTTTTCAATCTGCTCAGAAAAGGAGGAATAGGGACATATGATCTGACAGTTGGTTTGTGTAGCATGTTCTTTGATGATGGAGCAACTGACGTGAAAGTTTCGATCTCCAGTGGGGAAGATGCTTCTGGGGTTGAATTGTTGAATTCTTGTGTTGGAATTATATCAAATGTTATTTGTGGATGAGGTGACATGTCAATTTGTGTACCACTTTGAAGAGTTAGGGTACCATCATTTTCTATTGGATTACTCTCTAATTCTGCGGGTAATTCTCCAATATTCTCAACCTCAAGATTATTCAATGATGTAGCAATTTGTCCCATAGTACTCTTCAAATTCTCTAGGGACACTTCTGTACTCTGAAGAATAACTTGGATCTGTATAGTTGATGCCACCAAAGTTTTTAGCATATCTGAAATTGATGGTTCCTGATCTTGAGACATTCCTGTAGGAGGTTGTTGAGGAAACGGCCCATAAGCCTGCTCTGATATCTGGTCAAGTAGGAGATTGCTGACATTCATCACATTGATGAGATCTCCAATTGATGAATCTAAATATTGTGGCGTGAACTCATTATATTTTGATTGAGAGTAGTAATTTTGCTCGACATATTGATTTCCACCATAGAACGTAATAGAATACTCATTCCATTGTGAATTGTAATTGCTAGAATAGGAGTCATATCTATTCATTTGAGGATCATAACAGTGTTGGTAGTACATTGGCATGTCTCAAACCAAGTTCAATGCAAGCCGTAAAAACATCAACCACAACTAATAGACCAAATTAGTAAAAGGAAAAAAATTAATAACAAATTAAATAAAATAGTCCCCGACAACGTCGCCAAAAATTTGATGGGTGTCGTATGCTGTATCAAATTTTAATATATTTATTCCTTATTACTCACTAAATTATTAGTAAAGTGGTAGTAATGGTCGAACCCACAAGGACTATTATTCAATTTATCATTAAAAATAAAAACAAGAATTAAATAGGGGATTTTGTTTCAAGATTTAATAACACAAAATAAAGTAATAAACAAAGTGTTGGGGTTTTAAGCCCTAATTAAAACCTAAATTCTTTGTAATCTCATTTATTATCAATAAAAGAATAGAAATCATTTTTTTGACTTGGTCAATCACTTTGCTCACATGTTTTATTTTCATGATTATTTGTTTAATATAAACTTCTATTAAATCCCGAGCATATAGCTAATCGTATCTATAGTGATGTAATCACAGTGGAATATAAATATGATTATATGATCAAAATAAGTTAGTCCTAAGATTAGTCAGTGCACAGGATTTACACTGACTTGTCAATCTACGATATGTTCTACTTACACATTGTAGTGTTATGTTCTTTCCAGAACATTAGCAAAGTAGATAAGATCGGATGTATTTGTTACATCGGACATGACTGATATTGACAGTTGATAAGATAAGTAAACATACTGTTATTATCTATTCTAGTCATATCATATAGTTGACCATAGGTCAATTCAATCTCAATTCTTAGTGGTTAGTATTCTAACTGATTACATTATTTGGGTACTTTGACTTGTTCGTTACCAGCTTACCCTACAGACTATCCCATACTTACATCTTGGGAACTCGGTAGTATAATTGAATGGGAGTATTAATCATAGATATGAACATCCATAGCTTCTGATGAAGAAGTGAACCGATGGTTTCCTTTTTATTTGGTTCAAGGTGTTAAATGATAGAGATCTCATTTCAATAATTAAATTAGTTTACGGAAATATCATTTACAAGGAACTAAGTGTTTTAAGGATAAAATACAATGAGGGGTAAAATGGTATTTTAGTCCTATCTCATTGTAGACCGTCTATAGACGATTGAGTGACAATTATGGTTGTAAGAATGGATAATTAATAGCGTATCTATATTTGTTATAGAGCGTTCTATGAATTCAAGAGTGTAATTATGAGTCTTTAGTGGAGTCACGAGGAATTAATAAGTTAGTAAATTTATTTGTTAGATTTATGATAACTTATTAGAGCATGATTTCATAGGCCCATGGTCCCCATTGTACCTTGGATAAAATCATCTAGATAGTCTCCATTAATTGATTTAATTATCAATTAGAATTATCAAAGTTGACAAGGTCAATTTTGGATAGTTTCACAGAGTTATGTAATTTTGAGAAGAAAAGAGAATATATGGAAGATTTATTAATTAAGATAAATTGGTATCTAAATTAATAAATAAGTTTAAATCAAGGTTAAAATTATAAATAATTAATTTGATAGATGATTTAAATAATTATTTAATTAATTAAATCGATAGAAAATAATACAGGCCTTGATTTTAAGACCAATGGGCTTATAATCAGATGGGAAATTTCACGGACCTAAAGCCCATGATAATTTCGACCTAGGACTGTTAATTGGCTATTATTTTATGATTTTTTAATTAAATTAAATGGTCTAATTGAGTCTATAAAAGGAGTGCTAAGTGAGAGATGAAAACATAAGTTCTGATAAGTTCATATGTCACAAGTCAGATTTTCTGATAGTTTTTAGATTCTCTCTAAACACAAGTCATTTTCTAAGCCTCTTTGTTATTTTCTCTTCTTCTCTCTATATCTATCTCTTGTGTTGAGAATTGCCCACTCTAGTCTAGGTAATTCCAAGGATACTTTGGAAGGTTGTGAAGAAAATTGAAGATCGATTCAGTTTCTTGATAATACTTTGCGACAGAAAGGATACAAGGATTAGAGGAACTGAAGGAAGGACTCATTCATTCCGCTGCGTATATTGTAAGTATTCTTATCATTGTTTATCTTTGAATTCAATTTTAGAAACATGTTCTAAGTAATCACATATTAATTTGTTTAATATTAGATCTACATGAATATAAATAAAGATCATGTATAAAGTTTCCTAACACATAGAACAATTGATAATATGATTTTAAAGAAATAGTTAAGAATTATTCTCCACCTTCAACAATCAATCTATCAACAATGACGAATAATATTCTCTACTCCCAATTAAACTATTAACCCCGCAGATAACACTTAAGCAGTCATTATCCCAGTTTTCCTAATATAATTAATTAAAGCTAAGCGCTCTTAATTAATCTTTTTTACCAAGCAATAAACCCATTAAGCATGCAATCTATTTAACCCAGGAAAAGCATTACATTCAATGGAAATAAGTTAATCAAGGCAAAAAATTCATTAAGCAAGCAATTCATTTAACCTAGGTTCTATTCTTCATCACAATTAAAATACCCGTCACAATACTCTAATTGCAATTTATCACTCTACTTAGAATCCTAAACTATTAGGTGAATATAAATCCTAAGATGATAGTAGAACAATGCAAAACCCTAATTAGTGGCCATCTAAAAAAGATTTTACAAGATTCATAACATTCAAATAGAAAAGTATAAACGATTTAATATAAGGGAATAGAATAAATAAAATTCATTAATGCATTCAAGATCTCATGTCTAGTGTTTTGAAATAACCCTCAACTATAAAGAAAACTCCTCCATAATCATATTCATATTCATATTCATAAACATAAATATTCAATGAAAATAAAAGAGTTTTGAGAAGAAATAAAAACTAGATTGAAGAATGTAGCTGATGATGTCTTTTCTCCTCCTCTGCTGCTCTAGCCTCTAAAATTCGTAATCCAAAGTTGTATTCAAAGTTAACCCTAATCCCTTTTATAGCCCACCAAAAATTACATTTAAAAATTGAAATTTAATGAAAAATTGATCACCGGCCGCGGCCAATTCTTCTTGGCGACCGCGGGCACTAGAAAATGTATTTTCCAGAAAATCGGGTTCCAGCTGCGGCCTGGGACATTGCTGGCCACGGCCACTACGTTCGTTCCCCATTCCACGGCTGGAAATAAGGTTGGTTGCGGCCGTAGCAATTTTTCCCATTTTTCAGTTTTCTTCTATTGCAGCGACTGAAAGTATTTTAGCCATAACTTCCTCGATATAACTTGGAATTGGACGATTAAAAAATATATGGAAAGCTAAGAAAAATATCTAAAACTTATATTTCTAGGTATATTTCCAAAAGGGTATTGGAATATTATCAAAATCAAGTGTGAAGTTTCAGACTTGTAATTCCGAGCTTAACCTTTGCTTGTATGTAGTGTCCCAGAATAATTACTTAGCTAGCTAGATAGTAGTAGTAGTTAGTATTAGGTAATAGTATGTTAGTTACCGTGAATTTTGGTTCAAACTGGGACTTAGTTGGAAACTCGTAGCAACAGTTGTGGATTTTATAAGTTTAACCTATAGTTTAAGAATATTAATTATAACATAAGGTTTGATTAATATTGTTGGTCTTAGATATAAATTTATTATAACCTAAGGTTTAGATAGAACCATTAAGAGCATGACAAGTTTTCATGCTCATGATTATTAAGGAATTAAGTATTTTGATGAATAGTTTTAATAAAAGAAAGATCTAGAAGCTCTAGAACCTTCAAAAACTGTTAGGATCGTATTATGACTCAATCAAATTTGTTTTATCAATTCAAAATATGCTGAAAAAGTGCAAATACGTGTTTAATAAATCAACATATGTCGATATATTGCAGCTATAGGGGACAATATATCGCCTACAGAAGATACGGAAAACACGTCGACTTTGCACGAACGATCGAACGGGGCTCGAGAATATAGGGGGAGGCGATATATCGCCTATGGGGGGTGATATATCGGCTCCAAGATGGTTTTTTTTTTAATTTTGGTTTTTAATTTTTAAAATTACCCTTAACCACTTAGACCTGTCTTTGAACGATTTTGATCGAGTTCTAGGCGTCAGTTGAATGAAAATTCAAATTTTTTTCATTTTATTTTCATTTATTTATTCAAATTAAAAGGGGTTAGTTTAACTCCTTGAACTCTATAAATAGGACCTAGTACTCAGCCATTTTCTTCATTCTTCAAGCATTTGATCAGAGCCTCCAAGGTGCTAGTGTTACTATAGAGAGATACACTTGGGTTTGGGATAAAAGCTTTATTATTCTAAGCTTTTCTAAACACTTGGGAAATGAGATAAAGTGTGATTTTGGTATTGAGGTTTAGATCAATCCATAAGATCATTCAAGGTATTCTTATTCCTAAGTTCAATTCTTTATGGTTCTATAGTTCTCTTTAGTTTTCTTTTATTCAGATCCTAACTCTTGTTTATGATTCTTGATTAGGTATTTAAGTTCTTGAAACTTAAGGTCCTTCTTGGTAAGTTTCTTCTTGATGGTTTAGTGTTCTTTTCATCTCTTTTTCTTTAGATACTCACCATTTTTACGGTTGGTTTATAGGAGTGTTCTAATCCTGTTCTTGTTCCCAAATATCCCGGCTTTTGGTAAGGAAAATAGGATAGATTTTATGTGCTTATATGATATGTTTATGTTATGATATGTATATGTATAGTATGTCTTGCAGTCCTTGAGCATATGACTTGTTTAGATAACAAGCCCCAAGAATATGTTTTATAGTCCTTGGGCATATGACTTGTTTAGCTAGCAAGCCCCAAGAATTTATGGGCATGTGACTTGCTTAGCTAGCAAGCCCCACAAAGTTATGTGCATATGACTTGATTAGCTAACAAGCCCCAAGAATTTATGATGTCCATTAATATTGTAGTCCTATACGATCTATGTTTTTTTATAGTCATATATTTTCTAGTATATGTTTATGATATAGTTTTATGCTTGTGATTTATGTGTTAGGGCATTAGGCTCACTCCTTTATTTTTAGTGTGATGCAGGAAAATGATTATGGAAGGCGGAAGGATTCTTGGCAGCTTGGCTTGTGTGTTGAGGATGAATGGAATGAATGGACTGAGTGTCAATCGAGGATGACATCATTTAGTCTTTTTAATTATGTTTCTTTTGAAATTCCGCAAATAGTATTTAAACAATTGAATTAAAGTTTATGTTTTATGTTTTATAAACAATGGGATCCCATACCATATTACATTTTATTTTATATTTTTACCTTATTTTGTATTTGATACAATATTTTGGGTTTTTAATAAAGATATGTTATTTCTTATGTTTGTATCAAAATAGTAGCTATGTCTAGTAGTTTTAATGGTCCAAGGTCTTAGAAATAGTTGGGTCATTACATTGTAAAACATCCCAAATTCATTCGTTTTCATCCAAATGTCTTGAAAATCCTAAAAACACTAAATAAACTAATTCAACATATTTAAATAAATAATCAAGTTCATAGTTATAGAAGAGTAATAAATTTAAAATAGAAAAATTCGGTACTTATCAGATTCCTAGCCAGTGTGGTAGATACCACTCAGGTCGTGCCAGTGGGACCAGAAGAGACTAGCTTAGTCTGTGAGTTCTTGGATGTGTTTCCAGAGGATCTACCAGGGTTGCCACCACACAAAGAGATAGTGTTTGTTATTGAACTCGCGCCAAGGACAGAGTCAGTGTCTAGGGCACCGTACCGAATGGCCCTAGCAGAGTTGAAAGAACTGAAGGTGCAACTATGGGAGTTTTTAGACTTGGGTTTTATTAGACCCAGTTTCTCTTCATGGGGTGCACCAGTCTTATTTGTAAAGAAAAAGTACAGTTCTCTAAGGATGTGTATTGATTACATTAAACTGAACAAGTTAACCATTAAGAATAAGTATCCTCTACCAAGGATAGATGACCTATTTGATTAGTTGCAGGGTAAGACGATATTCTCAAAGATAGATCTTCAATTTGGTTATCACCAGCTGAGGATCAAGGAGGGAGATATATCAAAGATTGCTTTTCACACCAGATACGAGTATTATGAGTTTCTAATCATGTCATTTGGTTTGACTAATGCCCCATCAGATTTTATGGATCTGATGACCAAGGTGTTCAAAGATTATTTGGATCAGTTTTTTATCGTCTTCATCGACGATATTCTAGTTTATTCTCAGTCAAAGTTAAAACATGAGCAGCATCTCAGATTGGTTCTATAGAGGCTGAGGGAACATAAACTATATGTAAAGTTCAAGAAGTGTGAGTTTTTGTTACCACAAGTGACTTTCCTTGGTCACGTTGTCAGTAGAGATGGAATCAAGGTGGACCCAGCTAAGGTTGAGGAAGTTAAAGATTGGCAAAGGCCAAGGAATGCCTCAGAGATTAGAAGCTTCCTTAGATTGGCAGGTTATTACAGACGTTTCGTGGAAAAGTTTTTAAGGATTGCTACCCCATTGATGGAGTTGACACGTAAGAACTTGAAGTTTGCATGGTCGGATAAGGGTGAGAACAGCTTCCAGGAACTGAAGCAACATTTGATTATAGCTCCAGTTCTGAGTCTTCCAAGAGATCAGGAGAAGTGTGTAGTTTACTGTGATGCCTCGAGGCAAGGGTTAGGTTGTGTCCCTGTGCAGGCAGGGAAGGTGATTTCCTATACATCACGTCAGTTGAAGGAATATAAGCAGAGGTACCCTACTCATGATTTGGAGTTAGCAGCGCTGGTCTTCGCACTAAAGGTATGGAGGCATTACCTTTATGGGGAGAAGTGTGAGATATACACTTACCACAAAATCTTGAAGTATTTCTTCACACAGAAGGATTTGAACATGAGACATAGGCATTGGCTGGAGTTGGAGAAGGATTATTACTATGAAATCCTATATCACCCAAAAAAATACCAACATGGTGGCAGATGCCTTAAGTCGGAAAGGTCCGGGACAACTATACAGTATGAGACAATTATCCAAGGAATTGGCAAAGGATATGACCAGAGCTGGAATAGAATTAGTGGTGGGCCAACTAGCCAGCATCACACTACAGTCTACTCTTCTGAAGAGGATAAAGGAAATTCAGTTGAGTGATCCACGGCTGATGAGAATTAGAGGGGACTTCCTAGCTGGATTGGCTAGAGACTATACAGTGCCAGATATGGGCTTATTAAGATACAAGGATCGGATCTGTGTTTCGATGGATATTGTTATCAGACGGGAGATTCTAGATGAATCTCATACTACCCTTTACTCTTTGCATCCAGGCACCACGAACATGTATCAGGATCTGAAGACTTTGTATTGGTGGCCTGGGATGAAGATGAATGTGACTGAATATGTGGCTAAGTGCCTGATATGTGAGCATGTCAAGGCTGAGCATCAGAGACCAGCAGGGTTATTACAGCCTCCGGATATCCCAAAGTGGTAGCGGGAGGATATCACAATGGATTTTGTGGGTGGGTTACCCAGGATCGTGGGTCAACATGATTCGGTATGGGTTAACATGGATCGATTCACCAAATCAGCTCACTTCTTACCAGTGAGGATGACTTATGCCGTTGATCAGTATGTAGATCTCTATGTGATGGAGATAGTGTGCCTTCATGGAGCTCCGAGGTCGATTGTGTTAGATCAGGACCCCAAATTTAATTCCAGGTTTTGGGGAGGTCTGTAAAAGGCTATGGGTACCTAGCTGAAGTTTAGTATCACTTATCATCCTCAGACAGATGGACAATCTAAGAGAATGATACAAATATTAAAGGACATGGTGCGAGCATGTGTGCTGGAGTTTGGAGGGTCCTGGAGTAAGTATTTTCCTTTGATAGAGTTTTCATACAATAGAAGCTATCAGTCGACCATTGGGGTGGCTCCCTATGAGATGTTCTATGGTAGGAAAAGTATATCGCCCATTCACTGGGATGAGATGGGAGAAAGGAAATACGTGGGTCTTGAGGCAGTCCAGAGGACCAATGAGGCTATTGAGAAGTTCAAAGTTCGGATGCTCACTTCTCAGAGTAGACAGAAAAGGTATGCCGATCTGAAGTGCAGGAACGTGGAGTTCCAAGTGGCATTCCAAGTGGGAGACTATGTCTTCCTTAGAGTTTCACCATGGAAATGGGTGAAGAGATTTTGGAAGAAGGGCAGTTAAGCCCTAGATTTGTAGGACTGCATGAGATCCTGGAGAGGATCGGTCAGGTGACTTATAGATTGGCCTTACTTCCGGCACTATCGACCATACACAATGTGTTTCATATTTTGACGCTTAGGAAGTATGTGTCTGATGTGACTCATGTGTTGAGTTACGAAGATCTGGAGTTGTAGGAAAATCTTTCTTATGAAGACCAACCATTATAAATACTAGACAGGAAGGACAAGGTTTTGAGGAACAAAACCATACTTTTGGTTAAGGTATTATGGAGGAAAAAGTAGGTCAAGGAGGCGACCTGGGAATTAGAGTCCAACATGTAGGATCAGCATCCCGAGTTGTTCATATAAAATTTTGAGGATGAAATTCCTGTAAAGAGGGATAGTTGTAACGTCCCAATTTCCCTAATGATGTTTAGTGCCTTGATTAGGAGGTCAAGAGGGCAATAATTGATTTAATTGATTTATTATGAGAAGATATGCATGATTATATGAATTATGTGAGTTATATTATAATATGCCTGTATTTGCATGTTTAGGTGTATTAAGCGTGCATGTGGGCACATTTCTTATTAGGAGGGCATTTTCGAAATTTTGGCCTGTTGATGGCATATTTGAATATATATGTTTATGTTATAGGATTGAGACCACATTATTATGTGGACATATTTGGGTTATTCGGCACAAGGCGATCCTAGGGAGCAAGTTAGCGGTTTAGTCATAACAGGGTTAAATACCCAGCTCGGGGTGAGCTTGGGGGTATTTTGGTAATTTAGTACATTACCGAGATTTATCGGGTAATGGGAAATTATTTAGTGATTATTTGAGGATATTGGAGGTAACGAGAATTATGAGGCGTTAATTATGATTAGCTGAAGAAAAAAAAGGTGGCAAAAGGCGGATTTGCCTTTGGGGACATTTGATGAGTAAGGGTTTAGCAAGGGGGTAGCTTGGTCTTTTACCAAGCTTAAGTGACTTAGTCCCTTGGAACTTCTCAGAACAAAGGAAAACACTCAGGAAAACACTTAGCACTATCTCTCTCTCTCTCTCTCTCTCTCTCTCTCTCTCTCTCTCTCTCTCTTCTCCTCTTAATGCCTTGGTGAGTTTTGATTTTTGGAAAGGAAGAAGCTTGGAAATTTGAGTATTGAAGCTAGGATTGGAGTAGCAAATAGTTCAGGGTCGTGATTCTCCGTTGAGGTAAGACTTCACTCTGGTTTTTGGTGGATTTCTACTGTGGTTTAAGTTTTAGTTAAGTTTTAAACTTATGATTGGGTTTTGATTTGGGCTAAGGATTTGGCTTGGTTTTATGGTGTATAAGTTGTTTATGATGGTTGGAAATGTTTGTGGGGTATAGTTCTGGTTTTGGTTTGGAGCTGTGGTGAATTTGCAGGGTTTTGGTTCAGAGAAAATGGTGGAAAAACCCAAATTTTCTGGGTTCGCGCAAGGGCGTCGCGACGCTGTTCTTCCGAGCCGCAGCGCTAGGGTGGTCCAAGGCAAGGTCTCCCTAGCTTGGTGTCACGGCGCCTATTAGGTTATGCCATGGAGCTAGGCCATTTTCAAGGGCCTTAGTATTGTAGTTTATAGGGCATAGGCCCAGGGGCTCGAGGGATGATTTCACCACCCTGTGTGGGGGAATTAGAGGTCCTGAGAGCATGGGATTAGTCCCGGGGTTCAATTATGGAATCGAATGGTAATGAGAACGTTATTTGTGGGTTGTGACTAGGTTATCACTAGGGCTCGGGAGAGGATTGTTCTTGGGAGTCGTGATTGCCTGCTTTCTTGCACTTGGACCAAAGGTAAGAAAAATACACCCAATACGTGATATATGTGATTAGGGCTTAGCCCGGTTGTTAAATATAGATATGATTAGGGCTCGGGCCCCTGTGAATGAGCATGATTATGATTATGCATGAGATTGTTTGATTAGGCATGCTTGAATGCTCTGTACCTGGATAATTGTTAAATTGTGTATGCTTAATTGCATTATATGATTAAAAATCATTGACTTATAAGTCAAGGGTGACAATAGTGCACTGAGCGCTGGTTGATATGGTTAGGTCTAATCAGGAGCATGACATACGCTTGTCCGACCCAATGGTCATTAGAAAACTAAAGCGCCAGGTACGCTGGGCCAACTCCAAGGCTGGTTATACAGAGGATAGGGCAATGGGCTTCAGGGTGACTCCATAGTCCCATATCCTAGGGCACTGGGCCTTGGTATGACTTATTAGTCAGTTATTTAGGGCAATGGGCCTCGATATGACACTGTAGTCACTTCTCTCAATAGAATGTATGCATAAGTAGGGTTATTACTACTAGGCATGTTATTTATGATTCTACAATATGTTGTTAAGTGCTTATGAGCATGTTTAAGTTTTCTTGCTGGGTCTTGGCTCACAGGTGCTATGTGGTGCGGGTATGGGGAAAGGGAAGTTGGACCAGCCGTGAGTTGGAGAGCTTTGGTGACGACGTGTGCATATTCAGTTGCTCGACCACCACAGCCTGGGTTTCTCAGGGGAACTAGGGTCAAACCCTATTTTGCTGCTTAGGTCAGCTGGTTGTAACTTTTGAATTTTAATTAACTTTTAAATGTTATTTTGGGATCCCTTGTATGAACAAAAATATATTAATGAAATGGTTATTCCTTTTGACAAAAAAATTTAACCCTAAATCATTAATCACGTTTAGTTACACGTTTATCGCCAAGAGACTCATTTAGAGAGTCTAACACTATTTAAAACACACAGTGTAACGGTCTTGGATAACCATGGCGTTACAATTATGATTGGTTAAATACATGGTTAAATTGGTTAGGCACAAAGAGGTGCAAAAACCATAACGGTTTCACTAAAGTCAACATGTCAGAGTTGACTTTCGGTATAGGCATTTATAAATCATCTTTTTGGGTCCAAAGGGTTTCTTTGAAGTATATAAGAGTACCTTAAAGGTTTGGGAGCATTTGTGGATGTTTTGAGACAAGTTTTCCAGTGCCATGTTAGAGGAATCAGTGTTGCGTCGCCTCTTGGAGGCGTGCATTGGTGGTCCCTTGAGTGGAATATACATGCGACGAATCACCTGCTTCCAGGTGATGCATCGCCTAGGTGTAGGCAAAGCGTCTCCTGGGCGGTTCGTACAGGACCATACAATGATGTGTTTTTGTCTCAAAAATTCAAAATAAAATGCTCTAATCTTATTGGATGACTCTAATGAGGGTTCCTATACTATTTAAAGGGTTCATTTATGTCAATTGGTGATTTGATCACTCACCTCTCTCTCTCTCTCTCTCTCTCTAAAAAATTCTCTTTTTCTCTCTCTCTATCTTTCAAGGTTACTAGTTTTCTCCAAGATCTTCATCAAGGAAGCTTGACTTGCATGAAGATTCAAGCTTGTAAATCTCAATCTCATTCCATTGTAGTAGCTTCAAGAAATCTCAAGGAGAATGCTAGAAATAGAGATTTTTAGACAACAAATATTCATTTGTGTCAAGCCTTGGTTGCATTTTGTGGTTCACATAATATCATAGACTTGTAATTGTGTGTCAAGGTTCGTCAACAACAAATGTCAATTATATCACTTGTTTATTTGTGTTGTGTTCTTTGTAATCTTCTTCCATTAGAGTATAGATTGTCATTGTTTATTGCTTTGAGGTGTAACATACAAAATTTGGTTTATAGCATCAAATCCCCAACAATCAAAACTCTCTATCTCTAAACATAAGTTTTGTATCAAAGTTTGTCTATCTCTAAGGTTTATATACTAACCAAAGTTATGGAAGAAAGCTCCTCAATCTCAGCCCTCAAGTTCATGTCCCAAGATCTAGAGAGACTAGATCGATTTGATGGCTCAAATTTCGTAAGACAGCAAGACAAGATGAAGTTCCTCCTCACAACTTTGAAAGTGCACTACATCCTTGACAAAGATTTGAAGACTTTGGAGCCCCCAAAGGATGACAATACTCAAGATATGATCAAAGAAAGGAAGAAAAGGGAAGAGGAAGAACTCATTTGTAGAGGCCACATACTCAATGTTTTGTTGGATCGTCTCTATAAACTCTACACAAATACTACATCAACAAAGATGAAATGGGAAGCTCTTGAGAAGAAGTACAAAATCAAAGAAGAATTTACCAAGAAATTCCTCATTACTTAATACATGGAATTTAAATTCTTTGATGGTAAACCCTTACTCCCCGAAGTACATGAACTTTAAGTTATTATGAATAAGTTGTCTACTCTTTAGATAACATTGTTAGAACCCTTCATTGTGAGAGAGATTATTGCTAAGTTACCTCCATCTTGGAGAAGCTATAGAAAGAAGGTCCTCCGTAAGAATGAAGAGATATCTTTGTAAGAAATCTTAAAGCACCTAAGGATTGAAGAGGAATCTCGTTCTAGAGACAAGTGTATGGAAGAGTCCAATGTTGGGACATCCAAGGCTAATTCCATAGAGAAACCATCTCAATCCAAAGGGAAGACTCACAAGGAGCCTCAATCAAAGAAGGATACTTACCTAGCCCATAAGAAGAATGAAGGGAAATTCAAGGGTGTGGGGTGCCCTTGCTTTGTTTGTGGCAAGAGTGGCCACATGGCTAGGGAGCGTAAGTATCGAAAGCCCCATAACCATGGATCCAAGGTCAACACAACCAAAGGAGGAGTTGGTTGCTACCTTGAGTGAGGTGAATGCCATCTAAGGGAAAGTGCAAGCAGTTTCCCCTCAAAAAATATCTTCCCCTGTCGATGAACGCATTAGATATTTACCTAAACTGGTAGGATGGTGGTGTGACATTTGTGCCACCATTTATGTAACTTATTATCGAGAGGTATTCAGAACCTTTTAAGAATAAAGGTTGGCCATGAGATCCAAATGGGTAATGAGCATAGATCCAAGCTGTTGGGCAAGGGGAATATTGACCTCTATTACACACCCAGAAAGAAGATTATTTTGACCAATGTGTTGTACGTTCCAAATATGAGTAGGAATCTTGTGAGTGGGCATATGTTGAGCAAACTGGGCATCAAAGTAGTGTTTGATTCCAGCAAGATAATTTTATCCAAGGGAAATTACTTTGTGGGAAAATGGTATGTTTGTGATGGAATGATAAAATTGTGTACAAAAGACTCAATAGGACTATACAAGGAAAATCTACTAACAACATATACCATAAATCATAAAACATGCATGTACTATAAATCATATGACTATAAAAACGTATATCATATAGGACTACAATATTAATGGCCATTAACTCATTAACGTGGTATGTGATAAAACCATCTTGGTCCTCAGTCTACTAATCGAAGTAGGTTAGATCACAACTATAGTATATGATAACCCATCTAGGTCCTCTGTCTACTAATTGAGAGTAAATCATAACTCTAAACCACAAAAATGATAAAAATTCTTGGGGCTTGCTATCTAAGCAAGTCATATGCCCAAGCGACTACAACATAAATTCTTAGGGCTTGCTATCTAAGAAAGTCATATGCCCAAGGACTACAACATATATCATATCACATGTCATATCATAACATAAACATATAAACACATTTAATCTAACCTATTTTCCTTACCAAAAATCGGGATATGGAGACAAGAACGGGATTTGGAACACTCCTAAAACCAACAGTAAGAATCATGAGTTTCTAAAGAATAGGAGATGAAAAGAGAACTAAACCATCAAAGTGAAAACTTACCAAAAGCCTTAAGTTTCAAAGAACTTAAACACCTAACCAAGAATCATAAACAAGAGTTAGGATCTGAAAGAAAGCAAAGAAAACTAAAGAACCATGAAGAATTGAACTTAAGGATAAGAATACCTTGGATGAACTATGACTTTGATCTACACCTCGATACTGAAATAACGCTATATCTTACTTCCAAAGTGTTTAGAAAAGCTTAGATTGGAAAAGCTTTTATCCCAAAACCCAAGTGTTTCTCTCTATAGTAACCTTAGAAGCTTGGAGGCTCTGAACAATGCTTGAAGAATGAAGGAAATGGCTGAGTATTAGGTCTTATTTATTTATTTCAAGGAGTGAAACTAACCCCTTTTATAATGAATAAATAAATGAATATAAAATGAAAAGGATTTGAATTTTTATTCAACAGATGCCCAGAACTCGGTCAAAGTCATTCAAGAGCAAGTCCAAGTGGTTAAGGGTTGTTTCTAGCTCGGTTCTACAAATATTTCAAAAATGGCTCCAGGAGCTGATATATCGCCATCCCTAGGCGATATATCGCCCCTACCTATGCCCTGAGCCTTCGTGCTTTCGTTCGTGCGAAGTCGATGTATTTTCTGTATCTCCCGTAGGCGATATATTGGCCCCTATAGCTGCGATATATCGGCATACGTTGATATTCAAACACGTATTTGTACTTTTTTAGCATATTTTGAATTGATTAAACAACTTTGACTGAGTAAAAACATGATCCTAACTGCTGCTGGAAGGTTCTAGTGCTTCTAGATCTTTCTTTTAATTAAACTATTCATCAAAAATTCTTAAATCCTTAATAAACATGCTTGTGACAAGTGTCACACTCTTATTAATTCTATCTAAACCTTAGGTTATAATGAACAATATTTCTAGGACCAGCAATATTAATCAAACATTATGTTATAATTAATATTTCTAAACTATAGGTTAAACTTATAAAATCTATAACTGTTGCTATGAGTTTCCAACTAAGTCCCGACTTGAATCAATATCCACGGAAACTAACATACTACAAGCTACTACTACTACTATCTAGCTAAGTCAAATTTCGAGACACTACAATTCTCCCCTACTTAAAAGAATTTCATCCCCGAAATTTACTTACCAAACAATTCTGGATATCGTGCTAAGATGTCTACCTCAAACTCCCACGTTGCCTCCCATTCTGAACAATTACTCCATAGGTACTTGACTATCGGAATACTCTTAGACCGTAATTCCTTCATCCCTCTATCTAGGATGCTAACCAGTCGTTCCACATAACTCAAGTCTTTCTGGAGTGCTATCGTATCGTACTTGAAGACGTGAGATGGGTCTGACACATATCTACGCAGCATCAAGATGTGAAACACATTGTGGCTATCTACTAGAGCTGGAAGTAGGGCTAATCTATATGCAATTGTTCCCACCTTGTCCAATATCTCAAAAGGACCTATAAACTGGGGACTAAGTTTGCCTCTCTTTCCAAACCGCTTCACACCTTTCATAGGAGATATCTTTAAGAAGACTTGATCTCTGACTTTGAATTCCATATCTCGTCGCTTGGCATCTGCATAACTTTTCTGTCGGCTCTGAGCATCGAGCATACGCTTTCTAACTAGTGCCATTGCATCCTGAGCCTCTCTAACAGCTTTGGGTCCAAGAATTTGTCTTTCTCCTACTTCGTCCTAATGTAATGGCGATCGACACCTCCTTCCATAATGTAACTGGTAGGGTGCCATACCGATCGTTGACTGGTAGCTATTGTTGTAGGAGAACTCTATAAGTAGCAAATACTTACTCCATGATCCTCCGAAGTCTAGTACAAAATCACACAACATATCTTCTAAAATCTGTATGGTATGCTCGGACTGACTGTAACACCCTGGTTACCCCGTGACAGTTACTGTGAATGGTGAACCGGAAATTTGACCCGCTACCCAAGTCCTTTGGTTAAAAACGTGCTCTAAGTGTGATTAACAGGCTAAGGTGGAAAACCAATCAAAAGGAAAGGATATATTTCATTAAGTATATAAACTGCTCATGAGCTATTCAAAACATTTACAAGTTGTTTACAGTACAAAAAGGTCACTACTGTTTCAAATTTACAACCCCGCCGACCTAAGCAGCAAAAATAGGGTAAACCCCCTAGTTCCTTTGAGAACTCCTTGGCCGTGGTGGCCAAGCGGCCGCATATGTACACATCACCACCTAAGCTCTCCACTCAAGGCTGGGTGAGCTTTTCTTTCCCTTTACCTGCACCACATAGCACCCATGAGCCAAGGCCCAGCAAGAAAACACAATATAGCATGATATAATATCAACAATGATCATAATAGTCATTCAAGACTTTCAGTCCAAAACAGATAGGTGACAGTCGCCAAAGTCACTAAAATGGGGATAGTTCCCTTTAGCCATATGACGATTGGGTCACCAGGGCTTAACAGATAAGTGAACCTTTCACTAGCTTAAACAGGATAGGTGCATGGTGACTAGACACCAACATAACCTTCCTCATGACCATAGAGTCATAACCCTGGAACATCGTTCCCTAGCCATGTGACAAACGGTCACCTAGGCCTTTGGTCCTGGATCTCAGTAACTAGTCTTAGACTAGACAAGCGCTTATAAGTTCATCGACCTTAGGGTCGGTCTAGCGTTAATTCCTTAGAGCCATTCAACACTGATATCGATTAGATCTAATCTTCATTCGGCCCTGCGTTCAAGACGCTTATGTCGTTTCTGACTCTTAGGTCAGTACCCCTGACTAGTCAGTACCATATACAAGTAAACAATATTCACTAGCATTTAATATGCAATCCATGCCCACATTTATCAACCAACATGCATTAATAACACTCATGCATGTCATACACACACAGGGTGTAGTTTTCTTACCTCAGACTCGAGCTAGAATGATTAAAAGAACAACCCTTGAGAACGATCAACCTTTAGTCCTTTAGCGGTCACCTAGTCATAACCAAATATAGGATACCATCAATAAAAATGATCAACATAGGTTCCCAAACAAAAATCTAGCCTCTGGGACATCAATCCAAACTAATCCAAGTAGTAGGAATGATCCTGAGGCCTAAAACCATGTTCCTGGGGCCAAAACACTCAAACAGGCTCAACCCTGCTCAAGAGTCGCGGCCCTGGCACCTTGGGCCGCGACCCCCAGCCACCTCTGAAGTAAGGGTCGTGGGGCCCTACATCAAGGGCCGCGGCGCCCAACAAGGGCAAACTTGGCCACCTGCTTCTTCGAGCTAGGGCCGCAGCTCTCCAAGAACAAGGCCGCTGCGCCCAACCCAGAACATGCCCAAACTCGTCCTCCAACATCCCAAAGCCTCCAAAATCAAACCTAAACATTCCCAAATCATCAAATCAAAGCTCCCAAATGGCTCAAAACCATCAAAACCCAAGGCTCAAACGAACCAAAAACTCAACGATTCGCAAAGTTCAATTCAAAGCTTAGAAACTCAAAAAAACTCAAAACTTTAAACTTAGATTACCTTCGATTAGGTTGTTTCTTGTCAAATCCTTCAGTCAAGAAGCTTCTAATCTTTCCTAGGATCTCTATGTCTCGATCCTCGCTTGATTCTGACTCCTAGAACTCAAGATATCTTCGAAAAGGCTTCGAACGGTGAAAATGAGCTAACGGGGAAGAACGAGAGGTTTTTCTAACGTACATTCTATCTGACAAGCTACTTCAAGCTTAAGTAACCTCAAATAAAACCTAGTGCTCGGGGTCCAAAAACACCCCCGTGGACATTATAGTCAAACTTCCAGAATTCCATCCTGATCTCAAATACTCCCAATTTATCATTAAATAACATTCCTATTACACAATAATTGACCCCGTTATGACAAAACCGCTAATCCATTATATAGGACCGTCTCATGCCGAATAGCTCGAATATATCTCCATAATAATGGGATCTCATTCACAATTCACAATATGCACCCAAATATATAGTTATACCCTTAACGGGCCAAATTATCAAAACACCCTAATATTCAAATGTGGACCCACATGCATTCATAAAACATCATATTATAATATAATTCACATAAACATGCATATTATCATTTAATGGCATAATTAAACAAGTATGGCCCTCCCGGCCTACTAATCCCGCCATTAAACCATATCAGAGAATTTGGGGCATTACACTGACCATCGATCTGAGGATGAAATGTCGTGCTAAGACTTAACTTGGTACTCATGGCTTGCTGCAAGCTTCCCCAAAATCTCGATGTAAACACCGATCCTCTATCGGATACTATGGTCTTAGGGATTCCATGCAATCGTACTATTTCTTGGACATAGATGTCTGCGTACTGGTCTACTATGTACGTAGTCTTGACAGGCAGGAAGTGAGCTGACTTGGTTAGTCTATCTATCACTACCCAAGCTGAATCGTGCTGCTTATTTGTTCGTGGCAATCCTGTCACGAAGTCCATGGCTATATCGTCCCACTTCCATTCTGGAATACTAAGCGGTTGCAATAAGCCTGCAGGTCGCTGATGTTCCACTTTCACTTGTTGACATACTAAGCATTTGGACACATATTCATCTACATCTTTCTTCATTCCCAGCCACCAATATAGTGCCTTAAGGTCGTGAGTCATCATGGTTGACCCTGGGTGAACTGAGTATGGGGTATTGTGTGCCTCTTCTAAAATCTTCATCTTAATTCCATAGTCATTCGGCACGCATACCCGACCCCCCTTGTCTTGATATAGAGAAATATGTGGCCTTGCCTTCTTTGACTACAACCATATGTGCCACTAATGTGTCATCATGCCCTTGCCCGATCTGTATATCTTCTAACAGAATTGACTAGATGGTCAAGTTAGCCAGTTGACCATTGACTACTTTTATTCCATCATTGATCAGCTCTTACTGAAGTGACTTTCCTATTCCGAATAACGCTGCTAGATTTCCATAACTCTTCCTGCTTAGCGCATCAGGAACTACGTTTGCTTTTCCTGGGTGGTATAGGATTTCGCAGTCATAATCCTTTACTAGTTCTAACCACCTGCGTTTCCTCATGTTGAGCTCCTTCTGTGTGAATAAATACTTTAAGCTCTTTTGGTCCATATAAATCTCACACCGTTCTCCATAAAGATAGTGGCACCAGATTTTCAATGCAAAGACCACCGCTGCCAACTCCATATCGTGTGTTGGATAGCGTTGCTCGTATTCCTTCAGCTGCCTTGAGGCATAGGCAATCACCTTGTCATTTTGTATCAGCACACAACCCAAACCTTGCTTCAACACATCACAATATACTACAAACTTGTCGTTGGGTGTCGGTACACAAAGTACTGGTGTTGAGCATAGCTTGTCCTTGAGCATCTGGAAACTCTATTCACATCTATCCGTCTAGTTGAACCTTTGTTGTTTCCGGGTCAGGTTGGTAAGCGGAGTGGCTATCTTAGAAAAGCCTTCTACAAATCTCTGATAATTGCCTGCTAGCCCGAGAAAACTTCTAACCTCTAACGCATTCTTAGGTCTTGGCTAATCCTTCACAGCCTCTACCTTAGCTAGGTCTACAGCAAATCCATCCTTGGATACTATGTGGCTGAGGAACACTACTTCCGAAAGCCAAAATTCGCACTTCTTGAACTTGGCATAAAGTTGATGCTCCTTCAGTCGCAACATCGTCATTCTTAAATGTTCCTCGTGCTCGACTTTGTCCTTGGAGAACACCAAAATATCGTTGATGAACAGTACAATGAATTTGTCCAAATAATCCTTGAAGACTCGATTCATTAAATCCATAAATGCAGTTGGAGCGTTGGTAAGACCAAACGACATAACAAGAAACGTGTAATGTCCATATCGAGTTCTAAAGTTGTCTTGGGAATATCCTCTTCCCGTACCTTGAGTTGGTGATACCTGGACCGTAGATCAATTTTAGAAAATACGGTCACTCGTCGGAGTCGATCAAACAAGTCGTCGATCCGGGGTAGCGGGTATTTGTTCTTAATCGTTACTTTATTCAACTCACAGTAATCTATACACATTTGCATGCTTCCGTCCTTCTGCTTGGCCTAATGAAACCCATGTCTAAGAGTTCTTGTAGCTGTGTCTTTAACTCCTTCAGTTCGGTAGGTGCCATCCAGTATGGTGCCTTTGAGATAGGCTCGGTTCCCGGTGCTAGTTTGATTGTGAAGTCAATTTCCCGAGTAGGCGGCAACCCTGGTAAGTCGTCAAGAAATATTTTTGGAAATTCCTGTTTAATGCGGACGTCTCCAACCTTTAGTGGTGTTTCCTTTACCACATTTGTGACTGTAACGACCCAACTATTCTAGACCTTAGACCATTAATAACTACTATACTAATCATAAGAAAACGTACATGCGAAAACATCATAACTTTATTATGAAAAGAAAAGGTTTGAATACATAAAGATTTTACTTAGGATATGGGATCCCATTGTTTTGAAAATAAACCAAAACATAACTTAAATAAATGGGTTACAAAATCAAATGCGGAAAATAATACATAGAAATCATAATTTAAAGACTTAAAGACTTCATCCTCAAATCGAACGCTCACTCCATCAATTCCATCCTGCCTCAATACACATCCCCAAGCTGCTAAGAACCTTTCCTGCCGCCATAGCTAATTTTCTACACACATAAACATAAAGGAATGAGCCTAATGCCCAGCAAGGAAAAACTAACAACATAAATCATATACATAAAATTATATCATAACATATGCTATATCATAAACATATACTATATCATAAACATATGTCATATACTACTACAATGGCCATTATACTACTTGGGGCTTGTAAACTAAACAAGTCATATGCCCAAATAGATTGGGGGGTTTTGCTAGCTAAGGAAGTCATATGCCCATAAATTTATTGGGGCTTGTTAGCTATACAAGTCATATATGCCCAAGTCTATCAACATGCATAATATAACATTTCATAACACAACATAACATAAGATAACATATAACATATCATATAACATATAAAATCCTATCCTATTTTCCTTACCAATATACCGGGATGATGAGAACAAAGTCGGGATTTTGGAACACTCCTAAATACCATAATAGAGAAGTGAGTATACTAAGGAATAGAGATGAAAAGAATAACTACACCATTGAAATGATACTTACCAACAAGAATCTTACGTTCAAGATCTTAGGTGCCTAACCAAGAATAGAGAATACGAGTTAGGATTTGAGTAGAAAAAACTATAAGAACTTAAAGAAACTATACAGAAATGATCTAGAATTTGAAATACCTTGAATGCTTCTATGACCGAACTACACCTCAAACTGAAATATACTATAAACCTTACTTCCCAGGTGTTTATTAAGCTTATAATGATTAAGCTTATAACTCCAACCCAAGTGTTTACACTCTAAAGTACTCTTAGCAGCTTGTAGGCTCTAAACTCAGCTTGATGAATGAAGAAATGGCTGGGTACTAGGTCCTATTTATAGAGTTCAAGAATGAAAATATCTTCATTTATCTTGAATAAAATAATGGCTTTTTAATTGAAAAACATTTGAATAATCGTTCAGCAGAGGCTGAAGATTCGGTCAAAAGATTCAGAGGCTTGCTAAGAGGTTATGAGTTGAATTGAGCTCGGTTTCAAAATGATTTGAAAACCATCCTCTTGAGCCAATATATCGCCCCTAGTAGGCGATATATCGCCTGGGCTCATATTCCCGAGGCTCGTCGAAGTGTTCGTGCGAAGCTACGTGTTTTTCATATTCCCCAAGTGGCGATATATCGCCCCGTAGAGCTGCAATATATCGGCATATGTTGAAATATTATACACATAATTACACATTTTTAGCCTAATTTGAATTGAGTAAACATCCTTAACTAAGTCCTTTAACGATTTCAAAGCTGCTGACAGACCCTAGGATATTCAAATATTACTCTTAATAAACTCATTCCTCAAAAATACTTAATTTCTCATTAAACCTTCATATGACAAGTGTTACTATCTTATTGGGTCTATCTAAACCTTATAATATAATAATTATCACCTTCATAATCAGTCATATTAATCAAACCTTAGGTCATAATTAATATTCTTAAACTATAGGTTAAACTTAGAAAATCTACAAGTGTTACTACGAGTGTCCAACTAAGTCCCGGCTTGAACCAAAATCCACGGTAATAAACATGCTACTAGTTGTTACTATTACTACTACTAGCTAACTAGCTAAGTAAAGTTCTTGGACTCTACAGTGACGCTTGCTAAGAATGTGTGACATCCTTTCTCTATCATTCTCTGAGCTTTGAGAGATGAGATAAGTGGTGTTCATAGTCCTGAAACATTCCCATAAAACATAGTCTTTGATCGTCAGGAGTTTCGAACATCACTTGCTTACGTCTGCAGTCGATGGTTGCGCCATGCCTTGCTAGCCAATCCATGCCCAGTACTACGTCGAAGTCTTTGATCTCTAGTTCTATCAGGTCTCCTTCTAGTTCTACGTCCTTGATTTTGATCAGTACACCTCGTACTATCCGTGATGATAGGACTACTTCGCCCGAAGGCAATTCTGTCACAAACATAGTTCTAAATATTTCACAAGGTTTGTCTAATTTCTCTATCATTCCTAACGAGATATATGAGTGTGTTTCTCCCGAATCAAATAATACTGAACATACACTATCAAGGATAGGAATCTAACCTGTGGCCACTTTGTTACTAGTTTCAGCTTCTCCCTGGGTCAAGGCAAAGACTATGGCTGGAACCATCTTATTGTCCATTTTCTCTTCTTTCTTGAGTTGTGGACATTCTCTCTTCCGATGACCTTCCTGACCACAATTGTAACATCCTTTGGTGTTTGGACGACACTCCCCAGGATATTTCTTTTGGCATTTGGAGCACTGCGGGTATTCTACATAACCCGACCTATTATTTCCATTGTTTGTCTATGCTCTTTTTTCATTGTCAGATTGCTTATTGTCAGGATGCCTTCTCCTTTGACCATTATTGTTGCTATGTTGATGATTTTTTTTGGGGTTCTGACCATTCTGAGGTTGATTCTGCTGCTTAGGTTCAGGCTTACTAGCCTCCTCCTTACTAACATTCGCCTGGAGCCTCTCCACCTCTATAGCCGTTTCAAGAGCATCGGCGTAAGAAGTGGTTCCAGGGTTTGCTAGATTGACTCCTAGCTCAATTTTAGGTCTGAGTCCCCTAACAAACTTGGTGACCCTCAAGAAGTCAGTTGGGACCAACTCTGGTGCAAACTTGGCTAGTTGGTCGAACAGTTGAGCATACTTTACTACTGTTAAGTTGCCCTAATTCAGACTGGTGAACTCTTCCACCCTCGTAGCGATGACTACTGAGTTATAGTACTTCTTGTGAAAGATCTCCACAAATCTAGTCCATGTCATGGTGGCGACGTCGTGAGTCTGCTGTACTCAATCCCACCAGATTCTAGCATCCTTCTTCAGAAGAGAACAAACGCAGGATATGCAATCCGCTTTGCCGAGGCTCATGTGTGCTAGGATCGGCTCTACATTCCTGAGCCATTCTTCCGCCTCGAAGGGGTCGATTGTCCCTTCAAATTTTGGAACGTGTTGCTTACGAAAACGCTCGTAGACTGGCTCTATGTACTGAGCTGGGTAGGGCGCATAGTTCGCCATTGGTCATCCCCCATAAGGACCTACTTGTTGGGGTGCTTGAGCCATTTGCTAAGGCTGCAATTGCGAATGAGGCTGGGGCTGAGTCTGAGGCTACGGCTGAGCATGTTGTCATTGTTGTTGAAGCAGTTCTTCCACTTGTTGCCGTAGCCGGATAATTTCAGCGGTGTTATCAACCGGAGGCGGCGCACTTCTGTTGGCAGCACCATTGGTAACACGCGCTCCCCTTCTTTGAACTGGAGGGGCTTCATTAGTCTTGTTGGCGGTGCTGGAGGCATTGTCGGTTGTGCGTGCAGACCTTCTGAGCGACATCTTCAGCAAAGTTCTAACAGTCGAGAAAAAGCGTGTTAAAACTTACTCTAATAGGTCCTAAGGAAAAACTTAGTCTAAGCAAACATAACTCGGACCTATTAGTTATGATTTCTTATGAAAAATTATGTAAGCCTTCTTTATAATTAGGGTGTATTTCTATACTTAGAAAATTAGCCATCTTTGTTACTTTCTAAGTCTGTTTTTAATCATCCTATATGACTAAATTCTCAAGCTCGAAACTCGTCGCTGTTCCAAAGTTAACCATATTGAGGGAGGGCTGGGATCAGTAAAATCGCTCCCACTACTATGGCCCCCTAAACTCTCAATATAGAACCTGGCCCATTGATTCATATCCACCATCACCGAACTTGGTCATTATTTATTGAATTTATTTAAATTTATTATGATTGTATAAAAAAAATCAAACTCATACATGTCATTAAAAAATAACAATAAAATTCATTTGGAAAAAGAGTTCACTAAGTACAATCATAAATGCAAAAATAAATAAATAAATAAACTAACATAACTAGGGTAGATCTAAAAATCAGGATCTTCTACATCTGACCCTTCATCTAACATGTCATCATCTATTTCTTCATAATCATCATTATCTTGAGCCTCAAAACTACCTCGAGGAAGATTCATGAAGATGCTATGCTTTTGTTCATTAGTGAATTGAAATTCCAACTTAGAGGTGAACCTAAGTATAAGAATATTGTATCTCATGGCTACTGGTAAATCATCATCATCATCTATAGTCTCCTATATTTCTTCTAATGTTGAAATTACAGAAGGAAAATCTTTAAAAACCCTAATTACTAGGACATATTGTTCCGTAGCTCTCATCATAATTTGCTTAGTAGTCTGAAGGTGAACTATCTCCTTATGGAATAAGATCAATCTCTGAGTGATTCTTTCTAACACTCCTACAGTATTCCTTGGCTCTCTAATCCTTTTCAATGCCTTAATGGCTCGGGTATCCTAATAGGTCAAGGCTCCATCCATTTTAACTGAAAACATAATGGCTAAAACGTTAACTATTAACATAAACATAATCATAATATACATAAACACTTACATTAGCGGTTAGATCTAGAGCTTGTGCGTGTGTATCAAGGAGAACTTCATGCATATGAACTGTGGGCTCTGATACCAATTGTAATGACCCGACTATTTCTAAGACCTCGAACCATTCACTACACCAAATACCCCTTTTCATAACAAATGAATATAATACTAATGAAAAAGTATTATGAAAAATATTATATGTGGCAAAGTTAATGAAAAAAGGCGGTAATTTTTTTGGGAGCTCGCCACTTATACTTTTTTTCAGATTTATTCCTTCACATTTCGGACTCACCCATTTTCTTCTTCGGCTAAGTACAGTGTTGACCCAAACTCTTAAGTCTCCTTGTTTTGATGATTAACAAATATTTGATTATTATTTGTTATTAATGATTTGTTGATTTTGTAGCAAAAACCAAAGTGAATTAGCACTTCAAAGTCAAACTTATGACCAAGGGCAAAATGGTCATTTTACCAAATTTTCTGGAAACGACCCGAAATGGACTTCAAGACTCAAGAAACTCAAGATAAAGGTTTAATTTCATTTCTTAGTCTTGTAAAGTGATTGCAAGTATACTTTAAGTCATAAGTATAAAATTTGGCTCACTCACGTACTAAAAAATGGTGATTTTTTAAAATGAGAAATAAATATCCTAAATTCACTTTTAATAAAATACATCCCGATACGGTCGTAACGCAATTGGAATTTTTGAAATCGGATAAACGAGCTAAAAGTTGTGAAGAATTGAAAAACGGGAAAATGGCACAATTCGGACTTTTGCTCTCTGTTTGCCATTCGGAATTCCGGATTGGCAACCGGAATTCCGGTTGCTTCCAGACTGGAATTCCGGTTCCCCATCCGGACTTCCAGTTCGCGGCAGACAGCTTCGAAAATTAACTCCTAACGGCTACAAACGGCTAGTTTTTTCCCAAACTCTGTATAAACTCGTTTTTCACTCAAAGTTTGTGGTTGGCTGAGCATTTATTACATATACCAAACCAAATCCATTGATTTCAAAGAGCTTTCAAAGTTTAACTCATCCAAACACATTTTCACACACTTGAGCCAAAATTTATATTTATTTCTTCTAAGTGTGCTTGCTAATCACTCTAGGTTTCTCATTGTATTATCATACTTCTAGAGTGATTTTTGCTTGTAATATCAAACACATTCCCATATTGAGATTGAGGTGAGGTTGGCACCGGTTTTGTAAACAACCCGGTTAGAGTGAGATTGGCACTTCAACAATCCGAAAAAGAGGTTGATAGTCCTTGGTGGTGGAAAACTATTGTAAGAGGTTTGGAAATACCTTGGAGAAAAATTCCCGGTTGTAAGGGTTAGTCAAGCCCGCTAACTTGGCTCGATAGTTGAACTCAAAGCTAGGTCCATAGCTTTGAAGACCAAGGACGTAGGTGGTTTAGTTCTACCGAACCTTGTAAAATTCGAGAGTTTGCAATTTCTTAACCTTCAACTCTTTACATTACAAGTTTGATTATTTGCTATATCTATTTGATTGCCATATTATTTGTTTTTACTTGATAAATTTGATTTATTGCATAATTTGGCATATTAAGTTTTAAATTTCCGAAATTAGTTTAAATTTCCAATTCATCCCCCCTCTTGGAAACATATCTTGGGTTAACAAACAGTACTGTCTCCGAACTCAATCCTGCTTCGGTCTCCTCTATCCCTACTTCAAATCTCAGCTTAAATCTCCTCCATCCCTCAAATCTCAGCTCAAATCTCCTCCATCCCTCATATCTCCTCTCTCTCTCTCTCTTCTTTCTCTATCTCTCTGTCAATCGGTTTCCAGTCATTGGGCTTCTTGGTTTCACTCCTTTTCTTCAGTCTTGGTAAGCCAGGTAAGTATATTTAGTTTTAGGTGTTATTGGAAGCATTAACCTCAAAAGTTATCAGCATTTTCAAAATTAATTATGGGTTTTGCAGATTGTTGGCAATTTTTCAATCTGAGGCCTCACTCCCTCGATCTCAGCTCAGTCGCACCTCCCTTCCTCACTCAGTCGCCGACCAGTTCAAGACTTGGGTTACCTCAACTACATTAGCTTTCACCAGGTGCGGTTTGGGCATTTGTTGATTTGAAATATTTTCAATCTTTTTATTTAAAGCATTCATTTGATTTTGAGTTTTTTCAACTTTGTGGGTCATTGTTTGAGTGTTGAATTTATTGCTATGAGTGTTGTAGTGTTGTATTGCAATGAATTTGGGCATTGGGTCGATGAACTTGCAGTGTTGTAGTGTTGAATTTATTGCTATGCTTCAATCTGAGCATTGGGTCGATGAACTTCAGGGAATGGTTTTCTTCAGGGACTATTTGTTGCTATCAGTGTTGAATTTTTTGTTATGAGTATTGCCTCTTTCATTTTGGTATAATTAATTAATCAACATATGTCTGTTATGAAATGAATACTCACTGTTAAGTCATTTTTTGCTTAATTAATCAACATATGTCTATTATGCAATGAATCGAAACAAGATCCAACCTTTTTTTTCATTTCCATTTTTTCTTAAGTCATTCTCACTGTTAAGTAGTTGGCTAAATTGTTTAACCTGCAATATACATGTTTTTCATGGATAAAGCCTCCAAGTTGGCAAGCAGCCCTAAGAGCAGTTTTGAAAGATAACTAGTACTATTGGGCCAGTGCAAGATTTTGAAAATGATTTCATTTTTTTTTTTTTTGTCTATTTTGTGGCTTCAAAACTATATTTGAAATCCTCCTAAAAATTAATTTTTAAAAAAAACCAGAAAAAGTCCTTGAAAATCGTCTAGGAAATAATACTATAAGTTATATAGCAAACTTAACTGGACCATATGCATCAAGTATCAACATGAAAAGTAATACATCAACTTTACCTAGCTTGTAGCAAATACAACTTTTTAAAATTTATTTAAAACAAATCATTTTCGTTGCTTCTAATCTCATTTTGATCAGTAAAATTCATTTATTGTTGTGTGCAAGGAAAATATGAATTGGTAAGTACATAAACTCTAAATCCCAATTAAGATTAATAGCATATACTAATTGAGATAATGGACCTGATAATGTTTAAAATAATTTCAAACTAATAATTAATAAGTTGAACTTTAATCACGTATGAGACCTTTCGAGTATTGCTATTAAAATTTACAAAAGTGACAAGTGTTTGAGTGTTGGCACCGCAATATTCAGAACCTTTTTAGTGTGTCCAAATATTTAAAGATTTAATTTTCGTTGTGCCAAGTGAATTAAGTATATAGTATAGTAAAGTATAAAACTTTAATTTGGCACAAAATACAAATTGAAAAAGGTCAAAGGGTGCCTTTATAAATAACTATAAGCTTTGATTTGAGAAGAAAGTAGGGAAAAAGAATCCAAAGAAGGGTATGGGTTTTGATGAACTGCGTTTGCAGACTGTTGCCGGAACTAGTAAGATTATTTACTAGATTCATGAAGATTAGTGAATTGAGTTTGGTGGTCCTATTGTTTGATTTTTTTTTGTATTCCTTTCTTTTTTTTTTCTCTGCTTCCCATTTCTTCTTTGTTCTTGCTCTGTAGTTACCATTTCCACATCTACACATCCATTCTTCTGTATAGTGTGTTCACACTCCTGGATTGGGCTTGCTTCCCTTGTATATTCATTTTTAAAAAATTGGAGACACATATCAAGTTAGGGGTCATAAGCCTAGGCTTTTGTTGGGGCTTTTTAAAACAGATTTTTAAGTTATTAATAACCCAAATAACACCTAAAAACACTATTTTGACCTTCAACTGGTAAGAAGTAATTTCATGAATTTTATGGTTTTATTGTATCATTTAACTTTAATTTTGTATTAATCTTTTAGGTATTGTTGTGGATCGAATTGGCAAGGAGCATTGCAAAGTTAATTAAGTTGATTATTAATTGCAAGAGGTACGGAATTATGTTCTCTTAACTCTTTTATTAATATCATACAAATGTTAGAGGAGTTTGAATATCTTAAATATTCATCCATAGAGAATTAGGTTCTGAGATTAAAATTGTGTGTTGTGGTGATAATGGAAGGTTGAAAACTTGTGTGTATTAGAGAAGTAGGTTCTGGAAAATTTGTTTGTGTGTTGCGGTGATATAAGGAAGAAAACTTATTGTGTGTTGTGTGAATTTTTTTACTTGGTATTGATAGATGGTTAGGTGAGCTTTTATTTGTATAGATTAGATTTTTCATTATATGTATAGATTAGATTTTTCATTTATTCATATTATTTTCATTATTTCCATATGTATAGATTAGATTTTTCAGCCATAAATATTGATGAAAAATAACTCAAATAACAATTATATGTATAATCAAAGATAAAAACAAGTTATACCAATATATAACCAGCCAAAATTATTCCTTAGTGCAAAATAACTTTGTAAGAGGAGCATGCAAAATAACTTTGTAAGAGGAGCAACTCTATACTACATTTCCTCAACATGATAAAGGTACCCTCCATAGTGGCAAGAACTATGTCCTCCCTAAAAAAAAACAGGAAGTTTGAATATGATCAAAGCCATTTCTGCCATGCCATTGAACATCACATCAATCAATCCAAAAAAGAGTGCACCAAAATATTTATTTCCATCTTCTAAAGTTCCCACGTGCATTTTTGTCTTAAGGAACACAGTCATGGAAATTAGTGACATAATTGTTATTTGAGTACCCTTGGTACACTATCTGACCTTCTGAAAGTATGATAATATCATCAAAAAGCTCAAACGTCTCAGGTGTTGATTGTAAAAGAGAGACAACCATTGTAACATCTGAGATATGAACCATTTTCCTCGTATCATCACCAACCAGAATGTCCTCACACATATCCAATCCGAGTATCTGTTAGTACTATTCATTGTAAGAATATGTGCTTGATAATAATATACATATTATATATATACATGCATAAACTATTTAAGATAGCTAACCTTCAGAACATAATATGTAACCAAATTACTTTTTTGGCCTGATATTGCAGTGGCCTTCATGAATGCATCATTTATTTCATGACCACAGTCAGTCACTTTCCCAGATACTTGATTAAAAAATTAAAATAAATAATTGCTTTATATTATTGAAAGAAGAGATAAAACAGAGAGAATACTCCCCTACTACACTTCTTCCTCCTCATTACAGTAATAAACCATACCCAATTGATGCTGAAATGCAATTGGAAGACAATTCCAAAATCAATAATTAAATCACATACATTGCTATTTAAATAAATAAATAATTATAGTAATAATTGAAACACGTAGTAACTTCTATAAGGAAAAGGAAAAGGAAATAGTAAACTAAAGAAACAGATTATGATTTGAAACTACATTTTAAAAAATTGATAACCGCTGAAAAAAAGAATTAATATGAAAATAAAAATCTTTTAATAAATATTCTAGAACTATGAAAAACTTCTACTAGAAAAACAGATTTATCATAGATATATGTCTATCACAACAAATAAGAAATATTGAGAAAAAACTTATCTGTAATTGCAATTGCAACTTCCGTGAATGGATCCAAAGAAAATGGTGAGAAAGGTTGAATGAATCAACACACTTGTTTGGGAAACAAATATTTGGATATTCATTAATAATTGAGAAAGCTTTGATTTCTACTGTCGGAGATGAGCAAGAAGTGTACTTTGAAATTGGCACCCAATGCCTTCTTTTTATACTTCATTAACCAAGTAACCAATGACAGCACCCTAATGCAAATAATCTTGAATGTTCTACATACACTTCATATTGAAACAAGAAAACAGCTACAATTGTTTATTATATAATATCAAGCTATAAAGTAATAAAATAAAAACAATAATATCTCTAACTTCCCTAATAAATTGCTAGAAAAAAATAAACTAACATGTAATAAGTAGTTAAAATACCAGAAAATACTGTAAATTAATTTTTCCATTGAAAGTCATGGTGGGATCTTTTAGCCAATCTGCATTTGAAAATACCAGAAAATAAAAACAGGACAATTTCATGCGATTCTTACGTACTCAATAAAAGATCATTATTAGTAAAATGATAATTATATATAAGGAAATGATACCAACCCTTAACTTGAGAGTTTAATAAAAACATGAAGACATAAAATCATTGCATCCAAAGCATAAGCCACAAATTCCATAAAATTCAGTAAATATAATATAGTTTTACAATGTCAAAAATAAAAACCAACTCTAGAGCAAACATGCCCACTTGAAACAATGACCCATTCACTTTCTTTTAAAACCATTCCAAGCAACAAACTGCTTGAAAATGTACCTCACATTAACTATGAATTAAAATCTGAGTAAGATACTCCAACAAGTCATCTTTGGTTTATTCAATTCCACCAAGGCATGGCATGGAGAGATCTGAAATTATCTTTTAAGATGACCTGAAATTCAACCAAGGCATGTTTTCTTTTAAAAGCATGTGTGTTAATGACCTAACCATGGTTATAAAGGTGACCCTGAAATCAAAACAACAAATAATATGATTATCTTACAATAAAAGAGACAGAATCAAGTTTTTAAGAGAACAAAAGAAAAAAAACATGGTTACTTTTGCAGGTCCAAATATATGCACATATACATTTATATATATATATGTATACACATGCGTGCATGTATGTATTACGTCTGTAATAGAAACTTAGAACCATAAAAATCGTTGCATCCAAAGCATATAAGAAACTCCATAAAAATGAAAGAGTTCCAAGCGAGCAGTGGAGACCTAAGATTCCCTTTAAAAGCTTGTGTGTTAATGACCTTGTCATGACCCTGAAATTACAACTGTAAATAATGTGATTGTCTTGTCTAACAGTTGTTAAACTCAGACAAAAAACAAGATTTTATTAAGAGAACAACATCAAATTCAAATTCAATGGAGATGGAGATGGAGATGGAGATGGATAAAAGTTGGATCCATCTTAACAGGTTAGTAAACAAAATCATATAGTTTATTTTGGGTATAAGTTTAAGTTTCAGTGCTTGATTATTGAAGTATGCTCTAAAATTGTAGAGCAACGGTGGAATATGAGCAAAAAGCTAGGGAGTTTGTTAAGACAGCCATGACGAATCTCGGATTTCAAGCCAAGATTCTTTGTCCATGCAACAAATGTCACAATCTAAGACATCAACTTTCAGACAAAGTTGTCAAACACTTAGTTTTGTGGGGCATGGACCAATCTTACAAAACATGGTTTCATCATGGGGAAGATCCAGTTCAAAGTAACACGACAAACACAAGTTTTGAATATGATTTATTTCGGGCAGCGGGAGTATTTTCAAGTAACGCCAATGATTTTGGTGATGATAACAATGATGCTAATTTTCATAGTCTATTAGCAGATGTTGAATCTCCATTGTATGAAGGTTGTTCAAAGTATACAAAAATTTCGTCTATCGTTGGGCTGTATAATCTAAAAACAAAGCATGGAATCTCAGATGTTGGCTTTAGTGAGATGTTGGAGATGATCAAAGAAATGTTGCCGAAAGATAATCTCCTACTGACATCAATGTATGCAGTTAAAAAGTTTCTAAAGATGTTTGATCTGAGCTATAAGCATATCCATGCTTGTGTCAACGATTGTTGTTTGTATACAAAAGAGAATGTTGATGCCCAAGTATGTCCCACTTGTCAATATCCAAGATGGAAGCAAAATGAACAGACAAAAGAGATTCTACAAGGGCAGCCTGCAAAATTGTTGAGATATTTTCCTATTATACCAAGGTTTCAAAGGATTTTTAGAAAAGAAGAGACGGCTTTAAGCTTAAAATGGCATTCAACCAATAAAAGAATAGACGGGAAAATGCGGCACCCGGTAGATTCAGAGGCTTGGTATGCAGTTTATGAGAGATGGCTAGATTTTCAACTTGAACCTAACAGCCTTCGATTAGGACTTGCTTTACAAAAATATGAGTTCTACGTATAGTTATTGGCCTATAATGCTCGTTGTATATAATCTGCCACCTGCGTTGTGCATGAAGGATGAATTTACCTTTCTATCTATGTTGATTCCTGGACCTAAACAACCCGGGAATGACATAGATGTTTACTTAGAGCCCTTAGTAGATGAGTTACTAGAATTATGGAATGGTGTTTATACATATGATATTTCTACAAAGAAGTTTTTTAATTTAAGGGCCATGTTGCTATGGACCATAAATGATTTTCCAGCTTATGGAAACTTAGCTGGATGTGCGACTAAAGGGAAGTATGGTTGTCCTGTTTGTGGCGAGCACTCAAATGTTGTTTGGTTGAAGCATAGCAAAAAGATGTCCTTTTGCAATCATATTCGATTTCTACCACAAGAACACCGTTATAGAAAGAAGAAATATACAACAGCTAGGGCAAGGGAAAGAGCACCACAATGTCCAATTATATTGACAGGTGTTGAAGTAGATGAGCAGTTAAGCAAAGTGACTAATGACTTTTGAAAGGGAAAAAAGAGGAGTCGTGGTATAGACACGGAAAAAATCTGGAAGAAGCAGTCTATTTTTTTTAGGCTGCCTTATTGGGAAATATTAGTTGTTCGTCATAACCTTGATGTTATGCATGTTGAAAAGAATGTTTGTGAAAGCATACTTAACACATTGCTCGATTGCAAAGGAAATCTAAAGATCGCTACAACTCGAGATTAGATTTGACAGAGATGGGCATTATGCCTCATCTCTATCCGTATGAAGAAAATGGTGTTACTCGTCTTCCTGCTGCAGCTTACACTCTATCAAAATCTGATAAGAAGTTGCTTTGTGAGAGGCTATTTGACTTGAAATTTCCTTATGGATATAGCTCTAACATTAGAAACTATGTAGATGTGAAGAAACGGAAGCTGATAGGACTTAAGTCTCATGATTGTCATGTGATTATGCAATAACTATTGGCTACTGCTATAAGGGGTTTAATGGAAGAAGGTTGTAGAGAGACAATTCTTCGGCTCTCTAAGTTTTTCCATGGATTGTGTCAGCGTGTGGTTGATAAGGAGGAAACTATGAAATTGGAAGTAGAAACCTTTGAAATTCTTAATAAACTAGAAGAATATTTCCCTCTTTCTTTCTTTGATCCAATGATTCACTTTCTTGTTCATTTAGCACGAGAAGTTAGACTTTGTGGTCCTGTGCAATTTCGATGGATGTACCATTTTGAGAGATATATGAAAGGATTTGTAGCAAATTATGCACGGCCAGAAGGATGTATTGCAAATCGCTATCTTGTTGTTGAATGTGTACGCTTTTGTGAAACCTTTTTAAAGCAAAATGATAATCAAGATAGTACATTACTAGAAGAAAATCCACTATCAACAGCAGAGTGCTTTGAGCTTGACCGATTGAACTTGGCAGTAGCGCATCGGTATGTGTTGTTTAACTCAAATATTGTAGAACCATTTCTCAATGTCCATATGGATGAGCTGAAAGAAAGGCACTCAAATCTGAATAACAATCAAACTTTGTTGTGGAATCAACATTCTGAAGGGTTCCCATTATGGTTTTATGAAAAGGTTGTATTCTATTGCCAAGATAAGAGTTTACGTTTTGTTTTAGTGTACAAATTTCTTGCAAAAATATTTTTATTTTCATATTTCTAACTTGAAAAAAGTAGATGACATGTTAGCTCAATTGGCTGAAGGTCCAAGTCGCAGTGTCACTTCCTATAAAGGGTACATGATTAATGGAATTCGATTCCATAAAAAAGGAGCTGAAAAAACAACTCAAAACAGCGGGGTATACTTGGAAGCACATGACAGTGGGCAATTGAATGATAAAGAAGAGTATTTTGGTGTTATCAAGGATATAATTATGCTTGATTATCATACTTTTAAGGTGCCATTGTTTTGGTGCGATTGGGCGAATATTCGAATGGGTGTTAAGAAGTCGGAGTTCTATACGCTTGTAAATTTTAATAAAGGACAAGCTCAATCCATTAGGGATCCATTTGTATTAGCTTCACAAGTGAAAAAATATTTTTATGCAAGGGAGAATGAGTCAAGTAATTGGTATATAGCTTTAAAGGATTCAAATAGAGGGTGTTTTGGACTTGAATCCAATGAAGAAAATTGAGTTTTCTGTTGTTTCTTATGTACTTTGAATGAAACAAATCTGCTTACACTTTTTGTATGTAATTTTGGTGTATTATTACTCTTTTGTTGACTGAAACAAATCTGGTTTTATTACTCTCTATGGTGTACTTTATGATTTTATTTTACTTTGAATGAAACAATTCTGGTTTTATGGTTTTGGTGTATGTTTATTACTCTTTGGTGATCTGCATTTCTGATTTATATTCTTATGTTATCTTTCTTTTTATATTGCAGCAATTTCAACTTGAAAAATGAGTACATTACGAAGATCTCCAAAAAAAAACACCTTGGTCCAGGTGCTTTATGCAATTTTGTGGCCAAAAAGCGACAAGCATCATTGAAGACTCAAGCTGATTGGGACGATACGTTGCTTGGAAGCCTTGTTTTAAAGAAAAAGAGTGCTCTTCGTAGGTTTTCTGCACCTGTTAGAGTTGTAATTGACTCACCACTTGCTCTTAGTACTAGAGCAGCAACTCGTCGTATGGTCTATAATACAGAGCCAGATCCAAATGATGATGTGGAAGACATGGAGATGTCACTTGGAAGTTCAAAAACTAGAAGATCTCTTAATTATGAAGTAGATAAGGTAGTTGATAGTGTTTGTGAAAAGGGAGTAAGGGAGGAACATGAAGAGATAGCTGATGAGGAGCGGGTTGGTGCAGAATTTGAAGAAGGGGCTGCTGCAGAATGGGAAGAGGTGGCTGCTGCAGAATGTGAAGAAGTGGCTGAGGTAGAACTTGAACAACCTCTTAGAAAATATGTTAGATTACAAAAAACAACTGATGAGGCTAATCAAACTGAGATTAAAGAAATACCTCAAGATGTAGATGCGAATGTAATGAACTTAGCCAAGAAGACAAGGGGAAAAACTCTATTGGCAAATCTTACCAAGAAGAACAATGACTTAAGGATAATAAATTGGAATGAAAAAGGGCAACCAGTTGGTACTAACTCAGTGCAATTTTCTTCTTTTGTGGGCGCTCTTGTGCGAGAGGTTGTTCCTTACACTATTTCAAATTGGAGGAAAGTTTCACCACTCATGAGATATGTTCTTTGGGCATCTATTCAGGTAGAATTACAAGTTTTATGACTGTATTTTTTATATATATTCAGCTCTACACTTAAACATATAATATATTATTCTATATTCTATTGTAGGCACAATATGACTTACATGATGATTGGCAAAAAAAGATGTGCTTTGAAATGATGGCAGA
This sequence comes from Humulus lupulus, assembly GCF_963169125.1. Lineage (NCBI taxonomy): Eukaryota > Viridiplantae > Streptophyta > Magnoliopsida > Rosales > Cannabaceae > Humulus > Humulus lupulus. Next base: position 186,661,808 of record NC_084794.1, on the reverse strand, counting down.
ACTATGGAGATCTGGGAAATCTAGACTTGTAAAGGATATTATCAATGCAAAAAATGAGAGTGAACGACTAGCCTTAAAGCCGGATTGCATAAAAAGTGATGTAGAATGGAGAGCATTTGTTGCCAAAAAAATTAGTAAAGAACATTTGGTAAGAAATATGATGTAAGAAGTGATGTTGTTGCCTCTTTTATCTCTGTTGGTGTTAAATTAAATATTGTTATGCCTCTTTTATTTATTTATTAAATAGGATATAAGGGCCAAATACCAAGAGAGAAGAAAGAAAGTTGTTCCACACACCTTAAGTCGAAGAGGATATGCTCGAACAATCGATGATATGGTAATAATTAAGTTTTATACTGTTTGTATTTTTGCTTCCATTATTGTAGTCTCTATTTTACAATCTCTATTATTGTATTGTGTAGAAAAAAGAAAATAAGGATGTTAAAATATCTAGAATCGATGCTTTTCGGAGAGCCCATACCAAGAAGAATGGTGAACCTGTAAACCCAATGGCATCTGATATTTTTGTGAGTATTAGTCATTTAATTTTTGTGATTTTATATTTATTTTCCATAATGCATACATTAGTTATACTAATTTATATGCAGGGTTCATTGAATGAGATTCTCCTTGAAGACCCAAAATCTGGAACTACAGACAACGTTGATGAGGATGCCTTGACAAAATTGTTTGGTAACCCAAAATCTGGTCGTTTAATCGGACACGGAAGAGGCGTAACAAGGTCGAAGCTAACTATTGTTAATATGTGTAATAGCAAGATCTCCAAGTTAGAAGAAGAGCAACAAAATAGGAAGCTCAAAATGACTGAAATGATGAATCTACTTAAAGAACACTTGGCGGTAATTCTATCTTGCACTTATAAACCTTAGTTTTCTTTTCTTCCAATGAAACTTATCTTGGTTTTATATTTAGGTTGGTGGTAAAGAGACACCAAGCGAAGGACAGTCTCGCAATGTACCACAGTCAAACAATATTTATTCCCCTAAGGTAAATTATCAAAGTTGTTATTGTTTTAATGATTCAATTTAGAAGAACAAATACAAAAACTAATATATTGTCTTTAAAATCAATTTGGTAGAGTATTGCACTAGAAAAAAAGACATAACTTTACAGAAGGGAAGAATGCTTGCTACTTTCTTGACTGGGCAGATGTAATTGTTTCTGAAGGTCGTTAGGATTCTAGTGATCCAAAGTTAACTGTACATGGAAAGCCTCTTGGACCAGACTTTATGCGAGTATGGGTTGATGCTGATATTGTACCAGAATCTTACTTATTTTGTCCTAATAATGCGATGCTTACAATACAAGAAGCAGTTGGTTCCACAGTTGCATGGCCTTCTAAAAAATTTATTCCAAGAGGTACATTTTCATACTCAAAAAAGAACCAATGTCTTATAATTTGGTGTTTGGTTTCTTTGTTTGCTTTGGTGTAGTTGTGAATTCATTATTTTGTATGTGTTGTCCTCTCTTGGATATAATTTCCATAGCATTTTTCTTGAAGTAATTTGTGATGCTAGATAATAACAATAAAATATTTTTTTGTTTATTTTGCAGATGTGACAAGCAAAATAGAAAAGGATACTTAATTTTGAAGGCTTTGTGTTGGGCAGTTGTAGAATATTTTGTGCTGAAAGTAGTAACTTTTCAATATGTTGAATATTTAAGACTACTTGAATACTTAAAGAACATTTTGTTGTTGATGACAGTGTTGAATGTTTTAAACTAATTTGTGGATTGTTAATACAATGTTGAATGTTTTTACTTTTTGTTATTTGAAAATCAAGTTCATTTGATGATGCTAGTATATATTAGAAAGATAATTTTAATTATATAAAAAAAATTAAAATATAATAGAATAAATTAGTGTTATATAAATGAATATATAATGAGAATTTAAACTTATCTAAATATTAAAATAATACGAAAAATGTGTTATAATATCTATTACAATAACACTTTTTTATAAGTAAAGAATTTTGTTATGCAAACTTCATTATATAACACAAATAATGTTATACTAAAGTGTAGTATAACACAAAAAATGTGTTATACTAAAGTGTAGTATAACACAAATTTATAAGTATTGAAATGTGTTATATAATCGACTATAAATATTATAATTAAACACTTATCTATTTATTAAAATAACACAAAAAGTATGTTATCGTTGACAGTATAATAACACATCTGTATAACAATGATAAAGTGTTATGTAAAGTACCCTGACCTACGATAACATAGTCGGTCTTAACACATCAAAAAGTGTTGTGGTATGTTTTGATAACACATTTTTGGTCTTATTAAAAGCATTTTTTTCTTGTAGTGATTAAAAACTACTAAACATAGCTACTAATTTGAAGACATGCATCAAGAGATAATACAACTTCATTCAAAACCCAAAATATTGTACGAAATCCAATATAAGGTATGAAATATAAAATATGGTATGGGATCCCATTGTTATAAAACGTAAAACATAAAATTTAAATTAATTATTTAAATACTAAGTGCAGAAATACATAAGAACATAATTTAAAAGACTTTAAACAACGTCATCCTCGATCTTCCAGCAGTCCATTCATCCTCAACACACATGCCAAGCTACCACGAATCCCTCCCGCCTTCCATGCTCATTTTTCTGCACCATCTAAAAAGAAAGGAATGAGCCTAATGCCCAGCAAAGAAAATCTACTAACAACATATACCATAAACATAAAACATACATGTACTATAAAACATATGACTATAATAATGTATATCATATAGGACTACAATATTAATGGCCATTAACTCATTAACGTGGTATGTGATAAAACCATCTAGGTCCTAAGTCTACTAATCGAGGTAGGTTAGATCACAACTATAGTATATGATAACCCATATAGGTCCTCTGTCTACTAATCGAGGTAGGGTAAATCATAACTCTAAACCATGAAAATGATAAAAATTATTGGGGCTTGCTATCTAAGCAAGTCATATGCCCAAGTAACTACAACATAAATTCTTGGGGCTTGCTATCTAAGCAAGGCATATGCCCAAGGACTACAACATATATCATATCACATATCATATCATAACATAAAACATATCATAACATAAACATATAAACACATTTAATCTAACCTATTTTCCTTACCAAAAATCGGGATATGGAGACAAGAACGGGATTTGGAACACTCCTAAAACCAACAGTAAGAATCGTGAGTTTCTAAAGAAGAGGAAATGAAAAGAGAACTAAACCATCAAAGTGAAAACTTACCAAAAGCCTTAAGTTTCAAAGAACTTAAACACCTAACCAAGAATCATAAACAAGAGTTAGGATTTGAAAGAAAGCAAAGAAAACTAAAGAACCATGAAGAACTAAACTGAAGGATAAGAATACCTTGGATGAACTATGACTTTGATCTACACCTCAATACCGAAATAACACTATATCTTACTTCCCAAGTGTTTAGAAAAGCTTAGACTGGAAAAGCTTTTATCCCAAAACCCAAGTGTTTCTCTCTATAGTAACCTTAGCAGCTTGGAGGCTCTGAACAATGCTTGAAGAATGAAGGAAATGGCTGAGTATTAGGTCCTATTTACAGAGTTCAAGGAGTGAAACTAACCCCTTTTTGAATGAATAAATAAATGAATATAAAATGAAAAAGAATTGAATTTTCATTCAGCAGATGCCCAGAACTCAGTCAAAATCGTTCAAGAGCAAGTCCAAGTGGTTAAGGGTTTTTTCTAGCTCGGTTCTACAAATATTTCAAAAATGGCTCCAAGAGCCGATATATTGCCATCCCTAGGCAATATATCGCCCCTACCTATGCTCCGAGCCTTCATACTTTCATTCATGCAAAGTCGATGTGTTTTCTGTATCTCCCGTAGGCGATATATCGGCCCCTATGGATGTGATATATCGGCATACGTTGATATATCAAACATGTATTTGCACTTTTTAGCATGTTTTGAATTGATTAAACAGCTTTGACTGAGTAAAAACGTGATCCTAACTGCTGCTGAAAGGTTCTAGAGCTTCTAGATCTTTCTTTTAATTAAACTATTCATCAAAAATACTTAAATCCTTAATAAACATGCTTGTGACAAGTGTCACGCTCTTATTAATTCTATCTAAACCTTAGGTTATAATGAATAATATTTCTAGGACTAGCAATATTAATCAAACCTTATGTTATAACTAATATTTCTAAACTATATGTTAAACTTATAAAATCTCTAACTGTTGCTATGAGTTTCCAACTAAGTTCCAGCTTGAACCAATATCCACAGAAACTAACATACTACAATCTACAACTACTACTACTATCTAGCTAAGTAAAATTTCGAGACACTACATTTATTTATAGAGAGAAGAGAAAAAGAGTCGTTGGGGGCATTTTGGGGCTCTCTGACATCAGCCGGGCAAGCAACCGGCCGACCGGCTAAAAGAGTTGTTGGAGCCGTACTTTCAAAATAAAAGCTTCCAAACTGCGGGGGCCCATAAGGGGTGACATGTTGGTCATCCGGCATGCTTAGGCCAGTTGACCGACCTGTGTAAAATCAGGCCAGTTAGCCTTTTTTAACTAGTTTTTGTTCTAAGTTGTTGTCACCAATTTTAGAACCTTGTTTTATATTGTAAAATAGTTATATAACTATGAAGGTATTTATAAACCAAGTATTTCTATTCTAAGAAAAATTATATATATTTTAGACTATAATATTTTTAATAAATCTCTAAAAAATCATTTTTCAAAGAAAATGATTTTTAGTAAAACTTTTGATGTAAAATAATTGAGCCAATGAGTGATTAAATCATAAGTAATGCATGCAATTCTTTTTTACAAGACTAAAAATATATGTAAACTTTAACCACACTTAGACTTGAGTTCTTTGAGCCTTTTGAAGTCTTCTTGGAATCCTTGGTTCTTTGATTACTTGGAATAGTGTTCATGTGCTCTACAAAGTCAAGAATAAATTAGTAACAAATAATAATCAAATATATGTGTTTTATATCATCAAAATAAGGTTGTGAAGACTTTGAGTCAACAATCTCCCCATTTTTTATGATATCAATATTTGCTTATTTATAAAGGAAAATGAATTAAATTTATTATAATTTAAGCTTAGCTTCCCGTTAAGGTATGCATAGGATAATTTTACCTTATATAAGACATTGCATTTTTTACCTTTTGTTACCTTTCTTGAATTTTGTAGTGCTCCCCCTTAGTCATATACTTAATGAATATTAAAAATTTGATTAAGGTCAAATGCCAAATAAATAATCTATAATTTCTTCCACTTTGATCTCATCTAGGAGATATCAAGATAGCATAGCCTTTGAACGGACCACAAACGTGATGCATCGTCTGGGTGCAAGCGACACGTCGCTCTGGCAGTTCGTACAGGACCGTACAGTGATGTATTTTTTGCTCCAAAATTCAATTTAAAATACTCTAATCTCATTAGTTAAGTCTAATGAGGATTCCTAACTATTTAAAGGGTTCATTTGAGTCAATTGGTGTTTTGATCACTCGGCTCTCTCTCTCTCTCTCTAAAAAAACCCCACATCTCTGTCTCTCTAGCTTTCAAGATTACTAGTTTTCTCCAAGATCTTCATCAAGAAAGTTTGACTTGCATGAAGTTTCAAGGCTTGTGAATATCAATCTCATTTCATTTTATTAGCTTCAATAAATCTCAATGAGAAGGCTAGGAATAGAGATTTTTTGACAACAAATCTTCATTTGTGTTAGGCCTTGGTTGCATTTTGTGGTTCTCATTGTAGAGTCCAAGAACTTTACTTAGCTAAGTTAGATAGTAGTATAATAGTAATAATAGTATTATCTTTATAACTGTGGATTTTTGGTTCAGACCGGGATTTATTTGGACACTCATAGTAGTACTTGTAGATTTTCTAAGTTTAACCTATAGTTTAGGAATATTAATTTTAACCTAAGATTTGATTAATATGACTGATATTGAGGATAATATTTATTATACTATAAGGTTTAGATAAGAACCAATTAGATATTAGCACATGTTATGTATGGGTTTATTTATGATTAAGTATTTTGAGGATTAAATTTATTAGGGTTAAAATTTGAATACCCTAAGGTCAGTCAGCAGCTTTGAAAACATTAGAGGGCTTAGTCAAGGTTGTTTACTCAATTCAAATTAAGCTAAAAATGTGTAATTTCGTGTTTAAATAATCAGCGTATGCCGATATATCGCAGCTATAGGGGGCGATATATCGCAGCACGAAGATACGAAAAACCCGAAACGATGCACGATTGCCTCGGGCATATTGGCCCAGGCGATATATCGCCTACAGGGGGTGATATATCGCCCCTCTTAGCATAATTTGAAAGTTTTTGAAATCGTTTTCCATTCAAACCTTCAACCTCTTGATAAGTCCAGCACCTTTCTGAACGAGTCTTCAGCCTCTGCTGAACGATAATTCAAATTATTTTCACTTAAAAAGCCATTATTTTTATTCAAGTTAAATGAAGATCTTTTCATTCCTAAACTCTATAAATAGGACCTAGTACCCAGCCATTATTCATCTATTACTCTAAGTTCAGAGGCTGCAAGTTGCTAGGTGAGTGTGAGAGTGTAAACACTTGGGTTGGGAATCATAAGCTTGATCATCTTAAGCTTATCAAACACTTAAGAAGTAATGTTTTATAGCATTTCGGTTCAAGGTTTAGATTGGTCTTACAAGTCTTCAAGGTATTTCCACACTCTAGTTCATTGGTATTATTTTATTTAAGTTCTCATAGTCTTCTACTCAGCCTTCTAACCTTATTCTTTATGTTGGTTAGGAAATCTAAGAACTTGCACATAAGTTTTTGGAAAGTATATTCTCAATGGTATAGTCCTTCCATTCCTTTCATTTCTTTTCTTCAAAGTACTCACTCTGTTACAAATGGTTTTTAGGAGTGTTCCAAAGTCCCAACTCTGTCCTCATATCCCGGTAATTTTGGTAAGGAAAATAGGATAGAATTTATATGTTATATGTTATATGTTTTATATGTTATCTTATGTTTTTATGTTATGAAATATGTTATGTTAAGTATGTTTGTAGGCTTGGGCATACGACCTATATGACTAACAAGCCCCAAATAGATTATGGGCATATGACTTGCTTAGCTAGCAAGACCCCACTAATCTAATGGGCATATGACTTGTTTAGTCTATGGGACCCCAAGTAATAATGGCCATTATAGTATGTATGTGATATAAGTGTTATGTTATGTTTTTATGTTTTTATGAAATTTATGTATATGGACTATGTGTTAGATTTTCCTTGCTGGGCATTAGGCTCACTCCTTTTTGTTTATATGTGCAGGAAAATAGTCTTAGTGGCGGGAAAGGTTCTTGGAAGCTTGGAGAATGTGTATTGAGGCGGAATGGATTCAAGAGCCGAGCGTTTCAATTCGAGGATGTAGTTTGTTTCTTATGGTTTTTACATGTATTTTTCCGCATTTTATTATGTAAATCTCTTTTTAATTATGTCATGTTTTGATTTTAAAACAATTGGATCCCATATCCTAACTTGAATTTTATGTAAGTTTAACCTTTATTTTTACAAGTTTCTTAATAAAGTTATGGTATTTTCACTTGTAAGTTTTATTAAGGATTAGTGTTTATGTATAGTTTTCGTTAATGGTCCAAAAGTTTAGAGTAGTTGGGTCGTTACACTCATAAAATCATAGACTTATGATTTTATGTATCAAGGTTCTTCAACAACAAAGGTCAATTCTATCAAATGTTTATTTGTGTTGTGTTATTTGTAATCTTCTTCCATTAAAGTATATATTATCATTATTTATTGCTTTGAGTTGTAACATACAAAACTTGGTTTATAGCCTCAAATCCCCAACACAAGCATCTCTAAAGGTAGCAAAGATGTAAGAATTTCACTTGTATGAACCTAGAGGTGGAACTGCCTCTCAAGAGAGTAGGAGTTTTCTCTTTAGATGGTTCATGAACGGATAAGTGCAAGGCTGTAATAGTGTTAAGCACGCAAAGTGGGAAATGCATGAGTAATCAGGTAGAGGTGTGTGAGATACTACTGGTTTTATCACTAGGAATGCTCGGTTCAATCTTTTAAGAATACTTAGTATTTCAATAAAGCTTTGTAGTATTTTCATTAAGATAAAATTCAAATTGAAAGGCGTTTTATTTTATGCACTAATATCATTTTGGTTAGAGGTAGATGGTGTATTTAACCAAGTGAAGGATTGTTAGGATTGGTTAAAGACATAGTAAAATTAGTGATGCACAAAGAGGTGCAAAATCATAACGATTTCACTAAAGTCAACATGAGCAGGTTGACTTCTGTTGTAGGCATTTTAAATTATCTTTTTGGGTCCAAAGTGTAATACTTTGGAGTATATAAGAGTACCCAAAAATTTTGGTGGCATTTGGAGGTGTTTTGGGCCGATGTATGGGGTCAAAAGTCAGTGTAACAAGCGTTTTTTTGCCTGTTGAGAGGCATTGTATCGCCTGTCTTTGAACAGCCCAGACATCTGACGTATTGTCTGCATGAGGGCGATGCATTGCCTGCATCGCGTGGGCTAACTATGCAGATCCGTAGAGTTGCGTGTTTTGGCTCCAAAACTTAGTTTAAAATACTCGAATCTCATTGGTTAGCTCTAATGATGGTGATCTTCATTAAGAAAGCTTGTTTGTTTGAAGAGCAAGGCTTGTTAATCCCAACAGTTATTCCACCATTGTAGTAGCTTCAAGCAATCTCTTGTGGGAGGCTAGGAATAGAGTTTTTTGGACAACAATTCAATTGTGTCAAGCCTTCATGATCATCTCTATTGATTTATTAAATTAAATTATAACTTTATGATTTTATGTAACTAGGGTTTTTCTAAGGAAATGTCATTTCTTTCCCTTGATCAAATTTGTGTTTATTCTTCCATTGTTTAAAAGACTATCTAGAGTTATATTCCTTTGAATTATCATATTATAAATTGTGTTGATAAGTCATAATCCCGACAAGAGCAATATATTCACCTACATTGTCTAAATATAATGTGTTGGTGTTTTTTTAAAAAGCTTTTCGACAATTGCTTTAAATCTTATGAAAATATCTTTTACGTCAAACTTTTGTCTTAGGGGGTAAAACAAAATATATTTCATAAAATAGATAACATAGTATTTAAAGCAATAATGAGAAATAAGTGGTGAAGTCCAAACATCAGAAAAAATTATTTGAAGTGGTCGATATGTAGGTAAAGTGGAGGTAGAAAAAGAAAGTTTGTGGTTTTTGTTGTACTGACATGCATTACATGAAAAATGTGAGTTCAGAGTAGATGATAAATTTAAATTGAACCTAGAAACTATATGCTTTAAAATATGAAATGCGAGATGTCCCAGATGATGATGCCACTCGGACGAAGTGGTCTTGACACTTGAGAATGCAAGAAGTCGTGAGGATAAGGAGGATGTAGGCCACTCATATACACCATCCTTGTTGGGCCTGTCAAAAGTGTGTGCCCCGTGCTAAATTCCTTCACAAGAAAAGAATAAGGTAAAAATTCTATGGAAGCATTGTTAAAGATGCTGAATTTAGAAATTGAAATCAAGTTCTTTTTCATGTTGGGAACACAAAGAACATTATTTAAGGTGAAATGAGCATTAGGAGTTTTGAGAGTCATGGAACCAGAATGGGTGCCATCTTCAATCATAATTTCATTGGCGCATGTGTATGGTGTATGAAGTGATAGATTGCTCAAATCAGTCGTGACATGATGAGAAGCATTGTTGTCCAATAGCCATGATGGTGTGGTGGAGGTGTTGGTAACGAAATGAGCTCTTGGTTACCATTTGGGGGGGGGGGGGGGGGGGGGGTGGATGTGTGAGCACTGGAATTGTTTGGTGTCTCAACTGGTACTAGAAGAAATGAAGTACAACTTTTGGCAATGTGTCCTTAAATTCAATATATTTGGCAGTTGTCAAAATAAGGTCACGGAGATTGGATTTTTTCCGTGAAGTGTTTAGGTTTGATTGATACAGTTGGGTGATTAGGAGAGATGGATGATGGGTGCCAACCAGTATTGTTATTGCCAGGTTTTGATGGTCATCTCCAGTTATTATTGCTTCATGAGGTATTAACATAATTGGAAATTTCATGTCCCCCATTAGTGATGCAACTTTTTTGATTAGCAGAAGTGGGAAAATATGTTGACGGGTCCTTTTTGACACCTTGGAGTGAGGCTTCAAAATTGAGAATTTTTTCATGCAGTTCTTCAAAAGAGATTGGGTTGTCTCTAGCTTGGACTACACGAACCAACTTTTTGTTGTCTTCGCCAAGATTGTCTAGTATTTTTTCGGTGAGGTTTTCATCGTCAATCAGTGCACTGAGAATGGCATGTTCGTCTGCTCTGGCCTTGAAAGTTTGAAGGAATTCGGTAACACTCATAGATTCCTTGGTGAGATTCTTGACATGATTTTTCACTTGATTGATTCGTCCTCGAGATGGCTTCGCATATGTGGTGGCTAGAATTCACCAGGCTTCTTGTGCAGTTTTTGCTTGTGTTATAAATGGAATTATTGCAGGAGATAGTGAGCCAACTATTGCATTTAAAATTAATTGATCCTACCTAATCTAGATTGTATATGCAAGATTGGATGACGTGACTCCATTTTGTGTAAGTGTGGCAGCTGGGCAAGGTTTTGATCCATCTATAAATCCCATAAAATCATATCCAATAAACAAGGTTTGAAATTGTAATTTCCATGAAATATAATTTGTAGAGGTGAGTTTTAATGCAGTTTGGGCTGCAACATTCATGCTAGTCAAGGTGTTGTGAGGGTCATTTGTATTGTTAATAGTGGGATTAGATGGAGTTGTGTTTGCAAGTATGTTGTATTCGGTGGCCATAATGGGAAAGAAAAAAATTCAATGTTGTGATACCGTGATAGAGTAATTAATTCATGAAAATCTACACTCACTTTTCATTTCAATAATACAATATGTGTACATAATCGATAAACGTAATACCTGAACTAACTCTTATATTTAAGGTTGACCAAAACAAACTATTGAGTCAAATAAATTCAAAATACAAATATCAAAACAACTACATAAGAATCGATCATATATGTTAATAAACACTACACGTTTAGTTAGCAGGTCACGCGACACAATACTCTTAATACATGTAATAAATAAGTCGTGTGACTCAAACACAAGATTGACATGTTTAACACCGAATTAAACGTGTTATATAACACAAACACGATTATTCATAAAAGTATAATATAGTATAAAATCTACAATACAAACACAATACATATTTCATGTATTCATCAACAATCCATCAAAGAAAAAGATGAGTAATTTTAGGATTTTTTTTCAAATTTAATTTAGTATAAATAAAAAAAATTACTAAATGGATTAAAAGGTTATAAACGAATTAAGCGAGTTGATACAAAAGTACATTTATTACACGTGTTAAACAATGACACGAAAACTAAATATGTCACTCAAACCAACTATCAGCCCTACAAGTAATGCTAGATAAGAAACATCCATGTGATCATAATTTTAATGCAACTGACATTAATAGGTTTAGCAAGGAAAAAAAAACTAACTTGGCATTAGAGCAGCATAAGAAAATGATCGATGATAAAAAGATAAACCTTATGCAGATTGGTTTAATCCTATCATTAACATCCTGACAAATGGATGAGGCCTCGAGTGTGTTTCAAGATACGTTCCACCTTGGCGTTCTACCCAATGTTGTCGCTTATACGTCTTTGGTTAACAGATTGTGCGAATTTGATCGTTGGGAAGAAGCCAAGACATTCCTAATTGATTCACTTTTCAAAGATGACAAGATTGAAGAAGAAAAATGACTACATGGACTGATGACGAAAAAGGGCGTACAACCGGATACTGTCATGTACACTTCTCTGATTAATGTTTTATGCAAGTTAGGTCGATGGAAAGAAAACTAACAGTATTTAGACACCATGAATGAAGACGGAATCTCAACCAATATTGTCACGTGGAACACTATGTTAGATGTTTTATTCAAACAAGGAAGAACAAAAGAGGCACTCAATGTCATCAAAACAGTTACCTCTAATATAGGTTTAAATCCTACCATTGTTACCTATAGTTAAGACAAGAATAAGTGAAGTAAAATGGTCTGATTGTTTTTAATCAGGAGCCCAACCCTTTGTTCTTTATAGAGAAAAATGAAACAGAGTAAAAAACTAGTTGAAGCTCAAAACAGAAAAATAACTAACTAGAAATTAATTACAGCTATAACAGAATACAGTGAAGAGTCTTTAATTAATCTACTCTAACATCCCTTCTCAAATTGATGGGCCTATGGAGGATCGTCAATTTGCTGCACAAATCTAAAATATGGGGTATGGGGAGATGTTTGGTCATAACATCAATGACCTGATCTTCAAAAGGAACAAAGGAAACTTTCGGATCGCCACAAGGGAACATATCGCGGATGAAGTGGAAGTCAATCTCGATGTGCTTTATTCGGGCACGGAATATTGGATTGGCAGTTTGGTGTGTAGCACTCATATTGTCACACCAGGCCGTCGGAACTGCATCTATGGAGAGCTTGAGTTCAACAAATAGTTGCTTGAACCAAGATAACTCAGCAACAACATTCGCTAAGGCACGATACTCTGACTTTGTGTTGCTGTGATAGACAACTCGTTGTTTGGATGAGGACCATGAGATAAGGCAAGTGCCATGAAACACACAGAAGCCTCATGTACTTTGTCTGACATTCGGATTGGAGGCCCAATCAGCATCTATAAAAGCAGTGAGATGTAAAGGAGCATATGCAGTCAATGTGATGCTATGAGTTTGTGTGCCTCTAAGATAGTGAAGAATTCTTTTTACAGCAAGCCAATGGGACGAGGTAGGCTGATGCATAAACTGGCAGGCGCGATTCACAGAAAAAGCAATGTCAGGATGGGTCATAGTAACATATTGTAGAGATCCAACAATCTGGGGGTATTCACATGGATCTTTCAGAGGAATTCCATCAAATTGAGACAAGGGTTTGCCCACAGAACTAGGTGTTGGAGCAGCCTTTGATTCTAGCATATTAGTCTGAGTAAGAAGATATTTAATATATTTATGTTGACAAAGATGAATCTGATCAAGGGAATTGGTGACTTCAATACCCAAAAAATAATGAAGCGTGCCAAGATCACAAGGAGCAAACTTATTGTGAAGATGAAGAATAAACCTGTCGATAGCTAGAGCATCATTGCTAGTGATTATTATATCACCTAGTTAAACTAGTATGTAGATAATGATACCTTTGGAATGGAAAATGAACAAGGAGTTGTATGCCCGAGAACAAGAGAAAACCCATTGTTGGAGAGCTGAGCTGAGCTTGGAAAACCATGCACGAGGGGCATGTTTTAATCCATAAAGTGCCTTGGTCATTTTGCACACATGAGAGGGTTTATGGGTATCAATGAATCCAGGAGGTTGTATCATAAAGATGTCTTCCTAGATCTCCCCATTAAGGAAATAATTATGCACATCAAGTTATCGAATTACCCAATGTTTGGACAGAGCTAAGGCAAGCACTACTCTTATGGTTCCTAGTTTGACAACAGGACTAAATGTGTTGAAGTAATCTACCCCTTGTGTTTGGGTAAAGCCTCGGGCTACCAAGCGTGCTTTATGTTGTTCCACCGTGCCATCTGGTTTGTATTTCAATTTGAATAGCCATTTGCAGTAAAAAAATGTGAGCTCCGGAGGGTGGTTGGACTAGCTGCCATGTCTTGTTATCATGAAGGGCTTTAATTTCTGATTCCATGGCTGCTTTCCAAGTAGGAATTGGAGAGCTTGCTTGTAAGTCTTTGGTATAACAAAGACAAAAGAACACTTCGCTGCATAGGCCTTTGGTTTATGTATCCCACACTTTGCTCTAGTCATCATGGGATGGGCATTAGTAGGAGCTGATGGCTGCACAAAATCAACAATAGTAGGACTAAGTTGCTGCACAAAATCAATATCAATATGGGTTGTTTGCTGCACAACATCAACAGAAACAACATTAGTAATATCATGATGATCATGAGGGGCTACGGAAGGTGGTGGTGTAGATATCGATGATGAAGATGGGAGAGGGAGGAGGAGTAGAGGATGGAGAGGGACGGGATTGGAGGGGTTTGTGGAAGGATGGGAAACAGTGGGAAAAAAGACTAAAGATAATGGAGAGGAATTATGGTAGGTGTAGTGGATGGAGATGGAGTGATGGAGTTGGTTTGTGAGTGAGATATATATGATGGAAAAGAGGACTCATCAAACACTACATATCTACTAATATAGATCTTGTGACTCTTAGGTTCTAGACAAAGGTAGCCTTTGTGTTGTGTGTTATAACCTAAAAAGATGCAAGGAATAGATCTATATTGTAACGTATTGGCATTATATGGCCTTAAGCAAGGAAAGCATAGGTAGCCAAAGGTTCTAAACAAGGATTAATCTGGAGATTTACCATACAATGTTTCATAAGGGGAAGTATTACGCAAAACTTTAGTAGGTAAGCAATTGATTATATAAACAGCAGCACAAAAAGCAAATAACCAGTAGTGTAGAGGAAGAGATGCATGTACAAGTAAAGCAAGACCGGTTTCAACAACATGGCGATGTTTTCTTTCGACCCGACCATTTTGTGCGGAAGTGTAAGGGTAGGAAATCTATGTTGTATGCCACTAGACTCAAGAAAAGGAATAAAAGCTTTAAATTCACCTCCATTATCAGATTTAATAGTTTTGATCTTGGTTGAAAATTGATTTTCAACTAAAATTTTAAATTTTTGAAAGGTGTTTAAGGCTTGGTCTTTGGAGGGTAGTGGATAAAGCCATGAAAATCTTGAAAAATCATCTAGAAAAACAACAAAGTACCAAGAACCATCAATAGCAAGAGACGGGGATGGACCCCAAAGATCGGTATGAATTAATTCTATAGGAGAACTAGCATGTGAAACAGATAATGTAAATGGTAAACGATGACTTTTTGCCAATTGACAAGAGACACAGACTTTGTTTTTATTATAGGAAATGGGAACATTATATTTTTGTAAAACTTTATTTACAATTGTAGAATGAACATGACCCAACCTAGCATGCCAAATGGTTTCTAGTTGGTGTGGTACATTATTGAATTGAATTGTTGTGTGTAAGGTAGAAGGGAGAGCAGTAGAAGGAAGAACTTGCTTGAAGGTGGAAGTCTTATTAGGTAAGTAGTTTAGTGCTTGTAGTGTGTATAAGCCACGATCAAGGGTACCCTGATGAAGATTCTTGATGTAGAATGAGTGAGCATGAAATTCAACAAAGACATCATTTCCAAGAGAGAATTTAGAAATAGAAAGAAGATTGGATGAAAGATTTGGAACATGGTAGAAATTATTCAAATGAAAGGAAGTTGTGTTAGTATTAAGTAATGAATGACCAAGAGAGGAAATAAAGAGTTTTTGACCATTACCTACTGTCACAAGTTCATTACCAGAGTATGGAGTGGAGGAATCAAGATGAGTAGTGGTGGTAATATGATGGGATGCACCTGAGTCCAGTAGCCAATATTCATCAGCAACAGTGTTGGAGTTAGCAACCATAGCTTATATTGGAGGCGAAGTCTGAGATTGTGAAGTAGGGCCTGGAAAATTAGGATCAAATCGACGATAGCATTGAAATGCAGTGTGACCGGGTCTCAAACAAAGCTGGCTAATGATTTTGGGGCCATTTGAGGAGCCACGACCAGTGATGGAGCCACGCCCAGTGGAGTAATTGCTGGAGCCACGACTATTGGGGGTTCTAGCCCATGGTGGGTTTCTTGAGTGTTGTTGTTGTCTATAAGCAACATTTGTAGTAATCACAGTGAACTCATCTACTGAATTTTGTTGCTTTAGACGAGACTCATGTGCAAGAAGAAGACTTGTGACTTGCTCAAAGGAAATCCCTTTAGATTTGGAAGTAATAGACACAACAAAGGAATTATAGTCGGCATTCAAATCAGCAAGGAGGTAGAGGACCTCATCTCTATCAAAAAAATTCTTAGAAATGGCAGCAGGTTGATCTGCAAGATTCTTGATTTTAAGGACATAATCAATCATAGGAAAAGAACCCTTATTTAGGGTTTGTAATTGAAGCCAAAGTTGCATGATGCGAGCGTTGGAGGCGGAAGAGTAGATTTGTTGTAGGGCTTTCCCAGCATCGACAACCCACAATTTGAGGCATAATTTCTGGCGACAAGGAGGAGTAAATCCAGGAAAGAATTAGACGATCTGTACGCCTCCATTGAACAAAATCAGGATTAAGCCATGTGGTGCCATTGATTGTTTGAGGAGGAGCAACGTTCGTTTCGTCAAGAAAGTCATCAATGTCATTGGCGAGGATGACATGCTCCAGCTGAGCACGCCAGAGAAGGAAGTTGGATCTATCGAACTTGACTAGGAGAGTATGATGAAGAGCTTGAGACAAAGCCACAATTTGCTGGTGTTGAGTAATGAGGGCTGAGAACCTTGTTGAAGCAGAAGTAGGGGTATTGGACCCATCGAAGTCTTCAGTTGTCGCCATGGGAGAATGTAGTCAAGAAAGTAGAGGAGAACCAAAGGTTAAAGGAAGTAGGATCAAGAAGCGATGATACCAAGTTAAGAGAAGAATAAGTGAAGTAAAAGGCTCTGATTGTTTTTAATCAAGAGCCCAGCCCTTTGTTATTTATAGAGAAAAATGAATCAGAGTACAAAGAGAGTTGAAGCTCAAATCAGAAAAATAACTAACTAGAAACCAATTACAGCTATAACAAAATACAGTGAAGAGCCTTTAATTAATCTACTATAACACCTATAACTCTTGGATTTATGGATCGTATCATTTAAGTCAAGGGAAAGAGGTGAATACATTGTTTAGACAAAATGCAGGATGAAGCAATCCCATCCAATCTGATAAAGTTTAATATCATAGTGGATGCTCTGTGAAAACACTACAAGAAATCATGTTTTTAGCTACAAAAGTTTTAGCTACCAAATATTTTTGGTAGCAGTTAATTACCATTTGCTACTAAATTTTGGTAGCAAAATGATTTAGTAGTAAATTCTAATCATACAATACCAAATATTACTGCTACCAAATATTTTGGTAACATATTTATATTTTCAGCTACCAATGTTCTTTTGTAGCTAATATTATTCGCACCAATGAATAAATTTGCTACTAAATTTTGGTAGCAAAATGATTTAGTAGCAAATTATAATTAAATGATACTAAATACGTCTGCTACCAAAATATTTTGTAGCATATTTATATTGTCAGCTACCAATATTTTTTGGTAGCTAAAATTAAATATTAGTACCAAATATAAAATTGATGCATTTTATATGATTTTATCTTTGTTTTTTTCCCATTTAGTGATCAATTCTTTGGTAGTAGAAATAAATTTATTGCTACTAAATTATATCATATTTTGGCACTAGCAAATAAAATATTTCTAGTAGTAGTATTTTTACTACAAAAGTATTGGTAGAGAAAGTACACAATAAAAATTATAATGTAAAAAATATATAAGAATACCAAACATAAAGTAATTAAATTTAGATTTGTGTGGACTCTCAACAAATTAATAATATTTTAATTCGTAAAATAATTTAATTTTTTAAAAAATAAGATCAAGCTAAAAAAAACTAACTAAATGTATATGGACAAAATCAAAAGATAAAATTAAAAATATCATAAGTACAATAACAAACTCGAAGGAAAATAAAAGTAAGAAACTACATAAGTCATGTATAGGAATGCATATAACTTTCCTAAAACAAAGATATTGCATTGAACATATGGCAAGCCTCAGTTAAAAAACGCAAAATGGAAAATCCAATGGGAAAAAGCCTCTTGGGGGAAAAAAGAGCATAGTGACTATAAAACTATTCAAAATAAATAAAAAACTAGAACCACAAAACTCTTTGGATACAACTTTTGAAAATGAAAAAATTGGAGAAGGAACTATTGTATTGCTCATTGGAATTAGTCAACCAATTCTATGAATTCGTCAGCCCACTCCACTCGAATTTGATCAATATTTTGTTTTGTGTAATCTTTCATCTTCTCTTTGCACTGTAATAAATAAATGTAAGTAATAATGAATATTAGTCAATTGTATAATATAATAACAAAATATTCTATTTCAATAGTATTTATATACATCTTACATGAGTAGTTAACCAATTGATAGGTCTAAAATTCATGCAAAAGTCACGCATATATCTCATTACATAATATCCACACTCAATATTCGATGGTTGTTGAGGACACTGCACAAATTCATAAAATGTAAATGACAAGATAAAAAGATATTGATAATTTAAATTTTCAATACAATATTATATTGTAATATTTTAAAGTAACTATCAAATGTAATATATATTATGTGATATTATTTTATAACTTACCTTTATAGATTTCCATATAATACCAGACTCTTTTGGTTGCCTATTTGTTGAGGCATTGTAGTAATCAAAAGTCCTAATAAACAAATAAAATATTTAATAATAAATTTAAAGTAAAAATTAAATAAGACTAATCCATATCACTATTTAAATTAGACTTTTAATTTCGTTACGTGGGGGTAGTCTAAATGGATCAAGCCAATAACATGTATCACGCAATGGATCAATTATTACTAGCATCCAATGATATTTGCTGACCATAAAATACGATATTGTATATAAATTAAGATATTGATAATGTAATTAGTTAAATAAATAAATCTTACCCAATATGAATAGGAAGCAACCAAAATTGTTCTGTTTCTGTGTCTTCCAAGCGATTTGCCATTGATATTGCATTTTGTGTTTGACACGAATCCAAAGCCAAAGTTGGATGAAAGAAATGAAAATATTGTGCTCGATTTGCTTTTTCCAACTTTCGATGTAAGATCCTAAATATTACAATTGAATTTGTAAGACAAATAATGTTATTTTGTGCATGAGAATTATGTGAAAGGTATTTCTTTTTTACCTGATCCAAAATGTTATACAAGGAGCTCCAATCTCTGTCATGGTGCCAAGGTGAATCACATCTTCAGGTGAAATAAATAAGTATTGATCACTATCCAAAATTTATGGGTCCATGGCAATACGAAATGTGTGTGAAGGTTCATAAAGTCGAACAGCTAGTAATACAGCTTTTACACTCTTTGGAGCATCTTTGGGCATCTCAAATTGAATTGGAGATTTTTGCACTTCCTTTAAACTTGTGGAGGATGTACTGAGAGTTTGTGAAGAAGAAGGTTGATCTTTTCCTTTACATGGCTCCAGTTGCAGTGAAAGACTATGTTGTTTATTCTGAAACAAAATATAAAGTTAATAATTGATTAGAAAAAAAACATCATAAATTATATGTAATATTGGATTTAAAATTTAAAATTTAAAATTTAATGAAACCATTGATGGAGGAGGTGTGATTTGTGACTCTAATGCTCTTTGTTCTAATAATCGACTTTGTTGTGATTCGTAGAACTTCTCCATATTCTCTTGAACAATTCTTGCAATGTTGTTATTTTGTTCGTTTTTAAGATCTTCAACGATTTTCTCTAATTTCTTCAAACGTTCATCTTCAATCTCTTCACGTTTGGATGATAACTGGGTTGACATCTTCTTTCCGGGTATAGGACCAAAACCTCGTAACCAACTGAAATTCCATTTTTTAAGATTACCAACTTAATTATTCAAATTAAATAATTAATTGTTGAACTGTTACAGAAATGTTTAAACAGACACAAAGACTGTTTGAACAGAAATCAGATATGTTTAAACAGTTTGTGACCAGAAGATAAAAACGAACATAAAGTAAAGAACACACGAATTTTTACGTGGTATCAGCAATCTTTGCAGATTGCTACTAGTCCACGAGGCCATGCCCAGAGAATGAAATTTATTAGAAGAATATCTAAACGATTACAAAACCAAATTGACTTATACAAATAAAGACTCCCTCTTGAATTTGTCGCAATTGTTGTAATCTAAACTCCTAATCAAATTTCTGAAGTGCTAAGATCTTGAACTCCCTTCAAATCATAACACTTACACTTTTCCTCACGAAAAGTGACTCACGAACAAGACTTCTCCCGAAGCTTGATGACCAATGTCCAAGTGTGTTCAACCTGCACAATTAACACAAAGAAAACAATACAGAAGTACACTGTAATAAACCACTAAGAACTTGCTGGACTCAAGTTCTTCACATAATAAAAAAGTCTCTCTAAAACTTGAAAAATATTTGGAAAATAATACACCAAGAGAGATAATCAAAAAACCAGCGACCTAAGGATGATTATATACTTTTTAGAATCCCTTTAGGTCGTGGAAAACAATTCAGAAATCAAACAGCCAATAAATGGAAAATCTTCCAAAACAGGAAAGTCAGAATCTGTTCAAACAGACTGGCAATCCGTTCAAACAGATTCATTGAACCTGGACAGTTTTTCAACCCAGTTTCCTTAAATAAATAAAGAAACAATATCTACATTATCACTGCAAGCTGTACACGATTTCTGGGCAACCAAATCAGATCAACACATAAAAATAAATACCAATAATTTCCAATTCAAGAAAAAGATATTCTTTTATAGGAAAATATATATTTATTTTATTAACACATAAATAAAAATCTGAATATAGAAAGATACATTTCAACAAAACAGAAAACTACCCATTTTCGAAATTCACCACAAAATATTACAAAACAGGAAACTACCCATTTTGAAAATACTACTCAATATATTTCGAAAATACATTCCATAATTAATTTTGTCAATTTTATCAAATATGCCAATAAAAGATTTTACACCAACCATATTTTTCTTCGCCTAAAACTTGCCTGTATATAGCAGCCTCATCCACTACTAGTTACAATCCATCTTCAAATTGAATGAGTTTCTCTTATTTTCACCATTTAAATGCAAAGTTGATAACTTAATAAAACTCTTAAGTCCATCAAAATACTCCACTGATAATCTATTCTTTTGGAAAATCCAACTTTTATCCATCATTTCTCTATCTTTCGAACAAGTAGACGATGGATTATACTACATTGAGAAAAATAAAATATTTAATTAGCCCTTGAATTGTAGTTATAGGGTATGATAGAGTTATGGTACAAAAAACATGTATTCGATGCACGTATAGGGTAGGATATTAGTATAAGTGTTTCTTATCCTACTCGATTACATGCATATTTTTTTTTTATAAATGTGTTTAATTTAAGTGCCAAATAGACACATATGTGTATGTCTTTAATTGGTACATGCCATTATTTTTTTTATGTTTTATTTAAAAAATTCATTCAAATATTAAAAAGTTATTTAAAATCTAATAAAAAAATTAAAAATCATTTAACAAAAATTTTAAAATTTTATTTTTTAAGGAATAAATACTAAATTTATTATTCATGAAACAAATTTAATTACAAAAGTAAAATAAAAATAAAAAACCAAAAAATTTTAGAAAATCCTACTATAAATTCAAATTTAAAATAATTAAATATATAGAATTATAAGGTTCAATGATACTAAAACCAAAATAATAAGCTTTAACCCATTAAGGGAATTTTATTGTAATCAGACACTAATGAGCTTAATCCTCTCAACTGCCTATAAATAGGGTTAGAGCATCACTTAGTGCATGCAAAAATGCGACCAAATAAATCTCTAAAGAACTTAAGTTTTGCAAGTTCTTATTTCTCAATACAATTAACTCATGCGCTAGGACTAATTAATAACCTAAATCCCGTACATATCATGTGTTTGATTTTTTTTTATGCTTTATTGGTTTATTTGTAATTGACAAAAAAATCAGTCAATAAGTATTAAATCTATCTCAATCCCAGAATGAGTGACTACTATCTCAGTTTTTGGATGTGTGAGTAGCTTCAACGAAAAAAATATTGAATACTTAAACTAATAAAAAAATATTGGGTAATTTCGCTGCCAATTTTTTTTACAAAAACTAGAAGATTTCTTAAATTCCAACTTTAATTAAAAAAATGATCAAAAAGAAAGGAAAAATTAATAGAATGTCTCACAATAGTAAAGTTGATAAAGTTTGTACACAATATAAAATACTTTTTTAGAAAAATTAATAATAAAGAAGCTCATTCCACAATCGGAAAAATGTACTACCACATAATTAACTTTGAAATTTTACGAATTCAAACGGGGTATTTCTATCAATGGAATATAAAGTGTGTTATATTATCCGGGCAAATAAATAATTTTATTAAATTAATATTAACTCAGTAAGTGGCCATTTTCCTTTCTCTAAGTATTTTTTTTTAATTTTATTTCTAAATTAAAATGAAGATAAAATCATTACTAACAATATTTTAAAATTATAATACATTTTTCAAGAAATATTTTAAAATTTAAATAGTTTCAGTATTTTTCGTTACTGTTGGGGTTTTTGTTTGTTCCGTACTTAATCCCTCTCTCTCTCTCACTCTTTCTCACAGCTTCAGCAATAAACCTAATCCAAAAAGCCCATTCTGTTTTCTTCTTCATATCCCTAGCTCCATCTCACTCACAAATCCCTAGCTCCGTCTCACTCTAATCTCTCTATCTCTCAGTTGAAATCAAACCCCAGACCCCATTACTCTTCCCCTCTCTCTCTCGTATTCCTGTCTTCCTCTCACTCTAGCTCTCTTTGTGTCTCTGATTCAAAGTTTTGTTCTTCTAATCCCTCTCTCTCTCACCCTTTCGCACAGCTACCATAGCCAATAAAGCTGAAAAGAAAAGCCCCATTTCATTTTCTTCTTCATATTCCCCTATACACTCTCAACTCCCTAGCACCCTCTCACTCAATTGAAATTAAACCCAGACCCCATTATTCTTCCCCTCTCTCTCGTATTCCTGTCTCCTTCTCACTCTAGCTCTCTCTGTCTCTTTCATTTGAAGTTAAGGGTCCATGACTGATTTGATAATGGTGAGATGAATAGGGTTTTTTTGGGTTGTCGAATTTGATGAAGGTTGTGGCGGAGGTGCTTGGTAATGGCGGGTTAGGGTCAGCCTATAAGGTCGCCATGGTCATTTGGGCTGTCTGTGACGTTCGACGTCGAGATGAGGCGGTTCGGTGTAGAGAGGAGAAACTGTTAGTCTCCGAGTTCATTCCTAAAGGCAGCTTTTATGCATGGTAAGAGAAATCTCCACATACACACACAAACACAAAATCATATTCTTTCACAGTCATTAATTTATTAATATACTCGTTCTAAACTAATCCAAGGAATCGTCAGGGGATCCTCTATATAGAGTTCTCAAACTACGATGGGGAAATCTGAAGTCCAGCAATGTCCTCTTGAACCACAACCACGAACCAATGCTCAGTATGCTTTTCACCCTCTGATGAGCCCCATGTAATGACCCACTAATCTAGACTAATTGGACCATTATCGAAACTATACATAAAAACTTACATTTTACGAAAATACCATAATTTATTGAGTAACTTGAAAATAAGAGTTATTTACAAAGAAACAGAATACTAAGAAGGATTTTGGGATCCCATTGTCTTTAAAAACAAAAGATGATTTAAAATAAAAGACATTACATAATAATGCGGAAAATACATGTAAAACCATTAAAAACATAAGAAGTGAGACTACATCCTCGAATCGAATAACGCTCGGCCCCTTGACTCCATTCATCATCGATACACATCCTCCAAGCGTCACGAATCTTACCGCCTCTAAACTTATTTTCCTGCACATAAACAGAAAGGAGTGAGCCTAATGCCCAGCAAGGAAAACCTAACACATAGTCATATACATAATTTCATAATAAAATATAAAGACATATCATAACACATAATTCACTTATTATAATGGCCATTATTACTTGGGGTCCCATAGACTAAACAAGCTTATGCCCATGAGATTAGTGGGGTCCTACCAGCTAAATAGGCTTATGCCCACAATCCTTTTGGGGTCTTGTTAGTCAAATAGGCATATGCCCAAGCCTACAACATACACATCAATAACATATAACATATGAAAACATAACACATAAAATAGCATAATCATAAACATGTAGATTCTAGCCTATTTTCCTTACCAAAGTTACCGAGATTATGGACTGAGTTGGGATTGTTGGAACACTCCTAAAACCATAAGAAAGAGTAAGTCTAAAGAAAGGAGATGAAATGAAAGAGATGGAAAGACTAAACCATAGAAAACATACTTACCAACTTATATGCTTAAAAGCTTGGATTCCCTAACCAAAATAAGAATAAGGTTAGGGGACTGAGTAGAAGGTTTTGAGAAAGGAAATAACATAAAAATACAGAAAAGAACTAGAGTTTTGGGTTTACCTCAAAGATTGCAAGATCAATCTAACATCCACCGAAATACTATAGCACTCACTTACTTCCCAAGTGTTTGATAAGC
Organism: Humulus lupulus; assembly: GCF_963169125.1. Taxonomy (NCBI): domain Eukaryota; kingdom Viridiplantae; phylum Streptophyta; class Magnoliopsida; order Rosales; family Cannabaceae; genus Humulus; species Humulus lupulus. The sequence goes on along the minus strand of NC_084794.1, from coordinate 186,637,361 downwards.
TTATGATGTTTAAGCTTATAGTTTTTCCCCAAACCAAGTGTTTACACTCTTACACTCACTTAACACTAGCAGCCTCTGAACTTAGAGAAAATGGTGAATAATGGCTGGGTACTAGGTCCTATTTATAGAGTTTGGGAATGAAAATATCTTGATTTTACTTGAATAAAAATAATGGCTTTTTAAGTGAAAATCATTTGAATAATCGTTCAGCAGAGGCTGAAGACTCGTTCAGAAGATGCTGGACTGTTGAAGGAGTTTGAATGGCTGAAGGGAAAAGAATTCAAATGTATTTGAATTTATGCTGGTGGAGGCGATATATCGCCCCCTATAGGCGATATATCGCCTGGACCTTTGTTCCCGAGGCGACCGTGCATCGATTCGTGTTTTCCGTATCTACGTGCTGCGACATATCGCCCCCTATAGCTGCGATATATCGGCATACGCTGAATATTTAAACACGAATTTACACATTTTTAGCTGAGTTTGAATGGAGTAAACAGCCTTGACTAAGCCCTCAACGTGCTCAAAGCTGCTGACTGACCCTATACATTCAAACTTTTACCCTTATTTATTTTAATCCTCAAAAATACTTAATCCTTAATTACCATTCAAAACATGTGCTTAAAATCCTATTGGTTGATGTCTAAACCTTATAATATAATAATATAATCCTTAATATCAGACACATTAATCAAACCTTAGGTTATACTTAATATTCTTAAACTATAGGTTAAACTTAGAAAATCTATAAGTACTACTATGAGTGTCCAAATAACTCCCGGTCTGAACCAAAAATCCAAAGTAACAATGATAACACTAAACATACTATAATACTACTAAACAATTAGCTAAGTAAAGTTCTTGGACTCTACAATTCTCCCCTACTAAAAAGAATTTCGTCCTCGAAATTTACTTACCAAATAATTCCGGATACCGGCTCTGCATGTCCTCTTCCAACTCCCACGTTGCCTCGCGTTCAGAACTATTGCTCCATAGGACTTTAACTATAGGAAAGCTCTTGGACCGTAACTGCTCCATCCCCCTATCTAGGATGCTAACCGGTCGTTCCTCGTAACTTAAGTCTTTCTGGAGTGCTATGGTATCGTACTTGAGGACGTGAGATGGGTCTGACACATACTTGCGTAACATCGAGATGTGGAAGACGTTGTGACTATCGGCTAGTGCTGGCGGTAGGGCTAGTCTATACGCAACTGGTCCCACTTTGTCCAATATCTCAAAAGGACCTAAGAATCGGGGACTGAGCTTGCCTTTCTTCCCGAACCGCTTGACACCCTTCATAGGAGATATCTTCAGGAAGACTTGATCTCCAACTTGGAACTCCACATCGCGTCTCTTGGTATCTGCATAGCTTTTCTGTCGGCTTTGAGCAGCAAGCATACGCTGTCTAATAAGCGTTACTGCTTCTTGAGCTTGCCTAACAGCTTCGGGCCCTAGAAGCTGCCTTTCTCCTACCTCGTCCCAGTGCAACGGTGATCGGCACCTTCTTCCATATAGCAACTCATAAGGTGCCATCTCGATCGTCGACTGGTAGCTATTGTTGTACGAGAACTCGATCAGCGGTAAGTACTTGTTCCACGATCCTCCGAAGTCAAGTACACATGCGCGTAGCATATCCTCTAAAATCTGAATCGTACGCTCTGACTGCCCATCTGTCTAAGGATGGAAAGCTGTACTAAGACTTAACTTAGTACCCATGGCTTGCTGTAAGCTTCTCCAAAATCTTGACGTAAACACTGATCCTCTATCTGATACTATCGTCTTGGGGATTCCATGCAATCGTACAATCTCTTGGATGTAGATGTCTGCATATTGGTCTGCCGTATAAGAAGTCTTAACAGGCAGAAAATGAGCCGACTTGGTTAGTCTATCTATGACTATCCAAGCAGAATCATGCTGCTTATTTGTCTTTGGCAGACCCGTCACGAAGTCCATGGCTATATCGTCCCACTTCCACTCCGGTATGCTAAGCGGTTGCAATAATCCTGCAGGCCGCTGATGCTCCGCCTTCACTTGCTGGCATACCAGACACTTAGATACATATTCCGCTATGTCCTTCTTCATCCCTGGCCACCAATAGACTGCCTTGATGTCATGAGTCATCTTGGTAGACCCTGGATGAACCGAGTATGGGGTGTTGTGCGCTTCTTCTAGGATCGTCTTCTTAATACTTTGATCGTCTGGCACGCATACCCGATCCTTATATCTCAATAAACCTTGACTGGATATTGAGAAATCTGTAGTCTTGCCTTCTCTGACTGCATCCATGTGCGTTGCTAGTGAATCATCATGTCTCTGACCATTCCGTATGTCTTCTAGCATATTCGATTGGATAGACAAGTTAGCCAACTTGCCTACAACCACTTCTATTCCGGCACTAATAAGCTCCTGTTGCAGTGGCTTTTCTATTCCGGATAAGGCTGCTAAGTTCCCATAACATTTTCGGCTAAGTGCATCGGCAACTACGTTTGCCTTCCCCGGGTGGTATAGGATTTCGCAGTCGTAATCCTTTACTAATTCCAACCACCGGCGCTGCCTCATGTTAAGCTCCTTCTGAGTAAAGAAGTATTTTAAACTTTTGTGGTCCGTATAAATCTCGCACCGTTCTCCGTAAAGATAATGGCGCCAGATTTTTAACGCAAAGACCACCGCTGCCAACTCCATATCGTGAGTTGGATAGCGTTGTTCATACTCCTTTAACTGACGTGACGCGTAGGCTATCACCTTGTCATTTTGCATCAGTACGCATCCCAATCCTAACTTTGATGCATCACAGTAAACAACGAACTTGTCATTGGGTGTTGGGACACTAAGTACTGGTGTTGAGCAAAGCTTATCCTTAAGCAACTGGAAGCTTTCCTCACACTTATCACTCCAGTTAAACTTTTGTTGCTTCCGGGTCAGGTTGGTGAGTGGAGTGGCTATCTTAGAAAAGCCCTCTACAAACTTTCTATAGTAACCTGCTAGCCCTAAGAAGCTTCTTACTTCCGACGCGTTCTTTGGTCTAGGCCAATCCTTCACGGCCTCTACCTTCGATGGATCTACTGCAACTCCGTCTCTCGATATGATGTGCCCGAGGAACGCCACTTGTGAGAGCCAAAACTCGCATTTCTTGAACTTCGCGTAGAGTTGGTGCTCCTTCAATCGCGTCAAAATCATCCTCAAGTGTTCCTCGTGCTCCACTTCATCCTTGGAGTAAATTAAAATGTCGTCGATGAACACAACGACGAATTTATCCAAGTAGTCCTTGAAGACCCTATTCATTAAGTCCATAAACGCGGCTGGCGCGTTAGTAAGACCAAAAGACATAACCAAGAACTCGTAATGTCCATAACGAGTCCTAAAGGCTGTCTTGGGGATATCTTCTCCCTTTACCTTGAGCTGATGATACCCGGACCGTAGATCGATCTTAGAAAATACAGTCGCGCCTCGGAGTTGATCAAACAAATCATCAATCCGAGGTAGCGGGTATTTGTTCTTAATTGTTACTTTATTCAGCTCTCGGTAGTCTATGCACATGCGCATACTTCCGTCCTTCTTCTTCACGAATAGTACCGGAGCTCCCCACGGTGAATGGCTTGGCCTAATGAAACCCAAGTCTAGGAGTTCTTGTAGCTGCGTCTTTAACTCCTTGAGTTCCGTAGGTGCCATCCGGTATGGTGCCTTAGAGATAGGCTCGGTGCCGGGTACTAATTCTATCGTGAAGTCTATTTCTCTAGTTGGCGGCAATCCCGGCAAGTCATCGGGGAAAACTTCTGGAAATTCTTGTATAACCCGAACATCTCCAACTTTGAGTGATGTCTCCTTCTCCACATTCGTGATGCTGGCTAAGAACGCTTGGCATCCTTTCTCCATCATTCTCTGAGCTTTGATAGATGACACTAGCGGTGTGCGTAGTCCTGAAGCTTGTCCCATGAAGCACAGTTTCTGGCCGTCAGGAGTCTCGAACATCACCTTCTTGCGTCTGCAGTCGATCGTTGCGCCATGCCGTGCTAGCCAATCCATGCCTAGTATGACGTCGAAGTCTTTGATCACCAGCTCTATCAGGTCTCCTTCTAGTTCCTTGTCCTCAATCTTGATTGGTACGCCTCGTACAATTCGTGATGATAGAACTACTTTGCCCGAAGGCAACTCGGTTGCAAACCTAGTTATAAATCTTTCACTAGGTTTGTCTAGTTTATCTATCATTCCTAACGAAATATACGAATGGGTGGCCCCCGAATCAAATAATACATTACAAAATTTATTGAGGATGGAAACCTGACCTGTGACCACCTTGTTGCTAGCATCCGCCTCTCCTTGGGTTAAAGCAAAAACCCGAGCAGGAACCATCTTTTCGTCCTTCTTTCCTTCCGGCTTTTGCTGAGGACAATCTTTCTTGCGATGCCCCTCTTGACCACAATTGAAACACTCCTTGGTGTTGGCACGGCATTCTCCGGGGTGCTTCTTCTGACATTTGGCACAGGACGGGTATTCCACGTAGTTTGACTTATTTCCCCCATTATTTGGTCGTGCCCTTTTATTGTTGTCGACTTGCTTGTTGTCAGGATGCCTTCTCTTCTGTCCGTTACCGTTGTTGTTGGACTGACTGTTGCTGGACTGATTGTTGTTCCGACTGGCCTGAGGTTGGCTCTGCTGTCTAGGTTCCGGCTTGCTGGCTTCTTCTTTGCTCACGTTGGCTTGCAACCTTTCTACTTCAATTGTCGTCTCAAGAACGTCGGCATATGAAGTGTTTCCCGGGTTCGCTAGTTTAACCCCCATCTCGATCTTCGAGCGAAGTCCTCTAACAAACTTGTTCACCCTTAGATAGTCGGTTGGAACCAACTCTGCTGCGAACTTCGCTAAGCGATCGAACTGACGAGCATATTCCGCCACTGTTAAATTCCCTTGCTTCAGATTGGTGAACTCCTCAACTCTCGTAGCAAGCACTGCTGAATTGTAGTACTTCTTGTGGAAGAGCTCCACAAATCGGGTCCACGTCATGGTGGCAGCATCGTGGGATTGCTGGACCAAGTCCCACCATATCCTGGCATCTTTCTTGAGCAAAGATGAGACGCAGGATATGCGGTCTGCATTACTAAGGTTCATGTGGGCTAGGATCGGCTCCACATTCCTTAGCCATTCTTCTGCTTCAAAGGGGTCCGTAGTCCCTTCGAAGTTCGGAGCGTGCTGCTTGCGGAACCTCTCGTACACTGGCTCCATGTGCTGAACAGGATAAGGAGCGTAGTTCGTCATAGGCCATCCCCCATACGGACCAACTTGTTGGGGTGCTGGGGCCATTGGCTGTGGCTGCGGCTGCGGCTGTGGCGGAGGCTGAGGCTGAGATTGAGCTTGTTGGCGTTGTTGCTGCAGAAGTTCCTCGACTTGCTGTCGTAGTCTGGCAATCTCTGCAGTGTTGTCAGCTGGCTGTGCCGGTGCGTTGCGGCGAGCAGTAACACGTACTCTCCTTCGGCGAACGGTAGGGACCGCATTGGTCGCTGGAACATCGTTGGAGGCGTTTCCGTTGGTGCGTGCGGATCTTCGGAGAGACATCGTAGCAGAGTTCTAACAGTTGAAAGAAACATGTTAGAACTTTTCCTAATAGGCTCTAAGGCAAAAACTTATTCTAAACAAACATATCTCGGACCTATTTATTATGACTTTTTATGAAAAAATATATAGGTCTTTATTTATTATTAGAGTGGGTTTCTATACTTAGAAAAACAAGTCATCTTTATTTTCTAAGTGTGTTTCTAATAATCCTATATGACTTAATTCTCAGGCTCGAAACTTATCTTTGTTCCAAAGTTAACCATATTGAGGGAGGGCTGGGATCAGTAAAATCGTTCCCACTACTAAGGCCCCCTAACTCTCAACAAGGAAACCAGGTTCATTGATTCGTATCCACCCTCACCGAACTCAGTCATTATTCATTTTATTTAGTATTTATTATGATTGAAAAAAAAAAAAATTCAAACTCACACATGATATTCAAATAGCATGTTTATTCATTTGGAAAAATAATTTCACTTATTACAATCAAAATAAAACAAACATTTGAAAACTTCTAATCTAAAAATCGGGATCTTCTACATCCGATCCGTCATCTAACATATCATCATCTATTGCCTCATAGTCATCATTATCATGAGCATCAAAATGCCCTCTAGGAAGGTTTGTGAGAATCCTATTCTTTTGCTCATTGGTGAATTGAAATTCAAATTTTGCGGTGAACCTAACTAAGAGGAAATAGTATCTCATTGCTAATGGTGATTCATCCTCATCATTCATTTCTTCCCATATTTCTTCTAAGGCTGCTATTACAGGATGGAAATCTTTAAACAACCTAATCACTAATACATATTGTTCCGTTGATCTTAGCATTATTTGTTTATCCTCTTGAAGGCCACCTATCGCTTGGTGAAACAAAAGCAACCTTCGTGTAATCCTTTCTAAGGCTCCTACGGTGTTTCTTGGCTCCCTTATTCTTTTTAAGGCCTTAATGGCTCGGATATCTTGGTAGGTTAAAGCTCCATTCATTTTTAACTGAAACATAAACACTAAAGTTGTTAGCTATACACATAGACAAAGTAACTTGTAACTTGTAACTTAAACACTTACTTGGCGGTCCGATTCGGAGCTTTGAGCATGTGTATCGAGGAGAACTTCATGCGAAGGAACCGTTTGCTCTGATACCAACTGTAATGACCCACTAATCTAGACTAATTGGACCATTATCGAAACTATACATAAAAACTTACATTTTACGAAAATACCATAATTTATTGAGTAACTTGAAAATAAGAGTTATTTACAAAGAAACAGAATACTAAGAAGGATTTTCGGATCCCATTGTCTTTAAAAACAAAAGATGATTTAAAACAAAAGACATTACATAATAATGCGGAAAATACATGTAAAACCATTAAAAACATAAGAAGTGAGACTACATCCTCGAATCGAATAACGCTCGGCCCCTTGACTCCATTCATCATCGATACACATCCTCCAAGCGTCACGAATCTTACCGCCTCTAAACTTATTTTCCTGCACATAAACAGAAAGGAGTGAGCCTAATGCCCAGCAAGGAAAACCTAACACATAGTCATATACATAATTTCATAATAAAATATAAAGACATATCATAACACATAATTCACTTATTATAATGGCCATTATTACTTGGGGTCCCATAGACTAAACAAGCTTATGCCCATGAGATTAGTGGGGTCCTACCAGCTAAATAGGCTTATGCCCACAATCCTTTTGGGGTCTTGTTAGTCAAATAGGCATATGCCCAAGCCTACAACATACACATCAATAACATATAACATATGAAAACATAACACATAAAATAGCATAATCATAAACATGTAGATTCTAGCCTATTTTCCTTACCAAAGTTACCGAGATTATGGACTGAGTTGGGATTGTTGGAACACTCCTAAAACCATAAGAAAGAGTAAGTCTAAAGAAAGGAGATGAAATGAAAGAGATGGAAAGACTAAACCATAGAAAACATACTTACCAACTTATATGCTTAAAAGCTTGGATTCCCTAACCAAAATAAGAATAAGGTTAGGGGACTGAGTAGAAGGTTTTGAGAAAGGAAATAACATAAAAATACAGAAAAGAACTAGAGTTTTGGGTTTACCTCAAAGATTGCAAGATCAATCTAACATCCACCGAAATACTATAGCACTCACTTACTTCCCAAGTGTTTGATAAGCTTATGATGTTTAAGCTTATAGTTTTTCCCCAAACCAAGTGTTTACACTCTTACACTCACTTAACACTAACAGCCTCTGAACAGAGCAAATGGTGAATAATGGCTGGGTACTAGGTCCTATTTATAGAGTTTGGGAATGAAAATATCTTGATTTTACTTGAATAAAAATAATGGCTTTTTAAGTGAAAATCATTTGAATAATCGTTCAGCAGAGGCTGAAGACTCGTTCAGAAGATGCTGGACTGTTGAAGGAGTTTGAATGGCTGAAGGGAAAAGAATTCAAATGTATTTGAATTTATGCTGGTGGAGGCGATATATCGCCCCCTATAGGCGATATATCGCCTGGACCTTTGTTCCCGAGGCGACCGTGCATCGATTCGTGTTTTCCGTATCTACGTGCTGCGACATATCGCCCCCTATAGCTGCGATATATCGGCATACGCTGAATATTTAAACACGAATTTACACATTTTTAGCTGAGTTTGAATGGAGTAAACAGCCTTGACTAAGCCCTCAACGTGCTCAAAGCTGCTGACTGACCCTATACATTCAAACTTTTACCCTTATTTATTTTAATCCTCAAAAATACTTAATCCTTAATTACCATTCAAAACATGTGCTTAAAATCCTATTGGTTGATGTCTAAACCTTATAATATAATAATATAATCCTTAATATCAGACACATTAATCAAACCTTAGGTTATACTTAATATTCTTAAACTATAGGTTAAACTTAGAAAATCTATAAGTACTACTATGAGTGTCCAAATAACTCCCGGTCTGAACCAAAAATCCAAAGTAACAATGATAACACTAAACATACTATAATACTACTAAACAATTAGCTAAGTAAAGTTCTTGGACTCTACACCCCAGCAACGCAGCTTCATGATGAGCCCCAGCGATTTTCACACAGGTAAAGCTTGGTTTTTTGTTTTCTTGTTCTGTTCTTGGGTAGGCTTGAATTTGGTTTTAATTTTTTTTTTCTGATCTGTTCTAGTCATAGAGAATTAATTGATTGTTGGTGAGATGGAACCTATAATGGCATTAAGAATTAATTGATCTTGGTGAATCCAAAATGAATAGTCAGGATTTGAGTGGTAGTTTCCAAGGGAGATAATTGGTAGAGTTTAGTTTGAGTGGAGTTTGGGCAGCAACGTTGATGCTGATTAGTGTTTTTTTGGGTTCAGTTATATTGAGAATGGTTGGACTGGTATTAGTGGTGGTGGCCATGAGAGAAAAAAAAATATTTGGATTTTAAGGCTGTGATACCATAACAGATATATGCAGAACCACTCTATATTTTATTAATAATGATCATATTTATATACAATGTTGAGAATAACATATAACTCATATACATTACTGATAAAGCGTAAAAGCTAAAACTAAATCCTAAAGTTTAGGATATATAACTTTGAATGATAACCAAATTGACCAAATCAAATAAGACTAAGTAATAACACGTGGAGATAGTCTTTCATCACTAAGAAAGTCATAGAAGTGTCTCAACATAGCAGTAATAATTGACATTTTATTATATATATATATTTATAAACATATATATATATATATGCTCTGCACAGACAGATTTAAGAAATGAAGTTTCAATGATTTTTGTATACTATTTTACTATAATTGTGATAATGTACTAGTGTATTGACTAGCTAGTGCACTGTTAGTAATATTTGCAACTTACATATTCATGATGATAGAGTGAAATAAAATTTTAAATATTTAACTCTTTTTTTTTAAATAAATTCAATTTAGAAAAATAGATACGTCTATGATGCTTGTTATTGAGTAATTGATTTCAATGGATATTGTTTTAGTAAAAAAATATAGTAGGGAGTTCAAACCTGATATTGATATTTGGTACTAGTTCCTTCTATATTTGTTGTAATTGAAGCACCAAAAACTCTCCTTCTATCTCTATATCTCAGTTGAAGCACCTGAAATAGAGAGAAATAAATAACTTTTAAATAAACAAGCATATCATATAAGATAAGTGAACTAGTTACTTGTTCTTTGTATTTTTTTTTCTTTGATTATAGATTTCCATCAAAGAGTGTTTGATTTGTGTGATCAAAATGTCAGAAAACACCTAATGAATCTTCAAGAAAGTATAACAACATTCATAAGAAAAAAGAGATGTATATGTCTATGATCAATGTTTTTATCTCCAAGTTAATTTCAATGCATATTGTTTTAGTGAAATATGGTAGAGAGAATAAAAACCTGTTTGTCACTACCTTCTCCTTACACCCAGTTGAAGCATCTAAAGAAAAAAATTTAATTAAACAATCTAACCAATATAGCCATGATATTTAATAAGTATATGGCATACATACCTCAACAAAATGTCGATGAACTAGTGAAAAAAAAAAAGAGATACTTACTATATATATTAATTTTCTTAGATAGTATCCTCCTTGAAAAACAAAAATTTAAATTTCAAACTAGTTTTTTTGTAAGTTTTTTAATTAATACTTTTATTTCCTATATTTGTGCCTGATTATACTTATATAGAGATATGTATATTTTATGAAATAAAAATTTGAAAATATTAAATTGTTTTTTTATAATTAATTTTTATTATATTTCCTACTTTACACGGTTATGAAACATTTAAACTAAATTTACATTTTATAATTACTGGTTGTTGTTTCCTAAATATGTGGTTATAGTTAAGTAAGATATTTTTTAATTATTAAAAAACTGAATATGCATATATATAATAGGTTAGTTTTTTAAATTATGTCAAAGATATTTGTATTATTGACCCATATATAGGAATCAGTTTTGCTGAGTCATATATTTGGATTTGGCTGTAATCACTCTAGAACAAAAATCATGAACTCAAGCCTTATCCCAACATTATTCACGTACAATTCAAACCAACAAACATGTACACAACACAGAAACATCCTTGATTTCCTTAGTGTATACATATTATATACACATATATATATATATATATGTTTATATATTGGTTAAAGGTGGGAACTTGGTAAGTAAAGTGATCGAATGTTTGGGGTCCCATATGTTTGACTGTTAAAACTCTAACCTTCTTGGCACCTCAGTTTCAAAGCACTCAAAAAAAATTATTGAAAAGAACGATCAGCCAATGTTGATTTGTATGATGCCACATGATTCTTCTTCACCATTATCTTTGAGGGTTTTTTTTCTTTCTTATTTTTCTTCTTTCTTTGGGTCCGCACTTTCCACAAGGAACCCACTTTAGGCTTTAGCCCACTCTCTCTCTCTCTCTTGATCATCTTCTTACTGAGCTCTCTTTCTTTGTTTGTGGAGAGAGTCACTCTCCCTATGGTTTCTCTCTAAAAAAGAATATATTCTTTACTTTATAGTTTTTAGTTGGTGGGTTTTATTTTTTTATCTCTAAAGCTCCAAAGAAGATGCAAAAGTTCCCCTCCAACTCCAGGCCATTAAACTCAAATTCCCATTTGATTTAAAGCTCTATCTTTTTTTTTTCTTTTCTTTTCTTTCTCTATCTCTCACTCAAAAATCTTGAAGTTTGAGAAGAAGAACAAAGTATTCTTCTTCTTTATGCTTCTTACTTAGTCTTTTTGTGCTCTTTTTTTGGTTCTCTGGTGTTGTGTAAGTTAAACAGACTTGATTTTTTAGGTTCACCATCATCATCAGAAGGAGAAGACCAGAAAATAAAATGAATGGTTCGGTTCTTGATGGTATAATTAATAAGCTTCTTGAAGTTAGAACAATTCCTGGGAAGCAAGTCCAACTTTCAGAGACTGAGATTAAGCAGCTTTGCTTTGTTTCTAGAGATATTTTCGTGAGACAGCCCATTCTCTTGGAGCTTGAAGCACCTGTTAAAATTTGTGGTACCTTAACTACTACTTTTACTTATTTACACGTGAAATTCTCTTCTTGGTATTCTTTAATTTTTCATGTTCATATGTTTATCTCATGATCAAGTTAATTAGAAATTTGTTCTGTTATGTGATTTTCTTGAATTTTCTTTCGGGTGTTCTGTTCTGGTTTATGTACTTTGTTGAGTAGTTGGATTGAAAATAGGCTATATGTGTTCTGTTTTTATACGATTGGGATAATAATTTTGAGCCAATTAGGCTTTATTTTAAATTCTAATTCAAGGATTAGTAGAGATTCTGTTCAATTCTGGTGTATTCCCATTAATGCGTAAACCTATTTATGTATAAATAACTAAGCATGGATGACAGTAGATTACCTTAATTAATCTTCAAAGCTTGATGCTTATAGCAGTAGAGGGTATGGTTTATGGTGTTAAGAAATAACTTGTTATATAAATATATATATATATGGGAATTATCATCTATATATGGATTAGATCTTCATGGATCATTACAATGCTCAACATGTAAATGTGTGTATATGTATGCATAATTGATGTTGTTTTTTCAAGTGCAAAACCAAGAGAAACTTATTGAGAAAAACTGCCTTAAGAGATGACTTTTCAAGAATTTTAAACTTCAAACACTTTTCTTTGTGATTCAAGTCACATTCTTGGACAATAGATTAACTTAATTGACATTTTCTTTGTGTAAATGTGTGTCTATATATATGCATAATCCATGTTTGTTTTCAAGTGAAAAACCAAGAGCCACTTACTGAGAAGAACTGCTTTAAGAGATGAATTTTCACCACAATAATTGTTCAAACACGATTCTTTCATTGTGATCCAGGTGATATTCATGGGCAATATTCTGATCTTCTAAGGCTTTTCGAGTATGGCGGATTACCACCTCATTCAAACTACTTATTCTTGGGGGATTATGTAGATAGAGGAAAGCAAAGCCTGGAAACAATATGCCTTCTTCTAGCATACAACCCTGAGAACTTTTTCCTCCTTTGAGGCAACCATGAATGCGCCCCAATAAACTGCATATACGGGTTTTATGATGAGTGCAAGAGAAGGTTCAATGTCAGACTCTGGAGAATATTCTGACTGTTTCAACTGCCTTCCTGTGGCAGCCCTCATAGATGAAAAGATACTATGTATGCATGGAGGGCTTTCTGTTGACTTGAACAACTTGAACCAGATAAGAATGATACAAAGGCCTACTGATGTACCAGAACATGGCTTGTTGTGTGATCTTCTATGGTCTGATCCTAGCAAAGACATTCAAGGTTGGGGCCCAAATGAAAGGGGTGTTTCTTTCACAGTTGATGCTGATAGAGTAACTGAATTTCTGCGAAAGCAGGATCTTGACTTGAACAGCAGAGCTCATCAGGTTTGGGATCTTTTTAAGCTCAAAAACTAGTGATTATGTTATGTTATGACAGCCCTTTAGAGCCTAAATATATGCTGATTTTGCAGGTTGTGGAAGATGGATATGAGTTCTTTGCTAACCGAAAACTTGTGACGCTATTCTCAGCGCCTAACTACTGTGGCGAGTTTGACAACAACTTATGGAACATGATTAAAGTCCATTATATGTTCTGTATATCATACAATGTTTGGAGCATATATGTTTTTTGGTAGATCTTTTGCTGAAGCGGAAATGACACTGTAAGCTTTTATGCTTTGTTTTGATTTATGTCTTCATTTTATTGAATAGGGTTTTCCATTTTTAGCAACAATCTATACAGCTACTACGTAATCTTATATATCTCATATCTCTTGCATTGTTATTATATATATTTTGTGTAATTTTAGATTGAGCCTACCAGAGTTTGTACTGTTGATAAATAATTTGGTTTTGTTACTTTAGTTGAAAACATTAGGGTGTGATTGGTTCGCGATTGGAAAACTGTATTTTTGAAAAGTGGATTCTGAAATGAAAATTTGAATTTAGTGACTAAAAACATGTTTTTGAAAATGTGATTGGTTCAATGTCAGTAAACTGTTTTTGAGTTTTAAAAAATTAAATCTGTGATTGGTATTAAATTTGAAAATATAACAGAAACTAAAATATGTGGGATTTTGGAAAATAATTTTACAAAACTGAGAAAACAAGTTTTTCTCGTTTTCTAAATTATAACACAATATTAAAATTCTGATTTGGATACAGTTTTCAAAAACACCATACCAATCATATATTTTAGTGGGTCCACTCATTTTGAGTTTTTGAAAACATAAAATCAAATTTAAATCTAATACCAATCACACCCTTAATTATTCTCTTTTCTTTTTATTTTCATTTTCTGTTTTTGTTTAGTTTTCTGATCAATCGTGCACTTTTGATCATTGTTGATCTTCTATAATTTTGAGGTTAAGTGATTATTTAATTGTTATCCTAATAGGTACATATGAACTTAATGCTGGTGCCATGATGAGTGTTGATGAGAGCTTAATGTGTTCTTTTCAGATTTTAAAACCAACTGATAAGAAGCCAAAGTTTGGATTTGGCAGTGTTGCATCTACTACTAGGCCAGGTCCTCCTAGTAAAGTGAAGGAATTAGTAAAGTGAAGGAATTAACAATTGTCTTTACAGAGAGCTTTTTGTATATTAAATGTACTTTGTTACATTGTATGTCACTCTCATAGAAATTGATCATTTACAGAGAGCTTTTTGTCTAATGATGATATTAAATGTACTTTGTTACATTGTATGTCACTCTGATAGAAATTGATCATAATGCACAGATACATTGTATTTATTATTAGAAATGCTATAATAATAAATTAACAAAAAAAAATTAAAATAATAATACATTAGATTAAAAAGTATAATTTAATTTATATTAATTTTGCTACCGTTTTAGTAGCAAAATTACTATATTTTTAAAGTATTTGGGCATTATTTGCTACTAAAATTTGGTAGTTAAATCATTTTTGTTGGATTTTAAAATTTTAATGGCATTTTTTTTGCTACCAATTTAAAAGAAATTAGCTACTAAATTGTAGTAGCAAACAAATTTTAGTAGTCCCAAAAAGTAATTATTTTGCTACTAGATTTAACATTTTTGCTACTAAAAATTTAGTAGCAAATTAAAATTATTAGCTACAAAAAAATTTGGTAGCAAAATACTTTTAACGATGAGGTTTTAGCTAAGAGGTCGCTATTAAAAAATTTGGTAGCTAAAATAGTATTAGCTACCAAATATAAATCATTTGCTACCAAATTTTTTAGTAGCTAAATATCTTTTTTCTTGTAGTGAAAGAGGGAAGACCGAAGGAAGCGCTCGCAATGTTTGTTAAAATGATCTATAAAGATGCAACCAGACTTTGTCACTTATAACTCACTGCTCAATCGATTGTGTCGTGTAGGTAACTTAAAGATGCCGAGAGGTTATATAACAAAAAGGTGAGACAGGATTATAACTTAAAATACTCCCTTAGGTGCTTTATGTGAAAGGATCTCGAAGATTAAGGCCCAAAATTTGTTTGATGCAACGATTCATCTTGGTATACAGTTTGATATTATATCGTACACCACATTAATTAAAGGATATTGTCGTCTAACATGTTCAAGGCCAAGGAGATCTCTTTTCAAATGAGAGAAAATGGAGTCAATTCCAACAAGTTTTAAAGCATTCTTGACGACTTATGTCTTCTAGTATGAATTTGTAAAGGTGTATCATTTTGTTTGTTTGTTTTTAACTTTTAGTTAGAGAGGTTGTTAAACTTGGAAGCATGCTAATTTTTGTGTATCATGTGAAGGCACGACAACACAATCTAACTCAGCCTATTAAAGACCCAAGCTTTTATAGCTATTTTATTGTTATTTTTACTTGGGAGATTTGTGCAACTATAAATGTTCATTTTTAAGAATGTCTCCTTCTTAAGAGTATTAACCAAAACATAAAAAGTTTTAGTTTTTGTAATGAACGTGCAAGTTTCGTAGGCAAGTTTCTGTGGCAAAGATGAACCACGTGTGTTGCATATGATTATTTCTTTAGAATATAAATGCCTAACATTAACAAATGATTTAAAGCTCAATTTCTACACTATCTCATTGTAGATGTCAAATAAATTTGCATCAAAACACTAATGCATCTGCAAATGAATTTTTCTTTCTTTTGAAAATTAGAACTATTGTACCAATGGCAAATAAATACAATCAGGCAAAATTTACAATGTTTTGACCGATTAAAAAAAAATTCTTTACTTCCATAGATTATTTAGGCCAGTTTTTGCATCAAGCAAATTCCTATTTGCGTGGTTATTTGAGGTTTGTGTTTATCAAAACTTAGCACCACAAGTAAACAAGAAAACTTGACAAATCTTCTGTTTTAATACCTGATAAAAAGCTACTAGGAGCTTCAAGCAATTTAGTCCATTTCTAATCGCTTGTTTAAAAACTAAATTATTTTTCCAATCAATCTTAATCATAAACTGTACATCAAATATCTGAAATGGAAAAAAAATAGTAGCAAAATAATTCAAACATTTAAACCAAGCGAATCATTCAAAGATTTGTTAAGAGCAATAATCAACTTAACCCAATAATGTTTAGAGGAACAGCTTGAGAGCGAAAGAAAAAAAGAAGAAGCAATTTATGCTTAATTTGTTTGGTTTTCTAGAACAGCACAATCTGCTTACTTTTGGGGTTAATGCTCTCAATGGTGAATCGATCATCGACTAACCTCTTATTAATATATGGACGAAATGGAAGAAAAGCGATGAAACCAGCAATGGCTACTGAATAACCACCTCTTACTTTCTCAACAACAAAGCCTTTGACCTTGGCATTGGTTCGCCACATCTTGTTTAGTTCCAACCAAGCTCGGTTCTGTCTGAATCTCCGCGGAAGAACAATTGATTCACCAGCCATTGATCCCACCATATCATTAAACCTCGCAGCAGCTCTCTCTTTGATTTGTGATTCACCAGCTACAACATCCACGAAGAACCTCTCCAGCATCTGCTTTTTGATCTGTGACTCACCAGCCTTAACATCAACATAACCGACCACATTCTCAAACCTGGTTGATCCATTCACCGGGACTCTGGTCAGCTCATCTCGCGTGCAAACTTTAGGGGCCCCAACTCCAGAATCCACCATGAACGTTTCTTCCCTCAAGCGCATAACTTTAGCTTGTAGGGCATTTCCATTGCGTAAGAGAAAACTTGAATTTGATCTTGGAAGTAACCGATTCATATAGATGCTCATTTTTGCTTGCTTGATTTCAAAATCAAAGGCTTTATTTGACTACTCCAAAATTGAGTGGTTCAGAATTTCTGCGTACAAAAACACGAGGGAACTCATAAATCCTAAATTTGCATACAATTCTATCTCTGCGATCCATTTATTATATAAAGGGTTGCAGATCAGTGAAAAAAGAGGAGAAACAATCGAAGAGGATATATAGTTTAGCATTAAAGAGAAAGAACACCTGGCGGCACGGACGAGGGGCCGAGAATGATTTCTGAGCAGAGCACCAGCGAGTGACGGGCGAGGCTGAGAGAGGAAGATTCGGAGGAAAGACAGAAAGACGAAAGAGAAGCACGTCTAATTTAGGCTGAGGTGTTGCGAATTCGAAAATGGGCCACTTCGGCTAGGGCTTTTTTTAACATATATTTTTGTAGAAATTACTTATTTTATGGTTTTTTTTCAAAAGTTTACGAAAATATGGGTGTTTTTTTAAAAAAAAACTTATTTCATTGCCTTTTTATTAGAGTACTTAATTTTATGACTTTTGTAATCTCATATTTTTGTACAAATTTTTGTTTAAGCCATAGTTTTATTCCTAATTAAGTTTTTTAAATTGTGAGGTTATTTATATAATTTCTTTATTGTTTTTTATGTTAAGTTTTTATATTGTATTTATATTACGTAACGTTTTAAAGAGTAACTAAATATTTTAGGGTTTTTGCTCTGGTCTTGTCTTTTGACATGGTACGATGGTGCTCTCTAATCTGAGAGATTTGTTTGGGCTCTTTTCATTTGTAAGTTTGATGGTATTAGTCATGGCATTGAGTAGTAGTTCGTGGGTGAGTTGGAAGAACGGTGTGATGCCATCAGTTTGGAAGAGGAGGAGAATGGGGGATTATTGTATGAAAATTTGGAGGAGGATGATGCTTTTGACGTGCGATGGTGTTTGGTAGGTAAATTTATGAATGCAAGATAGATTTTCAAGCCATGTAACATATGATGACATCTCTGTGGAAACTTGGGAAAGGGATGTATGTCAAAGAATTATACCTGTTTCAATTTTATCATGAGATTGATATCAAGAGGGTTATTGATGGGAGTCCATGGACTTTTGATAGAAAACAATTGATTATAGAAAAGGTTGCAACCAGGTGACAATTCAATAGCAATCACGTTGAAAAAATTGGATATGTGGGTGCAAGTATACGATCTACAACCAGGGTTCAGATCGGACAGGATTGTTTAGGATGTCAGCAACTACATCAGGACGTTTGTCGAATCCAATCCAAATAATTTTACTCGAGTTTATGGAGACTATATGCGAGTCCGAGTCAACATTAATATCGATACTCCATTGAAGAGGAAGATGAAGATGAGAAAGTCAGGAGTGGCTGATTTTGGGTCTCCTTCAAGTATGAATATGCTCCTACCTATTTTATATGTTGTTTGATAGGCCATTATGAAATATTTTGTGAATGGATCTTTGAGAAGCCATTGAATGAGATTGAGAAACCATATGGTACTTGGATGAGAGCTACTCCAAAACAGCAACAATATCTCATTGTAGCGAGGCTTCGTTTAGGGAAGGCAAAGGCAGACACCGGCAATGGCAGGGGTGATTTGAGCACTAAGAGTGATACTCATATGGTAACAGGAATGTCCCCGTGATGTTAAGAGTTTGGTAAGCAGAGTGGTCTTACACGTAATGACGGGATGTTGAGTAATGGGAGGGAGATTGTGGATCGATTAAGGCTGGATTTTGTGGGGAAGGCAGCTAGCGATTTAGAGAGAGAAATTGGGGATGGAGGGGCAGGAAAAGAAGATGATGTTCAAAATGAAGGGTTGACCATTGTAGAATTGAAGGGAAGGAGAACTATTAATGCAAAGGCCATTGGGCCAAATTCTATTACTGATGTTAGTATGGACCAGTGTGAGGATGGGCTGTAACGCCCTTGAATAGCCAAGACCGTTACACTGTGTGTTTATAATGTGCCAAACTTGCTAATCAAGTATTTAAAGTAAAAGCGTGTTACTCAAATAGTAGAGGAACTAAGGTTAAAAGAGTTTTGGTCTCAAAAGATACATTTTCATTACTAAACATTGTTTATGTACAAGGGATCCCAAAAACGACAGTTTAAAAATCATTTACAAAAGTTACGAAGTCTATATACATCAACAGCCATACTAAGGCAAAATGAGTGGTTAGGTAATCTCCGTCCTGACACACTCCTCGACCGTGGTGATCGAATGGCTGGCTATGTACATTTCACCTCGGAGCTCTCCACCTCAGGCCTGGTCCAGCTTGCCCTTACCCTTACCTGCACCACGAAGCACCCGTGAGCCAAGGCCCAGCAAGAACATATATCAATAATAGAGCATGCACATTTAGCTGTCAAGTCAATCTCACTTATAACATCTCATAAACTCAAGCATATCAATGGTCAAGTATTTCATATACAGAGCATTTCAACTCATATAACACAATGCACAGATGATAACCAGGGCTAGCGCTCACAAGCTGCTCCCTCTGTTATCCTTTCATTTCTGGCTTCCAGTGGCCAATTCGCGTCCCATACGCTAAATTCATGAACGGTACTCTTAGACCGCTTACACGTGTCCCTTGGCATAATACCAACGATGACACAAAACAATTCTCGGGAGCACTTAGTCCCATCACAGTCATACATTCGGGTGCAGTGTTCTTACCTTTCAATTCGCTGGTTTCCGATATCACGTAGCCACAAGCACGGTCCTCTATCCCGAGCTTCTCCAAAGTCCTAATCAAACACAAATATAATATTCCTTGTCATTAACCAATCCAAGACTACCTTCCCGGTACCTAATCCACACTCTCGGAACCCCTAAAACCCTAGAACAACATCCCGGAGACATCCCCCGAACCCCCGGAGCAAAGGTCAAAAATTGCAAAATATCACTCCCTGAATTTTGCCTTGTGCCGCGGCACCACATTCCTTGTGCCGCGGCACCCACCTCCAGAGACCCCTAGGCCGCGGCAAGCAAAAGCCGTGCCGCGGCACACCATCGCAGACCCAGATTTCTGGGTTTTCCTTCGCATTTTCCCGAGCTCCAACCTCACCAATTCACCCCAAACTCTATCCTAAGTCCCAAAACCAACTCTAAGCCCCTAACAAACCTCACAACAACCCAAAGACATCATGCCTAAGCTCACTCACACCTTCAATCCTAAAATTCACTCTTGAATTCCCACTTGACAACTCAAACCAGAAAAGTTATGCACAGCTTGAATTCAAGCACAACCCACACTTCAAACTCCCTAAACCTTAACAAAACAAATCTAATAAACATACAGAGACCTTACCTTAAGTGATAGGTTCAACCTCCAGCTCTTGACCTTCTTCCCCCTTGGTTTCCAAATTCTGAAATTACATAAAACCAGCCACCAACTTATCTCAATTCACCTTCCTTAACTAAAATTCAGACTTAAAACTTAGATATAGCATAATCAAAATCTTACCTCTGAGTTTTCTTGGCCTAAACTTGGTTGATAACATCAGACATCCCTTGATTCTCCTTCCAAGAGTCTAGATTTCTGCTTCTCCTTTCTATCTCCTTTTTGTTCTAATTCTAGGTTTCCACCATTCAGCATAAACCCCTCTCCAAAATATTATACGTATATGTTATTCCCTCAGCTCAAACTCATCTATTTACTACCAAATTACCATTTTAACCCTCCATTAATATCACTTACTAACTAGACCTCAAGGGCTTATTTGTCCTTTCCCTAACTTTGCAATTCTACCACTTTCCCAAAGAAACCTGTTACTTTCTATAGTTACTAATGGTTACACAGGTTACCAAGTCACCAGTTACCTTTATCTAGTTTCCTAGGACCGCCTTGGCACGTGCATCACGTTTGTATCACAGCACCCACACAGTACAATTCACATATCATAATTATCACATAATATAATTCACATAGTCATATAACATGCTTAAAATCATAATCATACATCTTAATCATAATAATCACACATAATTCCCATCATGCCCTCCCGGCATACTAATCAAGGCCCTTAAGCCTTATTAGTGAATTTGGGTCGTTACAACTATCCCCTCCTAATAAGAATTTCGTCCTCGAAATTTACCTGAACAATTCCGGATACTGATCCCGCATAGCTGTCTCAAGCTCCCAGGTCGCCTCCTCGACCTTACTGTTTCTCCACAGCACTTTAACTAAAGGAATCGTCTTATTTCGCAACACCTTGTCTTTTCGGTCCAAGATCTGAACTGGTCTCTCATCATAAGCCAAATCTGCCTGTAACTCCAAATCTTCATGCCTCAAGACATGAGTCAAATCTGAGACATACCTCCGAAGCATAGAGACATGAAACACATCATGAACTCCAGACAACGATGGTGGCAAGGCTAACCTGTAAGCCACCTGACCAATCCTTTCCAGGATCTCGAATGGTCCAATGAATCTAGGGCTCAACTTGCCCTTCTTACCAAACCTCCTCACCCCTCGCAGAGGTGAAACTCGAAGGAAGACGTGATCACCAACCTGAAACTCCACATCCCTACGCTTAGGATCAGCGTAACTTTTCTGCCTGCTCTGAGATGCGAGCATCCTAGCTCGGATCTTCTCTATGGCCTCACTCGTCCTCTGGACCATGTCCGGTCCCAAGTATCTCCTCTCACCCATCTCGTCCCAATGGATGGGCGATCTACACTTCCTCCCATACAACATTTCATAGGGAGCCACTCCAATTGTTGACTGGTAACTATTATTGTACGAGAACTCAATCAACGGAAGGTACTTACTCCAAGAACCCTCAAAGTCAATCACACAAGCTCTGAGCATATCCTCCAGTATCTGGATCGTCCTCTCAGACTGTCCGTCAGTCTGAGGATGAAAAGCTGTACTGAACTTCAACTGAGTTCCCAAAGCTTTCTGCAAACCTCCCCAAAACTTGGAAGTGAAAATAGGATCCCGGTCTGACACAATAGACTTAGGAACCCCATGGAGACGTACAATCTCTTTCACGTACAACTCAGCGTACTGATCCACAGTATAAGTTGACCTCACTGGAAGGAAATGGGCTGACTTGGTATATCTATCCACTATCACCCATATTGAGTCATGAAACCCTACTGTTCTGGGTAGACCTCCTACGAAATCCATGGTAATATCCTCCCATTTCCACTCAGGAATATCCAAAGGCTGAAGCAACCCTGCTGGTCGCTGATGCTCAGCTTTCACCTGTTGACAGGTTAGGCATCTAGCAACGTACTCTACCACATCCCTCTTCATCCCGGGCCACCAATACAAAGTCCGTAGATCCTGATACATTTTTGTGGTACCTGGATGAAGCGAGTACGGTGTCGTATGAGACTCATCTAGTATCTCCCGTCTGATCCCCTCGTCAGCTGGAACACAAATTCGTCCCTGATGCCGTAATAAACCAACCTCTGAAACAGAATAGTCCTTAGCTATTCCTGCCAAAACATCCTCTCTAACCCTCTGTAACTGAGCGTCTGTCAACTGCCCCTCTCTGATCCGCTCTAGCAGGGTCGACTGTAGAGTAATATTAGCCAATCGGCCCACAACCAATTCTATTCCCGCTCTAACCATCTCATCTGCTAACTCCCTTGAGATCTGAACAGAGCTGTACAACTGACCTGGACCTCTGCGGCTCAATGCATCAGCCACCACATTGGCTTTTCCTGGATGGTAAAGAATATCACAATCATAATCTTTCACCAGCTCCAGCCAACGTCTCTGTCTCATATTCAGGTCCCTCTGTGTAAAGAAATATTTCAAACTCTTATGGTCAGTGTACACCTCGCACTTCTCCCCATATAGGTAATGCCGCCAAATCTTCAGTGCAAAGACCACTGCTGCCAGCTCTAGGTCATGAGTAGGATACCGCTGCTCATACTCCTTCAGCTGTCGTGATGCATAAGCTATCACCTTCTCATTCTACATCAGCACACAGCCTAAACCCAACCTTGACGCATCATAGTAAACAACAAACTTCCCTTCTCCTGAAGGCAAACTCAACACTGGTGCAGTAATAAGTCGTCTCTTCAACTCCTGGAAACTACCCTCACACTTGTCTGACCAAATAAACTTTAAATTCTTTCTTGTCAATTCTGTCATCGGTGCTGCTATCTTTGAGAAACCCTCTACAAACCGCCTGTAGTAGCCTGCCAAACCAAGAAAACTCCGCACCTCTGAGGCGTTCCTTGGCCTCGGCCAATCCCTAACTGCCTCTATCTTAGACGGATCTACTTTAATCCCATCTGCACCTACAATGTGTCCAAGGAATGTCACTTCAGGTAACCAGAACTCACACTTCTTAAACTTAGCATATAACTGATGCTCCCTCAACCTCTGAAGAACCAAACGAAGATGAAACTCGTGCTCTGTCTCTGAACTGGAGTACACTAGAATGTCATCGATGAAGACTATAACAAACTGATCTAGAAAATCCTTGAATACTCTGTTCATTAAGTCCATAAAAGCTGCTGGGGCATTGGTCAAACCAAAAGACATGACCAAGAACTCATAGTGCCCGTACCGCGTCCGAAAGGCCGTCTTAGGTATGTCCTCATCCTTGATCCTCAGCTGGTGATAACCAGATCGAAGATCAATCTTTGAGAACACCGTCTTACCCTGCAGCTGATCGAACAAGTCATCAATCCTTGGTAGGGGATACTTATTCTTAATAGTTAACTTATTCAGTTCCCGATAGTCAATACACATTCTCAGGGTCCCATCCTTCTTCTTAACAAATAAAACTGGAGCACCCCATGGCGAATAGCTAGGTCTGATGAACCCTATATCCAGAAGTTCCTGCAGTTGTATCTTTAACTCTTTCAGTTCCGCTGGTGCCATCCTGTATGGTGCCCTCGACACTGGCTCTGTCCCCGGTGCCAACTCAATAACAAACTCAATCTCCCTACGCGGCGGCAACCCAGGTAAATCCTCAGGGAACACATCCAAGAACTCACAAACCAGTCTGGTCTCCTCCGGTCCAACTAATGAAACTTTGGTGGTATCCACCACACTAGCCAAGAAGCCTATACATCCACCCTGTAACAAATCTCTGGCTCTCAACGCAGATATCCTGGGTACGCGGGGTCCTCGCACCGCTCCCACAAAAACAAAGGGATCCTCACCCTCTGGCTCAAAAGTCACCATTTTCTTTCTACAATCAATAGTAGCTCCATATCGAACCAGCCAATCCATGCCTAAGATCATGTCAAAATCCTCCATACTTAACTCAATCAAGTCTACCGAAAACTCTCTGCCATCACCTAACACTGGCAATGCCCTAACCCATCTCCTAGACACCACCAGCTCTCCCGTAGGCAATATAGTCCCAAACCCTGAGGTACTAATCTCACTAGGTCTACACAATCTATCAATCACCCTATCAGAAACAAATGAATGCGTAGCACCAGAATCAATCAAAACAGTAAAGGAAGTGCCAGCACTAGAAAGCTGACCTGTCACTACCGAGGGGCTAGCCTCGGCCTCTGCCTGCGTCAAAGTAAACACTCGAGCTGGAGTCAAGCTGTCCACTTTTCCTGCCTCGCCCTTCTTCACTGTTGGGCAATCTTTTCTGAGGTGCCCCACCACCCCGCATACATAACAGGCCTTAGCCTGACACTCGCCCAAATGGCGTCTCTTGCACCTCGGGCATTCTGGGTAAGTCCTCCACGATTCACCGCCTCCCCGTCGACCACCCTGAGTACCCCGACCTCCTCTATCAAACCTAGGAGCAAATGGGGCTTCTGGAGTCTTTCTCTTCAAATCACTAACACCTCCACCTCTACTAGAACCAGAATACGGAGGCACCGGTCTACGGCCCTCCCTTCTTGCTGCATTATCTCTCCAAATTCTATTCTCTGCTTCCTCAGCAGTCAAAGCCCTTTCCACAGCCTGGGCATAGGTAGTCACTCCAGGGACTATGGTAATCCTCACATCTCGAGACACCATAACATTCAATCCTCTAACAAATCTGTCTAACCTGGCCGCATCGGTAGGCACAAAATCCGGTGCAAACTTTGCAAGTCTATCAAATTTCAAGGCATACTCCGTAACAGTCAAACTGCCCTGAACAAGGCCCACAAACTCATTCACCTTCGCTGCCCTGATGGCAATGTTATAGTACTTCTGATTAAACAAATCTTTAAACTCTTCCCAAGTCATCGTGGTAACATTTCTGGTCTGCGATACCACCTCCCACCAGATTAGGGCATCCTCTCTCAACATATAAGTGGCGCAGGCCACCCTATCATATCCTTCTACCTTCATAAAATCAAGTATAATGGTAATCAAGGTCATCCACTGCTCAGCTTTTAGTGGATCTGGCCCACCCTCAAAGGTCGGGGGCTGCTGCTTCCTGAACCGCTCATACAACGGTTCCATTTTATTACCAACCTCAACAGGCTGTACCACAGGTACCAGCGCCGGTGGCCCAGCTGGGGCAACACTCCCAGATGGAGCCTGCTGCAGCATTCTGATCAACTCATCTTGGCTCTGAAGCCTAGCTTGCATTTCTGCCATTAACTGTTGCCAGTTCTCAGGGACTGGCGGAGAGGTTGGGCCCTGATCATCCTCTCTAGCCCCAGACCTGCCGGCTTGTCGTGTTGATTTCCTTGAACGCATATCTATTCAAGTCAATCTGCAAACAACGACTCGGCAATTAGGCTAAGATGACAGGGTGATAATCTCTCCATAATCCACCACCGAAAGTCCAATCATTCACAAGTAAGCAAGTATAACAATTTATCCGGATATTCATCCACATACACAGCAATGCTAATAAGCACGCCTCAATAACATCATGCAATAGTCAAGGGCCAGGCCCTATCAGAATCTCATGCTCCCTATTCATCAGACAGATATCAACATTCATATCTCACTCAAATCATTTAAACACATAATCATACATATACAGTTACCAAACCCTGAGTTGAGCTTGTCTCCCGCAGCGAATGTACATACCCAGCCAGTCTTCAGGACCCATAAACCTAGGACGCTCTGATACCAAGTTGTAACGCCCTTGAATAGCCAAGACCGTTACACTGTGTGTTTATAATGTGCCAAACTTGCTAATCAAGTATTTAAAGTAAAAGCGTGTTACTCAAATAGTAGAGGAACTAAGGTTAAAAGAGTTTTGGTCTCAAAAGATACATTTTCATTACTAAACATTGTTTATGTACAAGGGATCCCAAAAACGACAGTTTAAAAATCATTTACAAAAGTTACGAAGTCTATATACATCAACAGCCATACTAAGGCAAAATGAGTGGTTAGGTAATCTCCGTCCTGACACACTCCTCGACCGTGGTGATCGAACGGCTGGCTATGTACATTTCACCTCGGAGCTCTCCACCTCAGGCCTGGTCCAGCTTGCCCTTACCCTTACCTGCACCACGAAGCACCCGTGAGCCAAGGCCCAGCAAGAACATATATCAATAATAGAGCATGCACATTTAGCTGTCAAGTCAATCTCACTTATAACATCTCATAAACTCAAGCATATCAATGGTCAAGTATTTCATATACAGAGCATTTCAACTCATATAACACAATGCACAGATGATAACCAGGGCTAGCGCTCACAAGCTGCTCCCTCTGTTATCCTTTCGTTTCTGGCTTCCAGTGGCCAATTCGCGTCCCATACGCTAAATTCATGAACGGTACTCTTAGACCGCTTACACGTGTCCCTTGGCATAATACCAACGATGACACAAAACAATTCTCGGGAGCACTTAGTCCCATCACAGTCATACATTCGGGTGCAGTGTTCTTACCTTTCAATTCGCTGGTTTCCGATATCACGTAGCCACAAGCACGGTCCTCTATCCCGAGCTTCTCCAAAGTCCTAATCAAACACAAATATAATATTCCTTGTCATTAACCAATCCAAGACTACCTTCCCGGTACCTAATCCACACTCTCGGAACCCCTAAAACCCTAGAACAACATCCCGGAGACATCCCCCGAACCCCCGGAGCAAAGGTCAAAAATTGCAAAATATCACTCCCTGAATTTTGCCTTGTGCCGCGGCACCACATTCCTTGTGCCGCGGCACCCACCTCCAGAGACCCCTAGGCCGCGGCAAGCAAAAGCCGTGCCGCGGCACACCATCGCAGACCCAGATTTCTGGGTTTTCCTTCGCATTTTCCCGAGCTCCAACCTCACCAATTCACCCCAAACTCTATCCTAAGTCCCAAAACCAACTCTAAGCCCCTAACAAACCTCACAACAACCCAAAGACATCATGCCTAAGCTCACTCACACCTTCAATCCTAAAATTCACTCTTGAATTCCCACTTGACAACTCAAACCAGAAAAGTTATGCACAGCTTGAATTCAAGCACAACCCACACTTCAAACTCCCTAAACCTTAACAAAACAAATCTAATAAACATACAGAGACCTTACCTTAAGTGATAGGTTCAACCTCCAGCTCTTGACCTTCTTCCCCCTTGGTTTCCAAATTCTGAAATTACATAAAACCAGCCACCAACTTATCTCAATTCACCTTCCTTAACTAAAATTCAGACTTAAAACTTAGATATAGCATAATCAAAATCTTACCTCTGAGTTTTCTTGGCCTAAACTTGGTTGATAACATCAGACATCCCTTGATTCTCCTTCCAAGAGTCTAGATTTCTGCTTCTCCTTTCTATCTCCTTTTTGTTCTAATTCTAGGTTTCCACCATTCAGCATAAACCCCTCTCCAAAATATTATACGTATATGTTATTCCCTCAGCTCAAACTCATCTATTTACTACCAAATTACCATTTTAACCCTCCATTAATATCACTTACTAACTAGACCTCAAGGGCTTATTTGTCCTTTCCCTAACTTTGCAATTCTACCACTTTCCCAAAGAAACCTGTTACTTTCTATAGTTACTAATGGTTACACAGGTTACCAAGTCACCAGTTACCTTTATCTAGTTTCCTAGGACCGCCTTGGCACGTGCATCACGTTTGTATCACAGCACCCACACAGTACAATTCACATATCATAATTATCACATAATATAATTCACATAGTCATATAACATGCTTAAAATCATAATCATACATCTTAATCATAATAATCACACATAATTCCCATCATGCCCTCCCGGCATACTAATCAAGGCCCTTAAGCCTTATTAGTGAATTTGGGTCGTTACATGGGCTTTAAAAAAAATTGTATGGGGCGGGCCTTGGAGATTAGGCCCGCCAGAAGTTATGAGTACAATTAGTTGGAATTGTCGCAGGCTTGAGAACGCACAGGCCATCCAATTCCTAAAGGACATGGTTGTCCAAAAGAGGCCCAATTTTTATTTTCTTATGTTAAACAATTTGTAGAAGGTATTTCATGGAGAGGGTTAGTAGACGCTCAAGGCCACAATGGAGGTATTGCTTTACTTTGGATGAACAAAAAGGAAGATGAGTTGCTGAGATTCTCTCATAATCATACTGATGTGATTACTAGAGTGGAAGGAATGGTTGAATGGAGGTTAACAGGTGTCCATGGTGAATCAAATAGGGGATTGAGGAATAACACTTGGGACTTGCTTCAAAGGTTGCGACTAGAGTCATCATTTTTGTTGTGCTTGATTGGAAATTTGAATGACGTAGCAAGCTAGAATGATAAATGTGGTGGATGCCCTTACCCGAATTGGTTAATTGAATGTTTTCAGCAAGCTTTATTTGACTGTAGACTGATTGATATGGCTTTAACAGGGTATCCATTTACTTTGGAAAAAGGAAGAGGTTCGGTGAATTGGGTGGAGGTGTGATTGGATAGAGCCTTGGTTACACAAAGTTGGTCGGATTTGTTTTATTAGCAAAGCTATACAATATAGAGGTCTCTTCGTCCAATCATTGCCTCATATTTTTGAACCCGCTCGTTAGAAGAACTTTCCAATCAGTGGAGAAATTTAGGTTTGAGAGTGCTTGGCTTCGCGAGCCTATGTGTCAAAAATTGGTAAAGGAATGTTGGGAAGTTTGCAGCCATATGGATTTATAGAGAAAAATTAAATATTGCGGTGAAGTTTTAGCTAAATGGGGCAAAGAATACACAAGAAACTTCGTGCAAAGAATTAACAAGTGTAAAGTGGCAATTAGAAGATTAAAAGGAAGAAGAGACACAACTTCAAATCAACAGTATAGTGAAGAGAATAAAAACTTATTTGAGGTGTTGACTCAGAGGGAAGTTTTGTGGAGACAGAGATCGAAGCAATTTTTGTTCAAGGAAGGGGATCATAATAGTAAGTATTTCCATGCATCTTCTAGTGCTAGGAAAAGAAATAATTAGGTTCACAAGTTACAGGGAGGATATGGAAGTTGGGTGGATTGGGAGAGTGGGTTATCTGATGTTATGACGAACTATTTCAGTGAACTTTTTGTGGCATCAGATAGTGATTGGGCGGAGATTTCAGATAGTGTGCAACCTTGAATCACTCGGGAACAAAATGATGAGTTGCTACGGCCTACATCAGATGATGAAGTTAATGAGGCATTGTTCCAAATGCACCTTGACAAATCTCTTGGTCCAGATGGTATGACCCCTGGATTTTATAAAAAAATGCTAGGCTACAGTAGGTCGTGATGTGGTGGACGTAGTCAAGAGTTTTTTCAATGTGTCTTTCAAGAGTGCCTAAATGACACTAATATTGTGCTTATTACAAAGAAGAAGAATCCAGTGAATATGGGAGACCTCATGCCGATTTCACTGTGTAATGTTTTGTATAAGGTGGCTTCGAAGGTTTTGGCAAAATAGAATGAAGCAAGTTCTTAACCAGGTTATCTCAGAATCTCAAAGTGCTTTTATACCAGGGAGGCTTATCTCTGACAATATCATGATTTTGTTTGAGGTCATGCATTACTTAAAGAGGAGGTGAAAAGGAAAAATTGGTTATATGGTGATTAAGTTAGACATGAGTAAAGCTTATGATCACATTGAATGGAATTTTTTGAGAGCCATGCTACTTCGAATGGGATTTGATATGAGTTGGGTGGACTTGGTTATGCAGTGTGTCACCTTGGTGTGCTATAGGGTGGTGCATGGGAGAAGAGAGATGGGACCTATTGTTCCAATGAGGGAATTCGTCAAGGAGATTTATTATCACCATATCTCTTTATATTATGTGTGGTTATTTGTGTTGATTAGGAAGTATGAAGAAAAAGGGTGGATTCCGGGCAATCAAGTTGTAAGAGGGGCTCCAATGATCTCTCACGTGTTTTTTGCAGATGATAGTTTTCTCTTTTGCAAAGCTAATGAAAGTGTAGCAGAAAAAGTCATGCAACTACTTCGATATTTTGAAAAGGCTTCTAAGCAGCATGTGAACTTTAACAAATCCTATATATTGTTTTTAGCTCAAATACACTGGATAGTGAAAAGGCTCAAGTTTGTTGACTCATGATGTTTAAGAGGCTAGGGTTGACTGTACCTATCTAGGACTCCCAAATATTATAGGCAGGAACAAAACAATTATTCTTGGCTTTCTCAAGGACAAGATAAGGAAGAGGGTTCAGCTGTGGGATGAGAGATTGTTATCAAGAGTTGGGAAAGAGGTGTTGTTGAAGACAGTTGCCCAATCTCTACCGAATTATGCTATGAGTGTGTTCCTATTATCATTGGAGTTGTGTAAAGATTTGGAGAGATCAATGACCAAGTTTTGGTGGAGATCTTCATCAAGGCAAGGGAAAGGTATACACTAGATGAGTTGGGATAAGATGAGTACTCATAAGGCTAGTGGAGGATTGGGATTCCAAAACTTGAGGGAGTTCAATATTGTTTTGCTTGGGAAACAGGGGTGGAGATCGATGACTCGATAAGAGTCGCTAGTGGGGAGGTTGTTCAAAGCTCGTTATTATCCTACAGGGTCTTATCTAAGTGTTGGCTTAGGTAGTAACCCAAGCTTTATTTGGAGGAGCATTTGGGAAGCCCAAGCATTGATTCGGTCTGGAGCTAGGTGTTGAGGGATTAAGTTAATAACATTGGTTTTGTATTACAACTCAAAGCAATAATAACAAGTATTCTAACTCTAATAGAAGATAATCACAAAGTACATAAACACAAATAAGTAAGTATAGAATGGGTCTTTCTTGAAGAACAACCCTCTAACATAAAATCATATGATTTTATGTGAACCACAAATGTTACAAGGCTTGACACAAATGAAGATTTGTTGTCCAAAAATCTCTATTTCTAGGCTTCTCCTTGGAATTGCTTGAACCTACAACAATGGAATAAGATTGTGATTCACAAGCCTTGATCCTTCATACAAGTCAAGCTTTATTGATGAAGATCTTGGAGAAAACTAGAAAACTTGAAAGCTAGAGAGAGAGAGAGAGAGAGAGAGAGAGAGGTGAGTGATCAAGTCATCAATTAACGCAAATGAACCCTTTAAATAGTATAGGAACCCCATTAGACTCAACCAATGTCATTGAGCATTTTAATTTGAATTTTGGAGCCAAAAACACGTCACTGTACGAACACGCACGGACAACCCAGGCGACGCATCGCCTGACACTAGATTTTTCTTAGAATTATATATTTGGGAAATTGTTGGGGAATCTTTGTAAGGGCCTAAGTAGACGAAAATGTATGCTATGGTGTGATTTGAGCGTAAATTGTCTTTCTCATCCACCTTTAATCTTAGCCATACATTACAAGCTTATGAAGTCTTATTGATCCTTTGATTATGTGTACTTATATCAGTGGAGAATGATTTGATAATGAGCCTATGGAGTGAATGTTCTTAATGATAAATCTATATATTTGAGACACTTTTGCATTAGTTTTGGCATGTGTAAATTGATTTGGGTGCGAATGATATAGTGAATTTAATTATGCACACATAAGAATTGGGTTTAGGAGGTGATCATACTTGAGTTGAAATTCTAAGGAGTGTGAATCTAGATTTTTTTTAGAATTATATATTTGTGCAATCTTTGAAATGAGTATTATTTTTTGACAAAATCATGGCTTTGTAGCTTTATTGTTTTTGTGTTTAGTTTAGTTTTTGTTTATTGTATTTGCTAAGGAACTAGAAAAATCTAAGTGTGAGGGAATTTGATAAGTGCAATTTTGATTATATATTATTAATTTCCTTAGGCTTAGAAATTGTTAGTTTTTAGTTATTTTAATGATTTCAATTTGGTTTTTTGATATTTAGTGATTTTTGGGTTAAGAATAATTTTAGGAGTAAAAATACACATTCATTATTATAAAAATAAATTGAGTTTGAATTAATATTTCTATGGATTTAATTTAATATATTTTTTATTTTGAAATTTTTAATTTTGATTTGATTTATTTGGTTTTATAGGAAAGTGCAGTATTTTTATAAAGAAAATAAAAGAGTTGGAGCCTGAGCTATAGTTGAAGCTGAAACTTCATGAGCGATTTTGACATTTTCGCTGGAAAAATCAGTTTATTGAAGACCACAAAAATACCAGATTTTAACTCCAATTTTGCAACAAATTGCCTGATATTTTACTCCAAATTCAAAAATTGGTGATATTACATTAATATTAAAAGCAAATTAATATCTATTAGTTTAAGTTTAAGTTTAAGTTTTAGATTTTTAATTTTTAAATTTATTATGATTAGTTTTAGTTAGTATAAGACTATTATAAATAGAGGTCTGTCTGTAACGTCATCTTAATTCAGGACCATTACATTGTGTAATTAAATAGTGCTTAACTCGCTAAATGAGTAATTTGGACTTAAAACGTTTAATTGAAACTAACCACAGGTTTAGGTACTGAAAATTTCGGTCAAAAGTCAATCATTTCATTAAAAGAGTTTAAAACTATTACAAATTCAAAATGTATACAAAAGCCGACCTCAGCGACAAAATTAGAGTCCAACCCGTAGTTCCAACTGATAACCTCGGCCGTGGCAGAAGAGCAGGCTGCATATGTACATTCTTCCCCTGAAGCTCTCCAACTTATGGCTGGTCCAAATTTTCCTTTCCTTTACCTGCATTATTTAACACCCGTGAGCTGAGGCTCAGCAAGAAAACATAATCATGCTCGTAAGAAGTAAATCATCAGATCACAGAATCATAGTTAGCATGCCTAGCAGTAATAACCCTACTCATGCATGCGATTAATCTAGATAAGTGACTATAAAACCACGGCAGGGCCTATTGCCCAATTCCTTGTATAACCAGCCTTAGAGAGCTTCCCAGGCATACCTGACGCTTATTATTTCAGGCGGCCTTATGGCCGTTCAAGCGTATATCTCGCTCCCTTGTTAGCTTAACCACATCGGTTGACGTTCAGCACACTATTGCCGCCCTCGACTCGTAAGTTGAGCCTTCAAACCCTTGACTTATAACCCGAGTCTTTTAAGCCTTCGACTTATAAGCAGAGTCTTTTAACTAGATCTCTCCTTGACTAATAAGCCAAGTTTTTCGTCTGATATGAAAGATGGATCCTCAACTTATAAGTCGAGCTTTTATTCAGATATAATAGATAAAGCCTTGACTTATAAGTCGAGCTTTTCAATCAAATATAATCGATAAGCTCTCGACTTATAAGCTGAGCCTTTCAATCAAACATAATAGATAACTCTCGACTTATAAGCCGAGCTTTTCAATCAGATATACAGATGAGCAGTTACTACTTAACACAGGTAAACACAGTGCAATTTACTGTTGGGAATTTACTTATACAAGATCTTTATTTATTTTCATGTATTTCTAATATTAAACAAATTAATATGAGATAGCCTAAAACATGTTTTTAAAATTGAATTCAAAGAGAAACAATGAATAGAATACTTACAGTATACGCAGGCGGAATGAAAGAGTTCTTCCTTCAGTTTCTCTAACTCTTGTATCCTCTATGTCGCAGAGTATTATCAAGAAACTGAACCGATCTTCTATTTTCTTCATAGTCTTCCAATGTATCCTTAGAATCACCTAGACTAGTGTGGGCAATTCTCAACACATGAGATAGATATAGAGAGAAGAAGAGAAAATAACAAAGAGGCTTAGAAAAGGACTTGTGTTTAGAGAGAATCTAAAACTATCAGAAAACCAGTGATTAAACTTATCTGTCGTCTCAGAAATCTTAACTTGTGACTTCTCTCTAAGAACTCATTTTATAGACTCAATTAGGCCATTTAATTTAATTAAAAAATCAATAAAATAATAGCCATTTTAATGCCCTAGGTCAAAACTATGGGCTTTAGGCCCGTGAAATTTCTCATTTGATTATAAGTCCATTGGCCTTAAAATCAAGGCTTGTATTATTTTCTATTGATTTAATTAATTAAATAATTATTTAAATCTTTTATCAAATTAATTATTTATAATTTGAACCTTGATTTAAACTTATTTATTAATTTAGATACCAATTTATCTTAATTAATAAATCTGCCATGATTTCTCTTTTCTTCTCAAAATTACATAACTCTGTGAAACTATCCAAAATTGACCTAGTCAACTTTGATAATTCAATCAATTAATTGAGACTATCTAGATGATTTTATCCAAGGTATAATGAGGACCATGGGCCTATGAAATCAAGCTCCAATAAATTATCATAAATCTAACAAATAAATTTACTAACTTATTAATTCCTCGTGACTCCACTATAGACTCGGAATTGCACTCTTGAATTCATAGAACGCTCTATAAAAAATATAGATATGCTATTAATTATCCATCGTTACAACCACAATTGTCAGTCAATCCTCTATAAATGGTCTACAATGAGATAGGACTAAAATATAGTTTTACCCCTCATTGTATTTTATCCTTAAAACACTTAGTTCCTTGTAAATGATATTTCAGTAAACTAATTTAATTACTGAAATGAGATCTCTATCATTTAACACCTTGAACCAAACTAAAAGGAAACCCTCGTTTCACTTCTTCATCAGAAGCTATAGATGTTCATATCTATGATTAACACTCCCACTCAATTATACTATCGAGTTCCCAAGATGTAAGTATGGGCTAGTCCATAGGGTAAGCTGGTAACGAACAAGTCAAATAACTCAAATAATACAATCAGTTAGTATACTAACCACTTAGAATTGAGATTGAATTACTATATGATATGACTAGAATAGATAATAACGATATGTTTACTTATCTTATCAACTGTCAATATCGGTCATGTCTGATGTAACAAATACATCCAATCTTATCTACTTTGCTAATGTTCTGGAAAGAACATAACATCGTAATGTGTAAGTATATCATATCGTAGATTGGCAAGTCAGTGTAAATCCTGTGCACTGACTAATCTTAGGACTAACTTATTTTGAACATATAATCATATTTATATTCCACTGTGATTATGTCACTATAAATAAGATTAGCTATATGCTCGGGATTTAATAGAAGCTTATATTAAAAAAATAATCATGAAAATAAAACATGTGAGCCAAGTGATTGACCAAGTCAAAAAATGATTTTTATTCTTTTATTGATAATAAAATGAGATTACAAAGAATTTGGGTTTTAATTAGGGCATAAAACCTCAACATTTACATGTTTAATAAAACATTCTCAGCATAGTGATAACCATGTACTATAACCAGGCCAAGCCCTAAACACATACCAGGTGCATTTTTCTTACCTCTGGTCCAAGCACTAGGTAAATAGAGATGACTCTCGAGCATGATCCCTTTCCAAGCCCTCATGGTACCCTAGTCACAACCATAATAAAAGATATCCATCAATATCGAGCGAATAAAGGCTTCCGGATTGAGTCCTAGCCCTCGAGACCTCGAATTCTACTAAATCGGGTAGTGAAACCCTTCCCGAGCCCTTAGGTTTGAGTCCTCGCATTCAAAACCCCATTTGGCTAACTTTCCAACTAGCACCGTGATGCACCTCTGAAGGGTTGCAACGCTCCTCAAGTCAGAGAGCCCCCAGCCTTCCTTGGACATGAGCCGTGGCGTAACCCACTAGGCGCTGCGACGCCAAGATGATTCAGGAAACCGCCATAGTCTCTGTGTTCATGTGGACCGCGACGCTCCAAGAACAGCGCCGCGACACAACCCCACGAACCCAGTTTTCAACATTTTTCCTCTGAGTCAAATCTCTCCAAACTCACCCCAAACGTGAGCCAAGGCCAAAACTGAATCTCAAAACTAGTTTAGCATGCATCAAACATCACAATAACACCTCAACCTCAACCAAATCCCTCTTCAAACTCAAAATCAACACTTTGAGTCTCAAAGCTCAAGAAAACTAAAAACAAGTGAAAACTCAGAATTCAAGTTTGAATTTACCTCTGTTAATTCACTTCCTAACTGTACTTCCTCAATTCTCAACTCTATGATCACCTCCAAGCCTTTTAAATTCAGGAATTCTTCTCAAAATTCAAACTTCACCAAGGGAGATGGAGAGAGAGTAACGAGAGAGAGAGAGTGAGGATTGTCGAATGCTTAACTGATTCCCTTCTGATAGCTTCTACTAGCTAAGTCTACCCAAGGTCAGGGAAAATACCAAATTACCCCTGGCCTCACCTTAGTTCTCTAATGGCCCCAAGGGAAAAATTGTCTTTCACCACCACTTCCAGCCAATCTCAATTAACACCTCATAATTTCAAAAGTATTCACCAATTAACTTCCCATTACCCGATAAATTTCGGTAATGTACTAAATTACCAAAATACTCATAGGCTCACCTCGAGCTGGGTATTTGACCCTGTTGTGACTAAATCGCTAACTGGCTCACTAGGATCGCCTCATGCCGAATAGCTCAAATAAATCTACATAATATTGTGATGTCAATCCTAAAACCAATATATTTAGAATTATGCCATCAACAAGTCAAAATTATGAAAATATCATTCTAATAAGAAACGAACCCACATGCATAATTACTACACTTAACACATGCAAACTGTTATACCCAGATTTCGAGCCATGGTTAATATGACCTCGAAAGTTGGATTCGCAACAAATGGTCTCGTAAGGATTGAAGTATGCTCCAGGATTGTATATCGAGCCTGCAAAGTACGATATATGACCTCGAATATATGAGCTCGAAACGATCTCGATCTCGAAGGGTAGTTCTGAGAACACACTCATTTTCGGGGACGACTTCGGATCGGGGGTCTCGAGCTAGATGTACGTACGATCTCAAAAGACACGTGATCTCGGGAGATGCCATTAGCTCGAACAATGACGTGAGACCTGAGATGCTAAAGCATTAGAGATGTGTGATAATCACCTTGAATATTTACAAGTGTTATAAATATGAGATGTAATCCTCATTTATTAATGTAAATCCCCAAGAATCGTGGGATATTATTTGGTCAGTTATGCGTTTCCTGGTCTTCAGGAACATTTCCTTTTATATCTGATTATAGGCATTTAAAGCCATTTATTTTATTCACAAAAGAGTAACTACCCAAAATATGTGGGATAGTATTATGCATCCTTCTCTATAAATAGAGAAGCCATGCACCATTGTAAAGGACCGAAATTCTGATCCTTGAGAGAAAACTCTGGAGAATTCATGCTAAAGAATTTTTCAGAGATAATCTTAAGATTAATAACAGAGACTCGTGGACTAGGCAGATTTAACTGCTGAACCACGTAAAAAACCGTGTATTTGATTTGTTTGTTTCGTTTGGCCATTGTCATTCATTGTTTTTGTGCTCTTCTTTTATCTGTTGACGAAAAACGGCGTCAACAGTTTGGTGCTTTCATTGAGAGCCTTAAGCATTCATCCCTGAGAGATTCATGGCGACAAACAATCAGAACACCCCTGATGAAAGCTACCCAAGACGTCCTGGAAAACAACCAATGGAGAACCCGGAGTCTGAGGAGAGAAGTGGGTCCTCCGATTCCCGGGGACCACCGCCTCCACCGAGGGATGAGGATATGTACTACAATCCTGAGCGTTACGTTCCTATTGTAGAACTGGAAAACCGGCAGTTGAAACAGCTGTTGGCAGAAACCAACAAACGGAATGAGGAGTTGACTAGGATGGCCGCAGAGGCGCAGGTGGCTCAGCCCCCGCCTCCGCGCGAAAACCAAGTCCCTCCTCCAAGGGACGTGCATGTTCCTCCCCGGAGGCCCCGTGGACGACCACGAAAAGATGCTGCCACGAGGAGGCCGACTCAACCTCCGGCACCAGCAGAGCCATCTGCTCCTCCTAGGCCCCAGAGGAGTACCTGAGCTCGGGTCCCGCCTAATCCACCTGTGGAAGTGCCTGCAGGAACTGAGAATAACCGAGCTTCTACCGAGGCTCGGACTCAGGTTCCTGGTAGCGCACTGAACGCGACTGACCCATTTCGGGCAAATTCTGGACCCTCTAGGCCGAGGCAAGGGAGGCAGCCACCGTCGCCTATACAGTTCCCTCCATCTCCCATAAGATATCCTTCACCTCCCCGCCGAAACGCTCAACCTGTTCGGGATCAGGATCAAGGACGTACGGGGGAAAGACAAGGACACAGGGAGACTTTCCAGGAGCGGAGAGGCGCACAATCTGAGAGAAGTCAGACGTCCCGGTCTCGCACTGCGGAGACGAGGCGACATGGGAAGAACCCATCTCGAAACAACCGATCAATGAGTTTCACCAGTGACGAGTCCGGAGAGACTAGGTCCGTCAGTAAACGCGACCGAGGTCGTAAAAATACTGGAAGCCGCAAGATCCGTCCTGACTTGCGGAATCATCTGAATCAGAGCAGGGGGAAGGGAGATCAGACAAATCCGGACCTAAGGAATCACCTAAATGGGCGTAGAGATCCCTCACGGAGACGCGAGCCTGGGATCATGATCAATGACTGTCAATTCCAGACACCGCCTAAGGACCCAGTCCAAGAAAGGATTGATCAGCTCGAAAAATCCTTTAGGCTTTTAAAGAACGAACGAGGGAACGGTCAATACGAGGACTCTAATGAGGAGCTCGAGCCATTTGCTCCCAATATTTCTAACACTCAGTTTCCTCAAGGGTTTCGGATTCCTCACGTCCCAGCGTTTGAAGGAAAAACCGACCCATGCAGTCACTTGAGTACATTCAACACTATTATGAGAGCTAGTAACGTGGGTTACGAGCTCAGGTGTATGTTGTTCCAACATCATTGGCCGGACCTGCTAAGAGTTGGTTCGAAAAGTACAAGAGGCACTCGATAACTTCATGGGATCAATTATCTAGAGACTTCAAGAAGCAGTTCCGAGCTATGATGGGAGTCAGACTAGGGGCATCCACTTTGACTAACGTCCGACAACAGCCGGGCGAAACACTGAAAAGCTATCTGACAAGATTTAATCTAGAGGTCGCCCGAGCTCGAGATGTGGATGATAGTGGGCACCTGATGGCTATCCGAGCTGGTGTTTTACCCGGAAGTGCCCTTTGGGATGACATGCAAGGGAAACCGGTGAGGTCAATAACCGAATTTAACAGACGGGCGCAGAGATTTGTCAATGTAGAGGAGGCGAGGTCAACGCTGAAGGCGACCTCGCAGACCGAAACTACAACGATAAACATTAACTCCGCCTCAACCTCGGCTGACCAAGCAGCTCCACAACCTGCCTCGGAGAATCCCTCCAAGAGGAAAAAGAGCGAGGGAAATAACCCCGAGGCTGAAGGAGGAAAGAAAAAGAAAGGAGAAAGGTATTTCTCCGTATATAAAGTACACACCGAACTCAACGAGTCTCGGGAAAACATATACCTGGCTAATGAAAACCAGGTCCCCTTCAGGCGTCCGGACCCAATGAGAAATCAAAAGTCCAAAAGGGATTCCAGTAAGTATTGCCGGTTCCATAGAGACACCGGACACACCACTGATGAATGTCGACAGCTGAAGGATGAGATCGAGGGGTTGATCTCGAGAGGTTATTTCCAGCAGTACGTCAAAAACCAGAGTACTGGACAGACTACTGCGAGTCAGAGAGTAGCCGCGCCTTCGACGGCACAAAATAATAACTCCCGATCTCGGGAAGAAGACAGGCCCCCGCCGATTGATGGAGAGGATGTAATAACCATCTCTGGAGGGCCTCATCTCGCGGGAGGGGGCAGAAATGCTCAAAAGCGATACGTTAACGAGTTGAAGACAGGGGACGGGTCTCCTTATGAACCCGAACCTAGGGCACCAAAAAGCCAAAGGGTTGAAACGCAACCGATAACCTTCACTGAGGAGGACGCATCTCATGTTCAGTTCCCTCATCATGACCCATTGGTTATTACTCTTCAGCTTGCCAACAAGAGAGTCCGCCGAGTTCTCATAGATAATGGGAGCTCGGTCAACATTCTTTATAAGGCGACCCTCGAGAAAATGGGACTCTCCCTTCGCGACCTGAAGGCATGTGCAACTACTTTGTACGGCTTTTCAGGAGAAGGGACTGCTTGTATGGGATCCATTGAACTCCCTGTGACCTTGGGAGACTATCCAGTCTCGGTGACCAAGATGATGGAGTTCGTGGTGGTAGATTTACCATCTTCCTACAATGTACTGCTCGGGAGACCCGCCCTGGCCGGGCTGGGGGCAGTGTCATCTGTGAGGCACCTGGCCCTTAAGTTCCCAACCCCAAGCGGGGTCGGGACTTTAAAAGGAGATCAATTGGCAGGAAGGGAGTGCTATAGCATTTCTTTGAGGGGAAAGAAACAAACGAGCGCTCAGGCACTCGTTATCATACAAAATAAAGATGGAATGGTTTTAGAAATTGACGAGGAAATCGATCCAAGGATTGAGGAGAAAGTTGACCTCCAACCTTTGGAGGAGCTCGAAGAAGTGCAGCTCGAGGAAGCTGATCCCTCGAAGAAGGTAAAGGTCGGAAAACACCTCCAAGACGAGACAAAATAGCAATTAATTTGCTTTCTGAAGAAAAACCAGGATGTCTTCGCATGGTCACACTCAGACATGGTGGGGATAAGCCCGAATGTAGCAAGCCACGCATTGAATATAGACAAAAGCTTTCCCCCGAAGCAACAAAAGCGAAGACAGCTGGACGAAGACAGAAAGAAAGCACTAAAGTTGACAGGCTGAAAGCAAACAATTTCATTAGGGACGCTTTTTACCCTGACTGGGTAGCCAATCCAGTGTTAGTCCCGAAGCCCAATGGGACGTGGAGAACCTGCATTGACTACTCAGACCTCAACAAGGCCTGCCCAAAAGACTATTTTCCGCTGCCAAGAATTGACCAACTCGTGGATGCCACGGCGGGGCATGGCCTGATGTCATTCATGGATGCCTATTCTGGATATAACCAGATTCCTATGCATGCCCCCGACCAAGAGCATACGAGCTTCATCACAGATAAAGGGCTCTACTGCTACAATGTCATGCTATTCGGACTCAAGAATGCTGGAGCCACGTACCAGCGGCTCGTAAACATGATGTTTTCGGAGCAAATAGGGAACAACATGGAAGTTTATGTTGATGACATGCTTGTAAAGTCTCAACTTAACAAGAACCATGTTGATGATCTCAAAGAGTGCTTTGGCGTACTCAGGAAATACAACATGAAGCTAAATCCTCAGAAGTGCACTTTTGGGGTATCTTCGGGAAAATTTCTGGGCTTTATTGTCAACTCTCGAGGGATCGAGGCTAATCCCGACAAAATAAAGGCCCTGATTGATATGCCTTCACCTCTGAAGCATAAAGATGTCCAAAGCTTGACTGGCAGGATGGCCGCCCTGAGCAGATTCATCTCGAAGTCAACGGATCGTGGCCTTCCATTCTTCAACTTATTGAAAGGAAGTAAGAAGTTTGAATGGATAGAGGAGTGCGAGCTGGCCTTTCAGGAGCTCAAAAAGCACTTAGCTGAACCGCCCATCCTATCGAAGCCTGAGACGGGAGAAGTATTGTTCCTATACCTCTCAACTACCGAACACGCGATAAGCGCGGTGCTTGTTCGAGAAGAAGAGAAATTGCAGAAACCCGTCTATTACATCAGCAAAAGATTACTGGGGGTAGAGTCAAGATATCCATTGATGGAAAAGCTTGCCCTCAGCCTAATCCACTCATCTCGCAAGCTCCGCCCCTACTTTCAAGCACATCCCATCCATGTACTGACAGATCAACCACTTAGGCAAGTCCTGTCTAAACCAGAGGCGTCAGGTCGGCTCCTTAAATGGGTTGTTGAGCTCGGACAGTTCGAGATCACTTACCATCCAAGAACGACCATTAAGGCACAAGCCTTGGTAGACTTCATAGTGGAGTGCACTGGTATAGCCGACGACGAGGTAATAACCATGGCCCACGAGCTGTGGAAACTTTACGTCGACGGCTCGTCAAATGAAAATGGAGCGGGGGTAGGAGTTATTCTGATCACTCCTGCAGGGAGCAAATTTCACTCTGCTTTAAGATTTGGCTTTAAAGCATCTAATAATGAAGCTGAATATGAGGCTCTACTTGCGGGACTACGAATAGCAAAAGAGCTCAAGGCCAAAGCTATACATTGCTACAGCGACTCCCAGCTCGTGGTTAATCAAATCTTGGGGGAGTACCAGGCTCGTGGCACAAAAATGGCAGCTTATCTGGAGAAGGCAAAATCCGCATTGGAGTATTTCGAGTTTTACGCAATCGAACAGGTTCCCCGAGAACAAAACTCAAATGCAGATGCCTTAGCTTGGCTCGCCACTTCCGCCGAAAATGAAGAACTGAATGTTGTACCCGTAGAACACCTATCAGCACCCAGCATTGCTGAGCCAGATGAGGAAGATGTATGTATGATTGAAATAGAACCAACCTGGATGAGTCCAATGGTTGATTATCTCGAAAATGGAATTCTTCCAAGAGATCGAAATCAAGCTCGTAGGTTGATGTATCAACTTCCTCGTTACACCATTCTGGATGGAAAGTTATACAGAAGAGGGTACTCCATGCCGCTGCTTAGATGTGTAACTCCTCCCGAAGCTAAGAAGATCATTGAAGAAATTCATGAAGGGTTCTGCGGAGACCATACCGGGGGGCATAGCCTGTCCAAGAAGATTATACGCCAAGGATATTTCTGGCCAACCATTAGAACAGACTCTTTCGAGTACGTGAAAAAGTGCAACAAATTCCAGAGATTCGCCACGATACCCCGAGCTCCACCTTCCGAACTGACCATGTTGACATCCCCATGGCCTTTCGCGGTATGGGGCATCGACCTCATAGGCTCACTTCCAACTGGCAAAGGCGGAGTAAAATATGCCGTGGTCGCCGTTGATTACTTCACAAAATGGACAGAGGCTAAGCCATTGGCGACCATAACTTCGAAAAAGATCCTTGATTTCGTGGTAAAGAACATCGTATGCCGATATGGAGTACCAAGAAAGATTGTATCTGATAACGGAACCCAGTTCGATTGCGACTTGTTCACCAACTTTTGTGACAAGAACGGTATAATAAAGAGTTTTTCATCAGTGGCTCACCCTCAAGCGAATGGTCAGGTCGAGGCCGTTAACAAAACCCTCAAGAGTTCTCTAAAGAAAAATTTGGAGGAGGCAAAGGGACGATGGCCCGAGGAATTACCTCAAGTCCTTTGGGGATATAGATCTACAGCTCGGACATCAACAGGACATACCCTGTTCTCTCTAGCATACGGATGCGAGGCAATGTTACCCATCGAGGTCGAAATCCCAACGATTCGAACTCAAATTTACGATCAGGACTCAAATCACACTCGGCTCGAAGAAACCCTAGACTTGATCGAAGAAAAAAGGGAAGAGGCTCAGCTGAGAAATGCTGCTTACCAGCAACGAACCACAAGATATTTCAATAAAAGGGTTCGAGATCGAAAGTTCGGAGTGGGAGATCTGATATTGAGACGCGTATTCTTAGCAACCCGAGATCCAGCAGCTGGAGTGCTCGGGCCAAACTGGGAAGGACCATACCAGATAGAATCAGTCATCCGACCTGGCGTATACAAACTTGCGAGATTAGATGGGAGCCTGATACCACGAGCATGGAATGGCGAACACCTTAGACCATATTATCAATAGTGTAGGAAGTGTTGCCTGTAACCATGAATTTCTATCTGTACTAGTTTGTTTGTTTGTTTATGAATTTCATCAAATAAAAGGTCTGCTTTGTTTCACATGTAATGTATTTTTATTTTTGCAATCTCTCTTAATTTAATAACCTATGGTCACACTCATAGGATATTAAGGGGGCATCATTGGTATACATACCACCAGCTTAAAAAATAAAAAATATATATAAAGTATTTGGATGTAACCAAGTACGCGATCTTAGATAGTTCGGACATAACCGAATTATAAAAAACATAAAGTATTTGGATGTAACCAAGTACGCGATCTTAGATAGTTCGGACATAACCGAATTATCAAAAACAAAGTATTTGGATATGACCAAATACGCGAGCTTAGATAGTTCGGATATAACCGACCATCAAGAACCTAAAATATTTGGAGTTAACCAGATGTGCAAACACAACAGGTTTGGAACAAACCAGCCAAATTATCGATCGATGATAAATGGGAACCTAAACCTATTGCGAAATATGTCGAGATCGAGGCTGGAATATCTTAAAGAAAAATAGTTTCGAACTCATAACCTCGGAGCCAAAATACTGAGGATGAGGAAAAGTGACTAAAAAGATAAC
This sequence comes from Humulus lupulus, assembly GCF_963169125.1. NCBI lineage: Eukaryota > Viridiplantae > Streptophyta > Magnoliopsida > Rosales > Cannabaceae > Humulus > Humulus lupulus. The sequence continues at coordinate 186,593,035 of NC_084794.1, read as the reverse complement.
CAAATCATTCATATTACATACCATATAAGTACTTTTCAGTTCATGGTTAAAGTAATATCCGACCTTGATAAATAACGAGGTCGGAAGCGGATAATTCGAATAAACTATGCATGAATGCATCGAATTTCGAGCCCAAATCCAAACTATGTTTGCATGAATAAATAAACATAACCGGTTCATCAGTATAAAAATATGCAAAATATTTCGAGCCAAGAAATGTAAAGCATATAAAAGAATAGGAAAGAAAATTGTATCAGCCCCTTGGGCATAAATTAAAATAATTACAGAGATAAGGGGACGCAGCCCCGATAACTGATCTCTCCGAGGCCAGATTCAAGGAAGAGGAGTCTCCTTGGCCTTCTCAGCATCAGTAACACTGGACCCACCAGGATGAATAGCATGACTATCCCCCTGAGCTTCCACCGAAACGGTGCCCGGAGCAGCACTTTCTCTCTCGAGCTGCTCAGCCTTTTCCTTCTCGAGCTGTTCGGCCTCTTCCATCTTGAGTCGAGCGTTCCATCGCTCGAGAAGCGGTGCCTCGTGGGGACCCAAGAAGCTAGTGTCCAGCTCTTCGTTAAAAGCCCACATCCGGTACATGGCTGAGTCGACCGCCTTTTCCTTCTTTTCTTTGTACTCGGCAGTAAGGCGAGCTTTGACATCCTCTATGAGGTCGAAGGTGGCGATCTTGTCCTCCTCGAGCTTCTTATTGGTCTCCCGAAGCTGGGTGTTATCTTTCTTTTGCTCCTCGAGTTCAGTTTTCAGCTTTCCGAGCTCCTTGGCCATATCCTCACGCTCCTTAACCACTGCCTCGAGCTTAGCATTCGCCGCCTTCAGATCATCGTTCGCTCTAAGGTGGAGATCCTTCGCCTCTTGGGCATGAGTCCTGCTCGAATGGACCTCGTTATTAAGCTCGTAGTTGAGCTGGGCAGTGAAGGCAAGAGCCTGAAAAAAGGAAGAAACCACCATTAGCCTCAGGACAATATGAATGTAAGCAAAAGGAATATAGAAGGATACTTACCGCGGCAGTGTGCTCGATACTCTTCTCGTACAGGACAGTGCGGTCTCGGGTGCCAGTTAGGCACTGCCACTGAGGAGCTTCGAAACTGCCGTAGCTCTGGCCGATCCGGGACATGACATCCGAAATCAGCGTTGATCCATGAGGTCCGACAGCGTTATCCACCACATATGAGTCCATATGGGTGGAGATGGTTAGCTTCTGAGCTCGAGAAGCAGAAGGTCTCTTGGCGAGCTGAGCAAAAGACGTTTGACCCACCACAGGAGGTTGGGATTCAACCACGACAGGGGTACCAGCCAGCGAGGCCGGTGCCACCGCAGAGACGACGGCCTGCGAGGATGGCATCGTCGTGGGGGCGCTGATCTGGCCAGTCGACGCAGTAGTAGAGCTCGAAGCCGGCAGGGGAGGAGGAGGCGTTTTCTTAGATCTCTTGGAGCCTTTCCCCGGCTGGTTGATTTTCAGTGACCCTGCCCTGGGGCATTTGCTCCTCTTGGCACCCGCATTGTCAATAAGGGTGTCAAGATCGGAGTCCATCTCGCCTGCACAAGTCACAACACTGAGTCAGTAAAAGAGAAATGTACATCAGGTAATTTCAGTATCAGACATATAGAGTGATGATGGAGGAAACCTAACTGGAACTCTCCCCCGAGCTCGAGCTTGGGGACCATGAAATTCCCCCGTCTTCAGAGGAGGCGGGGGGAGTGCCTTCCCTATAAGTAGGGGATAACCTCGAGAGGTCCCTATAGTCATTGGTCCCGTACTGCACCGCTATCCCATTCCACACCTCGTCCGTGGTGTACATGGTATCATATTTCCCGAGCCCACTATCGAACCTATGGACACAGTCGTCTACCCAACTCCATATGTAGAAGTGGTATCTATCCTGTGGGCACGAGACTAACCTATTGGGCCTGTGTTCTAGTAGTGTGGGGGACCACATCCTCGAGGTAGGGAGGACTTTACCTTCATCTGAGTCCGAGCTCGAGGCTTCATCATTGGCCTCATTCCTGGACCGCAGACTCCTCAGACGAACTGGGAGTGTTGGCCTCCTCTCTCTCCTCGGAGGAAGGGCGCCTGTAGGCAGTGGCACCTCTTCCCAGCGCTCGCATTTTTTGCTGGACCAGTCAGAGGTTGACTGGGCCTCTCCCAACAACCCGCAAGCTCGGAGCTTGTCCTCGTGTAATAGATACGAGAGGGACCTCCTGCCATAAGGAAGCTGGAGCAAGGCCTCTCTGTGCCTCGTCATTTATTCGTTGGGGGTGGGACGCTTAAAATTAGCTGAAAAGCGAAACACATTTCAGCTAAGTATGGTCTTAAGGGCTAAAATTCCGAGCTCAATAAAAAAAATAAAAGTAACAAGAGTACTTACGAATCCGCCTGAACGAACAATGTCGAGACAGGGACAGACCGTCTATCCAGAAAAAAGCCTTTTTGGAGTCAGGAGGGTGGTTTGGAAGATCTTCAAAAATCTTCGTCTCTTTGGGGTAGCTCGAAAGATAATAAAAACCATCTCCTCCCCGAGCTCGGGAGGGGTTACTTTTCAAACAAAAGAGATATAAGATCTCTTGAGGTGAAGGTCCTTCCCACCCCAGCTCGTGGAACAAGGACCTCAGGGCAGACAGCACCCTGTATGAATTGGTGTTGAGTTGGAATGGAGCCAACCCAACGAAATCAGTGAAGTCTATGAAAAAGGACTTCAAGGGCAGCAGAGCTCCTGCCCTTATATGTTCCTGGCTCCAGGCCGCGTATTTCACACTGACATCGCGGCCCCCAGGGGCGAAACAGCTCCGTTCATGACTAGCCAGAGCTTGACACTTCAGGGTGTCCAACGAGCTAAGGCCATGGAGGGCCAGAATGTCAGTTATTTGGTCGGTGGTAGTAACCGAGCTCTGGTAGAGCTCGGCTTCGAACATCTCTCTCCGAGGCTGCGAGGACGAAGGTTCCGCCATTAAAGAAAATTGGAGTTCCCCTGGATGATATGCAACCGTGACTTTTAACGCAGGATCGAGGGGAATTGGCCTAGGTCCTGGGTTGGGCTCCGGATAGATAGCCTCCCGAAGAACCCTTCTCTTCTTTTCAATGACCTCGTCTATCTGACGGCGATAGTGGGCTCGAATGTCCTCTTGCTCGTGCGCAAGCTCGTATTCTTTTATCCGACGCTGATTCCGGGCGAACAACGATTCTGGGCTCGGAGATTTAGGCTCGTAAGGGATGGCTCGCAATGACCCCCACCGTCTTTCCAGATTCTGTGACATCTAACGAGAAAGAAAAAATGGTGAGGGCCATGCATGGAAGAATCACGAGCTCGATGGTGTGAGCTCGGGGATTTAGGAACAAGAAATTAAATATTGAGACCCTTACTAAAGAGTCAGAGCGTGTGTTCCACAGGAAAGAAAAGGAGCGTGGAAGATTTTTTGAAAATCCCGAGATTCAAGGGAAAGAAAGGTGGCGGTTAACCAGAAAGGGTATTCTTGGGTTTCGTGCATTTGTCAAGGACAAGGGTTTTTACTCGAAAACTTAGTAGACAAGAAACATGGCCTAAAATTTTCAAAACCCAGAAAATTGAAACTTCGCTCAAACATTAAAACTGGATATAAACCAGTGATGCGAAATCCAGCAGGGGAAGTCTGGGAAACTTGAAAGCCTATCGAAATGAAACCCCCTATCTTATTATGCTAAGAACGTAAACTAGCATACACAATAAGAACAGTATGGATAAAAAACTGAAAACAAAAATGGCATACTTACACAGTGATGGTGATTGTAGAGAAATCATCGACTGAAGGAGAGGTTGCAAGAAAGAACTCACTGACTCGAACAGACCAGGATTCCTGTGTTTCTTTGGCCGAGAAAACATGCACAAAGTAGAAACTGTGGCAAGGGGTTTCTGGGGATGTTTTTCTTCTTCTCTTGCAGACGAGGAACAAAAGTGAAGGGGAAGATGAAGTGGGGTCTTGTATATATAGGTGGGAAAACGGAATTAATCAGGAGCGTTGAATAAAATCCTCACTAGATCGAACAGATAGGGATCAATGACAAGAAGGCGCCGAAAAGTTTTCAGACGGACGATCGTGGGCGTGTTTCCAAGGTACTCAAGTACCTAAAATGAGCAATACCCAGCTGACGCATGTCCATTTTCAAAGGTGTGACGGTACAGTTCCTAGAGAAAGTAGTTCAAAAGTTTCCTTCTCTTAGGATTCGAACAAATACTTTTGAGGGGGCAAGATGTTATACCCAGATTTCGAGCCATGGTTAATATGACCTCGAAAGTTGGATTCGCAACAAATGGTCTCGTAAGGATTGAAGTATGCTCCAGGATTGTATATCGAGCCTGCAAAGTACGATATATGACCTCGAATATATGAGCTCGAAACGATCTCGATCTCGAAGGGTAGTTCTGAGAACACACTCATCTTCGGGGACGACTTCGGATCGGGGGTCTCGAGCTAGATGTACGTACGATCTCAAAAGACACGTGATCTCGGGAGATGCCATTAGCTCGAACAATGACGTGAGACCTGAGATGCTAAAGCATTAGAGATGTGCGATAATCACCTTGAATATTTACAAGTGTTATAAATATGAGATGTAATTCTCATTTATTAATGTAAATCCCCAAGAATCGTGGGATATTATTTGGTCAGTTATGCGTTTCCTGGTCTTCAGGAACGTTTCCTTTTATATCTAATTATAGGCATTTAAAGCCATTTATTTTATTCACAAAAGAGTAACTACCCAAAATATGTGGGATAGTATTCTGCATCCTTCTCTATAAATAGAGAAGCCATGCACCATTGTAAAGGACCGAAATTCTGATCCTTGAGAGAAAACTCTGGAGAATTCATGCTAAAGAATTTTTCAGAGATAATCTTAAGATTAATAACAGAGACTCGTGGACTAGGCAGATTTAACTGCTGAACCACGTAAAAAACCGTGTATTTGATTTGTTTGTTTCGTTTGGCCATTGTCATTCATTGTTTTTGTGCTCTTCTTTTATCTGTTGACGAAAAACGGCGTCAACACAAACGTAGTCATATCATAAGATATCTCACATAAATACATAATTAATCCAATTATTTCATATATAAGCACATAACATTCCAATATTGCCCTCCTAGGCCCCCTAATCAAGACACTAAACCTTATTAGGAATTTTGGGACGTTACACTGTCTCTATTTGAAAAATCTCTCTATACTCTCTCTCAGAGAGACATTTTCTTTTTACACTTTTTCTCTTAGTAAATTTTATGTTTTTTATTTAATCATGTCTATGTAAGTTTCTATTTAGGTTAAGGGTGATTTCAAAGCCTTAAATATGATTTCTTATTCTTAATAATTTTCAATGTTATTTTATTCCCATATTTCAAATTGTTATATTCATCTATGCTTAAATTCTATGATTATTGTTTAGATCTTATTTAGCAAAGCTCCTAAATAGGGTTTTTATTTTAATTTATTATCATCTTGGAATTTGTATTCACCTAATAATTTAGAATTCTAGGTTTTAAGTGATAAATTGTAATTAAGATTAATGTCGAAGTTGGTTTTATCTATGATGATAAATCTGACCTAGGTTAAATAGATCGCATGTTTATGGATTTATTGCTTATACTAACCTATCTCCACTATGCTTAATGTTTTTATTAAATTAAATCTTTGGTGTTTGCCTTTAGTTTGTTTAATGAATATAATTAATTAAGAATGTTTGCTTTAATTAATTATATTGTGAGATTAGGGTGATGGCAATTTCTTATTATTTACGGTTAGGGAATAAGATTTGATGATATTATTAATTGCTTGAATGACCTCTTAGCTACTTAAATAATTATATATTTTGTCAATTTCTTTCATTATCTGCTTTGTTTTTATTTTAGTAATTCATAAAACCTTTTTTTTATTAACTTTGTTAAATTGAATAATAAACTGAAATTAGTAGTCCCGTGGGTTCAACTCGTACTACCATTGTACCAAAATAGTTGGTAAATTTTAAATAAATAATTCTCTATCAAATTTGATACGGCAAGCCACACGCGTCATTTCACATTCCACTCTTTGAGTGTGTTGATATTATCATCTAATAGAGATCAATATTTGGGAGAGGCAATATAATTTTTATTTAATAATTAACTAAACTATTAAGAGTAGTGTTATACCCAAAAAATAGGAGAATGCATCCTAGGAGGCTAAGGAGAATGCATTCTAGGAGAGCTAAGGGGAATGGTTCTAGGAGACCCCAAGGAGGATGTGGTCCTAGGAGACCCCAAGAGAGTGATCCTAGGAGAACCCAAGGATGAGGTCCGAGAAGAACTCAAGAAAGTGGTCTTAGGAGACCCCAAGGAGGATGTGGTCCTAGGAGACCCCAAGGGTGTGTTTGAGGTAAGCCACCCAAGGTTTCTAAGTGTTGGCTCGAACGTGTCCAAGGTAGGTAGCTAAGGAGGAGGAGTCCCATGAAAGTCAAGAGTGGAGACTTAGCTTTTGCCAAGGAGAGCCTACACAATGTCCGATCGGACATAGTTGGGAGATGCTAAAGGGGAGTGCCTCAGGCTTGTCCAAGGTGAGATGTCAAGGAGGATGCCTTGGACCACCTTGGTCCAAGGAGAAGGCAAGAGGAGGATGCCTCGGACTACCTTGGTCCGAGGAGAAGGCATGAGAAGGATGCCTCGGACCACCTTGGTCCGAGGAGAAGGCCATCATGTCCGATCGGACATGTCATGGAGGAGGTTGCCTCAAAGTTGCCCGAGGTGAGGTGCCAAGGGAGTTGGCTCGGATCACCTTGGTCCGAGGAGAGCCAAGCTTGTGTCACCTTGGTCCAAGGAAAGCTTGAAGGAGTAATCAACCTGCATGTGAGACTACGTCAAAATCCCCGGAACGACTCTAGCAAGAATTGGTCTAGGCACCCGGGAATCTCTCATTCCTCACTCAAATTGAGGAATTAGTTGTATTTTAAATATTTCTTGTAATATAAATATAAGATGAATAATAAAATATCCCTATCTAAAGGGGATATCAGTTGAGTATCCCAAGCTTATAAATAGAGGGCTTATGGGATTAGAGAATGGCTTCTTCTGCTTCTTCTTTCTAGAGAGAGAAAATTGGGTCTGTGTATTCTAGAGAGAGAAAGTGCTGATATTTGAGAGAACTCTTGTATTTTCACAATCTGTACTGAAGAAACTCAGTTGGCTCAGTCCATCTGATCTTGAGTATAGATCTATAAATCACAACTCTAAGTGGATTAGACTATTACCGACTATCGGGGCTGAACCACTATAAAAATCTCTTGTGTTCTTTATTTTCTTTATTGTACCGTATGTGTCGTTTTTATTTCTCTTGAAGGTTTGTCGTATTTGACGTTCTCACGTCGTTGGCTAAAAACACAGTCAACAAGTAGCTTGGTACTAAAATACAAACATAACATGAGTGCAACATATATGATTTAAGGTACTATGTTACAAAAAAAAAAAAAATTAAGTAACCTAGTACTTTTTAAGCAAAAAAAATATCAAAGACAACAACAAAAAGTAATCTAGTACTTTATAATTTATAAAATTAGTAAAGATAGCAACAAAAAATAACTTAGTACTTTTTGGAAGCATAACAAAAACAACAACAAAAAATAACATAATAATTTGTAATTTATAAAAGTAACAAAGGCGCACAACAACAAAAGATAACCCGATATATTTTGGTCACAATGCATAGAATTAACTTTTAACAATTACAAGCCTAACAAAGACCACAATAAAAAGTAACCTATTACTTTACAATATATATTAGAACCAACAACATTATAAAAAAAAAAATGTGAACATACCATTTTAGATGGATATGATCGATATATTGGATATATGTTAAGATTTTAATTAATAATATGTTGATCTATTATATATTATGATATTTTGTATTTAAAAAGTGGGGGATCAAAAGAATATGAAGGTGCATATTTGTGTTTGTGTATATTCTAATGTTACAGATGATATACTTGTAACTAAATAATTTTGAAAATGTGTTTCTTTCATCTTAGCTAACATATCTAGAAGCATATTTATATATAGCTTGGATTTTTTTTTTCTTTTTCACCACTTGGAAAGAAAAGAACATAAGAGAGAGTAATTTAAAAAAAAAATGGAAAGAAATACATCATCATTAGAAACTCTCCATGTGTATATTAATAATTGTGTCAAATTTATAGACAAGCCAAATGATATTTAAAAATATAGACACATTACAAAAAAATCATTTAAAAATAGAATGCGATGACAATAATACCAAAAAAAAAACAAAATCTCTAAACTACCAAACTAATAAATAAAATATGGTTTTATTAAAAAAAATGTAAAAAAATATGAATAATATTTTTCACATAATTAGCTTAAGTTAAGAAAAAGCCATAAATTAATAGTAAAAGTTGAGAACTACCCATTTATAGAAGTAGTTAACTAAAATTAGACACTAAATATATTTAGTTAAACTTTACTCATTATTATCATGAGACTTCCCAAATTATATTTATTTGAGCGCATGATTCTAAGTGTTGTTCTAGTGTGCATTATATTTGTCATATTATAATTAAATTGAAAATACATTCCAATTGTTTATTGAAATACCTAAATAAGAATTTTAGACTCATAACAACTCATACTAGACTCAAATAGTACTAGTTTTGAAATGCCTTCTAAATGTTTGTTAAAATATCTCATAAAAACTAAAGTTGCAATTGTAAAACTGAAACTTTTATGCTATCATATAAGACTGAGCATCGATCGGTTTGAGCGGTTTTTTCATATTATTAAATCCATAATTCATTTTTTGGTCCGGATTGGTGCGATCTAAAAACCGACCGACCAAACTAATTAAAAAAAAAACCGACCGTTTTGGACTGCAGTTTGGTCGGTAAGCGAAGTTCATTTTTTTTTTTTTAAATTTCCATAGTTTTTGAGAAAGAAAAATTTGGATTGTTGGAATTCATTTTTGTGCTTTTTTAAAACATAAATACTTAAAACATAGTTACATTCACAAATTTAAAAGTTTGAAAACATAATTATAGGTCCATAAGCATAACATAACCTACATATATTTATAATTTCGGTCGGTTTCGGTTCAAATTGGTCGATCCACACGAATTTTTCAAATTGACCGAATAGTGGCGGTTTACGCCGTTAACGGTTTTTTCAATTTTCAGTTTAATTGGTTTTTGTTTTTTCAGTGTTCGAAAGATCAGTGTACTCGACTTTTTCGGTTTTTTGGATTTTATGCTTAGCCCTACTGTCATATATATATATGTGTGACAACTATATTCATATGATTGTATTCAATCTATGGAAAATTATTCTTTAAAAGGTAAAGATCAAAGCTTAAAATCTAAACAATAACTCTTTAAAATTTAAATCACAAATCTTAAAATGTAAACTAGATTCCTTTAAAATATAAACACCAAGACATAAAATCTAAATTATGTTCTTTTAAAAATTTAACATCAATGATTAATATCTAAACCACAACTCTTCAAAATGTAAATCACAAATCTTAAAATTTAAACCACAAGACTTAATATTTAAACTACGACTCTTTAAACTTTAAACCACATGACTTAAAATTTAAACCACGACTCTTTAAAATTTAAACCACAAGACTTAAAATTTAAACCACGTATTTTTAAAATTTCAACCACAAGCTTAAAATTTATATCATAAGACTTAAAATTTAAACTACAACTCTTTAAAATTTACATCACCTCTCTATAAAATTTAAACTATAACACTTAAAAGTTAAACCACTAGACTTAAAATCTAAACTACGATCATATAAAATATAAACCATGATCATTTGAAATCTAAATCACGATTATTTAAAATTTAAATTATTAGTTTTTAAAATATAAACTACAAGACTTAAAATTTAAATAACTTCTCTTTAAAATTTAAACCACAAAAATTAAAAAGTTAAACTAGCATGCTTAACAAAATAAATTATATAAAGTTTTAACTATTAATTTAACAATATATTTATTGTGTTTATTTGTTATTATATATTATTCAAAATTATTAACTAACAATTAAAATAGTTTGATTTGATGGTTGCGCTGCTTCTTATTGTATGGTTGAATTAATAAATGGGTCAAATTTAAAAGGATATCTAAAATGAGCATCTCTAATTTCTTCTAAATTAACAAAACCTTAAAATATCCTTATTTACGAAAACAAAACAAAAAAATATCAATATCTGAGGTCATTAAGTCCATTCTCAAAAAATTCTTATACTCCGCTTCCCCAGCTCCCACTCCCCCTCCCCTAGCCCACCATCTCCTCCATCTTACTCACACACTCGGTCGAAGCACAGAAGCCACCGCCCAGCCGGCCACGCCGTCGCCCTCGCCCACCGCGGCAGGCCTCCGTCGTGCTGTCGCTCTATCGCAGTCTTGGCCTTCTGTTCCTACAGAAGCTTGAAGCCCAAAAACCTTGGTATGGAAATGGAGTCCTGTTATCTTCCATCTACTTTTTTAGTTTCATTTTCTCTACACTGGTTATAGTTTTCCTATTTGTTATCTTTTAGCAATCCAGTGTTGTGTGTTATCTACTCATCTTCTAGCTGGCCAATGGAACCTGTTTACATTTTTGCAAATTAGTTCCAGTTTCTGAACATCCCAAAAGCCTAGTCATAAACAGTGCGACTGTTTTCCGTTGATTATGTATGTTACTTCTGATTTGTTCTTGTTAGTAATTTTATATGATAATTTAATATTATATTATGGAACCTCACATCTTCAATTATGAAGATGACTCAATTGATGACCGACCAAAAACTTTTTTTGGTTGTTCTCTATTTTTATATATTCAAGTAAATAATCAAGTTTAATTCTATTATGGAAAATAATCAAGTGGGTCTGTCTTGCCATTTTTTTTCGGTTAATATGATGGGTTGTTCATTTTGGATGCCTATGGTTATACTTTTACACTTTTTTTTTTCCTGCTCAGAACTTCAACTTCTTTTTGAAGCCTTTAGCATTTTCTATCACCTTAACTCAAAGTGCTTGTTCTACTTGCTTTTATTGTATAAAAAAACATTGATTCTCCTGTATCTCATAGTTTCTGTTAATCTTTATGCTGCTGCTATATTTTAGGTTTTTGATTTACATGGTTATATTTCGTTTATACGTATAGTAGTTTCTAGACCAGTAGAGTATGAAATTCTTGTTCTATTTTCCCCTTCTTTCTTTTCTGGTAACATTGTTATCTTAGCGAAGTTAATTACTGGAAAAGGATTTGTGCTCTCACTAAGCCATCTTGACATAAAGTCCTCTTTTACGCCATCTTTCTCTAAAATCGTAGACTACTTTATACCCAATGCTTTTCATTATTTTATTTATTTATTTTTTTGCTGATGCTATCTATCACGTTTGTGGTCAAGGGAAAGATTGTTCCTAGTCCGATGCAATGGTGGAAAGCGCAAGGCCTCACTGTATAAATTCTGGTCACGTGGTTGAGAGACATTTATTTACCCTTTTCTCTTGATGGTCTGTTTTAGTTCAGTTTTTGAAATTGCTCATTTGCAATGACATCAATGGCATTATCTTTACCTTTTTCGACTCAAAGAGAGTGGCCTATAACTTTCCTAAATTCCGACTTCCTCCCTAGGAATCCAGCTTATTGCCATCTTGGTAGCATACAAAAGAGATATAAAGAGAGGAAAATGCCAACAAATTTCTCTCTTTTAATTTCTTGTTCATCCATTAAAACAGTCGGTAGTCCTGGTTTAGACAGGTATATCGTGAAGCAACACAAGATACGGTTTGTTCAAAAGCTGACAACATTACTCCTATCCAAGCCAAAGCACTATATACCTCTACATATTCTTTCCAAATGTCGACCATACCTTTCTGTTTCAACACCTAAGTCAATCCTCTCGATGATCTGCCGTTACCCTACCATATTTGGACTCTTTTCTATTGAATGGCCTCCACTTCCACTTAATGCAGCCAAGTCATATCCTCAACTTTGTGTTCGTCTAACCCCAGCTGCAGAGGCCCTTGCAGCCCGTGAGTTAAATTACAAATTTGCCATCTCCGATACCTTGGTACAAAAGCTTCAGAAACTTCTCATGCTCTCTTCTCATCAGCGATTACTTTTGTCTAAAATAGTTCACCTTGCTCCAGATCTTGGTCTTCCCCCTAATTTTCGATCACGCCTCTGTAATGACCATCCAGATAAGATCAAGATTGTTGACACCTCGTATGGCCGAGCACTTGAACTTGTCACATGGGAGACAGACCTTGCGAAGACTTTACCATCTACAGATGTTCAATCACTTGGGTTGATAGTAGATAGACCGTTAAAATTTAAGCATTTGAGATTGAGAAAAGGATTGAATTTAAAGAGACGCCATCATGATTTTTTGATCAAGTTTGGTGAAATTCCAGATGTGTGTCCTTATAAAACTCCCGCTGCAGAATTAGTGAAGGAGTCCATTGAGGCAGAGAAAAGAGCTTGTGCAGTAGTGCGTGAGGTGCTAGGGATGACAATTGAAAAGAGGACATTGATCGATCACTTGACTCATTTCAGAAAGGAGTTTGGGTTGTCCAACAAGTTGAGGGGGATGATCATCAGGCATCCTGAGTTATTCTATGTTAGTTTGAAAGGACATAGGGATTCAGTGCTCTTGGTGGAGGGGTTTGATGATAATGGTAGGCTTTTGGAGAGAGACCCATCTTTAGATATAAGGGAAGAGTTGATGAAGTTGGTTATAGAGGGGAAGAGAATGAGGAGAGACAGGAGAAGAGCTCGTTGGAGAGGCATTGAAATTTGTGATTCCAACGATGACAAACATGATGAAGATCATGGTGATGATGACGACGACGACGATTGTGGTGATGAGGATGGTGATGGTTTTGAGAATTTGTTCGAATCTGAAAATTCAATTATTGAGGATGGCCATGATGAGAGCAGTGAGCTTTTGTCTTACAGAGAGAATGCAGAGTTTTGGAGTACGTATTTGGGGAGTTACCCCAACGATGAAGATAAAAGATCTCTGGAACCTTGGTAGTGATTAATGTCCCTATTGTGAATATGCAACCAAGCATAAAGAGAGTTATTCTTCCAAATTCTAACGTATTCTTATACTGAACTGGACTATTTAGTAGATTCCGTCGTTTGATGCTACCAAAATGTTGCCATTTGGTCCAAAATTTTAGAACTCATAGCATTAGAAGAAAAGAATGCGTTAGGCATATGTGCAATAGGGTTAGTTTCAAGCATTTCTTTTTTTAAAAAATAATTTGACTAAGAGTAGTGCCCAACTGCTTTCATATATGACAGAAAACAATAACCAGAATTAATATTTCGATTGTTTGAAGTTTAAGAACATTAAAAAACATAAAAAGTTAACAATATAAAATGACATACTTTTAAGAATTCAAATTATTTAAGAAATCGATCAACTGTGTAATTTTTTAGCGTCCCTATTATTTGTCGTTAATCTGTTTTAAGGAAGTTTAGTAGAGCATAGCCAATCTACCAAGCTTCTAGAGCTTCTAATGTGAAGTGTGCCTTTTGATGTGTGTACAATTTTAATGTTTGGGCACCCACATAAGCCAATACAGTTATACGGAGGTTGGTCGCGTATGAGAATCATTTATACAAAATTTGTGATTTTTTCTAATTTTTTTAGTTAACAAAATAATTAATTAATAATTTAAAAAATTCATATAGTCCCACATGATTTATAGACTATTGTAATGTTATACTTTTAGGTTATATATAAAGTACTATTTATTCATTTTAATTTGTAATATGTCAAACTATTAGTATTTTTCTCATACAAGTAATTGATTTAACTGAATTTTGCCAAATAATTTTTTTAGTTAATTAAATTTATAATAATATTTAACATATTATTTATATTTAATTTTGTAGTTTTATATCATTTAAATTTGTAAATTATAATTGAAAAAAAAATCTATATGATATACTTTTATTATATAATTATGTAAATTAGAACTTGTATTATATAATTATGTTTATGTTTAAGCATGAACAAGTTAGTTGCATGACTATGATTAAGTAGCTTATGTTTAATGTGGTTTATGTGTGACATGTATAGGTGGTATTTTGTGTGACATGCTTACTGTACGCCCTGATATTCCCACGGGCTGATTAACGAGCTGAGATACGGCCTAATCATGACTACCACATGGACATCCCCAAGACCGGAGCTGCCGTCATAAGGTCCTACCTCCTTAGCTCGAGGTATCCTGAGGATTTGCCAAGATTGCTTAAGGACTGGGCCTGGGCTCTGAGGACCACAGGTCGAGGGAAGCATCTAGCTCGTTGTACGAGCTGGAATTGGAGGCTGTGACCTTTTATAAAGTCAATCACGCAAGATAAACGTGCATATATTAGACATCACGTGTCTGATATACCCCTGACTTCTCGGACACGCAGCAGGAACGTGTGTATTCAGACATCCACGACTAGTTTGGGCCGTGCGGCCCATTATCCCCTTACCTATTGATTTGACCACATTTATGTGTCAGGTTTACGAATTAATCATGAATGTCACAGAGTTGACATGATAGGTAAGAAGGTCACGGGATAACCTTCTTACCAACTCCCAGGTGCCCTCTCCTATAAATATGGAGACCTTGGGAGTTAATAGGAGTTGGATTCTATATTGTAAGAAATACTCTGTAATCAAATATCCAGTATATAGCAATAATACTGACTAGTGGAGTAGAAGGATTTTAACATTTGAACCACTTAAAAAACGTATTTTGAGTCACCATTTCATGTTCTAAGGTCATTTATCTATTTCGGTTCAACCTAAGCACTAATCCCTTTCTCTTCCTTTCTTAATTACCTGTTGGCGAAGAACCGCGTCAACAATTTGGTGCTTTCATTGAGAGCAAGTTCGATTAGTGTTGTCGCAAACATCCAACTATGGTGACTACTCGATCCAGGCACGGTAACAAGACGGAACAGCATGATGGGCAGGAGGCTCATCATACTGCCATCCCTGGTGAACAAATTCCTGAAGTCCAACAGCGGCCCGGCAAGCTGCCGGCGGGCCAAGACTACACTGGAAGTTCGGCGCCCCGACCACGTAATCCGAACCCATGTTATTACACTGCGGTGGAGATGGAGAATGTTCAGCTGAGGAGCTAGCTAGCAATAGCTAATCAGCAGATCAAGGATATGCTAGCCCGACTACCCCCTCTCACAACCGACACTAACGTCGGAGAGAGGCAAGGCGAGGCTCCTAAGTCTCGCCGGGGTAATCGGTCCAGGCATAGCCGCTCAGACAGACTTCCGACAGCCAACTCCACTCCCTCGTTGCACCGTCGAGAGGCAAACTTCGGAGAAATGCCTAGAGCCGAACAACAGCAGTACAGCCGTTCAGTCAGAACTTCAACTCCTAGCTCCCAACCAACCTCGAGCGCGCCCAGGAGAGCTCGATGAAATTCCAGAAGGAGGTCCGGGGAGGGCTCGCAGCGTCAGCCCGTCCCCAACAGCCATCCTGCGCCTCGTCCAGACCGCCAGGCGCGGGACCTACAGGTTGGCAGGGCCGAAAGGCCCCCACCTAATTTGATCCGTCCTGACAGAACTAGGATCGCCTCTCCGGTCAGGCATCCTCCGTTGCCAATTAGATATCCATTCCTCCTCGGCCCGTCCGAGATATTCCGGCCTATGGAAATAGTAGGAGAGACCCGCCTTCCGCTGGGCCCTCCCGACGAAGCAGGGCGCCGAGGGAAGGCCCAGATCCTCACCACCAAAGGCGGACTCCGAGCCTATCTAACAGGAGCTATTGGACCGGCAGTCGTCGGAGCGACCTCTCTGGCGGAGACCTGCGTCAGCGCCTGAGCTCGGCACAAAGTCCACAAGCCACCTAGGGGGGCGACTTGCGAGATCGCCTTAACTCTCATAGATGGGAGCCAGCAAGAGGAGATAGCCATGCTCGCTCAGGGGGGGCTCTGTCCGAAGTACGTAACGGCGGGAATGCCCCAAATAACCTATCTCAAGATAGGAGGGGCAATAACCCACCAAATATCAATGGATCCGGAGCTGTTGAACAGCCTCGGAATAACCAAGGACTTCAGGACCAAACCCTCGAGCGCCTGGCCCAGATGGAGGAGCTGATGAGGAAGCTCCTGTCAGAGAAAGAAAAAGATGAATATGATTCAGGGGACGAGATGGAGCTCTTCGCCCTCAGCATAGCAGCAACGGCTTACCCACCTGGTTTCCGTGCACCTGTCTTAGTTCAATGGGGACGGAGATCCGTCGGATCATGTGGGGATGTTCAACACCCTAATGATGGCCCACAACATTGGCCCTGAGCTGAGGTGTTTAATATTTCCTTCCACACTGATTGGACCAGCCAGGCAGTGGTTCAAGCAAGGCAAAAGACAGTCAATCAACTCCTGGAAAACTTTCTCGGCTGATTTCAAAAGGGCATTCCGAGCCTCCCAGGCTGCCCGCGTTCAGGCCGACTCTCTGGCTAACGTGAGGCAGCAGCCCGGCGAAACTCTGAAGGCCTACCTGAGCAGATTTGCGAACGTCGCTGCTTGGGCTAGAGACGCGGATGATAGCTCCAAGCTCATGGCCATGAGAACTGGAATCCTCGTCGGAGGGGAGCTCTGGAAAGATATACAAAGAAAGGGAGTCAACTCGGTTAACGAATTCCTCAACAGGGCCCAGGAATGGATCAACTTGGAGGAAGCCGAAGCCTCAGCTGCAGGAACCAGCCAGGTCCCTGATCAGCCCGTTGGAGTGGGGACGGAGGTCGTGGCAGCGACCCAAAACGTCACACAGAACAACCAGCTCGGTGGAGGCAAAAGAAAGGGGAATGGCGAAAACAGCCAGCACGGCCCAAAGAAGAATAAGTCCGTAGACAAGTTCAAGCCCGTCTACACGACTTATACAGAGCTTACCCAGTCTAGGGAGAATATCTTCCTAGCTAACTCTACTCGCCTCCCCTGGAAGAGGCCGGAGCCTTTGAAGCACCAAAAGGGGAAGAGAGACACCTCCAAGTTTTGCCGTTTTCACAACGATGTTGGCCACAATACTGATGATTGTAGGCATTTGAAAGATGAGATCGAGACTTTCATCCGAGCCAGCCCCTTGGCTCAGTTTGCGCGGAACAGGGTTCCAGCAAGTCGACCTGCTCCGGAAGTCCCGGCAAGTCAGCCCGGGTCTCGGATAGATCAGGACGTCCCTCCTCCCGTGATAGGAGGGGAGATATCCACCATCTCTGGAGGTCCGCATATGGCTGGCACGAGCAGGGGTGCCCAGAAGAGGTACGTGAACGAACTTAAGGCGCACAATGGAGTAGAGTTCGTCCCGGAGCAGCGCCTGCCAAAGCAACAACGATTGGAAAAGCAACCGATCATTTTTACAGAAGATGATGCGGGCCATGTCCAGTTCCCGCACAATGACCCTCTGGTTGTAGCAGTTCAGCTCGCTAATCGGAGGGTTAGGAGGGTGCTGATCGACAATGAGAGCTCGGTGAACCTCCTATTCCGGTCCACATTAGAGAAGATGGGTTTGACTGTCGCCGAGCTGAAGGCGACCTCCATGATGCTATATGGTTTTTCGGGAGAAGGATCAGCGACTATAGGGACTATCGAGCTGGTGATCACCCTGGGGGAAGGATCTCGGATAGTCTCCAAACTCCTCGAGTTCGTGGTCATCGACTGCTCCGCTGCGTACAACACAATTTTGGGACGATCTACGCTCATAGCTTTTGAGGCCGTCACTTCCATCCGCCACCTCGCGATGAAATTCCCTACTTCCAAGGGAATATGCACTATCCGTGGCGATCAGCTCGCTGCCAAGGAATGCTACAACATTTCCATGAAGGGAAAATCGAAACCCGGGCAGCTGGCAATGGCCATCCAAAGTGGTGAAGAGGAATCTCGGGACCCCTTGTCTGGTCTTGAGATTGAAAACCCTCAAAGCGCCGAAGGGGAAAATATCGTCTTGAGTGAGGATATTGACCCCCGAATAGGCGAGGACAGATCCGAGCTCCAAGTTATTGAGGAGCTTGAGGAAGTAAACATTGATCCGCAGAACCCATCACGGATGGTCAGGCTCGGAAAAAACCTCTGCAGCGAGAGGAAGGCGGAGCTGATCAGATTTCTGCGGGATAACCTAGATGTGTTTGTGTGGTCACACGAGGACATGGTGGGAATCAGCCCGAGTGTCATCATGCACACACTTCATCTGGATAAAAACGTTCCTGCAAAGTCCCAGAAGCAGAGACGCCTAGGAACAACCCGGGCTGAAGCCTTAGAGGAAGAAGTAGCCCGGCTAAAAAAATGTGGCTTTATCCGTGAAGCCAAGTTTCCGATTTGGGTTGCCAACCCCGTGCTGGTCCCGAAGCCCAACGGGAAATGGCGTACCTGCATCGACTTCTCCGACCTGAATAAAGCCTGCCCCAAGGATTGTTTTCCATTGCCAAGGATTGACCAGTTGGTGGATGCCACGGCGGGGCACGAGCTTATGTCATTTATGGACGCGTACTCTGCCCTCAAATACAGGAGGTTGATGCTTCCTGAACCGTTCATAAAGAGGTTCCCATTTGTTTCCTACCTCAGGCAGCTGCCCAATAACTGGCACCGACATAGAAGGTGCCTCTGAAACACTGGCCACTACAGGCACTTGTTGCTGTCTTAGGAGACGAAGCTCCTCCCCCTGTTTCAGCACTGTTGCCTGCAATTCATCAAACAACTGCTGCCAGTTCGCAGGAGCTGGCTTTGGAACCTGGGATTGGTCATTCACTTGACCTTGGCTGTTATTATTCTGGCCTGGATCACTCTGGCCAGCTGACATGTCTGTCTGCCCTGGATTCATTCTGTCACTGATACCTTACTGAAACAACAATCAATACGGCTAGTCAGGTAGTAATAACTAAACCTCTTGCCGCCTTACGGTCCAAGAACAAACAGACAATTATCACATTCCACAGTCATACACATATACGAGCAGATACATGTTTATAGCATTCAGCACACAGCATGTATCACATAATAACTCATAAACAACCACACTAATAAGCAGGTTCTAGCAATCTCAGTACTAATTAGCACACATTTGCTGAATATATAATATCTCAAGGCACAAGTTTAACATGGTGTCTCATGCGCACAGGTAAAGCATATATACCACATTTAAGCAGTTATACATATAACCACATAAATAGTTACCCAACCCATGAGTCGAGCTTGACTTTAGTGATGTGTGTACATGCCCAGCCAGTCTACAGGAACCTTAACCTTGGCATTGCTCTGACACCAAGTTGTAACGCCCTGGTAACCCTAGAACAGTTACGGTGAACAGTGAACCAGAGATTTGACCCGCTACCCGAGTCCTTTGGTTAAAAACGTGATCTAAGTGTTATTATCAGGTTAAGGTGAAAAACCAGTAAAAAGGAAATGATGCATTTCATTAAGTAAATAAACTGCTCATGAGCCATTCAAAACGTTTACAAGTTGTTTACAGTACAAAATGGTCGCTATTGTTTCAAATTTACAATCCCCGCCGACCTAAGCGGCAAAAATAGGGTAAACCCCTAGTCCCTCTGAAAACTCCTTGGCCGTGGTGGTCAAGCGGCCAAATATGTACACAACACCACCTAAGCTCTCCACTCAAGGTTGGGTGAACTTCTCTTTCCCTTTACCTGCACCACATAGCACCCATGAGCCAAGGCCCAGCAAGAAAACACAATAAAGCATGATATAATATCAACAATGATCATAATAATCATCCAGGACTAACAGTCCAAAACAGATAGGTGACAGTAGCAAAAGTCACAAAAGTGGGTACAGCTCCCTTTATCCATGTGACGATAGGGTCACCAGGGCTTAACTGATAAGTTATCCTTTCATAAGTTTGATCAGGATAGGTGTATGGTGAATAGTCACCAACATAACTTTCCTCATGACCATAGGGTCATAACCTTGGAACGTCGTTCCCTAGCCATGTGACAACAGTCACCGGGGCCTTATGCCCTGGCTCTGAGTACTAGTTTTAGACTAGTCAAGCGCTTATAAGTTCATCGACCTTAGGGTTGGTCCAGCATTAATGCCATAGAGCCATTCAATGCTGATATCGATTAGATCTAATCTTTATTCGGCCCTGCGTTTAGAATGCTTATGTCGTTTCTGACCTTTAGGTCAATGTCCCTGACTAGTCAGTGCCATACACAAGTAATCAACATTCACTAGCATTTAATATGCAATCCATGTCCACATATATCAACCAACATGCTTCAATAACAAACCATGCATGTCATATACATATACAGGGTGCAATTGTATTCATACACTGTTTTCTTACCTCTGGTTCAAGTGAGAATTAATATAAGAATGACCCTTGAGAACGATCAATCTTTTAATTCCTTGATGGTCACCTACTCATAACCAAAATATAGGATTCATCAATGAAAATGATAACAAAGGTTCCCAAACCAAAACCTAGCCTCCGAGACATCGTTTCCCACTAAACCGGGTAGTAGGATCGATCCCGAGGCCTAAGGTTTGAATCCCCAAGCTAAACACACAATTCTGCCAAAATTGCCCTGATGGGCCGCGGCTCACCCATCTGACAGGGCCATTTCCCTCACAAAAACAACCGTAGGCCGCGGCTCACCATAGCCATGCCACGGCCCTTTACCAGCACCAGGTTGCTTTCCCCTGCGTTTTCCCCCGGAACCAACCCTTCAAACCAGTTCCAAACCTCTTCCAAACACTCAATCCAACCCCTAAACATCACCTATATCAAATACTCATCAAAACCCAAGTTAAACATCAATCAAACTTCCATCAATTCAACTATCCATCAAGAGAGTTACAAACTAAAAACTCAAAGCTAAAACAGAGTAAAACCAGAAACCAATGGCTAAAACTCACCTCAAACCCGAGATTAAACCTCCTTCTATGGCTGAACCAAGTCTGCAAACCCAGTTCCTTGATTTTCTAGCTTAATTCCCCAATTCACGCTCAAAAACTCCAAAGAGGAAATGGAAGAGAGTGATGCACGGGAAGGAGAAGGAAAAACCCTGTTTTTGTTCTATTTTTCTACAGCCAACTAAAGGTCATATACATCCAACCAAATGACCTAAATGCCCCTAAGTCATTAAAAGTTTCTAAAACCTTCCCAAGGGAAAAATTGGTACTTTCGAACCTATACCGTTAATTATAATTAACGCTCTCCAATTCCCGCTAACCTCAACAATCTCAAACACCAATAATTCATATCCCATTACCCTATAATTCCCGGTAACGCTCTAATCATCAAAAATACCCCGAGACTCACCCCGAGCCCCGAGCTTAAGCCTGTTATGACCAAACCGATAAATTATACTTAAAGATTGTCTCATGCCGAATAACTCGAACCAATCCACATTATAATGTGGCCTCACAATATATCATTGACATGCAAACAAATATACAATTATGCCCTCAACGGGCCAAATTACCAAAACACCCCTGTAAACAAATGTGGACCCACATGCATGCATTTAACATCATATTATAATATAATTCTCATAAACATGCATAATTTCATTTAATGGCATAATTAAACAGTTATGGCCCTCCCGGCCTACTAATCCGGCCATTAAACCATATTAGGGAATCTGGGGCATTACAAAATCCCTAGAACCTCTTGAACTCTTCAAATTCCAATTCTTTGATCTTGTTGTAGTGTCCCATGAGTAAGAAAAACATGTTTGTATCCCATGCCCTTGAGATTTTTTGTCCCCTAAAAAATAATTTATTAGGAAAGCATGTATATGGCTGATCAGTCATCTTATTTGAGAGTCACCAAAATAACCTGAAAACTTAACCCAACAAGGGTACCATAAACACGCCCCCCAAGCCGTTCGAGTATGCCACCATCTGCTTGGATGCAAAGGCACAATCACTCGGACGCCAGGGCACCATCACTCGGACACCATGCATCCACTCGGGCACCACGCCATCTGCTCGGACCATGCCATCCACTCAGACCAGCACCCAGCCGATCGGACACTCTTCCATCCGTTCGGACACCACAAGAACAGCTCGGACGCACGCCATCCACTCGGACACCACGCAAACTGCTCGGGAACCATGCCATCCACTCGGACTAGCGCCCAGCTGATCAGACGCTCTTCCATCCGCTCGGACCTGAATGCTCCCAAGCCTTTGGGCTTGTAAAAATGGTTCATGCATTTTAGGCACCTAATTTTTTTTTCTTATTATTGTTACCCTCATACATGTTTATCTAGGGAGTAAAAAATATTTTTACTACTCAGAAAATATTTTACTGGGTAGTAAATAAATATTTTTCATTTGCATTGATGGATTTATGTTTGTTTGGTTCACTCACCTCCCCATACTTTTTTGTAGATGAATCTCTTCGAGAACAGGGGATGTGACAACCATACAAACTCTGATTCTTCAGTTCCCAAGTCAAGCGACACTCCTCAAAGCAGCGATTCTTCGTCCAAATCTCCTAGCAGTCGTACTCCCGAAGATCGCCTTCGTCGCCTTAAAAAAAACCTTCCCCGGTCGTCTTTATACTTCCTTCACGAAGAATAGTTTCTTAATCAACAGCTTCAACATCCGCCAATGAGGATGAAAAAATCTAATCAACTTCCTCAAGACCAAGATCCTCAAGTGGCTCGAAGAGGGACACAAAAGGTAATGGAACGTAGTAAAGCTCAAACTACAGCTTCTTCAAGGCCTCCTCGCCAGGTCCAAAAAGCTAGTAAACCCCGGAAAAAGACTACCTAGAACTTTACAACTAAGATTCGGAAATCAGCTGCTCTAAAACCAAGAAAAGATGAAGATGGAACGCCTTCTTGGTTTATAGTCAAACCTTGTAAACTCAACTCCAAAATGTTCAATAAACACATTCAGGCTTCGGGCCTTGAAGGAGTAAATATGATATTCCCGCGACCTCACCAGAGAGCTAACAATCCTGGGGGACCCTACTGCGCCTGGTCCAGATACCACATATTTGTAGGAGCTACTATCCCACTGCATCCCTTTTTTCATTCGGTAGTAGATTACTTCAATGTCTCTCCCTTCCAGATAGCTCCTAATGGAATTCAAGCACTATCTGCTCTATACATTCTTTATTATTTTTAAGGTTGGGATCCACCTACTCCTCATGAAGTGCATTACCTTTTTGACTTTAGGACCAACCTAAGCCACAAGAATACATGTTTTTTCCACCTCTTCCGTAGGCAAAAAGGGATTAAGTATCTCCATGGTATCGCTCATAAATCGAATCCCGGAAAATACTACACAAAATATTTCCTCACTTCAGATATTAAGGCCAACAACTTGGCTTTCACACATGCATGCCCTTTTCATCAACCTCTACCAAGTAGGGAAATGTATTCCCAAGCAGAAGAACTTGCTAACATGTCTATTGAAGAGAAAAATGTCAAGGAGTTGGTCAACGTGGAAAATCTTCAACTGGTGGGGTTATTATCAAGCAATCAGAACATCATAAAGGTCGGTACACTAAAGAAGCAAACACAACCGATCAATCAAATGTTGATACTGAAGTAGTGACAGATCAGTTCTCTCCTGAACTATCTCCCTACTCACGCCGACCAGGTGACCTTATTATTAAGGAACCTTTTCCAGAAGACCATCGCAGACGCGCCGTTCCTACCAGGCCGGGGAAAGGAAAGAACCTTGAGCTCCCTAGAGAAGTCAACTCATCATCTAAAGAAGAAATCAACTTTCTCGATGAAATTCTAAACTCAGGTTATTCTGCTAACAGCAACCATAGATTGGTGGTTTGTTAAAAATAACTGTCTTAGAGAATGATTGTGTGAAATCTATAAAGTTATGTGGTAATAGTAAACTTTCATTTACTTATATATTATCTCCCATGTTTACTAACGAGTCTTGTGCTTCACTCTTTTTTGCAGATCCAGATATGTTTAAACAATTCAACACTTTCTCTGCCCAAAAGAGGAAATCTAGGGAAGTTAGTAGCTCAAACCCTCCGAGCAAAGTCGCAAAGAATGTACCGACTAGCCAGGGGAGATTATCTGACCAGCCTATCACCATTCCGCAATTGACTCCTTCATCAATTCCTCCTTCTGCTAGCTTAACAACTACCCGATCGGCTAGCTTAAGTGAGCCACTTCGCATTGCTGGTGATATTGGAAAGGAATTGCTTGACCACACTCTACACCATGCTACAACAACTTAAACCTTTGAGTCTTTACCTCGGCTTAGTGTTGAAGTTGTCCTGAAAAGAGGTCTTGCTCAAATGATGAGTGTAAGTATTTTATCATCAAGACATCCCATTTTGTTATTAATTGTTTTTACTCTAAGTAACTTTCTGTTATCCATTTCAGGCACTTATCACTATCAGTCATGCTCAACACTGAGCAGTAGACTATAAGGAATTGGTCAAATTCTTGAATGATCAGTTGGTGGAATCCTAAGCGAAGATAAAGCACCTGACAAAATCTGAGAAAGACCTTCAAGAAAAAACTGAGCAGGCAAAAAAAATAGTTGCTGACCGAGAAAGAACATTGAAGGGTTGACGGATGAGAACAACAAACTCATCCAAACCAACAAGAAATTAATCGATCAGCAGGAGAAACATGTTCAAGAGATCGAGGAGTTGAAGCAGGATAAGGAAGCTGATCTCACTCGCTATGAAGAAATCTACTTCAACTGCTTCTACCAGATTTGGAAGCTGAACAAACCTCTCAACCTTGACTTTCTTTCTGAAGAAGCAAAAGTCGAGGAGCTCGCCAAATGTGAAGCCAAGGCTTCCGAGAAGGCAGCTCTTCCAGCTGGCATTGTGCCTGCCTCTCCTGCTCTATCTTTTCGACTTGAGGAAGCTCCTGATGACGACAGTGTTGACTAACCAGGAAACAATCTTCCCGACCAGTGAGCATCTTGGACCGACCAGAGAACACATTTGGCCGATCAGAGGCCATGCTCAACTAGAACAGTGAAAACTTTGTTCCCAACTAGTAGTTTACTTCTTTTTCTCGCACTTTTTGTGAAGAAAATTGCTGCTTAGTATCTTTGATATTTTTCTCGTACAGCCGAGCTGTTGGTATTTATACTTTACTTTTCTTTGCTAACTTGAAATATTCTAAGTCTTTTTAGACTTAAAACATTATAAGTTTTTTGTGAATAGTAAAGTCACTCTGATGTGTGCCTTATATTTTCGCATGAGTACTTAGTTTTCTAACTTAGAAATTCTAGACATTTCATAAGTCCCTACTAAGAATACTTTCTCACACTCTTATTGCTCTAACATTTTATGAGCATAATGTTTATTGTCACACGAATATCTGCTTCTAACTTGAAATTTTAAAAAATTCCAAGTTACTTAAGCTTTGTCAAACAAGTTAGCTTAATGGCATTTTTTTACTTCGAAAATTTACAAGTCAGCCTAAAAACAGATATCTTAACTCGTGCTCTTATTGCCTGTGTTAAATTATATACCAGTTTACCTCAGGTGCCCCCAGGTGATCAAGGTTTGAAAGATCCTTGGTCACTTGCTACTTGACCGAATTTGTTCGAGCAGTTAATTACTCGTGAAACACATAAAATATATGGAAAATATTCGAGCAGTTGAACACTGCTTGAATGTACCGATCAGTTGAACACTGTCCGATTTTACTGACCAGTTGAACACTGATCGGATAATTAACACACATGCACATTTGTAGCAGGAATCGACCACATTGCATGTAGTCTCTTTTATTACTCGTAAATTAAAAAGGACAAAACGTGTCTAATAATGAGTCTTAAACAACAAAAATTGTTCAAACATAAATAAATGACTGGTTAGCAAATAACTATCTCATAAACAAAACTCAAATAACAAGTTAAACAACTTGAAATTAAGCTACCACTCTAAAAGCGGTATTTTAGTGATAATATATCCTCATATACTTGCCATTCCAGTGGTTTTTGATCAGGCTCCATCCACCAAATCTGTGTTGGGGTTTTATGCCCTAATTAAAACCAAATTCTTTGTAATCTCATTTTATTATTAATAAAAGAATAGAAATCATTTTTGACTTGGTCAATCACTTTGCTCCCATGTTTTATTTTCATGATTATTTGTTTAATATAAACTTCTATTAAATCCCGAGCATATAGCTAATCTTATTTATAGTGACGTAATCACAGTGGAATATAAATATAATTATATGTTCAAAATAAGTTAGTCCTAAGATTAGTCAGTGCACAGGATTTACACTGACTTGCCAATCTACGATATAATCTACTTACACATTACAGTGTTATGTTCTTTCCAGAACATTAGCAAAGTAGATAAGATCAGATGTATTTGTTACATCGGACAGGACCGATATTGACAGTTGATAAGATAAGTAAACATACTGTTATTATCTATTCTAGTCATATCTTATAGTTGACCATAGGTCAATTCAATCTCAATTCTGAGTGGTTAGTATTCTAACTGATTGTATTATTTGAGTTCTTTGACTTGTTCATTACCAGCTTACCCTACGGACTAGCCCATACTTACATCTTGGGAACTCGGTAGTATAATTGAGTGGGAGTGTTAATCATAGATATGAACATCTATAGCTTCTGATGAAGAAGTGAAATGATGGTTTCCTTTTAGTTTGGTTCAAGGTGATAAATGATAGAGATCTCATTTCAGTAATTAAATTAGTTTACTGAAATATCATTTACAAGGAACTAAGTGTTTTAAGGATAAAATACAATGAGGGGTAAAACGGTATTTTAGTCCTATCTCATTGTAGACCGTCCATAGAGGATTGAGTGACAATTATGATTGTAACAATGGATAATTAATAGAGTATCTATATTTGTTATAGAGCGTTCTATGAATTCAAGAGTGCAATTCCAAGTCTATAGTGGAGTCACGAGGAATTAATAAGTTAGTAAATTTATTTGTATGATTTATGATAACTTATTGGAGCTTGATTTCATAGGCCCATGGTCCCCATTGTACCTTGGATAAAATCATCTTGATAGTCTCAATTAATTGATTTAATCATTAATTAGAATTATCAAAGTTGACCAGGTCAATTTTGGATAGTTTCACAGAGTTGTGTAATTTTGAGAAGAAAAGAGAAATTATGGCAGATTTATTAATTAAGATAAATTGGTATCTAAATTAATAAATAAGTTTAAATCAAGGTTCAAATTATAAATAATTAATTTGATAAAGGATTTAAATGATTATTTAATTAATTAAATCAATAGAAAATAATACAGGCCTTGATTTTAAGTCCAATGGGCTTATAATCAAATGGGAAATTTCACGGGCCTATAGCCCATGATAATTTCGACCTAGGGCTTCAAAATAGCTATTATTTTATTGATTTTTTAATGAAATTAAATGGCCTAATTGAGTCTATAAAAGGAGTGCTTATAGAGAAGTCAAAACAAGAAGTTTGATAAGTCTCAAGTCAGATTTTCTGATAGTTTTAAATTCTCTCTAAACACAAGTCCTTTTCTAAGCCACTTTGTTATTTTCTCTTCTTCTCTCTATATCTATCTCATGTGTTGAGAATTGCCCACACTAGTCTAGGTGGTTCTAAGGATACATTGGAAGATTGTGAAGAAATAGAAGATCGGTTCAGTTTCTTGATAATACTCTGCGACAGAAATGATACAAGAGTTAGAGAAACTGAAGGAAGGACTCTTTAATTCCGCTGCGTATACTGTAAGTGTTCTATTCTTTGTTTCTCTTGAATTCAATTTTAGAAACATGTTTTAGGCTATCTTGTATTAATTTGTTTAATATTAGATATACATGAAAATAAATAAAGATCCTGTATAAGCTTTTTCCAACAATCTGATCCTGGCACTCCCGCTCACGCCAAAGTGTCTGGGCATACCTCTCTTTTCTTTGTTACTATCCTCAACCAAGTTTGGACCTCCACATATAGTTTCTAAGGTAAAGTCCACAGGCCCGGGTTGCAAGGGTGGAGATCTCTATCGTTTGAACCCAGGATTGTTGCTGCCTCCTTCCCATTGGGGTGTCTTTGCTTGATACTTTTTCAACTTGCCCGACCGGAGAAGGAATTATATCTCATCTTTGAGGTGATTGCATTCATTTGTGTCATGGCCATAATCTCCATGGAACCGACAAAATTTGTTCATGTCCCTCTTAGATATCTCTTTCCTCATGGGTGGAGGTTTCTTGTAGAGAACTTCCTCATGACTGGCGAGATAGATTAATGCCTGACTAGCTAAAAGAGTTGTGTAGTTTGTGAATCGGGGCTCATACTTGGTCGGCTTATCGTTTGGACCCGACTTAGCCTTCTTTTCATCATGGCGGTCAGACCTGTTATTCCCACATTTCTTTCCGCCATTTTGACAATTTCCTCCATTCTTAGGAGGATCAGTTGATCCGCCTGGATTGTTTATGCCTTTCTCCTCTTTCTCAATCGCATCATCAAATTTCATATACTTGTCCGCTCGGTCAAGAAATTGTTGGAGTGTTGAAATTGGATTGCAATGTATACTATCCCACAAGGGGCTCCAATAAGTTATCCTAGAGGATATTGCAACCATCTTCCCCTCGTCTCCGACATCGGTTGCTCGGTTGGCCTCTCTCATGAATCTCTGCATATAATTCTTTAGAGATTCATCCTTTCCTTGTTTGATGTCAGCCAATTGGTTGGAATAAACTATAGGGGTTCGAGCAGCACTGAATTACCTACAAAATTCCTTCCTAAAAGATTCCCAAGAGGTAATAGAGTTTGGCTTGAATTTCCAATACCATTCTTGGGTAGTATCGGATAATGTGGTTGGAAAGACTCTACACCGGTAGTCGTCACGTACACCGAGCGGCTCCATTTGGTCCTCAAATTTCCCAACATGCCTAATGGGATCTGCCTTTTCTGTATATATTGGCAGTACTGGTGCTTTATACTTTGCTGGCG
The DNA here is from genome assembly GCF_963169125.1 of Humulus lupulus. NCBI lineage: Eukaryota > Viridiplantae > Streptophyta > Magnoliopsida > Rosales > Cannabaceae > Humulus > Humulus lupulus. Next base: position 186,564,108 of record NC_084794.1, on the reverse strand, counting down.
GCTGGGCTGCTCTGATCCTAGCACAAAAGGGACTGCCACTTTTGTGGCCTACTACATCCATTATGGAAGGTCATTTTGACAAACCTTGCACCGCAGCCGTTAGCGCATCAAGTTGGGCTTGGATGGCTGGCGCAACTGACGGGGTTCCAAGGTCGTGACCGCTCGGTCGGGCATTTCCATCTGGTACACTGTTGTCGAGTATTTCTACTTGGCTGGCATGGTGGTTCAGATTTTGCCCTTCGACCGGGACGGTCCTTCTCTTGTCTATGACAAAGTCCCTTAGATCTTCATGGGAAGTGCATCCTCCTAGGCGATCAAACAATGTGCTTTGAGTTTTTTTAGAAGGCTTACCGCGCGGGACCTGGTCTCTCCCACTGCGCTGCTAGTCGGGATGTAGTGGTGGCCTTCCTGTACGTGTTGGGCAGTCTTTTCCTCCTTGTTGGTTGTTGCCCTCTTTTTCCTTTGACCGGTCGGTGTGATGACTATCAGCCTCATCACGACCATGTCCATCTTTGAACTGTGAAGTTCCTTTATCTCGAGGAGTCCTGGTCTGATCATTCTTGGGTGGAGTCTTCTTACTGCCCGACTGGTGACTCCCTGATCTAGAAGTTTCTGATCGGTGGCTCCTAGAGGGGGTTCTAGAGTTCTCCATCTGCTGGATTGGACCCCATCATCCTCCCGACCAGGGGGGTTACTCCTGCTTCTGTCTGGTCCTCGAGAATTGGCTCTGTCAGTGGTCCTCCGACCAGCATTATTATTTCTTGGTCCCTGGGTGGCTGCTTGTGCTGTGTCTTGAGCATTGGCTTGGGCCAATTGGGTAGCCACTTCTAGAGCAAGTGCTGCTTCACGATGTCTCCAGTCGACTTCCTCATGTCGTTTTCTGATCTCTCTGCTTCTAGCCTCCATATCGCACCTTTGCTGCTCTAACGCAGCTCTCTGCCTGGCCATCTCTTTAGCAAAAGACTCTTGTCAGGCGTTAAATTACATCATCTCCTCTTGGAAAGAACCTATTGCTTCCTGGAGTTGTTCCACTTCCGGAGTGGTCTCCTCGAGAAAGACCCTGGGCTCAGTCTCAGGGTTCTGAGGTCCAGAACATTCTGCTCTAGCAGGCTCTTTTTATGTACTTGGCTTTTTGGAGGCCATGCTGGTATTCTTGGGAGCCATATTGATAGGGTAGCAGTGTATTTCTTCTATTCAGACTCTCAATGAAAGCACCAAAAATGTTGACCACGATTTTGGCCAACGACGAATAGACGTCAAAACTACAGTAAACCTTCAAGAGAAAATACGACACCGATAATTTTATAGTGGTTCAGCCCCAATTTATTGGTAATAGCCTAATCCACTTGGAGTTGTGATATATAGATCTACACTTAAGATCAGATGAACATGTGTCAACTGAGTTTCTTAAGTGTGAATGAAAAAGTACAAGATTTCTCTCTCAAGAATACCAACTTTCTCTCAGAAAAATCACTCAAGAATACCCGAGTTCCCAAAAGCTTAGATAGAAAAAATCGAATAAGAATCCTCAATGATGCCATTTGCTCTTTATTTATGGGCTCATGGATCGTACAAATCAAAGTCCCTCCATAATCGAGATAATCCAGTTGTTCTAACCAATATTTAATCAATAATCAAATTACAACAATATAACTATTACTTCGGGATATCTGAGAGATTCGCGCGGTCGTTACGAGTGATTCGGGTTGAAGTCGTTACTGAAATTTTGCTGAAAAGTCATAGGCTGAGCTTCTGATCTATCTGGTTGGCCAACTCTGCTCTCTGGAGTGATATTGGTCGGCCAAAACACTCTTCTAGTTAGGAAAAACATTTGACTGGTCGGCCAAAATGCTTTACTGGTCGGCCAAAACTAATGACTGATCGGCCAAAATACTTCACTGGTCGGCCAGAACATTTTACTAGTCAATTAAAAATCTTTACCGGTCAGACAGAAATTCTACCGGGTCTGTCAAATCACTTCCAAACCAAATAAATTATTTTCATGTCCAGTAATATCACAACTCCGAAGATTAATCTCAAACCTTTGCCCTGCCATTCATTGCCATTGTCACTTTTGATTACCACGTCATCATATTCAAATTTTGGGGATAACAGCTAATTTTGTAAATCCCTTAGATTGGCCGACCCAAACTTAAAACGTTGTTGTATATGGTATAGGTTATGAAATGAAGTTGCTAACTTTTGTTAAAAAGTGTTGATTGCTTGTTGTGCTTGATATGTTTGGCATGCTTAATAAGGTTAATTAACTATCAGTGTCAATATTAACTTCTCGTCCTTATCCGTTTAGGAGCTTTGATTTGAAATCAAACAAATGGCAAGGACAAGAGCTCAAAGAGGAAGGGGTGTTGCTGGCTGAGGCCAGGCCATGCCTGCTGATAGAGCTCAGAACGCGCCTGCTGCTAGAGCTCCAAACCAAGCTGCTAGAGTTCGCAAGATAGCCGAGTAGATAAATAATTTACAAAGGCTAGTGGAGATGCAGGGAGCCCAAATTGAAAGAGGGAAAAAGAGACAGGAGGACGCTGATGCCCTCCAAGCTGAAAGATTTAACACCCTTTTGGGATGACTCCCCATGCCACCCAATAATGCTCAAAACAACGAAGTACCACCTAAAAACAATGAAGAACAGAACCTGGCCCGCAGGTTATCATAGAGCAACCTATACTGCCAGTAGAAGCACCAAGAGCTGCCCGAGCAAAACCTATATCAGAAAGGTTCGGCAACCAAAATCCACCTATATTCGAGGGGGGCAGTGACCCTTCAATGGCAGAGGAATGGATCAGTATTTTGGAAAGAATCTTCGACTTCATTGGAACTACCGAGAGAGATAAGGTAGTTTGTGTGACCTATATGCTGAGAAAAGATGTCCGCATCTGGTGGAACGCAGCCAAGAAAGGGCATAATATTGCCGAGATGGAATGGCTAGAGTTCATGACCTTGTTCAATGGAAAGTACATTAGTAAGGCATTGATCGAGCACAAAGTGAATGAATTCACTAATCTGAAGTAGGGAACGTCGAGTGTGCAGGACTACGTTCGAATAATAATTAAAATAATTTTTGGTGAATATTATTTTAATAAATGAAGTGGGAGTTTATCGCTTTAGACCATAGTGTGGGGACTTAGATGTGAAATAAATCTAAGATGGACATCTTGTTCAAAGAGTTTTAGTATATGATTTTATGTATTTGGAATCCACATAAAATTATAGAATCATTTGAGACTATGATTTTGGGATTTATTCACTAAGAGTCAATGAATAATTCAAAAGGAATTTTATGGAATTAAAATTATGATTTTATGTTGAAAGGACTCACATAAAATCATAGACATAAGTTTATACCAAAGTTGCATTATTTAGTGCTTAGACCATAGCTTATTTTAATTATTTTAAGCTATGGTTTAATGCATTATTTTGGATAAGTATATGTAACTTTTAGCACATATGCATTGTGCTTCTTCATTAAGTCTCAGCCAAGCACTCTAAATGGGAGGGAAATTTTTGAATATCTAAGGGTGGTTATTAGAGGTTGAGAGGAAGTTAGAGACATTATCCCTCATTTGCATCAGTCATTGGTGATATTGGAAAGAAGGACCGAGAGAGAGGAAGAAGAAGAAGTGCACAGTGCTTGTAGTGTTGTACGTTCGGGTCCAAGGGAATAAGAACAAGGTGAGTTATTTTCTTTGGGTTTTTTTATTGAAGTTACAGACCCTCAACACGTTCATAGAACCTCTTAATCCATTGTAGAAGAAAGCAAAGGAAAGGAGAGTATTCTTGAAGGTTTCGGTACAAGAACAGTTCGAAGGAAAAACGTAAGTACGAACCTACTTTGCGTTGATTTTTCTCTTAGATTCTGAGTACCAAATTCATGTCGAATGGTTTTGTTGTGTTCATAGTGTTTTGGACTAAGTTGAGGAGAAAAAAGAACACACCAAGAACCGACCACAGTAAGAGGTATATATTCATAGATTTCCTTCGAAGTTTTAAGTTTTCGATTTTTCATTTTCGTTTCTTAGGATGGTGATGAATTTATGGGCTGTTATGTATGGTTTTAATCAGCGTTTTAGGACTAGAGAATACCCTTAAGGTTCTAGGGATAGTTTAATATATGTGTTCTTGAAGTTTGAGATGATTTGGTGGTGGTTGAAGATGGGTGGTGATGGCTGGCCGTGCGTGGGGATACCACTTTGGGTGGCCACGCGTGGAGGCCAGTGGTGGTGATGGTGGTGCTAGTGGTGGCCGAAGTGATGAGCATGGTGGTCTAGGGAGTGAGATCGTGGCTGCCATGGTGAGAAACCTTGGTTCGGATGGCCATGGCTGAATATGTGAAGAGGTTGATGAGAATGGGGTCACGTGCATGCATGTGTGCATGACCCAGCTGGTTACAATTGGTTATAAATTTGTAACCAAAAGGAAAAAGTGGTATTTGGTCTCGAAACTTTAGGAAGTTACTGCAAGGCTTGGGATTACATATTCTAAGATCAAAATCTAATTATAGTTAATTGTTCAAGTATAATAATTTACAAGCTAGGCTCGGGAATTATTATGTGAGCTTCAAGAAAAATTCTAGGTTTGGGAGCTAGTTTCAAAGTTTAGATTTGATGACTTAGAACCTACGAAATATTTTCAAGGACTTAGAAAATATTTTAGAAAGTACAGTATTACCAATTTTAAGTCTCAAGATCAAGAAGTGGGCTCGGGGCTCGTGAATTGGACTCGAGCATCGGAAAACAGAATTTTAAGAAATAATTGGATTTTTGACTTGAAGTTTCGAACATGGCCTAGGATAAAATTATTATTGGAAATAATAATTTTCTAAGTTGAGTTTGGGATTATGAGAGGGGTATTATGGTCATTTTACCCCAACGGCTCGGGTTTGGGCTAGGGTCGGGAATTTCAGTTTTGTTTTTTTTAAATTCCCTTATATAGTTTAGAATCCTAGTAAGCATAAACTAAGACATATTGTCCCAATATGATTATAGGGTCTAAACGCGATCGGAAATACTCACAAAGACATAATTCACAAAAGCTAAGGACAAGAGGTAAGGAAGTATACACCAAGAGTAGCTTAGCTTGTTGTGATCTTAGTGAATTGTTTGCATGTTTGTATACTGCTGGTTAAATTCTAGTTGCTATATATATGTGTGATTATATGGCTGGATGCGCATGATAGTACCCATCTATCGGGTTTGAATGTGCTTAGTGCAGTAAAGTTATCATGAATGCATGTGCAATGTTTGTGACTGTCAAGGGAAACCTTGTGAGGGTGGACCCCATGTAGCCGTGTAGTGGGGTTAGCCGTCCAGTCAGTAAAGTCATCGGGTTTTAGCGGAGTATACCCCTTTGGCACGGGAGGTGAGTATTCTCTGGGCCGCGGAGGCCACCCGGGGATCATGACCCCACAGATAACTCGATGGCTTAGTACAAGGCCTTGTGAAGGCGGATTCCCCATGTAGCCGTACAGTGGGGTTATCCGCCAAGTCAATAAAGTCATCATGTTTTAGCGGAGTGAACCCCTTTGGTACGGGAGGTGAGTATTCTTTGGGCCGTGGAGGCCACACTGGGATTAAAACCCCACATATAACACGATGGCTCAGTTATATGTTTTTAGTATGTTACGCAACACTTTGACTTATGTGAATATGCTAGACGTATTGCTCAGTTTGCTATTTCTATATATGCATTTCTGTTTTGCAAAGTTTGCTTTGGATAGTAGAGTCATAAGTTGTAGCTAGCTTCCTTACTGAGCGTTATAGCTCATCAGTTACTCTCTGTGTGTAGGTAAGGGCAAAGCTTAAGGAGCAGTGCAATAAGCTGGAGGGGATTTTGTCTGAAGTATGCATATTGTGAAACAACTGACCTGCAGGGTTGTCAGGGTTCTCTTAAGTTTTCCACTGAGTCCAGTAACAGTTTTATCAATTTCATGTTTACTAGTTTACCTAAAGAAAGCCATGTGGCTACAAACTATTTCTTAAGTTACGTTTAAACTACATGTTTTTTTTTAAACTATGAGATCCCATCCAAATACTATTTTATTTCAAAGTACTCCAATGTAAAATTTTCTAAAGTTTATTTAGTTTTTAACGTCCGATTTTTACCAAAGTTGACCGTAAGGGTCCAGTTGACCCCGGATAGTCATAGTCGTGTTCGGTGGGTCTAGTTAAGAAAAGTCAAGTCGTTACATTTGGTATCAGAGCCTGCGTTACTTAGGCTCCTGTAGACCCTCACAGTATGCATATGAAGATCAAAAAGGCCCCAGCTACCTCATTGTAAGTATATTTTTAAGTTCATCAAGTACTTTTGAGTTTAACCATAATTTTGGGTTTCTTAATGACTAGATAATGGTGATGATGAAGAGAATAGTTATGTCCAACCGAGGACAAGGGGCTAAGGAAACCCGAGATTATTGAATCCAAAGGACTAGGGAAATGAAAATGAGCCTGAGGATAGCTATGATGAATTCGAGAGGCTAATTAGGCATATCATTGCAGTGAATTATGTCATTCAAGAGATTAAGTGGGTAGGGGGCTTACTTAAGTGTCTATAGTGTTTTGAGGTTCTAATGAGCACAATCTCATGGCTGAGTGTTAGGGATGCTCGTAACCAGGCCTGGAGCGAGGTAGCTCATTTAGAAGGTTAAGCCCTAAATCAATATTCGGCTATGGGGAAGAGATTCCCTAGGATCTACTTTGAGAACATAGCCAAGAAAGTTTGGTTTAACCCTTTAAGGATCAATAAAATAAACCATAGTAAGAAGAGGTGGGTACAAGGAACCCTTGAGCTACCCAGGGGAGTGATTAGGGAGTTGTCTCCAGAACTTAGGAAAGAATAGAAGGATTCATTCCTAGTCCATATGGTAGTATGTGACACCAACAGTAGTCAGGCCAGGGCTGGAATTGGGATTTAGAAGTTATTTCCTTTCCGGTTAGTGAGTGAACAGGGGGTTCTGTCCTTGTTTTAGGATATGTTTGCATGATTTTTATGATGTTAGATTGTTGTATTTCATTTATTTTCAGTTGACTACTTATGTATCGAAATCATGTATTAAGTTTGAAGTAATATTAATGACAAGTTATTTTGCTCTTTTCTCCTTATTATACAATTGTATGAAGTATGTGAGGTTTGAAACTCAGTTTATATTATTGTTATTGTTCTCTTCGAGTTCTGGCTAGAATGTGTCAGGCCTTTTTCTCAATGGATAGAAGATTTATCGTTCATAGTTTAGGCTCTTTGGCTTAAGGATTTTGAACGAATCGCGATGCCTCCACGAAGAGTTGTACGGCGAGGAGTGAATAGGGCCCAGACACCAGAAAACCTGAACCCAGGAAATGCCAACATGGATGAGATTGCTTGTCTTCAAAAAGAACTTAATTGAGCACCTAGGGTTGGAAGGCCACCAGCCCATCAAGTTGTGGAGGTGAGGCCACAACAACTTGCTCAACCAGATCCGGTATACGAACATTTCTGAAAGATGCACCCTCCACCCTTCAAAGGAAGCGTGTATCCTATGGAAGCTGAAGAATGGATGAGTTCTAGGGAATCCATTTTTGAACTAATGTAGTTGGAAGACCGAGCTAAAGTATCCTATGGTACTTATATTCTGAAGAAGGATGCCCGCATCTGGTGGGAGAACACAAAGCTTATCCAAGATGTTAGAGCTATGACATGGGTGGAGTTCGTACAAGCTTTCAATGAATAATTTTACAATGAGACTATCAGAGCTTCTAAGGTGGATGAATTTGTGAACCTGATCCAAGGAGATACCACTGTAGCTCAATATGTGCAACAGTTCAACAGGTTGGATAAATTTGCTGGAAATTTAGTGGCCAACGAGGAAGCTAAGGTTGACAAGTTCATGAGAGGGCTCAAGCCAATGATTGCCCGAGATGTAGAATTGGCTAGTGCGGAGAGAATCACTTATGCACATGTCATATTCCTATAGCCAATCTCTTATTCAATGTGCGAGTTGATTGGGGTGCTACCCATTCTTTTATATCAACGTGCATGATAGAGAAAGTAGGAAGACCTAGAGAGGTGTTTTCGATAGGATTTAGTACGATGTTGCCGTCTGGAGAGATGATGACATCTAGAAGATGGGTACGCGCGGTGCCGATGACTATAGATGGGCGAGAACTCTACGCTAACTTGATTGAGCTGGCTATGAAAGAGTATGACGTGACACTTGGAATGGATTGGCTCTCCAAGTATAGTGCAACCATCGATTGTAGGAAAAAGATCGTAGTGTTCCAACCCGAAGGGGAAGAGAAGTTCGTATTCAAGGGAGAAAGTACGGGACCCAAAACGCCAATCATCTCAGCGCTCAAGGCAAAGAAGATGATGGGAAAAGGGCACCAAGCATTCCTAGCTAGTATAGTGGACACAACTAAGAACACGCCACAACGACTTGAGGACATTAAAGTGGTGTGTGAGTACCCCGAGGTGTTCCTAGAAGATCTACCAGGCTTACCCCCGGATCGAGAGGTCGAGTTCGTGATCGAGTTAGCACCAGAGACAACCCCTATTTCAAAAGCACCGTATAGGATGGCGCCTTCAAAATTAAAGGAGTTGAAGGAACAGCTGCAAGAGCTGCTTGACAAAGGATTCATTCGACCAAGTCATTCACCATGGGGAGCTCCGGTACTATTTGTGAAGAAGAAGGATGGATCGATGTGTATGTGCATTGACTATAGGGAACTGAACAAGGTGACGATAAAGAACAAATATCTGTTACCTAGAATTGACAATTTGTTTGACCAATTACAAGGGGCAGCAATATTCTCTAAGATAGATTTGAGATCGGGATATCATCAGCTTAAGATAAAGGAAAATGATATACCCAAAACCGCTTTTAGGACTTGGTATGGACATTATGAGTTTTTAGTAATGTCATTTGGTCTGACAAACGCCCCTGCAGCATTCATGGATTTAATGAACAGGGTGTTCAAGGAGTATTTATACAAGTTTGTAATTGTCCTTATTGATGATATTTTGATATATTCGAAGACAGAGGAGGATCACGAGGATCATTTGAGAAAGGCGCTTCAGAGGCTCAAAGAACAACAATTATATGCCAAGCTAACGAAGTGCGAGTTTTGGGTAGAGAAAGTGGCATTTCTAGGCCACATAGTAACCAAGGACGGAGTATTAGTGGACCCAGTTAAGGTTGAGGCTGTCTAGGATTGGCCAAAACCAAAGAATGTCACTGATGTAAGAAGTTTTCTTGATCTAGCCGACTATTACAGGAGATTCGTGGAAGGATTATCCAAATTGGCAATGCCACTAACAAACCTTACTCGCAAACAACAGAAGTTTGTGTGGTTTGATAAATGTGAACTAAGTTTTCAGGAGTTAAAGAAGAGATTACTTATCGCTCCAGTGTTGTGTGTACCCAAAAGTGACGAAAAGTTTGTTGTCTACTGTGATGCATCCAAGATGGGTTTGGGATGTGTACTGATGCAAACCGGAAAAGTGGTGGCTTACGCGTCCAGACAACTAAAAGAATATGAAAAGAGATATCCAACACACGATTTAGAGTTGGCAGCTGTGATTTTTGCCTTAAAAATATGGAGACATTATCTCTACGGGGACAAATGTGAAATATACATGGACCACAAAAGCCTTAAATATATTTTTTCACTCAGAAGGAGTTAAACATGAGGCAAAGGAGGTGGCTCGAGCTAGTTAAAGATTATGATTGCGAGATACTATATCATCCCGGAAATGCTAATGTGGTGGCTGATGCCTTAAGCCGACGAACTCATGGCACCATTGCAGCTTTAGGATTGGTGGAAGCTTCGTTACAGAAAGAGATAGCGAAAGCTGGGATAGAAATAGTTACAAGCAAGTTAGCCAATCTCACATTGCAATCAGATCTCTTGGAAGAGATTAAAGAAAAGCAAAAATTGGATGACAATCTGGTTAAACAAGAAGCCTTGTTACAAGAAGAGAATAGTGGGAACTTCACAATGTCGGAATGCCAGATATTAAGGTACAAGGGCAGGGTTTGTGTGGCTAGCGACCAAGAGGTCAAGGATAAGATTCTTGAAGAAACACACACAACGCCTTACTCGTTGCACCCTAGCGCAACAAAGATGTACCAAGATCTTAAGTCCATGTATTGGTGGTCGGGAATGAAGAGGGACATAGCCGGGTACATAGCTAAGTGCTTGGTTTGTCAACAAGTGAAAGCAGAACACCAAAGACCCGATGGGTTACTGCAACCGTTACCAATACCTGTATGGAAATGGGAAGATATCGCTATGGACTTCGTGGTTGGTCTACTAGTGACTACAGAACGTCACGATGCAGTTTGGGTGGTAGTGGACCGCCTTACTAAGTCAGCTCATTTTATCCCGGTGAGAATGACGTACACTATGAATCAATTTGCAAGGCTGTATATGAAAAAGATAATCAGACTCCATGGTGTACCAGTATCTATAGTTTCAGACAGAGACTCGAGGTTCACATCAGGTTTCTGGGAAAGCTTGCAAGAGGAAATGGGTACGAAGTTGAAACTCAGCACAACCTTTCACCCGCAAACAGATGGGCAGTCAGAAAGAACCATCCAGATACTGGAGGTTATGCTGCGAGCATGCACCTTAGAATTCAAGGGTTCTTGGAAGGAGTATTTGTACCACATTGAATTTGCGTACAATAATAATTACCAAACAACCATCGGAATGGCCCTATACGAGATGCTTTATGGCAGGAAGTGTCGCTCACCCTTACATTGGGATGAAATAGGAGAGAGGCGACTAGCTGGGCCAGAACTGGTGCTTGAGGCTACGAGTGCTATAGAAAGAATAAGAAAGCATATGCTCATAGCTCAGAGTAGACAACAGAGTTATGCCAATGCCAAAAGGCGGGACATCGAGTTCGAGATGGGAGATAAAGTATTCTTGAAAGTCTCGCCAACAAAAGGGTGTTAAGAGGTTTGGGAAAAAAGGGAAGTTAAGTCCCAGATATGTAGGTCCTTTTGAGATTCTCGAGAGGATGGGACCAGTTGCTTATCGCTTAGCCCTACCTCCCGCGTTGGCTAGTACCCACAATGTGTTTCATGTCTCCATGCTCAGAAAGTATGTGTCTGATCAGTCCCATGTGCTTAGTTACGAACCGCTAGAGCTACAACCGGACTTAAGTTATGAAGTTAAACCAATTAAGATACTGGAACGGGGAATCAAAGAGTTGAGAACTAAAAGGATACCCCTAGTTAAAGTCTTGTGGAGCAATAGTGCGGTTGAAGAAGCTACTTGGGAACTGGAGGATGACATGCGCGAGAAGTATTCCGAGATGTTTGCGTAAGAAAAATTTTGAGGACGAAATTCTTTTAAGGTGGGAAGGGTGTGATTACCCGGATTTTTTTATTTATTTATTGTGTTTTATGTAAACATTGTTCTGTGAATTTTTTTTATTAAGAGTAGGAATAATAATTAAAATAATATTTGGTGAATATTATTTTAATTAATGAAGTGGGAGTTTATCGCTTTAGACCATAGTATGGGGACTTAGATGTGAAACAAATCTAAGATGGACATCTTGTTCAAAGAGTTTTAGTATATGATTTTATGTATTTGGAATCCACATAAAATCATAGAATCATTTTAGACTATGATTTTGTGACTTATTCACTAAGAGTCTATGAATAATTCAAGAGGAATTTTATGGAATTAAAATTATGATTTTATGTTGAAAGGACTCGCATAAAATCATAGACATAAATTTATACCAAAGTTTCATTATTTAGTGCTTAGACCATAGTGGATTTTAATTATTGTAAGCTATGGTTTAATGCATTATGTTGGACAAGTATATGTATCTTTCAGCACATATGCATTGTGCTTCTTCATTAAGTCTCGGCCAAGCACTCTAAATGGGAGGGAAATTTTTGAATATCTAAGGGTGGTTATTAAAGGTTGAGAGGAAGTTAGAGACATTATCCCTCATTTGCATCAGCCATTAGCGATATTGGAAAGAAGGACCGAGAGAGAGGAAGAAGAAGAAGTGCACAGTGCTTGTAGTGTTGTACGTTCGGGTCCAAGGGGATAAGAACAAGGTGAGTTATTTTCTTTGGGTTTTTCATTGAAGTTACAGACCCTCAACACGTTCATAGAACCTCTTAATCCATTGTAGAAGAAAGCAAAGGAAAGCAGAGTATTCTTGAAGGTTTCGGTACAAGAACAGTTCGAAGGAAAAACGTAAGTACGAACCTACTTTGCGTTGATTTTTCTCTTAGATTTTGAGTACCCAATTCATGTCGAATGGTTTTGTTGTGTTCATAGTGTTTTGGACTAAGTTGAGGAGAAGAAAGAACACACCAAGAACCGGCCACAGTAAGAGGTATATATTCATAGATTTCCTTCGAAGTTTTAAGTTTCCGATTTTTCATTTTCGTTTCTTAGGATGGTGATGAATTTATGGGCTGTTATGTATGGTTTTAATCAGCGTTTTAGGACTAGAGAACATCCTTAAGGTGCTAGGGATAGTTTAATACGTGCGTTCTTGAAGTTTGAGATGATTTGGTGGTGGTTGAAGATGGGTGGTGATGGATGGCTGTGCGTGGGGGATACCACTTTGGGTGGTCACGCGTGGGGCCAGTGGTGGTGATGGTGGTGCTAGTGGTGGCCGAAATGATGTTCATGGTGGTCTAGGGAGTGAGATCGTGGCTGCCATGGTGAGAAACCTTGGTTCGGATGGCCATGGCTGAATATGTGAAGAGGTTGATGAGAATGGGGTCACGTGCATGTGCATGACCCAGCTTGTTACAAATGGTTACAAATTTGTAACCAAAAGGACAAAAAGTGGTATTTGGTCCCGAAACTTTAGGAAGTTACTGCAAGGCTTGGGATTACGTATTCTAAGATCAAAATCTGATTATAGTTAATTGTTCAAGTATAATAATTTATAAGCGAGGCTCGGGAATTATTATGTGAGCTTCAAGAAAAATTCTAGGTTTGGGAGCTAGTTTCAAAGTTTAGATTTGATGACTTAGAACCTACGAAATATTTTCAAGGACTTAGAAAATATTTTAGAAAGTACAGTATTACCAATTTTAAGTCTCAAGATCAAGAAGTGGGCTCGAGGCTCGTGAATTGGACCCGAGCATCGGAAAACAGAATTTTAAGAAATAATTGGAGTTTTGACTTGTAGTTTCGAACATAGCCTAGGATAAAATTATTATTGGAAATAATAATTTTATAAGTTGAGTTTGGGATTATGAGAGGGGTATTATGGTCATTTTACCCCAACGGCTCGGGTTTGGGCTAGGGTCGGGAATTTCAGTTTTGTTTTTTTTAAATTCCCTTATATATTTTAGAATCCTAGTAAGCATAAACTAAGACATATTGTCCCAATATGATTATAGGGTCTAAATGCAATCGGAAATACTCACAAAGACATAATTCACGAAAGCTAAGGACAAGAGGTAAGGAAGTATACACCAAGAGTAGCTTAGCTTGTTGTGATCTTAGTGAATTGTTTGCATGTTTGTATACTGCTGGTTAAATTCTAGTTGCTATATATATGTGTGATTATATGACTGGATGCGCATGATAGTACCCATCTATCGGGTTTGAATGTGCTTAGTGCAGTAAAGTTATCATGAATGCACGTGCAATGTTTGTGACTGTCAAGGGAAACCTTGTGAGGGTGGAGCCCATGCAGCCGTGTATTGGGGTTAGCCGTCCAGTCAGTAAAGTCATTGGGTTTTAGCGGAGTATACCCCTTTGGCACAGGAGGTGAGTATACTCTAGGCCGCAGAGGTCACCCGGGGATCATGACCCCACAGATAACTCGATGGCTCAGTACAAGGCCTTGTGAAGGCAGATTCCCCATGCAGCCATACAGTGGGGTTATCCGCCAAGTCTGTAAAGTCATCGTGTTTTAGTGGAGTGAACCCCTTTGGTACGGGAGGTGAGTATTCTCTGGGCCATGGAGGCCACACTGGGATTAAAACCCCAGATAACACGATGGCTCAGTTATATGTTTTTAGTATGTTACGCAACACTTTGACTTATGTGATTATGCTAGACGTATTGCTCAGTTTGCTGTTTCTAGTATGCATTTCTGTTTTGCAAAGTTTGCTTTGGATAGTAGAGTCATAAGTTGTATCTAGCTTCCTTACTGAGCGTTATAGCTCATCAGTTACTCTGTGTGTGTAGGTAAGGGCAAAACTTAAGGAGCAGTGCAATAAGTTGGAGGGGATTCAATCTGAAGTATGCATACTGTGAAACAACCGACCTGCAGGGTTGTCAGGGTTCTCTTAAGTTTTCTGCTGAGTCCAGTAACAGTTTTATCAATTTCATGTTTACTAGTTTATCTAAAGAAAACCATGTGGCTACAGACTATTTCTTAAGTTACGTTTAAACTACATGTTATTTTTTTTTTAAACTATGGGATCCCATCCAAATACTATTTTATTTCAAAGTACTCCAACGTAAAATTTTCTAAAATTTATTTAGTTTTTAACGTCCGATTTTTACCAAAGTTGACCGTAAGGGTCCAGTTGACCCCGAATAGTCATAGTCGTGTTCGGTGGGTCTAGTTAATAAAAGTTGGGTCGTTACACGTTATGTGGTCTCAATAATTATACATTGAGCATAACATACTCTGTATTAATAAATTCTTATGTTGTCTCGACCATTAAATCAATATGGTATTTAGTATTTTAGGTGCTTTTTGTATTAATGAATATAATAATGTAAGACAGAATTAAATGGTGAATATGTACTCAAAAATTTCTTAATCTTAACAGATAACCTTAATTTCCTTGTCAATAAATAAGGAACTTTGGTCACATAATTTGAATCGTGATTCTAACTATTATTATTTTCTCAAATTGTAATCCAATTATTATCTTAATTCTTTTGTGAACATAATGTCGGTGGAAAGATTCACAACGTACAATGTTTCCTTGTTTGTATTATCATACACTCTTTACTTCGTTGATTATCACAAATTTTTCAAAATTTGTAATCACGCTGTTGAACAAAATAAGAAAATATTTACGATGAATAGTTTCTTCTTAAAAAATAAGTATTAATGATCTGACTTGTGGAATACTATATGTATACCTCTTTTTCTTTCATGATTTCCCTTTTCATTTAATTTTCTTCTTTACTTTTCCAATGCCCTCTACCACTAAGACACTAATTGGTTGTTAAATAGTTAATAATTAAACGCAAATGATTTCGAGGAATATTAAATTAAAGTTTGACGAGAAAGCAAAATGGTTTCACCAAACCAAGTCTGAAAAAAAGTATGAAAGTGGGCACTATTACAAACACATAGAGGACATGACGAAATTTATTAGTAGGGAGTATTGCTGGGTTAGGCCTATGGTCATCCATTCATTCCGAGTGACTGAAGCTTTAAGATGATTCATGTCGAGCCTAATACGTACAAACGGGCCCTGTAATGTGGTGAGCCCTATTAGTAAGTGCTAGGCCCCATGTTGTACCTAATATTTTACTTGTTGTTTCTCTTTTAAATCACACCTACTCTTACTTAGTTGTTTGGTTTCTTGTTTTTCCTATAGACAACCAAAAATTGGTATTTGGGTAAGATTATAGATCAAGAGTTATAGTTTGAACTATGATAGACTTTTTTCTTCCTTAAAAAAGTAAAAGAATAGGACGTTGGTCATCTTCTAATTTGGCGTCTCTCTTTGTGTAATTGAGCAATTGTTTTTGGCCAAAGTTTAAAAAAAATGAAAGAAAAGAATCTACAACTTTTAATAAACTCCAACATCCCACTCTTTATAACTTGTTCGCTTTTATAACAATCATTAGAAAAGAGGGGCAAAAGAAGTAATCATTTTCTTTGTGCCAGTTTTAGGGGCATTACATGTATCTGCTAGCCATGTCCAGATTCAATTCAAACTCTCTTTTCATTGCATCTACTAGTACAAACTGTCATTTATAATGGAAAAGAAACTTTCTCATGCATATTCAATTGATGTCCCTTCATTACTCATAAAACACTTATATGTGTGTGTCCATTATAGCAAATATCATTACTAGTCGATTACTTCACTTGACAATTTGTGAAACTAATCTAAGAATTTCAGAGTTTTTTAAAATTGAAAAAAAAAAATCAAATTGCCATGTTAATAAACATTGTACACAATTCTCAATGGTATTTTTGTAATGTACCTGTTATGTAAATCTCCTTGTAAGCTCAGTTTAACCACAACAGGTTAAATTACAAGTTTGTCCGTAGGCCAAATACCACTACAGACACAATACAAAGACTTCAACAACAACATCTTTCAGTTACAACAGAAATTAACAGAAACAAGAAAAGGCCTAACTAATTACAACTCAGCAACCTAGACTACTTCTTCAGTATATATATTAACCAGATCAAGTTGGGAGAGATCAACCTGGAGAAAACGCTTCTTATATTTCCAGTGAGCTGAGCTAGAGAGAGAACCTCCGAGGAGCTCAGTTGTAATTACATGCAAAAGAAAGAACAGAAAGAGAGTTAGAAAGAGTGAAAAGGAAAAGAAAAACAGAGAGAAAGAAAGAACAGATTATCAATCAAAGATTGTGATTCGAAATCTGTTGCTAACATTGTGTAATACCTGTTGTGACTAGTGGATAATCAAGCACTCTGAGGTAGCTTGACGGAGACGTAGCCCATCGTTCTGGGGTGAACTCCGAGATCAATTTTGGTGTTCAGACTCTCTTCCTCTGTTTGATTCTCTTGAACTCTGGCCCTAATTTTCATTGTTGTTCGTGTGTGTGCCCGTGTTCTTGATATAAAGGTTTTTTTTTTATTTCTGAGTTCTGAGTTGAATAACTCAGTGTTTTATTTGTGTAATATCTGTTGGGCTGGACTGGGCCCTTTAATGATCTTTGGTTTTTTAATTTTTCCATTTTTCGTGGACGCATGAAATAATTGCAAAAATACCATAAACTTCATTTGTGTACTAATTTTGTGCCTTGGAGTTAGAAGCTGCAGATTCTAACAGTGGTATCAGAGCCAGGTTACTCCGCAAGATTCAAGACACAAATTGATACAATTAACAAGCAGGACTGGAAGAAATTGATAATCAAGGACCGAAGGAAGTTGATCCTCAAAATCAGGGGGGTTTGAATCCACAAGAAGATGACAATGACATTGGAGATTTAGTGGATGTGTCACTGAATGATCAACCTGAGATTCCTAACCCTATCTCTTATTTAAATTCTAACATAATCAATATGAGTAGTTTTAAGACTGACATTGATAAGTTTGATGGCTCAAGTGACTAGGATTTGGAGGAGAAAGATCAGATCTTTGTTGGCACAACAAAAGCTGCTAAGGGTTCTGGAAGAACCTATTGAATGGCCAGAAAATACAACCAAGATCCAGCAAGAAGAATACCTAGAAACTGCTACTGGAATTATCATCTTCAATCTGAGTGATGCAATCATCAGATTAGTGGACAAAGAAGAGACTCCAGCAGGGATATGGAGAAAGCTAGAAGAACAGTTCCAGCAGAAGTTTTTAACCAATAAGATTTTTCTCAAAGAAAGAATCTTTGGTTTCAAGATGAACAGATCCAAGAATCTTGAGCAGAATCTAGATGAGTTTCTGATAATGCATATAGAACTGGCTAATTCTGGTGAGAATGAGTCTTTAAGTGATGAAAACCAGGCCATCATCATCCTAAATTCTCTACCAGAATCCTACAGGGAAGTAAAAATAGCCATTAAATATGGAAAGACTTCTATAACCTTGGATGAAGTTATCTCTGCCCTAAAATCGATGGACCTAGAATTAAAGAATGATAAGCTAGGCAGTTCTAATGGGGAACTAAACCTAAGCAGAGGAGGGCCTCATCAAAAGAAGCCATGGAACAATAGAGGGAGAAGTCACAGCCGAGGCCCTAATAGAGGTGGAAAACAAGGAAGAGGCAGGTCTCAATCTAGGGGTCCTAAGGATCCTAACGACTGCTTTCACTGTGGAAAACCAGGACATTTCAGGAGGGATTGCTACTTATGGAAAAGAAATAATAAGAATAAGCTTGATGATCAAGACAGTGATGCAAATCATGGAGAGAACTACTTCTCAAAACAGAAAGAAAAACAAACAAAAGCCAATCTGAGTGATGGCTATGAAAGTGGAGAAGTTTATATTGTTGCCTCTGACTTTAAAAATGAATGGATTCTTGATTCAGGTTGTACTTTTCATATGACTAATGATAAATCTTTACTTAATGATTTCAGGGAATCTAAAGGTGGCAAGGTCATTCTAGGCAACAATCAAACATGTCACATTGAAGGTTCTGGTATTGTAAACTTCAGAATGTTTGATCGTGTGGTAAGGTCTTTGACAGGGGTAAGACTTGTACCTAATTTAGCCAGAAATCTAATCTCTATAAGTGTTCTAGATGACCTTGGTGTTGTGAGTAAAATTGAAACATGTACTATGAAACTAAGCAAAGGTTCCATGACCATAATAAAAGGCTACAAGGAGGGAGGTCTTTACTATCTAAAAGGGGAACCAGTTTCTAATTGCCACAACACAGCAGAAAATTCACCTAAGGATTCTAAAGCTACTCTATGGCATAGGAGGCTGGGACACATCAGTGAAAGAGGTTTGATATTAATGAGTGAACAGAATCTTTTATGCAAAGATAAAGTAAGTAAAGTTGATTTTTGTGAGCATTGCATTTTGGGTAAGCATCATAGACTTAAGTTTAAAATTGGGACACATAAATCTAAAGATATACTAGAATATGTGCATCCTGA
Source organism: Humulus lupulus (assembly GCF_963169125.1). Taxonomy (NCBI): domain Eukaryota; kingdom Viridiplantae; phylum Streptophyta; class Magnoliopsida; order Rosales; family Cannabaceae; genus Humulus; species Humulus lupulus. The sequence continues at coordinate 186,545,356 of NC_084794.1, read as the reverse complement.
TTTATGGGGTCCAAAAAAGGTTACTACACATGGGGGTTGTAGTTATTTCTTGCCTATAGTTGATGATTACTCTAGGAAGGTTTGGATATTTCTTTTAAAGCATAAAAATGATGCATTTGCCAAGTTTCAGGACTGGAAAAATTTAATGAAAAATCTGACTAATAAAAGGGTCAAGACTCTAAGGACAGATAATGGCCTAGAGTTTTGCAATGATATGTTTGACTCATATTGCAGAAAAAAAAGGTATTCAAAGGCACAGAACAGTCAGACTAACACCACAACAGAATGGTGTCTATCCTAAACAAAGCAAGATGCATGCTGTTTCAAGCTGGATTAGTTACTGGTTTCTGGGGAGAGGTTGTGCTCACAGCAGCGTACTTGATCAACAGGTGTCCATCAAGTGCTGTGGAATTCAAAACTCCAGAAGAAAGGTGGTCTGGTAAACCACCAGACTTATCACATTTGAAAGTCTTTGGATGTGCAGCATATGCACACCAAAGCATTGATAAGTTAGAGCCTAGAGCTCTAAAATGTGTTTTCTTGGGTTATCCTGAAGGTACTAAGGGCTACAGATTATGGGTAAGGGAGAAACTTGGTTTGAAAACTATAAACAGTAGAGATGTGATTTTTGATGAAAGTATTTTTCCATGCACTACTACTAACCCTAATGTTTCAGGAAATAGCACTAATACTAATTCTGCAGGAAACACCATCAGTTTTGATTTAAGGCCAGCTGTTCTAGGAGATGCTCATGATCCAGGACAAGCTGAATTAGATGAACCAGACCAGGATACGGGTCAGGTGGAACAAGGAGGTGACACTGTTCAGGTGGAACAGCATGAAAACCAAGAGGAAATCCAAACTGAGAACCTGGAAGATTATCAGTTGGTCAGGGACAGGGTTAGAAGGGCTCCCAGACCTAATCCTAAGTACAGCTTCAATATCTAGAATGAGGATACAGCTTATGCATTGTTAAGTATTCTAGAAGGATAGAAGATAGAACCAGAAACTTATGAAGAAGATATTAAATGCAAGGATGCAAAGAAATGGAGTAAAGCAATGGATGAGGAAATGGACTCCTTAACCTGGATATATGTTCCTAGACCTAAAGGGAAGAGTATAGTGCAATGCAAGTGGTTGTTCAAACAGAAAGAAGGGAGAAGCAGGGATGAGCTAGTGAGGTACAAAGCCAGATTAGTGGCTAAAGGGTTCACTCAGAAGGAAGGAGTTGACTACACAGAGATTTTTTCCCCTGTAGTCAAGTACAAAACGATAAGACTAATGCTTGCTCTAGCAAATCAATTCAACATGGAAATTGATCAGATGGATGTCACTACTGCTTTTCTACATGGTGAACAAGAGGAAGATATCTACATGGAACAACCTAAGGGTTATATAGAAAAGGGAAAAGGACATATGGTATGCAAGCTAGTTAAATCCCTGTATGGACTAAAACAATCTCCCAAACAATGGAATAAGAGATTCGATGCCTTCATGACTAAGCAAGGTTTTGCTAAGAGCTACTATGATACTTGTCTGTATTTCCATGGAAGTGATATCAAGGATGTCATCTACTTACTGTTATATGTAGATAACATGTTGATAATCAGCAAAGAAAGGTCTAAGGTAAACCTGGTTAAGGAAATGCTTAAGTATGAGTTTGAAATGAAGGATCTAGGTACTGCTACTAAAATCCTAGGGATCACTATTGTAAGGGACAGAGGCAAAGGGATCTTAAAGCTATGCCAAGAAGATTACATACAGAAAGTAATTAAGAAGTTTCAGATGACTAATGCTAAGAAGACTAGTCAGCCTATTACAAGTCAATACAAGATCTCTAGAGATGAATGCCCTAAGACAGATAAAGAGACAGAAGAGATGAGCAAAGTACCTTACTCTAGTGTTGTTGGGTCTATAATGTACCTAATGGTAAGCACTAGACCTGAGATTGCTTATGCTATAAGTGTGCTAAGTAAGTATATGGCTAACCCTGGAAAATTACATTGGCCAGCTATGAAGTGGATATTCAGGTACCTAATAGAAACTACAAATATTGGATTAGTGTTTAAACAGTCACAAAACCCAACTCTAGTAGAAGGATTTTGTGACTCTGACTATGCTGGTGATAGGGACACTAGAAGATCCACCTCTGCTTACTATTTCCTAGTTGGGGGAAGCTGCATAAGTTGGAAAGTCCAATTACAACCAGTGGTTGCATTGTCGACTACAGAGGCAGAATATATCTCTGCAACAGAAGCTATCAAGGAAGCTGTATGGACTAAGGGTGTGCTAAAGGAATTAAATTTACTGAAGAGTATCCCTATAATCTACTCTGACAACCAAAGCTGTATACATCTCTGTAAGAATCCTGTCTTTCATGACAAAACCAAACATGTTGAGATTAAATACCACTTTATCAGAGACAAAGTGACTCAGGGAGAGGTCACAGTAGAAAAGGTTCCCACTGAACACAATCCTGCTGATATGGGAACTAAAGTGGTAACCCTAGCTAAGTTCAAGCATTGCATGAACTTGCTAGGAATCAACAAAGGAAACTGACCCTAGTGGTCATCAAGCTAAGACCCTCAGAGTGCCTTAAACTCTCATCGCTCATAAGGAGATTTAGGTGGAATTTGTTATGTAAATCTCCTTATAAGCTCAGTTTAACCACAACAGGTTAAATTACAAGTTTGCCCGTAGGCCAAATACCAGTACAGACACACAATACAAAGACTCGAACAACAACATCTTTCACTTACAACAGAAATTAATAGAAACAAGAAAAGGCCTAACTAATTACAACTCAGCAACCTAGACTACTTCTTCAGTATATATATTAACCACATCAAGTTGGGAGATATCAACCTGGAGAAAACGCTTCTTATATTCCCTGTGAGCTGAGCTAGAGAGAGAACCTCCGAGGAGCTCAGTTGTAATTACATGCAAAAGAAAGAACAGAAAGAGAGTTAGAAAGAGTGAAAAGGAAAAGAAAAACAGAGAGAAAGAAAGAACAGATTATCAATCAAAGATTGTGATTCGAAATCTGTTGCTAATATTGTGTAATACCTGTTGTGACTAGTGGATAATCAAGCACTCTGAGGTAGCTTGACAGAGACATAACCCATCATTCTGGGGTGAACTCCGAGATCAATTTTGGTGTTCAGACTCTCTTCCTCTGTTTGATTCTCTTGAACTCTAGCCCTAATTTTCATTGTTGTTCATGTGTGTGCCTGTGTTCTTGATATAAAGGTTTTTTCTATTTATGAGTTCTGAGTTGAATAACTCAGTGTTTTATTTGTGTAATATCTGTTGGGCTGGAGTGGGTCCTTTAATGATCTTTGGTTTGTTAATTTTGCCATTTTTTGTGGACGCATAAAATAATTGCAAAAATACCATAAATTTCATTTGTGTACTAATTTTGTGTCTTGGAGTTAGAAGCTGCAGATTCTAACAGTACCATATTTCATTATCAATTAGTTGATATGTTGAAGTGTATTAATAAGAGAAAGCAAGTTTTTTAATAAATGGAAATAACAATTTGTATTTGTTTTTTTATGGTCATCATCGTAAGTTGGAATTGAATTATCGAGCGGGCCCATGGATTGGTCTATGTTGGCGTAGTCCCCAAAACATTACAAATCTTATAGTAATGTGGGACCCCACACATGGATGTTTAATGTTTGAATAGCATGTAGTCATATCTTGGTTGGTAATGTCATATAAGAAACAAAAAAACAAAAACAAAATTTAACTATCACTTAATTTCTTTCGTCATTATATTTAAAATTGCGTATTATTCCATTTCTCTATCTTATGTATTACATTCTTTTATCTCATTATATTCTCATTCTACTCAAATCTTTTGTATTATAATTTATTATTCAAGTACAACAAAACATGTAAGAGTAAGAAAGAATAATGTTTAAAAAATCTCTTTTCAAATACAAAAATACATTTTTCTTAGAAAAAAAATTACTGTCATGTGCATTATTACTTTTGTTTTTTTTTATTTATTATATAAATGTGGTGCACTGGTTTTTGTGGATGGAAGTGAAGTTGCATCATCTTGGTAGTCATAATGGGGCCTCAGTCAAGCCTAGCCTAGCCCAGCTCAACTCTCTCTCTTTCTCTCTCACATTCATTTCTTGCATAGAAAAGCAAGCAGATCAGATGTATTTTGTCAATAAGCAACACTCCAACAATCATTGTCTGTATAACATATGAAATAAATGGTGGGTTTCTCCTGATGCTTTCACATGGGTTTTAGAGATATCTTAATAAAACAAAAGTCTGTGCCACCATTATTATTATTATTACTTGAGAATTGCAACAGAAGAGAAATACTTGCTCAGCCATTAAGTCATTTGTGAGCAGTAAACCAAAATTCTCTCGCGTATTATTTCCTTCTTATGTAGTTATGTTTATATTATTATACTACATTTCTTCTAAGAAAGGGCATAGGCTCATTCAAAGGCTTTGACTGGAGTATATTTTTATGAGTTGAGGCTACTTGGTGGTATAAGTATTTTGACCTTTGTCGTGGTCCAAGGATCTCTGTTGTGGCAAGAACACTTCAACCAAGACAACGTTCTGAGCTGCTGCTATTCCTTCATTGAAATCATGGTATTTAAATAATTACTCTTCCCAACTATCTTATTTGTTGAAAATCAACCAAATTCTCCACAACTTTGTCACTTCTTGTTTTGCATCATCTTTTTCTGGTACGGATTTCACTCCTCGTATTTCTTCACTCTTCACTCCATGCCTTTTTATTTCCTTAATTAATCTTTCACAAAGAAAGCTAGTCTTTTGATTGGATTAATTGGATTGGTGTTTTTCTGACCCTTTTACTATTAGTAGTATTTCCTTGTCGTTTTGAAGCTTCTAATATTTGGTTTTCCTCAGTGTTTAAATGATTGTGATTCTTGTCTTAAAGATATACAGGAAAGATTGTGGTACAAATCAAAATAGAACCAAATCATGACTTAAATAAAGAATGCCTTTAATACTATTTTTCTTCCATTTGCAGTCTTTTTAGCCCCTTAAGAGAGGAATGTACTTGAGAAAAGTTGTTTGTAAAATGATGGATGCCTTGTAGGGTGATGTTACTGAAACTTTGTGCTCTGTCTCTGCCTACCTAACAATAAAAAATTTCAATCTCGATTTTGGTGGCTTCTCCAGTAACATGTCCATATTTATTTCCTTAAATTTTTTAAAGCCTTTTTTCTAGATCAACAAGAGAAAAAGTTCAGATGAAGACAGTGGACAAAATAACTCGTAGTAAAACACTACAAGAAATATGTAGTCATGATTGAATAGGTGAATTTTGATTCAAGTAAAAATCTGCTGAACCCTTTTTTCTTAATTGTTTTAGGATAAAAACTTAAAACATCTCATATGCAGATTTAACTCTTTTTTTTTATTAGACATAAAGGAAAAGAAATAGACTAATTCATTTGTTTCTGTAAACAGCTCAGTTGCAGATGCAGATGTAGAAATTAGTTCCACATTGTCAAAGGTGCAAATAACCCTTCAAGAATATGCTGAGTTCAGAAGACAACGCCATGGAGTCCAGAAAACCAGTTCACAAACTTTCTGAAACAATTCATTCTCTGCTAGGATGGAAATCACATGTGACTTCCAACTGGGTCAAATCTGTTTGCGAAATAATGAAAAGTGTACCACCCGATATGGTATCTATCAACTCAAAACCGATTAATGTTGCAACGGAGCATTCCATGAAGAAGAAAAGTGATGAACTGCATAATTCCATTTCAAAGGTTGAAGGTAAGTCCTCAGATGTTGATTGCTAGCACCTGTGCATTTGAAAAGCTTCTCTTCATAGTTTAGCAAAGTGATCTTTATTCCAGAATCACCTTGTTTATTCTCATAACAGATGAAATTGCTGCTTTAACGGCCTACATAAATCAACTGAAC